>NC_080578.1:57512500-58137500 GCF_029962835.1 Magnolia sinica
TTATTCCTTTTCCCCTTTTCTAGAATAACAAAACGGATTCTTCCAATGTATAAAATAAAAAACTCCAATGGCTTTTGCTACTCTAACCTTCCCAACCACGATTTTTTCGTTTTTTTTATAAGCATTTCGCCTTGAAATAAGAAATTGTATTGATAGTGATACTAGATATTAAAAAAAGCATATTAAATAAAAAAAGAAAAACAAAAAGTAGTCAATCTAAATGGATAAAAAAATAGTGGGTTCCATCGTTTCTATGGTTACTTCTTAAACGGCGAGGTCCCCTCTATACACCGGAGCCCCTTCTTTCATTTAATCAATGCTATTGTTAACTTGTACAGTTCACACTCTTTGGCTCTACCCATGAATTATCCAGTAATAGGTCTTTTCACAATGAGATCTATTCATACAGTAACGGCATTTAATTATGAAGGTTGGCTAGGTAGCTGACCCTGTTAGTCCGTTCTTGCAAGAGTAGGAGCATAATCTTTCTGCTTCTTAAATACCATTTCCCCCGCTTAATGGATAACCATTTGCTACCAATGGAGAATTGCTTTTCATCTTAAATTGAGGTGATTGGATTTACACAAATAGAAACCATAAATTTGATACACAATAGAAGGATATCATAGATCCTTTTTAGATAGTGAATGGAGTTCTTCCATTCTATCCTATTTATTGGTACTGACCACTGGAAAAATGGGTTCTTTTCTTTTGTCCCAGTCCATGATCTGAACGAGTCGCACATACACCCTAGTACATGTTCCTCGACGCTGAGGACATCCTCGAAGAGCTGGGGATTTCGTGACATTTCTGATTGGCTGTCTTGTGTTTCTAAGAAGTTGTTTAATAGTTGGCATGCTGAATCGTATACAGAATGGGCTGGTTTAGATCGATCCTAACCGGATGATTATGAATTACTTCTATATTAAGAATTCTATATTAATAGATATATTAAATATAAGAAAAGAAAATTGAAAATGGCATATTTGCGTGAAATTCCTGCTATTTTTTATTCTACCGCTACAAGATCAACAATTTCATGAGCTTGGGCTTCTGCTGCTGACATAAAAACATCTCTTTCCATGTCTTCGGATACAACCCATAAAGGATTGCCCGTTCTTTGTACATAAACCCTTGTGAGGATTTCGCGTAGTTTCAGTAGTTCTTCCGCTTCCAGGATAAATTCTCCTGTGGGTGCCTCATAAAAAGAACTAGCAGGTTGATGGATCATTACCCTGATGATATAACATAATAAATGGTTCTTCTATCTTGAAGATAAATCAAAGAGAAGAAAGAAAATAAAGAATAATAATACGAAAAACAAGATAGAATTGAACAACCGTACAGGCATCTTTTTCGCATTGCATACGGCTCTACAATGGAATTCGCTTTTACCTTCCATCCAAGAAACATAAAATATAGGGTCTATCAGACCAGACCCTGATTGGTAAATAATCCAATAACCATCCTTCCTTAGCACAAGCGCTAAGCGATAATAAGACCTTGCTAGTTGGAAGCTCCTGCAGCGTCAACAGCAGCGGTCATTGCCCCCTTTCTGGCTTCCTTGCTTGGTTCCCTTCCTTGCCTGGCTGTTAGAGTTGACTAATGGCTTTCGCTATCCGTTTCGGAGAGCGAGAAATGAACTAAAATCCTGATCCGATCAAAGCGGATTCCAGAATCGAAACCTTCCTCAAGCAATTGCCTCTTCATCTTTCTTTCCCCACGCCTTCTGCCTTTGCTGTTCTTGTCTCTCAAAAAGGGGAGTCCACTTCCCGATTCGACCCATTCCTCTAAGTTGGATCAGGCGCTCATACTCGATCATGCCTTTCAGACTCGAATCCAAAGTCAGCTGGATGCGTACCTTCCTAGACTTCGACTTCGAACCCTTGTCTTGTTTTTCAAGAATAGCTGAAATGGCTAGTTTCTTTACTGAAAACCTCGATTTGCACCCTATAAAATAAACTTAAGGGCATCCAAAAATGGGGATTTCAAAGCTCAAAACCTGCCCAGGAACAACCGAAACCTCATACGCGCCAGACAGCTGCCATACTGGAAGAACGAATTGACTCGACAAGGAAACCAAGTCAAAGGGTCGCGCCTGACAGCCAAGCCCGTGGAATGTAAGAAGGTAGCTCTCGCTCGCATGTGCGTTCCTCTAGTACTTCCTCAACCTGATCGTTCTGATTGAAGTCCGAACTAATTGGCAAGATATCCTTGCTTCATCCGATCTTCTTCTTCTAGGAGCATCCGATCAACATCTCCTTCTATTTCTATTTTCCTTTAGCAAAATATATAGCCTAGCCATAATAATACCTTGTGGTTAGTTCATATAATAAAGCAAGAAAGAAAAGATCAAGAATCAGAAGCGCCTTCAAGCAAGTCTACTGGAATTAAGGATTGAGTCGCTGGTTCACTCCTCCAATCAAGTGGTCAAGCCTGAAAGCCAATCCCTGAGAACCCGACAACTCGGCTAGCCCGGATCCATATCATAGGCTTCTTTGGTGGCTTTCCCCCTTCGCTACTTTCTTAAGATTGAAATTGAAGTCAAGGAACCTATAGACAAAACGCAGGTTTGGCTCATCTAGATAAAAATCTTCCAGTGGCAGCCAACAACATAGATTTCAGAGCCTAAAAGTAGCCCAGCAAAGCGAGCAAGTTTGGAAAGGAGGGACTCATTCCACCCGCTGCTTGGATTGCTGAAATCGTTCAATTGAAGCCAAACCGGGTTCCTCGATAGAGTCTATTGAGATGCCAGTCAACGGTTGGCAGGGCTTGTTATGCCCAAAACAAGGCTTTTTATAAAAGATTCTCGGAAGAATTTTTGCCTTGCCTTTCTTAGAGTTCGAAATCCCGCTGATCCAATTCGGATTTGACTTCATCTCCAACCCCAGAACCAAAAACCTCCCTGGAGCTTGGTCATCCCAGATGAGCTGAGCTACGAAGTTTGGCATTCGTGAGGACGCAGCATTGATCTACTATATAAGCAGAAAGGGCATTCTCGCTTATCTGTATATGAGAATTTGAGAATTGGGTCACCGCGGCAGAGCTTCAATCGAAATAGTGATTCTTTGGCCAGGTTTGCTTATCCAACCATCGAGTTTAAGGCATCTCATTAGGTCCCCCCATTATAGGCAGTTTCAAAGGCCCTAAAACGCCTAAACCCGGCCTTGCAACAAGGAACCTAGACAGAAGAACGGAATCGTAGCCTTCAAGCTGACATCTGAATATCTCATTCATAATCCGACGAGTCAAATGAGAAAGGGGCGGTTTCATAGCTCACGTCAACTGGCCCTTCATCATCCTTTCTGTGAGGGAGCTTGTCTCCTCCAGCTTGTCTGGCTAATGGGGTTCTCTATTCAAAGATTCAAGAAGTCACTCCGCTTTCTGGGATGGAGAAGTTTCCCTTTCTTTGATTCATTCGCCCGACGTGATCATCCACTTTCTTCCAGTGGAGAAGGGACAGACCTTCCCTGTTTAGTCGAATAAGTCAAAGCTATTTTGGTCACAGAAATGGGAGAGACAAAAGCAAATCTCAAATCTTAGCCAATCCCTCTTGTAAGAAGGTAATCTTCCCTCTCACCTGTGCGTGTGCGTTCCTATCTCTTATGAATGGGTCAACCGGATCGTGAAGATCTGACTTTATAGAAGCTGCGGAACCGCTCTGAATCCTCAACTTCGAACCATCTTTCTCAAGATCAAATTTAAGGCTAGGTTTTGTTTATATAGGCAAGGGGGTTGGCGGCATCTGACATCAAATCACCTTATCTTCATCAACAAGGTCGGTCTCTTTCAAGGCTTCCTATGAGCAAGAGAAAAAGCAGACCTTCAAGCGGTCAACAGACCGGGTCCAGCCAACAAGGTTGAGCTATGAAAGAGAACAACTACTTATTATATATATATGAATTATTGAGAACGGAATTGAAATGAGGTTTTTTTTTATTCTTGAACTCTTTCGAATCTTGTACTTCCACCTGCATTCGATTGGGCCTTTTCACACTCGATCCGTTACAGTCGATCTTGAACCACAATTTCTTTTTGTTAAGATCGATTGCTAGTGCCTCAAGGCTTGATTCTCATCCTTACTCACTGTCAAGGTCAAGGGAGCGGGCAGGCGCAGATTATGATAAAGAAGATGGGGGAAGAGAGAACAAGACGGGGTGAAGCGGGCTCAGGCCAAAAATTCACCAGGGTTTTTGACCTTTTATGGCATGTGATTTTGATGATAATGGAGGTTATCCGCGTGAAACGAAAGATTCTTCTAAACTGACTTTGCATAGAAGAGATGGACTTCCAATCCAAAAGCCTTTGTTGCCTCCTGGCCATGCGCCATTGATTCCAGTTGGAAGCCCCTTCTTTATTCGCTCTTCAGCAACTTCTTGTGCTCTAAAACACTAGAACGACTTGCCTCATAAGAGAAATGACCTGCGGGAACTCACTCCTGGGTTGGGGGTTGAGTTTCGGACATCCCTATTCTTCTTAGGCTCAACGAAGGCGCATAGGGGAAATCCACCAATGGGCATAGGTAGCCAGTCTAGCAAGAGAGGAATGAGCAAAGCGAAATGCTGTTTGTTTTTAAATAAGATAAAAGGGGTAGCTACTAAGGAATTCTTAAACCCGGCAGCGAGCGAAAGGGGTAAGGTAAGGTGTTAACGAAGTGAACTACTTCTTCTAGTAGCTAGGGTTGTCTTTCCTACCAAAAGACTTTAGCAGACTACCTTGAAGGGACTGCAAGCTCTTAAGGTTAGTTGCTTACTATATATAGGGTCAACACTACTGAAAGAGAAGACTGAAAGCAAAGACAGGAATAGTAGATTGACTTTGTTAGATATCTTACGGTTCTCATGAGCAAGCGAACCCGGGATGACGAGGTCGGCAGCGCGGTTGAAAGCTCCTAAAGGAGTGAGTGAAGGCAGTGACCTGCTCCCAAGGGAGGCTTCCCGGATGCCCTAAAAAGCGTAGGTCGGAGATCTTGGGAAGCTTAGCGAGCTAATATTCCCCCCTTTGAATATTAAGGCGAAGTCCTGGTCTACCTCACCCAGTCTCTATCCTATCCTTTCTTCATTAACTTGAGTCAAATCCAACCCTCAGCTCTTCGCCTAGCAACAGAACAGCTAAGACATTCTTTTCTTGTTTGTCCTTAAAAAAAGAAACTATCAGTCCCTTGAACCACTCGATAGACCTACTTTCTTCCTTCCTGTCCCGCTACCTTCTAATTCAACTATCCACTGTATCTGTCTGTTCTTAATATATCTTAGTTATTCTTGGTTGCTTCCTCAAGCTACTCTTCTTCCTCTCCTATCTTTATCGATTAGGGCTCACCTCCTCGGATTACCAACTCGATAGTAGGGCGAGTGGGCTCTCACCTCCAAAGGACCCTTGCCTCCTGACCTTCCGTTGTTCTTGAATCTCTTGGCTCGGTATGCTTCTTTTGCAATTCCGGTTCGGTTGAGGTAGTTGCTTAACAATTTCTTATTCAGACAATTCATCAAACACTTAGACTACACCTCACCAAAGACATAGACTAGGTTAGTTACAACATATATTTTAACAATTCCTTATACAAAGAGATCAACGTACATATGACAATGATTAATCCTATATTAGTAATCATGGCAAGCACAAATCATATTCAAATGCTCATTCAAACATTTCAACAAACACATGGAATGCATCTCTTACTCATCACAGTTCATGTGTATATTTCATACAGAAATCGGCATGTCTAAGACAATATGACAGCAATTAAGTCAGACATAAATCATTAGTTGACATTGAAAGCATTGATACCCATAACCTAAGCGTTTATAGTCTGCACCTTTCGTCGGAATACCCAATTCAGACTCGGTCGAAACTCTACACTGCTAAAAATAGAACATCGGACACCTAAATGGGGTAATAGGTTAGCTAGTTTGATGAATAATTAACCTGGATCTCTACAAAGATATTAGGGTTAGATTTTCTTACTGAAAATCGTATCTGAAGCAGGTTATGTAGCGTAACAGGATGGAGATTCAGTGCGTGGAGTCGTGGGAGAGGATTCCTGCGACAATCTCCCAAGATCTCCCTTCTCTCTTTCCTCTTTTCTCTTCTTTTCTCTCCTCTCTCCCTTAGGGTTTGATGAAATTCGTATATGAGAAAGGTGGGGTGAAATAAGGACTATTTATAAGCCCAGAAGTGATGCAAATGGCCCCAGGGCCACCATACACATAGTTTATACCCTTTGGGCGACTGTTTTTTACGAACAGGGCTCATAGGGAGGCCCACGACCCACCTACGTCATAGGGCATGCTCTATGACAATGGATCTATGCCAGGACATGATTTCGGTGCGATCGAATAAGCCAATCGACCATGGAGAACTTGTGTTAGATAAACGGTCATACTTACCCAATCGGGGCCATAGTTATATGGATATGTGCAGGGAGATTTCCTTGCCCATGTGTGAAGTTTGATTAGAAACTGACGGTCCAAAATCCACAATTTTGCGTAAGAGTGAATGGCCCAATTCACTTAAGTTTTGGTTCGTTTTCTAAAGGTATTCACATTTCTCACACACTTTACTCATGGCTCATGTTATACGTTTCTAGACACTATCTGTGCTTGATTCTCACGATGGTTGTTAAGCCCAGTAGGATGGACATAGTCGTATAATTTCACGGTCATCGGACCCTCAATGTATGGTCTAGGTCCGATATGGGGTTTCAATGTACTCCCGAGAGCGACGGGCTTTTGCGATTTTTCTTAGGTCTTTAAGTGACGTTGAGTTAGTGGTAATAATGGTTTTAGGCCTTTCCATTTGTGGAAATGGTGGCTCGAGCTTAATCTACCAATTATTTAGTTTAATACTTAACTAATTTTGCTTAACTTATTCGACAGGATGCGATCCTTGGGTAGCCTGCCTGAGGTGGTACTCGGGTCTTTGTACGGATTTTTTCGGGACGTTACATTATAAAAAGGGAAATTTAAGAAATTTTAAAATTTTCAAAATAGTAAAAATTCGGCGTGTTACAACATCACTATGGGCCGCTCATATGGGCCTAATACACATTGCTATGGGCCGCTCACACATCACTATGGGCCTCTCATATGGGCCTAATACACATTGTTATGGGCTGCTCGCATGGGCTTCATCATGTCTCAAAGAGGGCCACATGAATGGAGGTGTGAATATACAACATATATATCACGGGGGGCGAACAGAATGGATACAACATTTACATCAAGTGAGGCCCACTGTCCATGTGAATCAGCATTGTCCAAACATTGTCCAGCACCGTCAACACCTATCCAACTGTTGAACAGCGGTCACAATACACATACATCATGGTCAGGCCCACATAGATGGGCGGTGTGGATCAAAACATACATCATGGTGGGCCACATACATCATATCGGGGTGGGCCCTGCACATTCTAAATGGACCCCATCAGATGGATGATTTGGGTTAAATACGTACATTACGTGGGACCCACGGCTACTGGATAGCATGGAGAAAATACATATGGTGGGTCCCATGGCTACTAGACGGCTGTCCAACAACGTGCACGGAGGGACGGTGTGGATCAAAATCCACACATCATGGCTGGCCCCAAAGCAGCATATGGACGGTGTTGATGAAACATATATATCACGGTGGTTCACCTTCCAGTCATCTGGACGATTGGAATAAAACACGTACATCACGGTATGGCCCACACATCACACCATCCAGATGGACGGTGTGAATATAGAATATATACATTTAGGTGGGTCCCACCCCACATGTGTGGGTGGGTCCCACACCTAGGCAGATGGATGGTATAAAAAACATCATGGTGGGCTGCTCCTACCATCGTTCAAATGCTAACGATGTGGATATAAAATACTTATATCAAGGTGGGTCCCACACATGTGGCGGCTGAGGTTAGAATACATACATCAGGGTCCCCAATATATCAGCTGACATCCATCAAGATGGACGGTCTCGATATAACATGTACATCACAATGGAGTACCCCAGCACCGTCCAGATGTGGATGAAAATAATACATCACGGTGGGGTACCCCTGCACCTTCTCATGGTGTCCAACACCGTCTAAAGCGTTGGATGGTGCGAATCAAGTTACATAAATCATGGTGGTCCCGTGCAGCTTGCTGATGTATACGGCAGTTACCAGCGGCGTGAGGTACTCTAGCCAATCAAATTAAGGTGGGCTCCAAATGCTGCCATGGTGGGGTCCACGACCACGTCTAGACCAGCTGGACACTATGCACACAGCACATATACGATCGGTCCGACCATCCCAAACAGTGGACGGTGGATGAGGTGAATCCGTCAGGTGGGTCCACACGTGCGTGGCCCACCATCCAATCATGTTAATACTTGTGTTTTCCTCTGTCCAGGTGATAGATGGTTAGATGGAACATACATCCTAGTGAGGTCCACACCAGCATGGATAAAAAACTACATCATAGTGGTGTTCTTGCTACTGCCAGATAGATGGTCTGGTAACGTCCCACCTGCTTAGACGGTGGATGGAAGGCATATAGCAGGTGGGGCCCACATAAATGGATGGTGTGGATCAAGGTACATGCTCCAGGTGGCCCCATGTAGCTGGATCAAACTGATATATATATTTATCATCCAAGCTTGCCCGAGAATGGGCAGCAAGGTGGATCTCGTAATTGGACGGTCTGGATCATCATACGTGTATCATTAGGTGGGCCACACATCAAAAGGAGAGACAGAGAGAGAGAGAGAGAACGGTGGAGATGGGAGGGACCCCGCCACTATGGGCCCCTCTTGATACAAGGCATATATCAAGATGGGTCCCACCACAAGTGGGCCCTCAAATCATCAAAATAACACAAATCAAAACTTAGAGAAAAAAACACCCACCTTTGATCTCCTCTTTCTTCTTCTGCCAATGCATGATAAAGCTCCAATGGAACATATTTAAGGGTTGAGATGAAAGTTAGATGGTAGAGATGGGAGGTAGGAAGGTAGGCCACACTAGCTTCTCTTCTCTCCCATGGAAATGTTGGATGTTTGAATTGCTTGGGAAAAATGAGAGAGAGAGAGATGAGAGAGAGAGGTGTAAGAGAGAGAGATGGGTGAGCGATGGGTGCACTTGGGGATGGGTGTTATACTTAACAAGTGAGGTGATGTGTACTGGATTGATGGGATTGATGTGATGTTCTCTTGGGTTTTACAACTGCGCGGAGTTTTTCCTCAAACTGAATGCGGGCCCACATCTCCTAGCCTGGGTATTGCCTCGGCGCACGAGAGCAACAATGGAAGTACAGTGACGGCACAGTCGCAAGGATACAAGTCTCGGGTCGAGCAGGCTCTGGAATACAGGATATGACTCAGGATCGCGCCCAAATGATGGTTATAGTTTGCGGGTCACTTGAATTTGACCGGGAGGAGTGCAGAAGCCTACTGAATAGTACGGGCTAGGATACGGCTCTCACATAGGGTGAGATTAGGTAGACTAATCATTGTAACCAGTGTTTTTCCTAGTTGTTGAGCAAAAAAGTCTTCAAATTTTCTTAATTTTTTAGTTTTAAAACTCTCTTAGAAAGTGAAAATTTGTGTAGTTGAGTATGTTTTGAGTATTATGATAAGATACAGGATGGAATTTTTGAAAATTTAGAACATGATTAGATGAGTAAACCATTAGATAAGTTCTCTTAATGAATTCATTAATATAAAAGTTAAACATCAATAGAGTTTAGACTCACAAATCACACTTAACTCAATTTTTGTGAAGGATACTTGAATTTCTAAATTTAGCATGAGTATTACTAAAAAGTGTTAGGAACCAAGTCTAGAGATCCTTATCTACCTTTAAAATAATGAAAAAGAATAAAAGAAGTAGCTAGGAAATAGTGAGATAAAAAATGGCTAACTATTCTGTATTTCAATGGAAAATCTATGAAAAAGAAAGAAAAAACTAAAAATAATATGAAAGTCATCACTATAAAGGAGATAGGTTTGAAATCATTAACTTGTGTTGATCTATACACTTTGAAGTAATGAACATAGTTAACATTATGAAATAAAAGTTATCTTCTATGGAAACGTGAGTTGGGAGTCACTGAACACACTAAGAACTTGATGTTTGAATCTATTCTATTGGTTAGTTGATGGAGAACATAGTACATTTGCTTAGTCATGAAATTAAGCTTTAGGTTGCCAAAGATTTCATGCTTATATCTTTGAATTTTATTCATTCTTATAAGATTGCACAAAATTTTGATTTCTGAAAGAGGTTTGAAATTTTGAAGTTTGAAAGATTGTTTTATGCATGTTTTGCTCGAGACTAGCAAAATGCTAGCTAGGGTGTGTTGAGTATGAAATATTATATATTTTCCCCTATTTATTCCTTGGTTTTATGAACATAATCATGTTTAATAGATTTAATTCTACATATTTCCGTTGTAAGGTGATTTTGAGAGCTTAAGGTGAAAAGGATGCTAAAAGCATGGATTTGATGCCCAAGAATTACCAAAGCAAGGATTGGATGTTTGGAGGTCAAGATTGAAGATTTCATAAGTCCAAGATCCAAGAAAACCAAGTGAAGAATGAAGAAAATCGAGATTGCAAAGTGCAGAATTCTAGAACTGCTGAACTTGACAGTTTGATGACATCAAACACATCTTTGATGTTATTGAGGTAAGTGTTCGATGACATTGAAGGAGGCTCGATCCCATTGGGAAATTAGAGAAAATTAAGTTTGGTTGTTGGACATATGGGTGCAATTCTCGATCCCATCGAAAACAAGTTTGATGCCATCAATGCCAATTTGATGGCATCAAAATTATCATGAATTTTGGTGTGAACATGCTAGATAGTTTTGAACGTTTCTCAATCATATCAAGCACATGTTCGATGATATCGAAGCCAGTTCGATGCCATCAAAGGTCAGGTGATCTCATTGAAGGACTTACACAGATAGTTGTGATAGTTTCCGAATTTGAATCAAACTTAGAGATGGATCTTCGATCCCATCAAAGCTGCATAACCTGTGTAAATTGAAGTCGGTCTGAACAACGCCTATATAAAGTGGTTTTCTGAGTTCTAAGCATGAATTAGGTAGGAAGAGTGGAGCAATGAGTATTGTTGCTCCAAGGAGTTCTTTCTTTCTTTTCTACTTAGTTTTCATGTTTTTCTTTAAGAGTTTTAATCATGTCTTTGGTTTACTAATCTCTTATCTAGAAGTAAGAGGTGAAGCTTGTAGTTTATTTTAATATTTGTTTTACTTTGATTCAAGTCTATGTTAAACTTATATTTAGTTTTGGTTTGAATGAAGGAATATTTTCAGTTTACTATGATCTATTGTCGACTCCAATCACAATAGATGCTCAGAAAGCTTTTGATATTTTGTTACATGCTTTGCAATTGTATGATTTGTAAAATTCCATGATCTACAATTGTCTGTGGGCATGATAAATGCTTCGAATTCCCTATGATCATTACATTGGTGTTATATGAGAGAACTAATCCAATGAAAGTTCAAAATCTCATTATGTTTTAACTGCTCTATCATCCAACTGGATAGATTACGACTTCAATTTCAATTGAAGTATTGATTGAATCAAGTAAGGTAGCAGTAAGATGACTTCAAGTGGATCCTTGGCGCTCTAGTTCTCATTATTTTGATAGATTCAATTCACAACAATTTCTCTCTAAATTTTTAAATTTTAGATTCTAGTTTAGTTCCAATTCTAGTTCTAGTTCTAGTTTATTTCAGAAACACACATATTAAGTCTCAGTGGATTCGACCTTAGTATCACCGAGATTATTAGACAACACAACCATGCACTTGGGGTTGTGAACATTTATGATTTTCTTCAATCTTTCTTTATAAAATATTCTTAATAACCTTATTACTAGCCTCGGCCTAGATGACGACTTGAGCATAATAAGGTGATGATTTCATCAATTTAATCTTGTACTCATTGGCCATTGCCTTAACCTTTTTGTATGAAAATGCCACTCGATCCATCGTGATCAATTCAGGAATTCCAAATGAATGAATTATATGACTCTGGATAAACTCAATAATTTTTTGATGATATGTTCTTATTATTGGCCTTACTTTTACCCACTTAGTGAAATAATCGATCGCTACAATAATGAAATTGTGTCCTTGGATAATGGAGGGTAAATCTTCCCTATAAAATCAATAGCCCATCCTTATAATGGTCAAGGCTTTATAATAGGATATAATTCAATCCCGAGTATATATCGTATCGGCTCATGTTTTTTACGTGCTTCACATCTTTTATCCATTGCGTCGAAGTGTAAGTCTCATTTCTTTTCGACCTGATGTGCTCCACAAATCCCTTCATGTACTTCACCCATGGCCAGCATATATTCTTTCTTGCTCAAACATCACAATAATACATTATTGGTCCCTTTTTTATACAACTCATCATCGATCAATACATAGTTTACAGCTGACCTCTTAATATCGCGGTGAACCTTCATCTATGAACACTGAAGATATTATATAATTAGAGATCTTCAATCATCCTCACTTGCCTCGACCAGGCAAATCTCATCGATTGATTCCCTTTGAAACACTAAAGGTAAGGATCTCCTTTGAACCGTTACCATTCTTTCTTCGAATCCTTGTGCGATTTGAAGTCCTTATGTTAATTGTGTCATTTCATTGGTGATAACATCCAAATATTCCATATTTATCCTCTCAATTGTACTAGTTTCCATGCATTCAAATTGCTTAATTAATTAACTAATATCTAATTTATACATGTGAGGTAATTAAGGAAACAAAGACAAAATCATACTTAATAAGGATGATTAAAGCTCAAAAGCTTAATTAAGAGAAGGCTAAGAGATTTAGAAGTCATTAATGAAGAATTCACATGCCAAAGATCCAAGAAAATCAAGTACAAAAGATAGAGAAAAGATTGAAAAATCACATACTGAAATAACAGAAATAACAAATTGTTCGGTCCCAACTAAGGTTGGCTAGGTCTAAACGAATGTCCATAGAACACTCCATCAAGAAATTGTGTTTTTTAGCCTTAATTCGGAATGACGTTTAAGTCCGATTAAACCCGGGTTCGGTGCCACCGAAGGGGAGTTCATTGCGAACTAAGCAAGACAAAGACTTTAGAAGAAATTTAAGAAAATTCTACTACAACTGATAAACTAATTCGGTGCAACTAAAGGGTATAGTCGGTGCAACCGAAGTGTAATAAAAGTGCAAAATTTAAAGTCAGTTCTTAGGAGGTGCAGAGCTTCTTCAGATTCATCTTTCATTCTTAATCCTTCAATTTTAGCTTGTTTTTTTTAGTGTTTCTTTATGTTTTGTTTAAGATGCCAGTCATGCTTAGCTAATCTCTTACTTAGCTATGGATAAGGGATGAACATTTTAATGGATATTTGATGTTTGATTTTCTTCTTTAATGAAAGTTAAGGTTTTAATTTTAAAATTTTAGATTGGGGAAGGAATAAATCTGCATAGTTATTTGATCTATTGTCGCATCCGGGTACATTAGATGCTTTCAATTCCATACGATGTGATTACTTAGATCTTCATGAGAGATCAAGTTTATTGTGATTCTAATATATGTTAGATGTTTTTTTATTGATGTTACTATCTTATCGTCTAATTAGAACAGATTGAAATGTAATTCTAGTTGAGTTATCAACTTAAGAAGACAAATTGAATTTAAGGTTTATTGATTGGGAATTCTTGGATCTTTAGACCTTTTTATAATTATTTCTACAACTCTTTTATTCCCCTGGATTAATAACATAGACTAACTATTTTTCTTAGATTAAATTCTTCATATATTCTCACCAAATTCCCCATGGATCAACCTTGGTCTCACTGAGTTATTAATACATCACAACCCTATACTTGGGGTTGTCAACCCTTGGGTTCGATCAAGTTTTTGACATCGTTGTCGTGGAACTTTGCACCATGATTACTTAGGTTTAGGTTAGGCTTTGATTTTTAGTTCTAACTAAGGGTTTTACTTTTAGTTTTAATTTTAAAGTTTAGTTGTAGTTAGGGATTTTTATAGATGTTTTTTTTTTAAAAAAAAGCTAACATCATTTGTTTGATTTTTATTTTTGTAGCATCGTTAATCCTAGTTCTTCTAAACGATAACTCTATTCCCACATCTGATTCCTTTTTAGTTGATTCTAATTGTTGTAGGATTTTTATCTTTCATTATAGGATTTTATTTTCTAGATTTAGGTTTAAAACTCAGTTTCTTGTGCTTGGTTCATGCCCAAGTGGGTAAGGGACCATATACAATGACTTCTATGTGAATGAGGTCTTGTTAACTGGCTTTCCATCAATCGTCGATTTAGAAAATATCTGAGTACGCATGAATCATCTCAAACCATGGCTGTGAATGCTCTAGATATGGCGAGCAAGAGCCATACTTTGAGGAGAATATGGCTGGAACTAGAAAAATATTCAATGATATACGTATGCGGAATGGGACATCGTCTAGAATGGTGCATGATGAGAATGAGACGCATTACATTTCCCCAGTCAGAACTTTAAGAGATTACTTAAAACTGGTAAGAACAACCACACTATCTTGTATGATTTTTTCAGTGAATGTTAATAACCTGGATTAGAAACTGGGAGTGATCCAACTTCTTCCTAAATTTCACGGACTTGATTTAGAAAACTCGTATCTACATCTTAAGGAATTCGATGAGATTGTGGCAACTTTACATTACAAAAACGTCTCTCAAGATGCCATTAGACTCAAGCTACTTCCTTTTTCTCTAAAAGAGAGCCAACAAGTCATTGCTCCATTCGCCGAGATAGCGCTCAATAGGCATGTGGGCTGAGATGACCCAGGAGTTCCTTAAAAAGTTCTTTTCGATTCATAAAACCAATACGTTAAGGTGCAATATAGTGAATTTCTCCCAAAAGGAAGACAAGACATTTCTCTAATGTTTGGAGAGATTTTATCAAACCCAAGGGTTGACAACCCCAACTATAGGGCTACGATGTAGTAATAACTCAGTAAGACCGAGGTCGATCCACATATAACTTGGTGAGAATATAGTAAGATTTTAATCTAAGAAAAATGATTGATTTAGGTTTTAAATCCATCAGGATAGAGTTGTAAAAAGTAATAAAAATGATTAATGATCCATGAATCCCCAATCAATATATTTTGAATTCAATTAGAGCTGGATCCAATCCATTTTAATCGTAAGATAACACATTAATATCAATTAAAAACATCCATCATATATTAGAATCATGATAGGCTTGATTTCTCATGAAGATATAGGCAATCGCATCACAGTGAATTAAAAACATCAATGTATCCAGAGGCAACAGTAGATCAAACAACTTTATAAATTGATTCCTTCCCCAATCTAGGAATTTAATCACATCCAATCACAATTCAACATAAGAACCTTAACTTCCATTAATGAAATGAATTAATCATCAAATATCCATTAAAAGTTTTTCCATTAGCCTTAGCTAAAAGATTAACCAAGCATGACTAACATCTTTGAAAAAACATAAAGCAAAACTAGAAAATATAAACTAGAACCGAAGGATTGAGAAGAAGCTTTACAACTCTTAGGTCTTCTCCTCTACCCTAATTCATACCTATAAAATCTTAAAACACCTCATTAAATAGGAAAAATTCACACCGACTTGAAACTGACTTCAATTGTTAAAATTTTGTTACGCTTTAGATGTAGTCAACTATGGCTTTCATTCTCATTGAATTAACTTCTTGGTTGCAGCTAAATTTCTCTAATTTCTATCTAAAGTCGTTGTCTTCTTAGGTCCCACCAAACATACCTTCAGTGGCATTGAACATGGCTTCAGTCACACCAAATGTCGAGATGAATTATGTCTGAAAATCATGGTTTCTTACTGGATTATTATGTGCCCATTTGGTTAGACCGAAGAAATCTTAGGCAGGACTGAATAGTTTATTATTTCTTTATTTGCACTGCGTGATTTTTCAGTCTTTTCTCTGCTTTTCATACTTGGTTTTCTTGGATCTTTGGCATGTGAATTCTTCATTAATGACTTCCAAATCTCCAAGTCCTCTCCTGATTAATCTTTTAAGCTTTAATCCTCCTTAAGCATGATTTTATCTTTATTTCCTGAATTACCATGCATTTATAAAGTAGATGTTAATTAGTAATTAAGCACTTCAAATACAAAAAGTTAATGCAATTGAGAGGATAAATATGTAATATTTAAATGTTATCACACTCCCAACCAACATTTTGCTAGTCCCGAGAAAAATATATGAGAAATTCTGAATTATTATTATTTTTTTAAAGGAACCAATTTGGTAATCTCAATTACTTTCAAACTAATCCAATCCAAAGAGAATTGAATCAAACATATTATTCATCTAAATTATAATTCTTTAATAAATATTTCAATTATCTCAAAGTAATAATCATATAATTCAATAATTCCCAACATTGAGTTTCATGAATGAATTATGTAATCCAGACTTAACAACACCACAGGTCCTGTTTTAATACTTTCATGTCTATAATGATAATTAAATAAATGAAGAAATCAACCAAAACCAAAACCATAACTTGTCTTACGTTTCAACAATTCACTCTTCCAGCTCTTGATTATTCCATCAACATCTTTCACACTATTACTTTTTTTTTACTGTCATGAACTTCAATAGGTAGCACTTTTCGATGACAATTATTTTTTAGTCGGGTAATACTCTTTCATTTTCAGTAAACATGATGGACAAATTTCCTAGGTTTGGTTCCTAGCACTCTTAATAATCACCACTTGAACAATTCAATATCAAACTAAGGTTTAATGTGTAAGTTAAATGTGACTTATGAATTCATGATCCAATCAATGTTTAAAATTCTTTAACTAAATATCATTAAACTAAACTTAATCTTAAAATTAATTAACTAGAATCTAAGCTTCAAAGTTGATCAATACTAACTCTAAAATTTATCACCTGAAATTATCTAAAATTACAGGAATTGGCTCATTTTTTTTAATTCAGAATTTGAATTTTCTACTCAAAAAGTTTCCTATGGACACCCACCCCCAACCTAAATTATACATTGTCCTCTATGTATAAAATGTATGCAATAAAAGTTACATGAGAGCAACAAATAAAGAGGAGTAGGTTGAACAAGTACCTGAAGAATGATATACTACAACAAACTTCAAAGATTGGTGCTTCAACAACTAAAAATTTATAAACAAAAGATCTTATTCTACCAAAAGAAACTAAATCCTAAGAAAACAAGGTAAATGATCTACATTAGATTAGAAGATCAATCCTGTTACATAGGATCTTCCAGAGATATGGACACTTCTTCTAGAACTAATTTTTCAACAAACAGTTTTAGTATCTAACCATTTACTTTGAACACATTACCTTTTTTAGGATTCACAACTTTCATAACCCCATAAGGATAAACAATCTTTACTATGAATGGGCTGGTCCATCTGGATCACAATTTTTTAAGAAAGAGATGAAGATGAGAATTATAAAGGAGGACTTTCTAACTTATCTCAAATGCTTTCCTAAAAACGTTCTTGTCATGGAACACTTTCATCCTCTTGTTATGAATTATTGCATTGCCATACACATCTTTCCTAATTTCTTCCAACTCCACAAGCTAAAGTTTATGCAGTGTGCTAGCTTTGTCAATATTGAAATTGAACTTCTTTATGGCCCAGTGTGCCTTATGTTCCAATTCCATTGGTAAGCAATAAGCTTTCTTAAAGACAAGTCTATAGGGAAACATTCTAATATGAGTTTTAAAGGTAATCTTATAAGCCCAAAACCCGTCGGTTATCCATAAAGACCAATCCTTACATTCTGGATTCACAATTTCCTCTAATATCTGTTTAATCTCACCATTGGAAACTTCATCTTGACCATTTTTCTTTGGATGATAGGGTGTAGCCACTTTTATGTAATACCATATTTCCTAATTAAGTTCTTGAATGGTCTATTACAAAAGTGTGAACTGAAATTATGGTAATGACCACTTTAGTAGAAGTGGGAATAGGTCCAAGTGTCCTAGAGGGGGATGAATAGGATTTTTTAAAATTTTATGATGGTTTAAAATCCCATTATCATAATCTTGATTTAATAAACACTTATCAAGATGACCCCAATTTAACTCTAATGGCTTCCAAGCCAAATAGAGTATTTAATCATAAGACTATCCAGTATTTAAACAGTATGCAATCTTAGTCTATGACGAATGAACGATACGACTGTGTGTGTGTGTGGGATGTGATTCTTATCAGTTCTAAATAATCATGTTAGCATGCTTTATGAGAACATTCAAAGTAAACACAAATTGTAAGGCCAAAATATCAATCCCAAACCTAGTCGTTTATAGTGGTTTGGCTACATGCCTACTCCACTTCCAGCGGACGCACTCAACCCTTGAGTGTATCGGATCTCACTAAAGGAGGTTTTAAATCAGGTTCACCTCTAACCTTCATAACCTAAATAAAGTCGACACTAGGACCTACACAAGGACCTAGGCATGTCTCCATGACACACAATTTTATGCCCCACACAGGAGCAAGGGTCAACACACAGCACCCAGGTTCTATGCTCTACACACGAGCAAAGGATCCACATAAGGAACCTAGAGTTTATGCCTTACATAAGAGCAAATGTCAACACACAACACCTAAATTTTATGCCCTACATAAGAGCACAGGATCCACATAAGGAACCTAACTTTTAGGCCACATAGGCTAAGGACCTACACTAAGGACCTAAGTTTATGCTCTACAAGAGCAAAGGGTCAACACACGGCACCCGCACGTACTCTTCCGTCAGAGGCCTCCTATGAGGACTTGAAAGGGGTGAGAATCACCTGTGACCCAATCCTACACAAAGGAATAATCAGCAGGGTCTCTGGACTCTAATGACTTACAGATAAGTAGATGAGTCCCATTAAGTACGTTGATGAAGATCTCCTCCTTTGATGACAAAGAATCCTCAGCTCCCTTGAATCGCAACACTGATGATGCTCCGATGTATGGCGATGGGTTCCGATAAGGTTATGTTGGTAATTATTGTATTAAATGATAATCGTTGAAGAGACAGAGTAATTTCAAGATCTTAGGCATTTAAGGGATCCTAGCTCAATGATTTGCCATTAAGGTGGTAGCTAGAAGACCTTGAATGCGAAAGTTCATTCACCAATCCACTATATTAAATATCGATGAAGTGGGTGGATTGAGGAATAAACTCCCATGAGAAAAAAGACGTAGGTTAGATGATATGTAGTTACTCTTTCAAAGCTCTCCCTCTCTTTCTCAATGCAGCAACCAAGAACAAGTTCTCCTTAAATAGATAAAAAGTTCCAACAGTAATAAAGATGTCAGATTCTGACTGAGTTCAATATCATCGGGCCTGCTTCGATATCATTGAACGTATACTTTCGATGCTACCAAAGTAAGGTTAGATGATACAAACTCCACTGAAATATATACCTGAAACTTTTTGCCTGAGGATCGATGCCATCGATCGCGCGTCGATGTCATCGGAGTGTGAATTCTGATTTCATCGACAATCTATTTTATACATCGATCATTTGCACATGATTTTTAAAAGAGCTTGCTCAACAATCTTTGATCCATTTCGATGATATTAAGAAGATATCAATTTCATCGATATTTAAAATACGATCATATCGAGACATCATCGATTCCTTGATCATTTCCAGAGGATTTTCCTATTGAGCTCGCTGGACTAGTTTGGTCTGAATTCGATAACATTGGAGGTCCCTCGATATCATCAGAATTTGATTTCCGATGTAATTGAGGCTCAGTTCGAGTTAACGATAAATATGATTTTTGCCTTATCAACACACTGGACACAAACTAACCAGAATTCGATTAGATCGAGCTGTCTCGATGTTATCGATATTTGAATTTCGATGATATCGAAGAGTCCATCGATTCATCGAGAATGTTATCCAGGATCAAGTTGGTTGCTGGACACAAGATGTCTTCAATTTGATGATATCGAGTACTTTCTGAGGACATCGATAATAGGTGTTTCATCACATCGATGTGATATCGATTTATTGAGAAAGGTTGAAAACTTAGACATTTTCCTATTTTGCAAGATAAGTTTTCGTACTCAAACACCTATGTTGTTCTACTCATTTTAAGGTTTTATATACCTAGGTGTTTTGGGACATGGAATTGGAGGCTTAATTTACCTTTGACAAGTTTAAAGCACACATCCAGTTGAGGCAAACGCTTAAATGATCTTTCTGTGAGGCTCACTTGACTTGCTGACTCAACACTCACGCTAATTGACAAACTAGGGCACTTTCAATCTCCCCCTTTGTTAATTACGTGACAAAAACACCTAATCACACCTAGAACAACATCCTAAAGTGTGTGTACATGAACCTTTACACAATTTTACAAAGATACTACACAGTTCACATAATTTCTTAAGTATTTGCTCCCCCTGTCTTCATTGCAGTTGCTCCCCCTATCACCTGTATCTGTAAGTGCTATAGTTTATATCCCTGTCTGTTGTCAAATTTGTGGTGCCAAAATCACTATTATGTTATATATAACTTGCATAAGTGAAGCTCTCTCAAGGATCAACATTCATGAACAAGCTAAGCTCATAACAAGCAAAGCTCACAAGACAAGACTCAAGCTGCAAGACTTCAAGAATAGTATAAAGCAGTTGGTAAAGATCTCAAGACCCTTTCAAGATTAAGCTACATCAAGGTTGATCTACATCAAGACTTCAAGACTGATTCTTCAAGGTCACTTGTTCCTAATGTTTCAATGTCCATACTTCATGATTGAGGTTTGACTGATCATAGGTTGACCTTAGAAGTAGGTCATTTCGGATACATAAACCGAATGTTTATTTTACATGTGATTGGTCTGTTCTTCGACTAGTCCTAGGTCTTCTTCGACTAGTCCTAGACTTGCTTCGACCAGTCTAAGAAATTCCTTGATCAGTCGTGAGTTTGTTACAAATTCTGGATGAAATCTGTTAGGCTTCGACCAGTCTAGGAATTTGTTCGACCAGTCGTAGGAACAGTGTCGACTGCATCTTCGACCAGTCGAACATCTTCGACTCGAATTCCAACAAAGTTTTTTCAGGTCCTACGACCAGTCGTAGAACGGTCAGAGCATATCCCGCCGAATTTTTCAAATATCTGTTGTTACTTCGACTAGTCGAAGAGCACTCTAGACCAGTCGAAGACACGATCTTCTCACCTATAAATAGAGCACGAATCTCAGAAGAAATAATCGAATTAATTAATCTATTCAAGCCAATCTTCATCGAACTTCTGAGAGATAATTCTGTGCTCCATCTAAGCTAAGTGTGTTTATTTAATATTCTCTTTCCTTAGCTTTATTTTAATTGATTTTGTTTCTGTTATTCCAATCTGATTTGATAATAGGAATTTTTATTCCCTTTCTTTGGAATCAAAATCAATTAAGGCAAGCCCTAGTTGCTTTAATTTAAAATCTATTAGAATTAGAACCATTGTAATCGAGTACTGGATATTGAACTTGGACATTCAATCATCTACTCTGATTTGGTTCTACCGGGCTGCTACATCGAAGGAGATAATCAGGTATTTTACATTTAATTGTAAATTCCTTTTTGTTTTGGTTTCTTTCAAGATTTGCCAGAAAAATCTTGTTATATTGGTTATCTGAGGAGAGCCAGGAAAACTCAGAAGTGGGGTTTTTTTAATTGTGTAAGCCCACAGACAAAGACACAATTGTAAAGGTTTTGGGTGAACCTGGGAAAACCTATTTTTAGTAAACGCTAATATCCCCTGTGTGAGGATATTAGGAGTGGAGTAGCATTTTGTGTGGCTGTTGTTTAACAGTTGGTGAACACACAGGCGAACCACTATAAAACCTTGTGTTGTGGTTGATTGATTTATTCTTCTAATCTTTAATTATTTCTTTTGTGGGATGCATGTATGGTGGTGAATGTTGTAATCATTTAATTCAAGCATTGAGAGAATGTTGTAATAGTTTAGAATTTATTTTCTGTTATTCCTTTATCGCTTGATTTTCAATTTCATTTGAAAGTTGTTCCAGCAAGGTTGCCCTACCATTTTTATGGTGTATGGCTGTCCCTAGAACAATACATTTGTGATTGCTATTCATTTCAATTCAGTTTGTATTTATTTTTGTATTCCTCTTCGATTTGAGATTTGATACAAAGATCTTTCTAGAAATAAGGTTGTCCTACCATAAACTCTGGTTTTTGGTGTAAGGTTGTCCTTAGAACAACGTTTGTATCAACCTCTCAAGATCTGAATTTTGAGGTTATTTTAATTTACTGCATTGTAATTTACTCTGGCTATCATTTTCTTTTAAATTCCACTGTTATAAGTTTTTATTTGGCATTGTCCTATTCACCCCCCCTCTAGGACATATAGCTTGGCCTTTTCAAGTGGTATCAGAGCCTAATAGCTCCTTTTTAATTCTTGGATTTAATTCCTGAACTAACGATTTAAGCTATTTAAGATGTCAAATTTTGATAGCCTTTCAGTCACTAGGCCTCCACCCTTTGATGGCTCCAACTATGCCTATTGGAAAGCCAGAATGAAGATCTTCCTCAAATCAATGGATGAAAATGTGTGGCAAGCCACAGTGACTGAATGGAATACTCCTATCATGGAAGTTACTGGGGTTGATGGTTCAAAATCTATGAAAGTCACACCATATTACCAATGGACCACCCTTCAGAAAAGTGAGAGTAGTGCAAATGCTAAAGCACTAAATGCAATTACTTGCGCACTATCACCGGATGAGTTTAAAAGAATCATTTCCTGTGATACTGCAAAGCAAGCTTGGGATATATTAGAAATGACACACGAGGGTACTACAATTGTTAAAAAATCTAAAGTCTAACTCCTCACAACCAGATTTGAAGAAATTCATATGGAGGAAAATGAAATGTTTATGGACTTTTACACTAGATTGAATGACATTGTAAACTAAATGTGGGGTCTTGGCGATAAAATCCCAGAAAGTAAAGTGTGTGCAAAATATTACGCTCACTTCCTGAACGGTTCAATTCTAAAGTAACCGCGATCCAGGAACTTCGTGATACGGATAATATAAGGGTAGAAGAACTAGTTGGTTCACTACAAACCTATGAGTTAAACTTTAAAGCTCCTAAAGGAAAATCTATCGCACTAAAATCTTCTAAATGTAATTCAGAAGAAAATTCTAATTCAGAAGATGATATGGCTCTTTTAGCTAAAAAATTTTACAAGATTTTCAAAAGCAAGAAAAGGGTTGATTTTCAAAAATCAAATGATAAAAAGAAGTTTAGACCCAAATTTCAAAAATCTTTGAAAGATAGTCAATGTTACAACTGTCAAGAATATGGGCACTTAGCAAATAAATGTCCTAAAAGGGACAAACCCAAGAAGAAGGGTATGTTGGCTACATGGGATGAATCATCTGATTCTGAAGGTTCTTCTGAATCAGAAGATTCTGAAACTGAGTTGGGCAATGAGATTAAAGCTCTTATGACTCTAGCCAAATTCACATTTTCAGATAATGACTCTACAAGTGAAGAAAATCTGAATAGTGAATGTGAATATGAAGATGATCTTCAAGATGCTTACAATGCCCTATATAAGGAAAGTTGTAAAATTGCTATCAAACTTAAACTTCAAAAAGAAAAGTTTTCTAAACTAAAAAATTGTTTTGAATCACTTGTCTTAGAAAAATCACAAATTTCAGATTGTTTTGAAAAATCAAAATGCGATTTGGAATTCAAAAACTCACTAATTGTTGATTTAAAATCTGAAATTGAGAAACTTAAAACTGAAGTATCTTCTCTTCTGAGTTTAAAGGACACATGGAAATATGCCCAAGGTGATCCAAAGTTAGAGAAACTTTTATCCGGATCTAGAAAATGTGGCAATCGATCCGGGTTGGGCTATGATAAAAATTTATCTCCTAAACAAATGTATACTCCTCTTATGTTTGTTAAAGGAGAGTCCTCAAACTCAAAAGGGAAAAATACTTATCAAGATTTTTTTAAAAATTCAAAAACTTTTCAAAAACCTAGAAACAGCCATGTCAACTTTAATAAAAAACGAAATCCACTAGCTGAAAAGATAGTTGATTTACTTAAGGAGCTCTTAAAATCTAACTCTATAGGTCATTCTTACAAATGTACACAAAAGAAGACCAACTATGTTCCTAAACCCAAAACAGTTATGAAATGGGTTCCTAAAGTCACCTGCTTGGTTGCTCACACTGCTTTCAAAGCAACAAGTCATTCAAAGTGGTACCTAGACAGTGGATGCTCCAGGCATATGACAGGTGACAAAGCTTTATTCACCGATCTGAAAGATATGACTGATGGTTCAGTCACATTTGGTGATGGTAGCAATTGCAAGATTATAGGCCAAGGTACGGTTCAACTTTTTAATCTTCCTATGTTTAAAAATGTTTTATACGTTGAGGGCCTAAAACATAACTTGCTTAGTATATCACAAATATGTGATAATAACCATAATGTTCGGTTTTCTAATCAAAGCTGTGAAATTCTAAACAATAAGGGTTCTGTAATATTAACTGGACGTAGAACGTCTGAAAATTGCTATATTATTAGTGAATCCATCTCATCTAATCAAACATGTTACATAGTCCATACAAACGAGACTGATTTATGGCACAAACGTCTTGGACATGTACATTATCGAAATTTATATCGATTGAGCAAACGAGAACTTGTAAGAGGTTTACCCAAACTTTAGAAATTAGATAAAATATGTGGTGAGTGCCAGATAGGCAAACAAACAAAGAACTCACACAAAAAGGTGAATTCAAATACCACATCAAGACCACTCGAACTTCTCCATATGGATCTGATAGGACCTACCAGAATGGAAAGTCGTGGTGGTAAAAAGTATATCCTGGTAATAGTTGATGACTTTACCAGATATACGTGGGTAGTCTTCTTAAGGGACAAATCTGAAACCCTTGAAGAAGTAAGAAAAGTTCTCAAAAGGATTCAAACTGAAAAATCTTCTCAAATCAGTAAAATTCGTAGTGATCATGGATCTGAATTTGAGACTAGCAATTTTGAGAAGTTCTGTACCGACCAAGGAATATTACATGAATTCTCTGCTCCCCAAACTCCACAACAAAATGGAATTGTTGAAAGAAAGAATAGGGTGCTTCAAGAAATGGCTAATGTCATGTTAAATAGCATGAAGCTCTCTAAAAATCTTTGAGCTGAAGCAGTCAACACAGCTTGCTATATTATTAACCGAGTCTACACTAAAAAAGATAATAATAAAACGGCTTACGAAATATGGTTCAATAAAAAGCTTACTGTTAAATACTTTCGAGTTTTTGGCAGCAAGTGCTATATTTTACATGATCGTGAAAATTTGGGAAAATTCGATACGAAGAGTGATAAAGGGATTTTTCTAGGATATTCCTTAAACAGTCGAGCTTATAGGGTTCTGGACAAAAGGACTGATGTGATTCAAGAATCCATTAATGTTGTCATTGATGATCACTTAAACACACCAATTTCTAATTCAGATAATGATGAAGTACTAATCATTGATAAACCTGATACTTCATCGAATCAGACTGATTCTGAATTGAGGACCGTTAAAGATCATCCAACCATACAAATTATTGGAAACCCTCTCACTGGTGTTCACACCCGTAGACAACTTGAGGATATATGTAATTATGTATGTTTTACATCCCAAATTGAACCTTCTAATGTAAAAGAAGCTCTGGTTGATGAGAACTAGATTGTTGCGATGCAAAATGTTTGGTATCTCGTACCAAGACCTAAAGATAAACACATCATTGGAACAAAATGGATTTTCAAAAATAAGTCTGACGAATGTGGAAATATAATTAGAAACAAGGCTAGACTAGTGGTACAAGGTTATACTCAAATTGAAGGGATTGATTTTGATGAAACCTTTGCACCAGTAGCACGCCTTGAATCTATCAGACTATTTATATCCATTGCATGTTTTTAAAAAATAAAGATCTATCAGATGGATGTGAAAAGTGCTTTTCTAAATGGCGATTTACATGAAGAAGTCTATGTTGAACAGCCAATGTGTTTTGAAGACTCCAAAAGTACTGATCATGTATATCGGCTTAAAAAGGCACTTTATGGATTAAAACAAGCACCTAGGGCATGGTATGAGAAACTAAGGAAATTTCTTCTAAGTCATAATTTTCAAATGGGATCTGTTGATAAAACTCTGTTTGTTAAGAAACATAATGATCATATCTTAATGGTACAGATTTATGTTGATGATACCATTTATGGATCAACTTGTACTAACTTGACTACTGAGTTTGCAGATTTGATGAAATCACAGTTCGAAATGAGCATGGTTGGGGAATTGACTTATTTCCTTGGATTGCAAGTAAAGCAACAACCTGAAGGAATATTCATTTCTCAATCTAAGTATGCCTTGAATCTAATCAAGAGATTTGGATTTGAGAATGGCAAGAATTTCATTACTCCTATGAGTACTACCCTGAAACTATCAAAAGACTCTAATGGTAAAAATGTTGACTCAAAACTTTATCGGAGTATGATTGGTAGTTTGTTATATTTAACTGCTAGTAGACCTGATATTTCTCTAAGTGTTGGTATTTGCGCAAGATATCAATCTGATCCGAAAGAATCTCACTTGATTGCTGTCAAGCGGATTATTAGATATGTCGCAAGTACTATAAATCTTGGTCTCTGGTATTCTCATGAAACTAATGTCCAATTAGCTGGGTACTCGGATGCTGACTGGACTGGTAATCCAGATGATAGAAAATCAACCAGTGGGGGTTGTTTTTACATTGGAAATTGTCTAGTTTCCTGGTTTAGTAAAAAATAAAATTCTATATCACTTTCAACAGCTAAAGCTGAGTATATCGTAGCTGGTAATGCATGTACACAGCTTGTTTGGATGCAACGAATGCTAAGTGATTATGGACTTAAACAGGATTCTATGTTATTACATTGTAATAATTCCAGTGCAATAAATATTGTAAAAAATCCTATTCAGCATTCTCGTACTAAGCACATTGACATTAGATTTCATTATATAAGGGAATTAGTAGAAGAAAAAGTTATATCTCTAGAATATATTCCTACTGAAGATCAACGAGCTGACATTTTCACAAAACCTCTTGATAAAAGTAGGTTCAAAAAGATGAAATTTGATCTTGGCATGTGCATTTTAAATTGATTATTTATGCCTACTTGTATTATAGTGTATATATTTGCTAGATTGAATTCTAATTTTTGTATAATTTGCAAGTAATTTGAATTTTTGGGGTTTATACGACCAGTCGTGAGTATACACGACCAGTCATCCTACGACCGGTCGTAGATACCCACGACCAGTCGTGGAACACGGGTTTCACTTCAAATTGGGGATTTTTTCACTTTCTTCCTCATTTCTTCTTTCTTCTCCTTGGAGCCGAACTTCGACTTGTCGAACCCATCCTTCAAGTTCTTCAAGGTTAGTGTTCCAAATCCCGTTTTTCTTACATATTTGTGTCAAGATTGCTTCCTTTTCTCTCTTGTAGCTTTCTATTTTGAAAATCATTGAGATTTGGGGTTTGGATTGTGAAAAATCTGTATTAATTAAACCCACTTCTCAATCCTTTGCAACTTCTTAATTTCTTGAAATCCTTGTTGCAAATGGCTTCTAGAGGTAGAAAAACTACTTCACGTGGTCCTTCTTCTTCCTCCAGATCGACCGCTATCTCTAAGCGTCATCTCCTTGTTCCTAATGATGATCCATCATATGTTAGGGACATTAGATCTCGTAATGTTATCGTTGAACATCCTGTTGATGTCAATCATATTGCACCTTTTGACATCTTTCCTATGCTTGAAGCTGTAGGTTAGGTTAACTTATTGCATTGGGGTGGGCCTGCATACCGGTCCATTGCCCAATCCATGTTTACATGTATTAGTGCATTTTCACAGGATAATTTAATTTTTCAAATTTCTACTAGAGAAGGGCCTTTTGACGTTGATCGTCATTTAATTTTAGCCCTTATGAAAATTCCTGTGAATGATGAGAGTATTCCTATTCATAATTTAACTGATAAACCCTCAATGGCTAAAAAACGCATGCTTACTAAAGACTTGTGCAACATGGATGTTCAATGGACTCAAAAAGGGAATGCGCTTCCCGCAAGGTATTTGTTACCCAAGTACAGAATTCTCCACAGAATCTTTGTGTCTAATCTGTATCCTCGTTCGGGTAATAAATCTGACTTGACTTCGTTTATGGTTCGTGTTATCCATGCTATTTCCAATGGTACTCAGATTTGTTTGCCTTCCTTAATCTGTCATTTCATTATTCAGTTTCGACTTCATCCTGGTCATAGTGACATTCCTTTTACCTATTTTATGACTGTATTGGCTACACATATGTTAGTCGATATGCCAGTTGATGAGGCACCTATCCATCATCTGATCTTCAAAAATACAAATATTAATAAGATGAAGTTGGATCTGCTTCCTGAACAAGGTGGTGGTACTGGTGGTGGTCATGAAGAAGCTGGTGTTGACATTAATATGGATGACATTTTTGAGGAACTGGATTCTGACTCAGTAAATGATCCAGATTTTGTACCATCTGATGTTGATGCACGTCTGAGTGCATTAGAGGATAAAGTTGAGAATATAAATGTTAAGTTGGAAAACATGTCTGTTGCTCATGATTTGCAATTCAAGTATATGCGCAAATATCTTAGGCGCTTGAACAAAGGCATGCACCAACTTGATCCCTCTATTCCTGCTCCTTCATCAAGTTCTAGTTCTGAGTAGTTTTTATGAGACTTTTGGTCTGTAATAACTTTATTACTTAGCACTTGTTCACTTGATTTTGAGTTGGATTTTATGTAATATTTATGCTGGATATTTGTTCTTGATGTAATATTTATGCTGGATATATGTGATGCTATCTTGAGTATCTCTATGACTCTTTTGCTATACTCTCTTACTTCCTCATGTTTCCTCTCATGACTTCCTTTATTTAGTTCTCCTTTGTCATATTGTGACAAAAATGGGGAGAATGGTTTGTTCTTAATGTAATTGTGAGAGGAGTAGCATTGGTTATGTTACTCAGGGGGAGTCAGGGGGAGTATATGTTTGATCTTGTTGAATGAAACTGGTTGAATGTTGAAAATTGAATATTGATTTGCAGGTAATATTGAATATTGATTTGCAGGTATTAACCAGTTGTTTTACTTTTGTTTATCTTGGTTATGTGTTTTGTCACTAATTTGACAAATGGGGAGATTGTAAGTGCTATAATTTATATCCCTGTCTGTTGTCAAATTTGTGGTGCCAAAATCACTGTTATGTTATATATAACTTGCATAAGTGAAGCTCTCTCAAGGATCAACATTCATGAACAAGCTAAGCTCACAGCAAGTAAAGCTCACAAGACAAGACTCAAGCTGCAAGACTTCAAGAATAGTACAAAGCAGTTGGTAAAGATTTCAAGACCCTTTCAAGATTAAGCTACATCAAGGTTGATCTACATCAAGACTTCAAGACTGATTCTTCAAGGTCACTTATTCCTAATGTTTCAATGTCCATACTTCATGATTGAGGTTTGACTGACCATAGGTTGACCTTAGAAGTAGGTCATTTTAGATACATAAACCGAATGTTTATTTTACATGTGATTGGTCTGTTCTTCGACTAGTCCTAGGTCTTCTTCAACTAGTCCTAGACTTGCTTCGACCAGTCTAAGAAATTCCTCGATCAGTCGTGAGTTTGTTACAAATTCTGGATGAAATCTGTTAGGCTTCGACCAGTCTAGGAATTTGTTCGACCAGTCGTAGGAACAATGTCGACTGCATCTTCGACCAGTCGAACATCTTCGACTCGAATTCCAGCGAAGTTTTGTCAGGTCCTACGACCAGTCGTAGGAGAGCTACGACCAGTCGTAGAACGGTCAGAGCATATCCCGCCGAATTTTTCAAATATCTGTTGTTACTTCGACTAGTCGAAAAGCACTCTAGACCAGTCAAAGACACGATCTTCTCACCTATAAATAGAGCACGAATCTCAGAAGAAATAATCGAATTAATTAATCTATTCAAGCCAATCTTCATCGAACTTCTTAGAGATAATTCTGTGCTCCATCTAAGCTAAGTGTGTTTATTTAATATTCTCTTTCCTTAGCTTTATTTTAATTGATTTTGTTTCTGTTATTCCAATCTGATTTGATAAGAGGAATTTTTATTCCCTTTCTTTAGAATCAAAATCAATTAAGGCAAGCCCTAGTTGCTTTAATTTAAAATCTATTAGAATTAGAACCATTGTAATCGAGTACTGGATATTGAACTTGGACATTCAATCATCTACTCTGATTTGGTTCTACCGGGCTGCTACATCGAAGGAGATAATTAGGTATTTTACATTTAATTGTAAATTCCTTTTTGTTTTGGTTTCTTTCAAGATTTGCCAGAAAAATCTTGTTATATTGGTTATCTGAGGAGAGCCAGGAAAACTCAGAAGTGGGGTTTTTTTAATTGTGTAAGCCCACAGACAAAGACACAATTGTAAAGGTTTTGGGTGAACCTGGGAAAACCTATTTTAAGTAAACGCTAATATCCCCTGTGTGAGGATATTAGGAGTGGAGTAGCATTTTGTGTGGCTGTTGTTTAACAGTTGGTGAACACATAGGCGAACCACTATAAAACCTTGTGTTGTGGTTGATTGATTTATTCTTCTAATCTTTAATTATTTCTTTTGTGGGATGTATGTATGGTGGTGAATGTTGTAATCATTTAATTCAAGCATTGAGAGAATGTTGTAATAGTTTAGAATTTATTTTCTGCTATTCCTTTATCGCTTGATTTTGAATTTCATTTGAAAGTTGTTCCAGCAAGGTTGCCCTGCCATTTTTATGGTGTATGGCTGTCCTTAGAACAATACATTTGTGATTGCTATTCATTTCAATTCAGTTTGTATTTATTTTTGTATTCCTCTTCGATTTGAGATTTGATACAAAGATCTTTCTAGAAATAAGGTTGTCCTACCATAAACTCTGGTTTTTGGTGTAAGGTTGTCCTTAGAACAACGTGTGTATCAACCTCTCAAGATCTGAATTTTGAGGTTATTTTAATTTACTGCATTGTAATTTACTTTGGCTATCATTTTCTTTTAAATTCCGCTGTTATAAGTTTTTATTTAGCATTGTCCTATTCACGCCCCCTCTAGGACATATAGCTTGGCCTTTTCAGTATCACCATGAGATACAGAGATACACACAATTTTCCTTAGGTTGGCATTTGTTCTCCCCCTTTTTGTCAATCATTGGCAAAGGGCAATATATATCAATATTAGTTAACTGAAGTTGAAGCATAAAAACATGGGAGAATCAAGGCAAAGGAGAGCTGAGATTTCTTAAAAGAAGATAGCAACATATCGTTAAAAAGTTAGAAATCACCAACCAGCTTACAACCTCTATGGATATACAATAATTATCAAAAAAACAAGCACCAGTTATGCCATGCATTCCATAGATAAGGAGAATGAGATTCAAATGGATGATCCGTGAATAATGTGAGCAGATAGACTTGGCAGAGAGTAGGCATCAAATATATATATTAACATTCATCCATCAAAATATCCAAAAGAAACTGCCTAAGCTTGGCAGTATTTAAACATCCAAACCAAAACAAACCATCCAAATATCCAGCCTAACCATGGGCACATGAAAACAAAAAGTAGTTTTCTCATTCAGAGGATGAACAACCATAGAATACTTAAACCAACTACTATTTGTATAATCACAAGAAAATCATTCCATCCCTAAAAATATTTTAACCACAGTGTCCAGATATGGCCACCCCCATACCAATCTTTCTTTCAACAACTAAGGCACTTGAGTTTCTCCATCTGTCAGCAACTCAACCACTTGTTGTGTGGTATGCTGGAGTGCTTCAATTCTATCCTTAATCCTTGTCAGACGCCTTTCACAGTTGTGAAGACGCTCGTCAATTCCAGCCAAACCATTCATTAGATGACATTCAAGTTAGTGATCCCGGTGACTTGTGATTGACTCAGGACTGTGAAGTTGCATGCGATTAGATCCCCATGGCATTGGCGGATATGAGTGCTAATCATTCTTGACACCAAGAGTCTGTGCAGGAGGACTATTCGGTTGATAGGATGAAGTTAGATACAACTACTGTGCCTGCTGGACTGCATCTTAATCAGACCATACTTCTGGATGAATAGCATCGAACGTTGCTGGTAGGCCCACATATTGAGCTAGCTTACATATGAGCGAGGGCAATGACAGCGTATCACGATATTCCCCTATGATTATATGAGTTAGCTATCTTATAATAAGGGTTGGAAGGCACACTTGGACCTCTTGATAGACATCATATAGGACATTAAGCACAAAGGGAGTAAGATGACTTTCCTTTGCATCACATAGATACACATTAATCCCAAAGATGCTGTGGAGAATTTTGAAGGAGGGTCCAAGGTGGTAGACATGAAGAGTGTTTTCATCATTCCTAGGAATTGTGGTGCCATGACACAATGCTCGTGTTATCTCGCCCCATACTCCTAACCTAATTAGATTGCGTTCCATGACTGGGATTCGAGTTACTTCTAGGTTCAGGAGACAGCCAAGTATGATTGGAGTAATAAGTTTCGTGTGATGCATGAGCTCCAATCGAATACATGGGGGGATTATCACGAACAATATGGAAGCTGTTGAAAAACTGATGAATCAACTCAAATTCGTAGGGTCTACCAAGATTGAGTATATTTTGCCACCCTATTACTTCCAATAGTAGATCCACTCTGAATAGTTCGATTGCACTGTGAAGAACAATGCTCGCTGCTATTGTAACTTGTTCCCAATCCAACTGATTGGGACGAGACTTGCCTGTTTCTAGTTGCTTATTCTTTGATTTGGACGATTTAGCATGATTAAGATCCTTACCTCTGCCTTTCACCATGGTTCTTCTTTGAGAAGAGGGTAGGAAGATAGATATAGATAAAAAAACAACAACCAGAGAAGAGAGAGCAAGTTGAAAAAAAATTCATATGCTCGTTTCTCTTTTATAGCAGAGTTTCAATGATATCGACATCCTTTCAATGGCATCGAACTTAGGCTCATAATGATATCGAAGACTGTATCGATGACTGTTGGAAAGGACTAACAGTTAAGGACCAACAGATATCGAGACTGATTGAATTTATAACCATTGGAAGGGATCGACGGTTAAGACATTGTAGTCCCGAGAGTCGTCGATGAGATCAATACCTGTTCGATTTCATCGAGTATGTCCAAAAAATTGAAAATTATCTTTCTTGACATATAGAATATGGTTAAAACATGAAGATATACCTATATAGTACATGTTTAACCATACAAAAATAAGAGGACCATAGTCCTCAGATATGCCAATTCATCTCATGTTCGACTCGACTTGTCATCAATTTGCAGATCATCCAATTGATTTCTGAAGATTGCTAAACCTGTTTGCTTCTAGCAGTTTAGTTAGTATATTAGTAAGTTGATTTTTTGTAGACCCATAGTCCAACAACATGATCTTTTCTTCAACAAGTTCTCGAATAAAATGATGTCTAATGTTAATATGTTTGGTCCGAGAATGTTGAACATGATTTTTTGAAATGTTGATAGCACTAGTGTCATCACAGAAGAGAGTCAAAGTTGACTGATCAATTCCATAATCTAGTAGCATTTGTTTCATCCATAGGAGTTGAGCACAGTAACTACCTGCAGCAATGTATTCGGCTTCGGCAGTGGACAAGGATATTGAATTCTGTTTCTTGTTCTGCTAAGATACTAAACAAATTTCAATATAAAAACAGCCGCCACTAGTTGACTTGCGATCATCTAAATTTCCAGCCCAATTGGCGTTTGAATATCCAGCAATGATGGTAGATGTTTCGAATGGATACCATAGACCGAAAGCGGTTGTTCCAGCCACATACTTGATGATTCTTTTAACTCCTGTTAGATGAGATTCCTTAGGATCTGCCTAATATCGTGCACATGCTCCCACGCTAAATGATATATCTAGATGACTTGCAGTTAGATATAATAGGCTTCTTATCATGCTTTGATACAGGTGTTGATCCACACTTTCCCCATTTATATCTTTAGAGAGTTTGAGTGTGGTGCTCATGGAAGTATGATAGGTACGACCAGATTCAAGTCCAAATCTTTTTACTAAATCTTTTGCATACTTGGTCTAACATAAAAAGATCCCATTGTACAATTACTTCATGTGTAGTCCTAAAAAGAAGTTCAACTCACTAACTATATTCATTTCAAATTCAGATTTCATGAGATCAGCGAAGTTATGAGCAATATCTTCACATGTAGAACCAAAGACTATGTCATCCACATAGATATGGGCAATGAGCAATGAGTTCTTTGTCTTTTAAGTGAATAGTGTTTTAACTACACTACCCCTGTAGAATTTATGGTCCAGGAGAAATTGCATCAAACGTTCATACCAAGCACATGGTGCTTATTTGAGACCATAAAGTGCTTTGCTCAATCGCTAAACATGTTGAGGATACTTAGTGTCTGAAAATTCCTTAGGTTGTTCCACATAGACTTCTTCATCAAGTACTCCATTGAGAAATGCACTTTTGACATCCATTTGAAATAGTTTGAATTTCAATGCATATGCAATTGACATGAGAATCCTGATTGACTTAAGGCGAGCTATAGGGGTAAATGTTTTTTCAAAGTCAATGCCTTCTATCTGTGAATATCCTTGAACTACCATCTTGCTTTATTCCTAATCACATTGCCAGATTCATCGGATTTATTCTTGAAGATCCATTTGGTTCCAATGATAATTGTATCAGGTGGTCTAAGAACAAGTTGTCATACCTCATTTCTCTAAAATTGTTGAAGTTCTTCTTGCATAACATTTATCTAATATTCATCTTGAAGAGCTTCCACAATATTCTTGGGCTCAATCTTTGAGGTAAAGCAAAAATGACTATAAATGCTTTCTATTTGACATCAAGTTCTTACACCATCATTAGGATCTCCAATGATTTAATTTAGAGGGTGATCTTTAATGATGGGTATGTTAGATGATTGAGATTCATTAGATGTGAAAGTTTTTTTATCTGATTTACCTAAAATGCATGAATCCACATCATCTTCTAATTCATTCAAGGGACTTTCTTATTCATGAGGTTGATCATCAACCACTACATTAACTGATTCTTGAATGGTGAGGGTCCCTAGATTATATACTCTATAAGCACGACTATTCAAGGTGTACCCTAGAAAAATGCCTTCATCACTTTTAGATTCAAACTTACCTAGGTGTTCTCTGTCTTTCAAAATATGACATTTACTGCCAAAGACTCGGAAGTATTTCACACTAGGTTGTTTTCCGTACCATATCTCATATGGTGTTTTGTTCAAGCCTGCTCTCAGATATACTTTATTTATTATGTAGCAGGCTGTATTGACTGCTTCAGTCTAGAAGCTTTTGGCCATATCCTTTCCATCAAGCATAACTGAGCCCATTTCATGCAGTACTCGATTCTTTCTTTCAACAACTCCATTTTGTTGAGAAGTTTTGGGGCTGAGAATTTATGGCGAATTCCTTTCTCATCACAATAATTTTGAAATCAATCATTTTCAAATTCACCACCATGATCACTCCTGATACGATTTATACAGTATCCTTTCTCATTTTGGAGTCGCTTTGCCATGACTACAAATTCATCAAAAGCATCAGATTTTTCTCGAAGAAAAGTGACCCAGGTAAATCTGGAGTAATCATCCACTACCACCAAGAAGTATCTTTTTCTGCCATGACTTTCAACTTTGGTGAGACCCACTAGGTCCATGTGTAGCAAGTTCAATGGTTTTAATGTTGCTATGGTGGTTGTCTTTTTGTGTCCAACTTTTATCTGTTTACCCTTTAGACAATCACCACACACAATCTTTTCTTCCTTTCTAATCTTAGGAAGACCTCTGACTAAGCTTTCTAAACTTAACTTGGCTAAGTTTCGGTAGTGCACGTGACCCAGCCTTTGGTGCCATAATTTGGACTCGTTTTTCACAGCCATATTACATTTTGTGGACAATACATTCTCATTGCTAATTTCAATTACGTAGTAGTTGTCACTTGTGTGTAAACCTTTCATGATAAATTTTCCTGTTTGATCTAAGATTATACACACATCTTTTGAAAAAGTGACCAAGTGTTCTTTGTCGCAGATTTGTGAGATGCTAAGGAGATTATGTTTTAGACCTTCTACACAAAGAACATTTTTAATCTTGGGAAGTCCCAGTCCAATTATTGTTCCTTGCCCAATTATTTTGGTGGAGCTCCCATCTCCAAATGTCACTAACCCACCATCAAAATCTGAATACTCACAAAAGTGGGTTTGGTCACCGATCATGTGTTTGGAGCACCCACTATCAAGGTACCATTTTGAACTATTATTGACTTTCAGAGTAGTGTAGAATACTAGGCAATTGTTCTGACCGTTCGCACCTTCTAGACCCACACCATTGGCCATGATTCCAACTTCAGTCAAGATCACTCTCTAGGCAGTGAAGCCCTTAAGAGAGACCCGCTCTAATACTAATTGAAATTGTGGTAATGACCGCTTTAGTAGAAGTGAGAATAGGTTAAAGTGTCCTAGAGGGGGATGAATAGGACTTTATAAAATTTTATGATGATTTAAAATCCCATTATCATAATCCTGATTTAAGAAACACCTATCAAGATGAACCCAATTTAACTCTAATGGCTTCTAAGCCAAATAGAGGATCCAATCATAAGACTATCCAGTATTTAAACAGTATGCAATCTTAGTCTATGATGAATGAACGATACGACTGTGTGTGTGTGTGTGTGTGGGATGTGATTCTTATCAGTTCTAAATAATCATGTTAGCATGCTTTATGAGAACATTCAAAGTAAACACAAATTGTAAGGCCAAAATATCAATCCCAAACCTAGTCGTTTATAGTAGTTCGGCTACATGCCTACTCCACTTCCGGCGGATGCACTCAACCCTTGAGTGTACCAGATCTCACTAAATGAGGTTTTAAATCAAGTTCACCTCTAACCTTCACAACCTACACAAGGTCGACTCTAGGACCTACACAAGGAACCTAGGCATGTCTCCACGAGACACAAGTTTATGCCCCACACAGGAGCAAGGATCAACACATAACACCTGAGTTTTATGCTCTACACATGAGAAAAGGATCTACACAAGGAACCTAGAGTTTTAGGCCACACAGGTCAAGGATCCACACAAGGAACCTAGAGTTTATGCCATACACGAGCAAAGGTCAACACACAGGACCTAAGTTTTATGCCCTACACAAGAGCAAAGGATCCACACAAGGAACCTAACTTTTAGGCCACACTGGCCAATGACCTACACTAAGGACCTAAGTTTATGCTCTACAAGAGCAAGGGTGAACACATAGTACCCACACATACTCTCCCGTCGGAGGCCTCGTATGAGTACTTGAAAGGGGTGAGAATTACCTGTGGCCCAATCCTACACAAAGGAATGTCTCTGGACTTTAATGACTTACAGATAAGTAGATGAGCCTCATTAAGTGTGTTAATGAAGATTTTCTCCTTTAATGATGAAGAATCTTCAGCTCCCTTGAACCGCAATGTTCACACCCCAAGTATAGGGTTGTGATGGAGTAATAATCTCAGTAAGACTGATGTCGAATCCACAGGGACTGAACCTTGTACATAATCTGAAAGCAACTCAAACTAGAACTAGAATAAGATGTAATCTAAATCAGGTGAATAAGAGTGAATAATGGTGAAATTGTAATCTAAAACTTGTAGAATTCAAAGGTTGGAAACTAGGAATTTAGAGGATCCACTTGTAGAAATCAGAGAGATCCACGCTTGATTCATGAACTCAACTGGACTTCGAGTCCCATCTTCATCCAGTTGAAAGATATAGCACTAAAGCTCGATCTAAACTTCCTTTGATCTAGTCTTCAAAGAGATAAAAGGTATGAGACTTAGAGTCGATTCCATCACAAAACCATACCCATGAGACAAAGTAAACAACAGAACTAAACCAATCCACAACCAATCAGAAGATGCATGAATATTAGGAAGGATTCCACATCCAACCATGTCCAAGGGGCAATGGTGAACAATAGGGCTTCCTAACTTCACAATCAAAATAAGGGAAAGGACATACTCAAAGCCATCGTAGACCTATTGTAATTTAAGTCACAACACATCATTAAAAAATGAAAGCATTCCTTAAAATCAAACTAGAATCAATATTAATTTAAAAGCATGAATCCAAGTCGTAGAATTAGTCCCATTACGCCACAAGCTTCACCTCTTAGCCCTAGCTAAGAGCTTTAGCCATCCATGATTGGGCTAACCTCAAAAATTATAAAAAAGAAAACAGTGAATAAGGAAATAGCAACTTGAACTTCTCTCTCTCTTTCTCTCTCTCCCTCTAAACAACTCAGTCGTGGATGATTTTCTTCTCCTTCTCACGTCTCTTTTTATAGGACCACCAAGGTCGGTGGTTGCATGTCTATGTGTAGAGGCATGCAGTCGGTACTGTTTACGTACAACACATCTGAAGTCGGTGTGGGAGTTTTACACACTCCCTGCGTAACGAACCCATCTGGCACACCCAAATTCATCATAAAATGATCCTGTTGTGGGATCTTAGCCATTCAGGCTCCTTGGCGATGGTCGGTTAGCCCAGGGGAGGATTTTGAATGGCCAAGAACGTCGGGCCGATCCTAGCCACATCTGCAAAATCGCCCTACAGTGATCGGTTTAGCAGTGCATAACAGAGCCTATGTAACCGTTCGCTGTGACGTTGGTGGGTCCCATGAGCATTGTTGGTTGAAAATTAACACCGTCCATTAGATTCAGCTCGAAACACAAGTCAAATGTGGAGAGTTTTGGATCAATTTCCGTGTGGCCCACATGGTGTTCTTCTTTGTCGTCCGTCTTGCATTTGGATGGTTGAAAACTGATCCTTACTGCTTCTTAGAAAGTTTCCACCTAGGTGAGGGTCACAGCCCCCCTTCGGACACCATGGACAGTCTGGATCATTGATATGACTAATGGGTGGGGCCCATAAGCATCATGTGGCGATCCCCTGTTCGCAGCAGAATTTGAATTGGAAACTAAGTCGAGTCAGCGCTCACTAACCGACTTAGTTGGTTCGGTGCATGCGGCTGTGCTCACACACCGTACACATGCACTTTCCAGAGGGGCCAAAAGTGACGTATTGAAAAAATTCGTTCCGTCCATCCATTTCCTCAGTTACTTTAACGAGTTGAGACTTGAATTGAAGCATATCCAGAGATTAGGTGGGCCCCAGATTGCTGATTTATGAGCTGATTTGGTCATTGGGATACTTTCACAAGGATCCGGGAGCTGAAATTTGACGTGTACGGTTAATTTATGGTCTCCAGGCTAGATATAAAGTTTCGAGCTGAACAGATGGTGGGAACCCTGTGATCTTGCATTCTGGATGACTTTCAGGCCTCTTTAGTGTAACACACATGATTTTCTTAAATCTCAACTGTGTAAAATCATTTATCTCGGTCCCTTGGAGTTCGTTCCTTGCCTTGGTGATTCCTGAGCTTTAAATCCATGCTTTTAACATCCTTTTTCAGTCTAAGCTCCTAATTACACCCTGCATGACAAACACGATTAAAATAGGCCGTTAAACAGTATCATGTTTGCAAAATCGAGTAATAATTGGGGTCTAATATGAAATATTTGACCCTTAACACAACTCCCAACCAACATTTTTCTAGTCCTGAGCAAAGTATGTGAAGAAATAAATTGAAAATTACAGGATAATTTCTAAAAACTCGAGTGATTTTGGAAAACAATCCAAGATACTTTAAGTTTAAGAATCATGAATGTTGGGTAGTACCTTCTCCTGGACTCAAGCGCACTATAAACTTCATAATCAAGTTCAAAGTATTAATCCACAACCTAGAAAATTTCTAAACATTAAGATCTATGAGAGTATAGTGTAATCTCATCTTATCAACATTAAGATTCACTTCTCTATTTTATGATGTTATTAGTAACCAATAAGAGAATTCATGACAACCAAAACCTGCCTCGTAGATCATCCTAAAAACTTTTGATTTTTCTAAAAAAAATGACGCCAAGGAGGGGAATCAAATCTTCACCTATAGGGAGCAAACCTATGGCAAAGACCAGTCACCCAACCCTTTTGAATGTTAACCTTGGGGAATCGAACCTTCACCTATAGGGAGAAAACCTATGGTGAAGACCATTCGCCCAAGCCTTTCAATTATCTCAAGCCGGTTCCTTCCATGCTTAGTGAGTACCAAATTAATCCATCAATATCGAACTGAAACCACAATGTGTAAGTGAGATGTAACATGTGAAATCATGATTCAATCAATGTTTAAAACTTTTAATCCTGGATTGATAATTCGAACTCAACTGTGGAATCTATCAGACAGCTAAATCCAAGAGACGTAAATCCACAACAATCCGTATCTTATAATGTTAAATCAATGATGGCCGTCAAAATTGCTTCGAATTCACAAGAATTTCTAGAAATTTTTTTAAAAAAATTTTCATAAATTTTGCTCAAGACCAAGAAAATACTAATTAGGTGACCTAATCGCCAACTCTTAACCTAAATTCTACATTGTCCTTAATGTAAAAGAAATAAACATGCAATGCACATGGGACAACGAAAGTAAAAGAAGAGTGATAAAAAGATAGTACCTGGATGAAAGAATCAAGAGGCTTTTCCACAAAGATATCAGTGTGAAAGAGGGTCAGCATAAGAGAGAAACCAACAAAAGCAAACTATCATAAACAATGTAGAAAGCAAACTACCCTAGTACTATGAAAGCAGGAAACCTACCTATACCTCCATCAGACTAGGAGATCAATCCTTGTAAATAGGATCAGTCAGAGGCATGGACATGTCCTCTGCATCCAATTTCTCAACAGATAGCTTTAGGCAATGTCCATTTACTTTAAATTCAGTGCCATTATTTAGATTCCAAATCTCGACAGCCCCATGAGGATAAACATTAATAATAGTAAAAGGGTCGGTCCAATAAGATCGAACCTTACTCGGAAAGAGAAGTAATCGAGAATTATATAAAAGGACTTTCTGACCAGGCGTGAATAATTTTTATAGAATATATCAGTCATGAAATTCCTTCATCCTGTCCTTGTAAATTCTCGAGCTCTCATACACGTCATTCTGGATTTCTTTGAGTTCATTCAACTGAAGTTTGCGTAGCGAGCCAGTGTTATCCAAATTGAAATTCAGATTTTTGATTGCCCAGTAGGCTTTATGTTCTAACTCCACAGGCAAGTAGCAAGCCTTCCCATAAACAAGTCTAAAGGAAGACATTCCAATAGGGGTTTTAAAAGTAGTACGGTAAGCCCATAAGGCATTGGTCAATCAGATTGACCAAACCTTACGATCAGGGTTAACCGTTTTCTCCAAAATGTGTTTGATCTCCCTATTGGAAATCTTAGGTAGCCCACTTGCTTGTGGGTGTTATGGGGTGCTCACCTTAGAAGAGATACCATATTTCTTCATTAAACTCTCGAATGGCCTATTATAAAAGTGTGAGCCCCCATCACTAATGATAGCTCGAGGCATTCCAAATTAGGAAAGGATGTTCTCTTTTTGGAATTTAATGACCGTGCGATGGTCATTTTTTTAACATGGAATCGCTTCGACCCATTTAGTGATACAGTCTACGGTGAGAAAATATATAGATTTCAAAAAGATTGGGGGAATGGTGCCATGAGATTGATGCCCCAAAAATTAAACGCCTTTATAATAAGAACGGGATTCAAGGGTATCATATTTCGATGAGACAACGCTCCTAATTTCTAACAACACTCATAAGCTTTGCAAAACTCATGAGTGTCCCTGAACATAGTGGGCCAGTAAAAGCCACACTGTAAAATCTTGGCCATAGTCTTTTAGCAGAAAAGTAACCACCACAGGCCTGTGAGTGACAGAAGGAGATGACACTCTTATACTCATCATCTGGCACACATCTCCTTAATATTTGTCTGCGCAATATTTAAACAAATATAGATCATCCCAAAAAAAGTTGCGCACCTCGGTGAATTTTTTTTCTTATCTTGCGCAGTCCAATGTGTCGGTATGAAACCTATGACAAGATAATTAGCAATATCAGCGAACCAAGGTGAATGGGAGACTCTGAACAACTGTTTATCAGGGAACATGTCATTGATATCTGTCATCTCAAGGGAATTAGAGGGATTAAGGCGAGAAAGATAGTCAACCACTACATTCTCTACTCCATTTTTATCTTTTATTTCTAGGTCAAATTGCTGGAGCAGAAGGATCCATCTTATCAGGCGGGGCTTAGCATCATTCTTAGATAGAAGATACTTGAGATTCACATGATCTGTATAAATAATGATCTTGGATCTGATCAAGTAGGACCTAAATTTATCCAAAGCGAATACTATGGCCAAGAGTTCCTTTTCTGTAGTCGAGTAGTTCACTTGGGTAGGACTTAGGGTCTTACTGGCATAATGAATAATGTAGGGTTTCTTATCTTTTCTCTGGCCTAGAACCGCCCCAAGAGCATAATCAGATGCGTTGCACATAAGTTCAAAAGGAATGCTCTAATCGGGTGGCTGTATGATGGGTGCATTGGTCAACATGCCCTTAAGCTTAGTGAAAGCTTCCTGACATGGCTCAGTCCACTTGTATGGTGCAACCTTTTGAAGTAGATTATATAGAGAATGAGAGATGAGACTAAAGTCCTTTATGAATTTTCTTTAAAACCCGGCTTGTCCTAAGAAGTATCGCATGTCGTATGTTCTTAGGTGGAGGTAGGTTAAAGATAAGATCGATTTTTGAATTATCCACCTCGATTCCTTTGGACGAGATAATATGTCCAAGGACAATTCCCATATGAACCATGAAATGACACTTCTCCCAATTAAGTACCAAGTTCTTTTCTTTACATCTTTTCAACAAACTTTTAAGACTTTCTAAGCACTCACTGAAAGATGGAACGAAGACAGAGAAATCGTTCATGAAGACCTTTAGATATTGCCCCACCATGTTAGAAAAGATACTCATCATACATCATTGAAAGCTGGCAGGGGCATTACATAGTCCGAATGACATCCTTCACTAAGCAAAGGTGTCATAGGGACATGTAAATGTGGTCTTTTCCTAATCTTCAGGGGCTATCACTATCTGATTGTAGCCCGAATACCCATTAAGGAAACAATAATAGGAATGACCAACTAACCTTTCCAAGATCTGATCAATGAAGGGTAAAGGAAAATGGTCCTTTCTCATAACGGTATTCAATTTCCTGTAGTCAATGCACATTCTCCAACTAGTAGTAACTCTAGTTGGCATGAGTTCATTATTGGCATTGGCTACAATGGTGATCTCAGACTTCTTAGGAACCACTTGAGTTGGACTCACCCATTGACTATCAGATATAGTGTATATGATACCCACATCCAATAGTTTGAGAACCTCGACCTTAACCACTTCCTTCATGTTTGGATTTAGTTTACGTTATGATTGCCGAGCGGTCTTCACATTATTGTCAAGATAAATACGGTGAGTACAAATCGAGGGGTCAATTCCCTTGAGGTCCGTGATCATCCATCCAAGGGCTCCCTTATGGTCAATGAGAGTAGATGTGAGTATACTCTCTTGTTCTTTCTCAAGGTGGGAAGAAATCACCACTGGGTATGTCTCATCTTGACCTCAATATGCATATTTCAAATTAGAGAGCAAAGATTTTAGGTCAAGATTCAGTGGCTCGAGGTTAGACGGTAGAAGCACTTCATCAGTTTGGGGCAACTCTTCAAATTATGGCCTCCACCGGTTAAGTTCAAGTACTGGCGCAACATCAAGCATGACACACGTCTTCCTAATCATGTCATCATTAAAATCATGAGAGTAGGCTAGGCACATCTCTAGAGGATCAGAGGATAAGGTAAAAGGTGTCCTACCTTCCATGAAAGTGTCAATCATGTTAATGTCATGGAAATCATCATCATCCTCTAACCGTCTGCCTGTGTTAAAAAAGATATTTATTTCTAATGTCATATTCTTGAAAGACATACTCATGACACCATTCTTGTAATTGATAATTACATTTGAGGTGGCAAGGAATGGGCGACCAAGAATGATGGGAATCTGAGTGCTCATGTTACCGATGGGTTCGGTATCCAAGATGATAAAATCTAAAGGGTAGTAAAATCTGTCGACCTAGACCAACACATACTCAATTATCCCTCTTGGTACATGAACAGAGCAATCAACAAGTTGTAGTGTGGTTAGGGTGGGTTTTAATTCACCCAAACCAAACTGTTTGTATACCGAGTAGGGAATAAGATTAACTCTCGCTCCTAGGTCAAGAAGTGCATGCTCAATTCGATAGTCCCTAATTACACATGATATGGTTGGGCTATCAGGATATTTGAATTTCTGTGGCACATCTTGTTTTAGGATGGCACTCACTTTCTCAGTCAAGAAGATTTTCTTTTGAATATTCTATCGTCTTTTGGTCATACATAAGTCTTTCAGGAATTTGGCGTATGAAGGTATTTGTTTCACGACATCAAGTAGAGGAATGTTGACCTTCACTTGTTTCAACACCTCTAGAATATCCTGAGAGTTAGAGAGAGGTTTTGGTGCAACCAATCGTTGGGGAAATGGAGCAACCGACTTCCCTTAAGGTTCCAGCTCTAACTCAGGTGGAGCATGGCTAGATCCATCTTCTTTGTCCACTTCCAGGTCCTTAGGCTTTTCAGCCCTCACCAGAATGGTTTTGTCAATGATCTTTCCACTCCCAAGAGTTGTGATGGATTTAACTTGCTCCATTTGATTTGAAAAGCCTGGGTCGCTAATTTCATATTACGGTTTAGGATTGGGAAGAGGTTGAGCTGGGAAGCTCCCCTTGTTCCCAATCGTATTTCCATCCTTAATTCCTTGTATCGCTTTTGTAAGGTCTTGAAAGGCTTGTAGCATACCCTGATTGAAAAGCTCTTACTTTTGAAAGTGTTTTAGAACCGAAACCTCATGAGGTTTCTCTTGGGTTGGAATTTGATTTAGGAAACCTTGAGGTGTAGCGGTTTATCCATTCCTCCAACTAAAGTTTGGATGATTTCTCTAGCCAGGTTGTATGTGTTAGAGGTGGGCCCACTGAAAGGTCTTTGGTAATTTCTTATGGCATTAGATTGCTCATTCAATACCTCTTGAAAGGCAGATATAGTTGGGCAATTTTCAGTAAGGTGAATGTTGCAAGCAAAAATACCATAAACAGTTTCCTTTGCCTTATCCTTCTTTAATTCCATGGCCTCAAGTTTTCTAGTGAGATTAGCCACTTTAGCATTATGATCATCATCCTCTTTCAGGAGATACATTCCACCCCTTTCCTTGGAATGAGTCGGCCTAGACTTAGTATTTGGTCTAGGGGAAATGTCCCATGATTGTGTGTTCTCAGCAAATTTATCAAAGTAGTCCCACACCTCATCGACACCTTTATTCATAAACTCCCCATTACACATCGTCTTGACTAATTGGTGCATGGGAGATGTCAGTCCATTATAGAAAAAGTTCATGATGCGCCACGTTTCAAAACCATGTTGTGGGAATGAACTGACAAGATCCTTGAACTGCTCCCACCATTGGAAGAATGTTTCATCTTCCCTGTGGGCGAAGTTCATGATCGACTTGCTAAGGGTGTTCATCTTATGGTATGGGAAAAATTTCTTGATGAACTCCCTTGTCATGTCATTCCATCTGCCAATAGATCGAGGACGTAGTGAATGTAACCACGTCTTAGCTTTCTCTTTCAAAGAAAAGGGAAAAAGTTTCAACCTGACCGTGTTATTAGACACATTAGGAAAGTATAAAGTAGTTATGATCTCATCAAACTCTTTCAGATGTAAATATGGATTTTCTGACTCAAGCCCATGAAATTTAGGAAGGAGTTGGATCTCCCCCGGCTTGATATCCATGTGTCCTGCATTCTCAAGAAAAACCATGCATGAGGGCGTACTCACCCCCGCCGGTTGTAAATAATCTCGTAAAGTATGAGGCAGGGTGCTTGATGCACCTCATTCTCATCCTGAATGTACTCCACCCTAAGTTGGGGTAGAAGAGGTTGGTTTTCAGCCATCACTTCAATTAACTCAAGGGATTTCGAGTGGTGTCTAGTCCTTCGATGAATAGTCAACCCCTCAATCAATCCTCCTTCAGTCAAGAGAGGTCGAGTGTTGTCAAAAGCCAACTTGGGCATGAAACACTTGCATCCCTCAATTCAGAAACCTAATCCTAAGAAAAGAAATAAAAACCTAGAAAGAAAGAGAGGGTTGGAAAGAAGTAACCAAATTGGAGTCCCTAAGTTAAAAACCTGCAAAACAAACCAAAACAAGTTAGTTTTTAAAAATAGAAGGATTCTAGAATTAGAAAGTTTCTAAAATTTTTGTTTTTTTATAAAAAAACTAATCCTAAGATTAGAAAGTAATGTTAATTTCTAAAAAGGGAAATTTTTCTAAAACTAGAAAATAGAAAGTTACTTAAAAGAAGGAAAAAAAATTTCTAAAATTAGAAAATAGAATTTTTTTTTTAAAAAGAAAGCCTAGAATTAGAAAATTTCTAAAACTAAAACCTAATTCTAAAAGAAGAAAAAGTAGAGAAATTAAAAAGGGATTACCAAATTAGAAGTTTCTATATCAAAATCCTACAAAACAGGAAAACAAGTTAGTTTCTAGAAATAAAACAGAAAAAAAATTCTAACTTAAAATTAGAAAAATCCTAATCTTAAACTAATCCCAAATCTAGTTAATCTCAAAAAAATGTAACCGTCAATCCCTGGTAATGGCGCCAAAAACTTGTTCACATCCCAAGTATAGGGTTGTGATGTAGTAATAATCTTGGTAAGACCGAGGTAGAATCAACATGGACTGAACCTTATACGTAATCTGAAAGCAACTCGAACTAAAACTAGAATAAGATGTAATCTAAATCAAGTGAATATATGTGAATAATGGTGAAAGAATAATCTAAAACTTGTAGAATTAAAAGGTGGAAAACTAGGAATTCAAAGGATCCACTTGTAGAGATCAAGGAGATCTGCGCTTGATTCTTGAACTCAACTGGACTTCGAGTCCCATCTTCATCCAATTGGAAGATATATCACTAAAGCTCGATCTGAACTTCCTTTGATCTAGTCTTCAAAGAGATGAAAGGTATGAGAATTAGAGTCGATTTCATCACAAAACCATGCCCATGACATAAAGTAAACAACAAAACTAAACCAATCCACAACCAATCAAAAGATGTATGAATATTAGGAAGGATTCCATCATCCAACCATGTCCAAGGGACAATGGTGAACAATAGGGCTTCCTAACTTCACAATCAAAATAAGGGAAAGGACATACTCAAAGCCATCACAGATCTATTGTAATTTAAGTCACAACACATCATTAAAAAACTATAAGCATTCCTTAAAATCAAACTAGAATCAATATTAATTCAAAAGCATGAATCCAAGCCGTAGAATTAGTCCCATCACGCCACAAGCTTCACCTCTTAGCCCTAGCTAAGAGGTTTAGCCAACCATGATTGGACTAAACTAAAAAATCATAGAAAAAGAAACCAGTGAATAAGGAAACAACAACTTGAACTTCTCTCTCTCTCTCTCTCTCTCTCTCTCTCTCTCTCTCTCTCTCCCTCCAAATGTCTCAGCCGTGGATGATTTTCTTCTCCTTCTCACATCTCTTTTTATAGGACCACCAAGGTCGGTGTCCGTGTGTCTGCATGTAGAGGCATGTAGTTGGTGTTGTTTACGTATAACACATCTGAAGTTGGTGTGGGAATTTTACACACTCCCTGCGTAACGAACCCATCTGGCGCACCCAGATTCATCATAAAACGATCCTGTTGTGGGATTTGAGCCATTTAGCTCCTTGGTGACGGTCGGTTAGCCCAGGGGAGGATTTTGAATGGCTAAGATCATCGGACCGATCCTTGCCACGTCTGCAAAATAGCCCTATAGCGATCGGTTTAGCAGTGTGTAATAGAGCTTGTGCAACCATTCACTGTGATGTTGGTGGGGCCCATGAGCATTGTTGGTTGAAAAATCCACACCATCCATTAGATTCAGCTCAAAAAACAGGTCAAATATGGATGGATGTGGATTAGTTTCTGTGTGGCCCACATGGTGTTTTGCTTTGTTGTCCGTCTTTCGTTTGGACGGTTGAAAACTGATCCTTACCACTTCTTGGAAAATTTCAACCTAGGTGAGGGTCACAGCCCCCCTCCGGACACCATGTACAGTCTGGATCATTGCTTTGGCTGATGGGTGGGGCCCACAAGTATCGTGTGGCGATCCCCTGTTCATAGCAGAATTTGAATTGGAAACTAAGTTGAGTCAGTGCTCGTTGATTGACTTAGTTGGTTCGGTGCATGGCGGCTGTGCTCATGCACCGTACACATGCTCTTTCCAGTGGGGCCCACAATGATGTATTGAAGAAAATCCGTTCCATCCATCCATTTCCTCAGTTAATTTAAAGGATTGAGACTTGAATTGAAGCATATCCAGAGATTGGGTGGGCCCCGAGTTACAGATTTATGTGCTAATTTGGCCGTTATGCCACTTTTACAAGGATCCGGGAGCTAAAATTCGACGTGTACCATTAATTTATGGTCTCTAGGCTAGATCTAAAGTTTCAAGATGAACGGATGGTGGGAACTCTGTGATCTTGCATTCTGGACGACTTTCAAGCCTCTTTAGTATGACAGACATGATTTTCTTAAATCTCGGCCATGTAAAATCATTGATCCCGATCCTTTGGAGTCCGTCCCTTACCTTGGTGATTCCTGAGTGTTAAATCCATGCTTTTAGCATCCTTTTTTAGTCCAGGCTCCTAATTACACCCTACATCACAAACACAATTAAAATAGGTTGTTAAACAGTATCATGTTCGCAAAATCGAGTAATAATTGGGGTCTAATATGTAATATTTGACCCTCAACATGCAACATTGATGATGCTCCGATGTTTGGCGACAGGTTCGGTCAAGGTTACGTTGGTAATACTCTATTAAATGACAATCATTGAAAAGACAGTAATTCCAAGATCTTAGGCATTCAAGGGATCCCAGCTCAATGATTTACCATTAAGGTAGTAGCTGGAAGATCCTTGAAAGTGGAAGTTCATTCACCAATCCACTCTATTAAATGTAAATGAAGAGGGTGGATTAAAGAATGAACTCCCATGAGAAAAAGGACTTAGGTTAGATGATATGTAGTTACTCTCTCAAAGCTCTCTCTTTTTCTCAGTGCAGTAACCAAGAACAAGCTCTCCATAAATAGATAAAAAGTTCCAATGGTAATAAAGATGTAAGATTCTGACTGAGTTCGATATTATCGAACCTGCTTTGATATCATCGAACGTATACTTTCGATGCTATCGAAGCAAGGTTCGATGATACAAACTCCATTGAAATATATACCTAAAACTTTTTGCCTGAGGATTCATCGACAATCTGTTCGATACATCGATCATTTTCACATGATTTTTAAAAGAGCTTACTAGACAATCTTTAATCCATTTCGATGATATCGAGCAGATATCGATTTCATCGATATTTAAAATATAATCATATCGAGACATCATCGATTCCTTAATCATTTTCAAAGGATTTTCCTATTGAGCTCACTGGACTAGTTTGGTCCGAATTCGATAACATCGGAGGTCCCTCGACGTCATCGGAATTTGATTTTCGATGGAATCGAGGCTTACTTCAAGTTATCGATAAATATAAGTTTTGCCTTATCAGCATGCTAGACACAAACTAGCTAGAATTCAATTATATCAAGTTGTCTTAATGTTATCGGTATTTGAATTTCAGTGGTATCGAAGAGTCCATCGATTCATCAAGAATGTTGCCCAGGATCAAGGTGGTTGCTGGACACAAGATGTCCTCAATTCGATGATATCGAGTACTTTCCAAGGACATCAATAATAGGTGTTCGATCACATCGATGTGATATCGATATATCGAGAAAGGTTGAAAACTTAGACATTTTCATATTTTGCAAGATAAGTTTTCGTGCTCAAACACTTATATTGTTCTACTCATTTTAAAGTTTTATATACCTGGGTGTTTTGGGACATGGGATGTGAGGGTTAATTTACCTTTGAACGAGTTCGAAGCACACATCCAATTTAGGCAAACGCTTGAATGATCTTCATGTGAGGCTCACTTAACTTGCTGACTCAACACTCACACTAATTGACAAACCAGGGCACTTTCATGAACCACCATCACTGATTATAGATCTCGGCGTTCCAAATCTCGATAAGATATTTTCTTTTAAAAACTCTAGAACTACTTTGAGATCAGTAGTTCTATAAGAAATTGCCCACACCCACTTATAAACATAATCCATAGCTAGGAGGATGTAAAGATGTCCAAAAGATGGGAGAAAGGTATTATGAAATTGATACCCCAACAATAAAATTTTTTGATAATTAAGATCAAATTTTCAGGCATCTTATTTCTTTGTGACATTCTTCCCATTTTTTAACATTACTCACATACTTTACAAAATTCTTATTTATCATTAAACATTGTTGGCCAATATAAACCTTATTGAAGAATCTTAGTAGTGATTTTCTTTGCTGAAAAATGACCTCCATAAGGTTTTAAGTGACAGAAGTAGATAACACTAGAGTGTTCATTATTCAGAACACATTTCCCAATGATTTGGTTGGGCAATATTTAAACAAATAAGGATCGTTCCAGAAAAACCATGTACCTTAGTAAAAAATATTTTCTTATCTTGTGTTGTCCAATAAATCGGCAATTTACCTGTCACAAGATAATTTGCTATGTCAGCGTACCAAGGTAACTGGGGATAGTAAATAAATGTTCATCTAGAAAAGTGTCTTTGATTGGTGAACTCTCAATGAAATCCCAAAGAACTAGTTAAGACAAGTGGTCCACTACTACGTTCTCTACTAATTTCTTGTCAAGTATCTCTAGGTCAAATTCTTAGAGTATGAGGATTCATCTCAGAAGATGTAAGGCCCGTATCCTAGACTGTACCATTCCCGGTCGAATTTCGGTAATCCATAACTCGTAGACAACATTTACGCGTGACCCTAAGTCGCACCCTGTCAACTTGAATCGGCTCGACTCGAAACTTGTACCTTATTGACCACATTGTCGCCCTCGGTTCCAACACCGTGTCTTGCACGTCGATGCGATACCCAAGCCAGGAGTTGTGGGCCCACGTTCATTTTGAGGAAAATGCTACGTGTTGCAAATTCTGAGAGAATCTCTACAACCTATCCCATCAATCAATCAATTACAAGTCAAGTACACAACTCATCCCTCTCTTACACAAGCCTTACCTAAAGTCAACTCTCTCTCTCTGTCTCTGTCTCTCTCTCTCTCTCTCTCTGCACCCATCCCTCTCTGATCCAAAATTCAACCAAGCCCATACCCTACATGTCATCTCTCCTTACAACACCTATTCCATCTTATCTCCCTCCATTTCCCAAGCAACCATGAAAGAAAAATCCTAAGAAGAGAAAAGAAACCAAGGGAGGACCCATCATCCTACCACCAAATCTTCCCATCCAACCATCAAAACTTCATCATTAACCCTTAAAGAGCTAGCTTAGGAGCCAAGGAGTCTAAGGAGCTAAAGAAGGAGTGATATAGGTGGGTGATCCTAGAATTCCCACCGTTGATTTTATTTAAGGGCCCATTTGTGGTGGACCCATTTGATATACGTGTTATAAACTAAGAGGAGCTCACAGTGGCAGTGCTCCTCCCTCACACACACAACGTCACTCTCTCTCTCTCTCTCTTCTTCTTCTTCTTCTTATGATTGATGATCATATGTGTGTGGCCCACCTTGATGCACCCCACCATGAAGTATGTATTTTATATCCATGCCGGCCATCCATGGGGCCCACCTTGCCAATGTCCAGCGCTGTTGGCACCATCCAGCAGCCCTGGATGAAAGGAAAATGTAAATACTAGCTTATTCAAAGCTGAGGTGGGCCACATGTGTGGACCCACCTTTGATGTATGGGTTTCAACCATGTTGTTCGCCCATGGGTCCCACATGGGGGACTACCATGATGTATGTGCTTTAAATCCACACCATCCAGACCTTTGAACGGTGGGGTCTAAACATGAGGTATATGTTATATCCTAACCATCCATCCATTGGACGTGGACTCCACTATGGCAGTGTGTGGGGCCCACCTTGATTTGATGCGCTGCATCTGCACTGTCCAATCCATGGACGGTGGATATGGATTGGCTGAGTACCTCACACCAACATTATAGTTGCTGCATTGACGTTATCAAGTGTTGTGGGTCCCATGACGTCAGCAAATTCTGTGGGGCCCACATACGATGTATGTATCTTATATCCACACCGTCCAGTATTTTCTGGACGGTGGAGCCAGACCACATGTGTGGCATCCACACCATCCAGCAATGAGGTGGGATCCACCGTGATGTAAGTGTTTTATCCATATTGCCCAGCAGCTTGGGCCCCACACATGCAAACCACGTGATGTATGTGTTTTTATCAACACTGTCCATCTATTTGGCTGATGGACATCAACAAGTTCTGTGGGGCCCACATGAATTATGTGGTGTATTCCACGTTGTTCACTTGTTTTACATCCACGCCGCTCATCTGTTTTACATCCACATTGTCCATCTTATATGAGGCCCATTGTTGATGTATATGTCTTAAATCCAGACCGTCTATCTGCTAGTGGGCCAACAACGGCCTGACCATGAGGATTGTGTTAGATCTAAACCGTCCACCCACCTTGAGCTTGTCTTAAGTCTTGAGACTAAAAATAAGATAGATCCATCTATCAGATGGACCACACTGCAAAAACCAGTGGATTGAATGGCTACCCTTGAAACTGTTTAGGGTTACAGGAGTTCTAGACCAATATGAGACTTGTTTTTCCTTTTAATTCAGGTCTTTGTGACCGTATGATCAGATTGGATGAAAAATAAATGTTAAGGTGGGCCCTGTGATCGTAAACAGTGGAAGTCATTATCTCCACTATTATTTGTGGTATGGTCCAGATGATCTTCCGATGTGATTCACTTTTTTGGTAATACTCTAAAAAGATCTCTAAAATAGATGAATGGTGTAGATGGATACGAGGCCCATTGGTTCGGCCCATGTGATGAGGCCCACCTTGATGTATTTGTAGCCCATCCATGAGGCCCACTTTGATGTATTTATGGCTCATCCATGAGACCCACCTCGATGTATTTGTTGCCCATTCGTTAAGGCCCACCTTGATGCAATGGTGGCCCATTTGATGAGGCCCAATGTGATATATATTGGTCCATATGATGAAGCCCACTTGATGTATATGCTGCCCATTGGTGCAGCTCGTGGATGCGGCCCACCTTGATATATTTGTGGCCCATCCATGAGGTCCACCTTGATGTATTTGTGGCCCATTTCGATGTGTAAGGCCTTTATAGGGGGCCCATTGTGATTTTTCGAGGCCAATTATAATTGCTCAGGGCCCATTTTTATATATGTGTTACATGCACTATCCATCCATTGTGCCTAACTCATGGGCCCCTGTTTGAGGCCTAAAGTGATGTATATGAGGCCTTTGAATAGGGCCCAATATGATGTATGTGTGTGGCCCATATAATGCGGCCCACTTGACATATATGAGGCCCATTGTTGAAGCACATTATGATATATATGAGGCCCATGGGTGAGGCCCAATGAGATGTATGTGAGGCCCATGAGTAAGGCCCAATGCGGTACATGTAAGGCCTTTGTATAAGGCCCAATGTGATCTATTTGAGATATGATGTGATGTGTGATTCCACTACGATGTATGTAATAATGTTTATGATGGGCCATGCCTTGTGTGAGACCTGTATCTTAGACCGTACCGTTCCGTAGGCCTCTGCGGTCCTCCCAGTTGAATTTCGGCAACCCGTGACCTGTAATCGGCAGTTGCGCGTGATCCTAAGTTGGATCCCGTATTCTAGAGTCAGCTTGACATAAGACTTGTACCCTTGCGACCGCGCCGTCGCCGCGGTTCCGACGCCATGTCTTGCGCACTGAGGTGATACCTGGGCCAGGAGATGTGGGCCCGCATTCAGTTTGAGAAAACACCGAGCATTTACTAAACCCATGAGAACATGTCCCATCAATCCCATCAATCAGGTACATGTCCCATCCTCAAAAGTAACCCCTAAAGTCAACTCTCTCTCTCTCCACACATACATGTCAAGTACACACCTATCACTCACCCATCACTCCCCATCACTCTATCACCTCTCACCCATCCCTCTTTCTCTTACAACATCATCTAGGGGTGCACACGGTTCGGTTTGGTTTGGTTTTAGGGTGAAACCAGAACCGAACCATTCCCTACGGTTCTAGAATTTTTGGAACCGGAACCAAAACATTACCACCCTAGAACCGAACCGGAACTGAAACCGGACTGTGAAAACCGGTTCGGTTCCGGATCGGTTCCACGGTTCTGGGCTTTTTAAAGCCCAGCCCAATTGCCCTTTTTAAACAATACTACTAATGTCATGGAACCATACAATTGGGAGTGTATTGACTTGTCCATTTAATATTGTCTACACATATACCCCTGATCAGTAACAATACTCTTCTTTAAAGAAACAAACGATGATCAATTCTTCATAAATTCCAAAACTACAGATTGAGTTTCAACCTTGAAGGGCCCAAAGATAAGGCTTGATGATTATCAAACAGATTGCTCTCTCAAATCACATAAGAAACATCATCTTAGGAAAGATATAACAAAACGGTATGTCATTCAAAATTTCAAATATGCATCATTGCTGCCATCGAAATGAATAATAGATGATCCTAATTATGAACTATTTGGATGAACAACTGAACTCAATCATAATTTGTTCATTTCCACTACTTTGTCCTACTGATTCACCTAGCTTTCCAAAGCTCAACAAATAGCTTACAATGCATGCAACAAAAAAGGTGTAAGAAACAAGATACATCTTGGACCCTGTTTGCAATCTATTTTCATATCAACCAAGCAATGCATGCAACAAAAAAGCTATAAGAAACAAGATACAGCTTGGACCCTGTTTGCAATCTGCCAACTAAGATACAAAAAAGCTGTTTTCATACCAACCAAGCAATGCATGCAACAAAAAAGTTGCAAGAATCTAACTGCATAACAGAAGGGCTCTTATCCAAACAGTTGTAATTATCTCTATGGTTTTCAAAAAATCCACACCAGGCATTTTTATCCAAAGCAAGTGAAGAGTACGAACAGCTGCAATGCCATCAAAGCCACCACCACCACGGCACCACTTAGAGGCTAGAGGCCATTCTCTCAACTTCTGAATAGCAAGAAGCTATAAGTACAAAATGCAATCAAAGTTAGCATTCAGTTGTTCAGACCCTTAGACATGGATGCATGCATTTTGCAATACACACCATCACAAATGCAATACCAATTTGACATGGCTGGTTCCAAGAGCCTGTGAAAATAGGAAGCACAATGATACATTTCCTCCATCCTGGCAACAACATTAGAAGGCAACCTTCCAGCTACCATTTCCTTTCTAATACTAGTAAGAAGTTCTGCATTTATGATTCATCATGACAAAACATAAAGCAGGCACTCCAAGATTGTACATGTAGCATAAATTAACTCAAAATGGTTTTTGCATAATTCTAAGTCAATACTATTGTATCTACAAATACCCACATATTTAATTCTTCATTGCAACACAGTCACATTATTTAATTCTTCATTGCAACATAGAATCACATTACATTAGTTTTCTGCCAAGGCATTTTGTGGTTATGGTAATTAAAAAATGATGAAAATAACCCATCCCTAACAAAATAAAAACACTTAAACTATCAATTAGTCAAAAAACATATATCATAATATTTTTTTGAAAAAGAAAAAAGAGAACAAAACATGAAAATGGCAAAGGCATCTGACCCTTCAACAATTCATCAACCCTTCCTTTTAAACAAACCTTGAAAAGAAAAACAAAAACAAAAACAAAAACAAAAGAGAAAGAAAGAATGAAGTTTATATTAGTAATTTTAACAAAATATGGATGAGCTAACCTTTTTTATTGCTTTCTTTTTGATTGATTTTTCCCTTAATGAGACAGGCTTAAATGCAGAAAAGAGGAATGGGTGGTGAGGGAAGGATTTGAGAATGCCATAAAGCAGAGGAAATAACAGGAAACTGAATACTTTTTGGTAACGGGCTCCCAATACATTTAACATTGGATTCAATGATTGAGAGATACTCAAGAAGTTACTCTTAGGAAGGAGTTACCTGTTGTTCATAGGACATGTAACATGTATATAAATGATCTTTAGAAGCCTTGTGATCTACTTCTTTTCTTGTCCATTTTAAAAATTCCAGGGAGAGTGGTCAAGGGGTATAGAAAATTACATGAGACTTCATATGTGGTACCCCAAATTCTAGTTCCTTACTCCACCATATGTCAGTGATTGGAATGGTTCATCTGCCAAACCCAGTATTGAAGGCATTCCATAAAATGAAAATACAGAACCTGTGGGTTCACTGCTATTTGTGGAGCCAACTAGCATAACATTGCATGTGTATGGAGGCTTTATGATTAGATGCAAATCATTCTAGATGCATTCAAAATACTGGATATAAATCTAATAAAAGAATAACCAAATCCCAAGCAACATCTTGAATAGAAAAGTGCACCAACACATTAAAAATAGTAATACCAAACAATGCAAGCTAAGAAGAGAGGAAGAACTCACAATGCTACATCCAAGTAAACTCGATATGAAAGTCCTCAAATAAAAGATAGGGCTGCAAAAATATAATAATTTCTTAAAATCAAGAAGTACACAATAACTAAAAGTAAATTATATGATAAAATTATATTGATCAAATGAACATTTACCTGATTTAAGAGCTTCAATTTCAGTCATATTTTCTTCAACTTGAATTAGGAGAGGCGAAGCACGTAACCAATCTTGTGCACAAATTAAGCATTCCACAAGCTTAGGGGTAAGAGAACTACAGAATTGATCTAGAACACGACCTCCAGTACTAAAATCTGATTCAGAAGCAACGGTAGATACAGGAATGGCTAAAAGATCTCCTGCAACTTGAGAAAGAACTCTATACTTTGAATTATTCACCTTCCACCAATTCAAAATTTCAAAGTTTGGATCATCTTTTTCACAAGATTCTTCCAAATATTTGTCCACTTAAGACTTGCCTCCACTACTCTCTTCTTCTTCCAAATGTTTTTGAAACTTCGATATGAGAGAAATTAATTGCTCACTTGTACAACTAATTGATTGGTTGACATCCATGTTAAAAACAGCTTGACTTGAAGAATAATCAACTGACTGAAACTTTTGATACTCATCATAAATACGACTGAATGCCTCTCTTATCTTCTCAGTGAGCTCAATCATCATAGCAGGTTCGTAAACTTCAGAATAACAAAACTTCACATATTTCAATTTATAATGGGGATTCAACACAACAACAATCAATAACATCATATTCACCTTTTCAATATTTCCAATACTTCTCAAATTTAATCTTCATTTTCTTAGCCATGGTATTTAAACTAGAATCCGTACTGATTGACCATTCGGATAAGAAACTTTCAATGGCACAAACTTCATGAAAATATGAATTAGAAGTGACATATAACGAACCAGACAAGCGAACAGTCGCATCATAGAATTTCTGTAAAAATTTTGTAAAAACCCGAGCATCATCTCGATCACAAGTGGTAGGAGGTCCATCATGAAGTTCTATGGTGAAATGTGGATCTTCCTCTTCTAATCTCTCAAATGCTTTTTAAAACTTTGTTGTGGCATCTAGCATGAGATATGTGGAGTTCCACCTAGTTTGAACATCTAGGCACAAAGAGCTTTTCTATGTTATCCTCTCTTTCTCTGCACATGCCTTGAAGCGTTGTTCTCTTTGTAGAGAACTCCTAACATACCTCACTGCCCCACGAATTCGAGTTAATGAATCTTTTAATTCAATTAACCCATCTTCATAATTAAATTAAGAATATGTGCACAACACCTCGTGTGAAAGAATTCGCCGCCTAAAATGAAAGTATCACTCTTCTTAGACATCTTTCTTTTCATATATGAAATAGCAACATCATTGGAACTTGCATTATCCACCGTAAGTGTGGATAATTTCTCTATACCCCATTCCATTAAACATGCTTCCATTACTTGACCAATTTCTTCAACTTCGTGACTAGAAATCATACAAAAGTTTAAAATTCTTTTATGCAATTTTCAGTCTTTAATAAAATGAGCTGTAAGGCACATGTAAGAAAGATTCTGCACTGAGGTCCATGAATCCGTAGTGAGACAAATTCTTTGATTTGAGTTCATTAATAAATCCTTCAATTGTTTTTCTCACTCACAAACAATGCCATATAATCCCTTCACATTATAGTACGTGAAATTATCTTAAAATTAGGCTGCATCATGCTACAAAAGTAACGAAACCCTTTATGATCAACAAACTTAAATGGTAACTCATCTACGATTATCATTTTTGCAAGTGCTTCTCTACATAGATCTTGGTCAAATTTCCAAATACCAAGGGTATTACCACCATCTTCTCATATTGAATGCATTAACAAAAGTTTATGTTTCTTATCTTTATTTTGGGAATTCTTGGGACTTTCTCAAAGTGTTAGTCCCATTCTCACCAAACCAAGCATAGGATGAATTGCAGTAGTTACATCTAGCCCATTTCGCTTTTCTATTCCCATCATCTACAATTTTCATAAAATGATCCCAGACTTAAGATTTATGACCCTTGTCTTTAGGAAGACATACCTTTGCATGAGATGAATAATTAGTAATAGAGAGCTCCTGAGGATTATTTGTCCCTCTGGTACTTGACATCTAATAAGAATTAAGATATACAAAAAAAAGATGTAAAAATCAATAAAACACCTAACATTCAATAAAACATTCAATAAAATATTGATAATTAGATTGCTCAATATGTACCAGATCTCAAGTAAACAACATTGTGCCATCCAAATAATGTAATTTCTCGAATCCCATTTACGTTAAAATGGTATTTGGCTAATCTTTTAAGTCAAAACCAAACATACCTCTAGCATTCAAAATAAGAATGGTTTGTGAGGAATTTTGGCTATGCATTAGGTTGGCCCCACCATATAGATGACTTGGCCAAGAAATCAGGCTGGTCTAATCATCTAGTGTGTGACACACATGCATGAACAACAATGCATTGGCTTGCCATCCTGGTATTTCTTTTTAGAATTTTTAATATATAGCATCCTCTTTGGCTTTTCATATATAGCCATCAAACACCCTTTAGGGTCTGTTTTAAAATTTTAATAGTTGATTATCTTGTAAATGTAGTGAAAATCTCACATCATTATACTTTATTATTGATTGTAATAATAGTTTATATTCAATAAAACATTTACAAAAAATCAATCACATTAATAATTAGTAAATAGTAATTACCATCACAGAGATTGACGATGAAGCCATTGCTGAAGTTCGGATGGAGATTTAAGATGGCCAGAGAGGGACAGCCAGCGATGGACGACCAGAGAGGGACGACTAGCAAGAGAGGGATGGCTGGATGTGATGTTTTTAAGAAATTTACCCTGCAAAAAGAAAATAAGTAAATTAACACTGTAAGCGCTACCTTTTATATATGATTTTGAAAATGGGGGAGAAATTTGAAAACCTTAGAAAAGGAAACACCAATCTCTAAAATCCATCAGAAATCCCAAGCCAGAAGCAAAATCATAAGAAAATAAGCAAAACCCATTTGAGATTTTCCCAAAACAGAACGAAACCCTCTCCTCAAATCATCACAAAGCATTCTAATAAAAAGTGAGGTTGGACCGTCAAGGGAGGGCACCGCACGGCTGCAGAGTCTAGATGGCGAGATCTGCTGCATAGAGTGAGAGAGAGGAGAGAGAGAGAGAGAGTGTGTGTGTGTCGATCTGCTGTAAGGGATGGCGAGAGAGAGAGTACCGGTTTGCTACAGATTCTGGGACGGTGAGATCTGCTACAGAGAGAGAGAGAGGTCGGACAGTCATGGGAGGGCGCCGCACGGCTGCCGGTATTTGGGATGACGATTGAGAGAGAGAGAGGGAGAGAGATAGCGAGAGAGAGAGGGCAGATTGCAGAGGGACTGAGGGAGGGAGGGTGAGAAAGAGAGAGAGAGATGGGTTCTCTTTTTGCAGGGGTGGGAGGGGCGAGAGGCACGGCCGCAGCCATAGGTGGGCAAGAGGGGCGAGAGGCAGGGCCGCAGGTGGGTGCTAAAGTTAAAGGCAGATAAAAGGTTTTTTTAGGGTGAACTTTAAGGTTTTTTTTTTAATTTTTTAAAGGAATGCTTGGATCCACGGTTCGGATCTACGGTCCGTGGCACGGTTCGGTTCAATGGTTCGGATTGGTTCTACAGGGCCCTAAACCGGAACCAAGCTGTAACCAATGGTTTTGAGATTTTAAGAATTGGAACTGGACCATTAGCATCCTAGAACTGGATCAAACCAGACCGATCCAACAGTTTTAGTCCGGTTACATGGATCCAACGGTTCGATGTGCACCCCTAACATCATCTCTCTCTCTCTCTCTCTCTCTCTCTCTCTCTCTCTCTCTCTTTCTCAAACCCATCTCCCAAGCAACTCCCATGGGAGAGAACTGTCCAAGCTTCCACGAAAGAAGCTAGTGTGGCTCACCTTCCTACCACCCAATTCCACCCTCTAAAAGATCATCTTGACCGTTGAATCGCATCCCTTGGAGCTCTAGAATGCGTTGGTGGAAAAAGGAAGAGGAGATCAAAGGTGGTGTTCATAAGCATTTGGTTTTGATGATTTGAGGGCCCACTTATGGTGGGACCCATCTTGATGTATGCATTGGATAGAGAGGGGCCCATAGTTGTGGGGTCCCTCGACTTCACCGATCTCTCTTTCTCTCTCTCCCTCCTTTCGTTCATGATGATGATGATGATTGTATGGCCCACTTGATCCTTATCGTCCATGAGATGGACCCCATCTTGAAAGCTGATTGGTCGGTGTACCTATAGTAGCTATATAGCTGCTGTACAACGACAGCAAGCTCTAGTGGGCCATGCACATGGGACCCACCTAAAATGGGGAAACGGACTGGCTAGATACCTCACACCAGTTATATAGCTAGTGTATTGACGCCACCAAACTCTGTGGGTCCCACTGTGTGACGTCAGCAAGGTCTATGGGACCCAGCTGATGTATGTGTTTTATGTACATCGTCCATCCACACCGTCCAGATGGCTGGACGGTGGGACAGATCCTGGTGCGTGCATCAGCACCGTTCGTTCATCTGGCCAGCAGCCTATTGGGCCCTTTCAACACAAAATAAAAATAATATTTATATATATAATATCTTGGTGAGCCACACGCACGTGGGACCCACCAGACGTATGTGTGTGTTTATATATATCTAATATTTCATGGTGGGCCACACCATGTGGCCCCCACCTTGATAGATATGTTGAATATCCACCGTTCATCTAGGTAACCCACTGTGATATATGTGTTTCACCGCCATCCATTCCATTTGGATGAGGGGTGAGGATCCCACCGTGATGCATGTTTTGTATTCCACGTCGTCCATCTATTTTGATGGTGGGCCAGCTGCCGCTGTCAGATGTTGCTACATGTACAACAGAAGCACTCTGATGTATGTGAGAACCCCCCCAGCCGTCCATGTTGTGTGGATCCACACCGTCTAAACCTTGGACAGTGGGACCCACCATGATGCATGTGTTGTATCTATACCATCTAGCCATTTTTGTGGATCGTTTTATGACATGAGAAAAGAATGAGATAGATCTATAGTTCAAGCGGACCCCACCATTAAAAATAGTGGGGACAGTGACATCCACCATTCAAAACTTCTTAAGGGCCACGGTAGTTCCAATCACGCTGATGTTTTTTGTTTTCACTTCATATATCTCCATGTTAACTTATGAATAGGTCGGATCTCAAAAATACATAATGGTGGGTCCTATAAATGTTTTAACGGTGGGTGTGGGTGCTCTCATGGTTTTCTGTGGTAGGCCCTATAGGATTTTAATGGTGAAAATCATTATCACCACCACTATTGGTGGTATGGTCCAGATGATCTTTCAATATGATTTATTTATGGAAATGCTCTAAAATGATCTTTAAAAATAGAAGAATAGTGTATATGGTGCGGCCCATTGTTATGGCCCATTGTAATGTGTATTAGGCCCATGTCATGCGGCCCATTGTGATGCGTATTAAGCCTATTATGATGTGTATTAGGCCCATTGGTGCAGCCCATTGTGATGTGTATTAAGCCCATGTCATGCGGCCCATTGTAATGTGTATTAAGCCCATGTCATGCGGCCCATTGTGATGTGTATTAGGCCCATGTCATGCAGCCCATTGTGATGTGTATTAGGCCTAGGTGTGTGGCCCGTTGTGATGTATTGAAGGCCTAGGTATGTGGCCCGTTGTGATATATTTGTGGCCCATTTGATAAGGTCCATTGTAATGTATTTGTGGCCCGTATGGCGGGCCCCGATGTGGTGTATATGTGGCCCTTGAGTGAGGCCCAATACGATGAATGTGCGAACCAATGTAATGTGTGATTTTACTATAATGTATGTAATGATGTTTATGTGGGCCACTGCTTGAGAGCGATGTTAGTTAAATGTCCACATTGATGGGTAATGATGGTTAGATGTTCATATTGTGACCTTCTCTTGGGCCCATTGTGAGGCCCCTTCTTATTATGAGTAGGCTGTCTAGGCTCGTCCTTGATATGATATGAGGAAATTACACTATCATCTTATAACATGTTTAGTATAGCTTTACGATCCATGCCCATATGCATGCCATTGGGCAGATTATTATGAGACTACATGATAGGAGGAGTTGTCCACATGAGCTCGCAGTACGCGCAAGATTATTGCATGACTGGATAGTGTGGCTCATGCATCTTACATTATGTGATGACCATCGTACGCCCTAGCGACATCATGGTTGTAGCCTCTACAGGCATGTCGTGGATGGCTAGATAGGACACCGAAAATCTTTTCCACATGGGGTGCTATAGATATCCCTGGGTGAAAGTCTCTAAACCCTCTCGGTTCCAGAGGTTGCTCCAACGTCTAGACTGAGTGGATGCATGAACATATGAGGGCTGTATACCGTTAGGCCACATCTCCCACTATGTCGTGGTCGGTTGGATAGGGCAGCCTTACCTACCCGAGAGGAGGGGCAGAGCTAGGCTGAGTTTGACCAGCTCGAGGAATGAGTCCACTATCGACGAGTCGGGCTCGATATTAGAAGGTGGATAGTGAGGCCTCTTCGACTCACCTTATTGCGTGAGATGGGTCGACAACATGGTTTGGAGTGTACTAGACCCCGGTGATGATCCTAGAGATGTACGGTATGATATATGGACTTATCGAGCAGGAGTTGCATACTCATTCATTCATTCACTATCCACTCGGGCTGGTGGTGTGTAACTATTTGTTATGTAGACCTTCATAATGGCCAGGATTTCGGTTGGGGCGTGTAACTAACTTGAGATCAGGAGTTTACCACATTGCGTTTGACTATCCAAATTTAGGTATGGGATTGGTTTGGATAGAAGTCCCTTGTGGTAGACCCTGTAGCCTGCAATACTACATACTATCATCCTGACTTCACACTCCAGCTTAGTCATTTCATTCGCATCGCATATTGCATTACATCCATGGCATATAGCATTTTGTCTTGCTATGTTTTTGCACTTATATGGCCTAGACGGACTTAGTAGGATTTGCATATTGCATTGCATCATTGGTATATGATATTTAGCTCTCTATGATTCTGCATTTGCATAGTCGATCCACATTGCATATTTTGATTTTGAATGATTTATATACTTGCAGTATTTTCGCTTACTCTAATATCTATATGCTCAGCACGTGCATCACACACACTTACACCACCCTCTTAGCTTTCTATAAGCTTATGCATAATAGATGCGTGTAGGTGGCGTTAGGTCGCAATAGCGTTGAGCGTGGAGCGTGCAGCGGACTGCCGAAGCTTTGATTTTGACATATGTATTTTCCCTTTCAGCATTGTATTCAAATGTTTATATTAGTGGATATGTGATGATGATGTTGCCTTTGTGATTTGGGTAAACTTGTGGTTATGCTTCTAATGAGACAAATGTATGTTGGAAAATCCTCCTCGTAGGATCCCAGGATCGGAATCTGGCATATAGGCACTGGGAGCCGAGAATGGGGTACTATGGAGGCTGTAGGCATCGGATTCGGCAATCAGGAATTTTGTGAGCCCGATTTTCATGTTTAGGGAGTGACACCTTAGGAGTAATAATGGTTTAAAGTCCACCTTGTAAGGGTAATGGTGGTTAAATGTCTGCATTGTAACCCTCCTTAAGGCTCATTGTTGGACCCATTGTTAGGCCCATTCTCATTTCCCCTTAATGGGCTAACCTAAACCGTTGGGCCCCCATGATCGTTAGGCCCATTCTTGATATGAGTAGGCCATCTAGGCCCATCCTTGATATAAGGAGAGTACATAATCATATAACATGCATAGTGTAGCCTCACGATCCATGCTCATGCACATCATATGTATGCTTGATATGAGGAGTGATTAATAATAGCACATACCATTGAGCAGATTATTACGGGACTCCCTGATAGTAGGAGTTACCCACATGAGCACGCGGTACGCGCAAGATTATTGGATGACTAGATAGTATGATTCATGCATCTCGCATTTGTGTGATATGATTTTTATACACCCTAGTGACATCAGGGCCATAGCCACCATAGACACATCAAGGATGGCAGGATTGGACACTGAAAATATTGTTACTAGCATCTGGGTGCCATAGATGTCCCTGGGTGAAAATCCCTAAACCTGATGGTACCAGAGGATGACTTTAGCATTGAGACTGAGTAGTTACATGAGCGCATGAGGGCCAATAACCATGAGGCCACGTCTCCCACTGTGTCGTGGTCGGTTGGAAGAGGGTGTTGCCTTACCTGCCCGAGGGTAGGGGAAAATTGCTAGGCTGAGTATGACCAATTCATAAATAGGTCCACTATTGACGTGTCAGATAGGTATTGGCAGACTATTGGCCAGGCGGATAGTGAGGTTTCTTACTATAACTTGGACTGCGCGCCTAGGAAATGGGTAGTTAGAGTGTACTAAACCCTGGTAATTGTCTAGTGTGAGAACTGTACTGATATTTGATGCTCTAGTGATGAGCTGCATTGATATGTGGATTCAGATGAGTACTGGTATGCTTGAGTTGCATCTCGCATCGCATGGCCATGGTATGGCTAACATCATTCACACCTTGTATCACATGGTCTTGATATAGCCAATAGCATTCATGCCTTGCATCGTATAGCCTTAGTACGGCTAATAGTATTCATGGATTTGCTAACATATTCCACATTACTCTGGTATTGCATTCTGAGCATGCATATATTGTGCACACACTCTCACCACCCTCTAAGCTTTTCGTAAGCTTAAGCACGACCGTTGCGTACAGGTGATGCTAGGATGCCACAACAACATTGAGATTGGAGCGTCCAGTGCACTTCTGGAGCTTCTGATTCTGTTATTGTATTTCCCTTTATTCGCATTATACCTTAAAGTTTTTTATCATAGTGGATTTTGTGATGGTGTTCTTGTGGTTATTGTTCGTGGGTTATACTATGGTTATGCTTATGATGGAACAAATTCATGTTTTAAATCCTCCTCGTAGGATCCCAGGATTGGAACCTGGCATATGGGTGTCGAGAGCCGAGAATAGGTGTCACGGTCCAAACTCGGAAACCGGGCTCACAAAATTCCCGATCGCTGAATCCAGTGCCGACAGCCTCCGTAGTACCCCATTCTTAGCTCCCAGCATCCATACGCTAGATTCCGATCCTGGGATCCTACAAGGAGGATTTTCTAATGTACATTTATCTTATAAGAAGCATAACCACAAGTATACCCAAATCACAAAGGCAACATCATCATCATCACATATCCACTAATATAATGTAACGCCCCAGATTTTGAGGGTCAAGCAAAGCTCAACTCCCGAGATCCAATGCACCACTTATGCAACACAGATAATGATGTTTAAATGTTGCCCATATTAGTGCATTAAAAATGAGAAGGATTACACTAAATCGGCATATCATACTCCAGAGTTAATGTAATTAAGCAAGTGGAAGACTAAGATAGATATACAAGGTATATGTACGTGTTTCACAACCTCCAGAGTATGAATATACTACCGAGCCAAATATATACATGTTTTAACTCAAAATATACAAAATGGCAAAATGTAAGTGTCTGTTTAATCCATGTATCCCTGAAATCCCATCGAAGCAGCACGAGGTCTACATAGACCTGCCAAAGAGCTGAACATAAGAGAACTCTTCCTCCTCATGTGCGAAGTCCAACTCCGCTGCATATACATCCTCATCACCTGCATCTATAAGAGAGTTTGGCTGGTATTTTAAAATACCATCCCAGAGTGGGAGTGAGTGATTAACTCAGTGGTACTATAAGGTAAATGTCACGCCCCAAACTCGGAAACCGGGCTCACAAAATTCCCGATCGCCGAATCTGGCGCCGACAGCCTCCGTAGAACCCCATTCTCGACTCCCGACGCCCATTCGCCAGGTTCCGATCCTGGGATGCTACAAGGAGGATTTTCCACATCAGTTTGATTCGTAATAAGCATAACCAAAGGCATAACCCACAAACACAACCAAAAACATTCATCACATTTCCACTATAAACAAAAACTTTACAGGTACAATGAGCATAAGGGAAATACAATGAAGATAGACCAAAACTCCAAAAGAAGATCCGCCACGCGTCCAAGCCTCAGCGCTGCTGCGATCCAACGTCACCTGCACGCAACGGTCGTGCATAAGCTTATAGAAAGCTTAGAGGGTGGTGAAAGTGTATGCTCAAGGTGGTAATGTAAGTTGGTATCAGAGTAATGCGGAACATGCTGATGAATGCTAAGAGTCCCATTAGCCGTACCAAGGCCATGCGGTGCAAGAATGATGTCGGCCATACCAAGGCCATGCAATGTAAAATGCAAGTCAAGCATACAAATCCTCATCTAAGTCCACATGTCAATACGGCTCAAATCTGGAATATCACCGGGGTCTAGTACACTCTAAACCAGATTGCCGCCCCATCGCGCGCAATAAGGTGGATGGAAAAGACCTCACTATCCGCCTGCCAATATCGGGCTCGGCTTGTCAATAGCGGACCCATTCCTCGAGCTGGTCAGACTCAGCCTAGCATTGCCCCCTACTCTCGGGCGGGTAAGGCCGCACCCCCTTCCAACCGACCACGACACAGTGGAAAGCGCAACCTCTTGGTATACGGCCCTCGCGCTCATGCATCCACTCGGCTAGACGTTGGAGCAACCTCTTGGTACCATAAGGGTTTAGGGACTTTCACCCGGGATATCTATCGCACCCCATGTAGAACAAGGTTTTCGGGTATCCAATCCCGCCAACCACGATACGTGTGTGGCCACGGCCCGATGTCGCTAGGGCATAAAACCATATCACACAATGCGAATGCATGAATCACACTATCCAGTCATGCGCAATCCTGCGCGTATCGTGCGGTCATGTAGGGCAACACCCCTCTACAGGGGCCCCTAAACAATCTGCCCAAGGCATATGCTATGATCAGGCATTTCTCATATCAAGCATACGTATGATGCATATGATTATGAATCATGGAATTAAATGTGTTATATGGGATGGATGGTAATCATAACAAGATTGGGCCTAGACGGCCTACATATCAGGCGTACGAGCCTAACAATGGGCCCTAGGGAAAGTCATAATGTGGACATTTAACCACACTATACTTGCAATGTGGACGTCAAACCACCATTGCTCCCAAGGCATGACTGTCATAAATATCATTACATGAATCATGTTGGGACTGCACATTGCAATGAACTTTAGGTATATCTCATTGGGCCTTCAATACATCAAATGGGCCGTATCTCATGGGCCTTATATTCATTAAGTGGGCCACATCAATGGGCCGCATCAATGGGCCTTATGTTCATTACGATGGGCTATAACCCGTGGGCCTTAGAATGCATTAAATGGGCCTGTTCACATGGGCCTTGTATGTATCAAATGGGCCTCGCCAATTGGGCCCCATTCATGTATCAAATGGGCCTACTCACATGGGCCTAGTACATCTTAACGGGCCTTAACCCATGGGCCCCTAACACATCAAATGGGCCTCGACCCATGAGTCCATATCACATAAAATGGGCCTCGACCCATGAGTCCATATCACATAAAATGGGCCTCAACCCATGAGCCTTACATGTAATCAAAGTGGGCCTCATTAACGGCCAAAATAATTGAGATGGGCCTCCCATCATCATTATATATAATATAACATTATAAATATACACAGAACATATATTATATATACTATAACATTATATATATATATATATATATATAACATATATTATATATACTATAACATTATATATATATATATATATATATATAACATATATTATATGTAATATAATATTATATATAAATATATATACACACACCAGCACACACATGTACCCACACACACACGCGCATACACACGCACCCACACACGCACGCGCACACACATACAGAGGGCTCCACCGTCCAGGCGGACGGTGGAGATAAAACACTTACATTACAATGGGCTCCATGTGGGGCCCATCATGACGTTTCTATGCCATCCGACCCGTTGACAAGGCCGAGTGGGCCTAAATAGAGGGTGGGAGAAGTTTTCACCCTGATCCAAAACTTCTGTGGACCCCAAATGGGTTTCAAAGGTAGAGGTTCAATCCCATTATTCCATACGGTGTGGACCACCTGAGTCTTGGATCGAGCTGATTTTTGAGGTGGGCCCACGTCAGGTAGGGGCCCACCATATGAACGGTTTAGGTGGCATACCAACTCGGGCGCTGGGGCGCTGGCAGCGCTGCTGCGCTTCTGACACAGCAGCAGCGGCTGCTGTTATATTGTTTTTTTTTTTTTTTTTTTTATTTCCCCTTTTCTTGAGGATTTTACCGGTGGGGTCCACATCTAAGCAATCCACCCCATCCAATGGCCCCCCATGGCTCTAAACAAACAAAACAAGCCCAATATTGGGCCTGTTTCGGCGTATAAAAGCAATAGGGGAGGTTTTAATGGTGAAGACCACCATTTGCTACGGTATGGCCCGCCCGAAGGTCTGATTGGTCCCATATTTCGGCTCAACGCCTAAAAGATGGTTGGGAAGGGAATGGATGGCATGGATTGAAAACATGCATCAAGGTGGGGCCTACACAAGCGGGCCATCCCCAAACCAAGCTAACATTCATTTTTTTTTTTTTTTTTTTTCCATTAAAACGTCCAGCGTCCAGGGACGCTGGACGGTCTGCCACTCAAGGTGGGCCTGCTCAGGTGGGCCACTACTGATGGATGGTGCGGGTGCTACACATATAAGGTGGGCCCCACTTATAAATGGGTTGAATAAGATACTTACCTCATGGTGGGGTCCATTCAAGTGGGCCACATAACCTCATTAGCATAAAAGAAAAGAAAAAAAAATAAAAATAAAACAATTAAAATAAAAAGGGAGAGAGATAGAGAGTGAGACCGTGTGATGGAGGGACCCCGGCACTATGGGCCCTCCCTTGCACTAAATCATACATCAAGTGGGTCCCATTACATGTGGGGTCCATGGAATTGAAATCCAACGGTGGAGATCCTTTCTCCACTAAAATGGATGGTCTAGATGACCCTAAGCATACAAGAAAATAAACATCATGATGGGGTCCATGGAGAATGGCCCCATCATGGAATGATCATGATGATCCAAGTGGGCCATCGGCCACATCTTAGGATCCAAAGTGAGATCCAAACCATTGATCGGTTGGCCTCACTTGGCCCATCTTAAAAACATGAAAATCTACCCTATCAAGGCACCCACCACTTGATCTTCTTGCTCCCTTGGCTTCCTTAGCTCCTTGAGCTATTCTTTGATGGAGGAAGATGGGAAATGGATGGTTGAGATGAGAGATGAAGGGTGGGAAAGGTGGGCCACACAAGTAGCTTGGGAGAAATGGGAGAGGGTCTCACGTATGGATTTTTTTGCTTGAAAGAAATATGAAGGAATAAAGGAGAGAGGGAGAGATAAGAGAGAGGGAGAGTAGCTTAGGTAGGTAATGATGAGTTGTAAGAGAGGGTGGCTAGCATTAAATGTAGTAATAAAAAATTTTCATGTGTGGATAGGTAGAGGCCCCACCTTGATGTATGTATGTGATCCACACCGTCCAATCTATTCTCCAGTCTTCTTTAGGCGTTGAACCAAAATTTTAATGCGATCTGATCATCAGGTGGGCCATAGCATCTAAAACTATGTAAAGACATGCCAGATCATAAAAAAATACTCGGTGGGACTCACTTGAAGTTCGGATGCAGGTGAAACTAGTTCTGGACGGGTAGAACAGTGGGATACACATGATGGGTGGGCTGGATTGTGAATCACATCTCGGTGGGCCTCAAAACAAAAAAAAATGTAGTAATAAAATTTTTTTTCAAAGCAGCAGTGCTGCTGCTGCAGCAGCGACGAGCGGGCGGACGCTGGGGCCTCACGGCTCCAGTTGTGGGCCCCACGTGATGTGTTTTGAACATCAAGGCCATGCATTCGGTGGGTCCCCACGTACCACCCATCCATCTCAAAAATCAGCCGTAAACAGAACTCAGGCGGGCCATACCATCTAGAATCATGTGAAGACATATCTAAACATATAAAATCGCTTGGTGGGGCCTACCTGAGTTTTGGATGTCGCTGAAACTTGGCATGGACCGTCAGTTAGGTGGGACTCACATAATGGATGGGCTGGATTTGTGAACCACATTTCGGTGGGCCCCACATCTGCCCCAAGGTCCAATGACCTCTTCAACAGGTTGGACGTGAAATAAATATTTCAGTGGGCTCGCTGCCCACGTGAACCACTCAACAGGTTATATGGAAAATAAGTATTTCAGTGGGCCCTAGGCCCACACAACCCCTCAACAGGTTGTATGGAAAATAAATATTTCAGTGGGCCCTATCCAGGCCCATATCACCTCATGAATAGTTAGGATGTCAAATGATCCAGGCCCACGTGACCTTATGAATAGACTGGGTGATAAATAAAAATTGTAGTGGGCCCTACCCGGGTCCACATGACCATATGAACAGTTGGTTGGAAAATAAACATTACGTTGGGCCCTAGGTTGCTTGGAAAATAAACATTTCTGTAGGCCCCGGTCTGAATGACCTTAACAATGGGTTGGATGGGAAATAAACATTATGGTAGGCCCCTCATGGGACCCACTGATGTATGTGTTGTAAACCATACCCTCCATTAGACTGGGCTCCATCAGACTGGGCTCCATCATGATGCATGTGTTTCATCCAACTGTCCATCCATTTTTGGAGATAATTTAAGGCCCATTTTATGAGGCCCATTGTGATGTATGCAGGCCCATGTGACTAGGCCCACGTGGATGCATTTGTGGCCCGTCATTGAGGCCTACCTTGATATATGCATACGAGACCCATGCATGGGGCCCATTCGATGTATTAGAGGCCCAATGGGATGTACATGAGGCCCATTTCTTGATTTATGTGTTGACCCCTATAGCGATAGTGCCTTGGGAGCAATGTTGGTTTGATGTCCACATTGAACGGATAATGTTGGTTAAATGTCCGCATTATAACTCTCCCTAAGGCCCACCGATAGGCCCAAACTTGTGGTAAGTAGGCCGTCTAGGGCCCATCTCCACTATATCTAGAGCCCATCCCTTTATACATGTTTAGTATAGATCCATGATTCATGATCATTCGCACCATATGTATGCATGAGGTGAGGGTGACCGATCATAGCATATATCTTTGGATAGACTATTTATGGGCTCCCTATAGGCGGAGTTGCCTCGTATAAGTGCATGGTATATACGAGGAATGATAGTGTGACTCATGCATTTGCATTTGTGTGATTGTAGTTATTGTATGCCCTAACGACATCGGGGCCATAGCCTCCATAGACACATCGTGGATGGTTGGGTGGATACCGAAAATATTTGGTTCTAGCATACGGCGCCATAGACGTCCTGAGTGAAAATCCCTAAACCCGATGGTACGGAGGATGACTCCAACGTCGAGACCGAGTGGATGTACGAGCGCATGAGGGCCGAATACCGAGGCCGCGTCTCCCACGTGTCGTGGTCGGTTGGAAAGGAGTGTGGCCTTACTCGCGAGGGTAGGGGCAATACTAGGCCGAGTTTGACCACTCGCGAATGGGTTCGCTATCGACGTGCCGGATAGGTATTGCATACTATTGGCTAGGCGGATAGTGAGGTTTCTTACGCTCACTTGGTCGCTATGCGGCTAGGAGAGCGACAAGTGCCATTTGGAGTGTATTGAACCCGGTGATTATCCAGAATCTGTATTGATACATGATGAGGATTGGCATGCTTGAGTTGCATCTTGCATCGCATGGTCGTGTTATGGCCGATAGCATTCATATCTTGCACCGCATAGCCTTGGTACGACTGATTGCATTCATGTGCTCATTACCGTGTTTCCGCATCACTCTGACCTTACATTTTGAGCACGTTTATATTACGCACACACTTACACCACCCTCTAAGCTTTCCATAAGCTTATGCACGATTGATGCGTGCAGGTGACGCAGCCATAGTCTCGCTGTAGTTGGAGCGTGCAGCTGAGCTTCTGGAGTTTTGCTTCTTTTGTTACATTGTATTTCCCCTTTCTGTCGCATTGTACTAAAAAGTTTTTGATCATAGTGGATTTTGTAGTGGTGTTCTTGTGCTTATTGTTTGTGGGTTATGCTTTTGTTATGCTCATTATGAATCAGACTAATGATTTGAAACCCTCCTTGTAGTATCCCAGGATCGGAACCTGGTAAATGGGTGTCGGGATCCGAGAATGGGGTTCTACGGAGGCTGTCGGCGCCGGATTCGGCGATCGGGAATTTTATGAGCCCGGTTTCCGAGTTCGGGGCGTGACAGTAAAGGTTAACATGTTATCAATTCAACCAAGCAGTAATGATAAAGCAGTATAACAACCATTCCCTAACTACTCTTATTAATCCAGGGATGATATGCAATAATGATGCATGCCCTCACACGACACTCCCTCAAGTGACTACATCAACCATTTGTGCATGGCAAACTCCCTTAAGTGCACTTCCTCGCCAACGCACATGCAATGCGGTGCATGATCGTGTTAGCCGAGTACTTAATTAGGCTTATTTATGCAGCAAATTCGAAAAACTAAGGTACCTCCCTTTATATCATTTACTCAACCGAAAGATCCATCTAGGGTCGTCAATCCTAGTTAACCACATACGATAGGCAAGTTGTAGGACATCACTTATACTGAAAAATAGTGGATAGGAAGTTCGAGAGTTTATACTTGAGGTTACTACGGGGAGGCTTGTCACCTCAGCGCAGGCTGACAGGTCGAATACAATGACCCATACCACCATATTTGGCTCACGAGTTTGGGTTGCTCACTGGTCACTATGGGGAGGCTCGTCACTCCTACTTAGGCCAACAGCTCAACCACGTTGTCCTATATGACCATGTCCGGCTCATGAGTCTTAACAAATCATGGTACCATTGTTAAAATGGGCTTTTACACTGGCGGGGGTATCTTAGATTCAAGCAGTGATGTCCATACATGATGAACATACAATAGGCCGATCGATTTATTAGGGAAGTTCGATTGGTACGAGCACACACTAATGTAATTGACATGGAGTGCATAAACACTCCATGTGGCCTAACCACTGCCAACAATCCTCGTTTGACTCGGATTCGTCAAATTTTCCCGATGTGACATGACTAATTCGGCCACCTAAACAGGGACTATTACCGATTGCCTGGACTACTTTGTAGCCCGAATCTTACTCAGATGTAGCAAATAAATACATGTGATAATCATTTTAGCATTTGACAAACAATCTAAGTAAATACTTCATTTGAGCATTTTACCAAACACCTTGAACATGCTAACAAACACTTGCATTTTATTCATAAACTGCATAGAGGCAAGTATGATTACATAAAATAAATTATACATATATACAAGGTAATGTAAAATACTATCTTAATACCTGTAACAACTACAGATCATCAACATTATCTCATTCAGACAATTTATCAAACACTTAGGCTACAAATACGCAAATACATAGACTAGGCTAGTTACAACAAATATTTTAGCAATTCCATCTACAAGGATGTCATCATGCAAATAACAATCATGAATCCTAGCTTAGCAATCATAACAAGCACAAATCATGTTTACATGTTCATTCAAATATTTCAACAAACACATAGGATGCATAGTTATACAACATAGTTCGTACATATGTAACACATTGAAATCGACGTGTGTAAGACGATATGGTAGCAATCAAGTCAGACATAAATCATTAGCTGACATCGAGAGCATTGAAAACCATAACCTAAACGTTTATAGTCCGCACCATTCATCAAAATACTCGTTTCGAACTTTATTCGAATCTTACTCTCCTGAATACAGAACAACGGGTACCTAAACATTGAAATAGGTTAGCTATTTCATCGTTTACACTATTTGGATCCCTAAATCAAGGTTAGGGTTAGGATTTCTTACCCAAATCGTAGTTGAAACAGATTGTGTAGTGAAATGGGAGAGGTGATTCAGCCCGTGGGAGAGAATTCTAGCAACGATCTCCCTATCTCCCTCTCTTCTCCTCACTCTTTTCTCCTCTTTTCTCTCTTCTCTCTCCTAAGGGTTAGAGAAATTCGTATGAAATGAGAATGAGGTAGTTTAAGGGCATTATATAGGCCCAAAACTAGTGTAAATGGCCTAAGGCCATGGTACACTTAGGTTACAGCCAAAGGGTGCCTGTTTCTGACAAATAGGGCCCTTAGGAAGGTCCCTTTCTCACTTATGGCATAGGGTAGGTTCCCTGACCATAGATCTAAGCTAGGTTATGATTTTGGTACGATTGTATTAGCAAATCGACCATGGAGGACCCGTGTCAGAGCAACAGTCGTTATCGCTCGATCAGGGCCAAAGTATATAGATATGTGCAGGGAAATTTTCTGATCCATGGGTGAAGTTCTGTTAGAAACTGATGGTCTGAAATCTTCAATTTTGCCCGCAAGCGAATGGCCCAATTCACTTAAATTTTAATACCTTTTCTAAGGATATTCTTGTTTCTCATACACTTCGCTCAGGGCTCAAGTTGTGCATTTCTGGACACTATTTGGGCTCGATTCCCCCGATGTTCGTCAAGCCCAATAAGGCGAACATAATCCTATAGTTTCACAGTCATCGGACTTTCGATGTGCGGTCTAGGTCCAATTCGGAGTTTCAATGTGCTCCCGAGAGCAATTGGCTTTTGGGATTTCTCCTAGGTTATTAAGTAGTGTTGAGTCATTGCTTTTGATAATTTTGGGTCTTGTCATTTGTATAGATAGTGGTTCAAGCTAAATCCACCACCTATTTAGTTTAGTATTTAACTAAATTTCTATAGGATACGATCCTTAGGGATTTCTGCCTGAGGTGGTACTCGGGCCTTTGTACAGATTTTTTTGAGACGTTACAATCTACCCCCTTTAAAGAAAAATTTCATCCCCGAAATTAGTACCTTTTCGTACTCCTCGAGGATTTGAGGGTAATTCTTACAAACTTTAGCTTCCATTTCCCAAGTAGCCTCTTCCTCAGTGTGGTGAGTCCACAATACTTTCACCAGCGGGATAACTTTTCTGCGTAGCACTTGTTCCTTCCTATCTAGAATACATGTTGGTTGAAGTACATAGGTAGCATCTTCACTTAGTTGCACCTGCTCCCACTTGATAATATGAGTAGGATCAGGAACATATTTCTTTAGCATCGATACATGAAATACGTTGTGCATGCCTGCGAGTGGTGTAGACAAAGCATGGCGGTATGCTACCATACCCACTCGGTCTAGAATCTTGAACGGGCCAATGAATCTCGGTGCAAGCTTCCCTTTCTTGCCAAATCGAAGGACTCTTTTCATTGGGAAAACTTTAAGAAATACATGGTCCCCAACTTCAAATTCTAGTTGTCGCCATTGGGTATCGGCGTAAATCTTTTATCTGCTTTGGGCTGAAAGAAGTCGATGCCTGATAATGTTGATCTTCTCTGAGGTTACCTGAACTAGATCTGGGCCACCCAAGCTCTTCTCACTAACTTCTACCTAATAATGTGGTGCTCAACATGGGCGCCCACACAATGCTTCGTAGGAAGACATACCAATGCTCACTTGGAAGTTGTTGTTATAAGCAAACTCGGCATAGGGGAGACAGTCATCCCAACTGTCCTTGAAATCAAGCACACACGCTCGCAACATATCTTTTAATATCTGATTCACTCGTTCCGTCTACCCATCAGTCTATGGGTGGACCGCGGTACTGAACTTCAGTTGTACTCCCATTGCTTCTTAGATTCGAGTTAGAATATAGACATGTATCATGCGTCTCGATCCGACACAATCTTCATAGGAACTCCATGCAGTCGTACAATCTCCTTGATTTACAGCTTGGCTAAATCGTCTATTGAGTTTGAAACTCTAACTGGGAGGAAATGAGCCGATTTCGTTAATCGGTCCACAATCACTCAAATGGAGTCATGCCCCTTCCTCATCCTTAGTAACCTAGAAATGAAGTCCATAGATATGAAATCCCATTTCCATTCAGCTATGGGCATGGGTTGAAGTAAACCAGGAGGTCGGTGATACTCGGCCTTGACCTGCTAGCACGTGAGACAACGGGACATGAAGTCTGCTATTTGTGCCTTCATGTTGTCCCACCAATGTGAATGCTTCATGTCTCTATACATCTTCGTACTACCTGGATGCCTTGACAACCTTGAATTGTGAGCGGCCTCTAAAACTTCCCTTCTCAAGTCATGACGGTTTGGGACGCATAGGTGGCCACGGTATCGTAAACCTTCGTCTGAGCTAACTCTCCATTTAGATTCTTCACTCTCACCTGCCCGTTCTCTCATCTTCACCAACAGTTCATCTTTTTTCTAAGTTACAATGATTCGGTCATCAATAAGTGGTTGTACATGGATGTGTGCAATGCTCTTGAATGACTCCTATACTGTAAGCTTTAGTTCGAAGTCTTGCACAAATTCTACCATATTCCATTATTATATCATCAGGGAAGCTACAAATTCTATTGTCTTCTTGCGGCTCAAAGCATGGCTATAAGGTTGGCCTTTCCAGGATGGTTGGAGACCTAAAACTTGAAGTCTTTCAAGGTTTCCATCCAATATCGCTGCCTCATATTCAGGTCTCTCTGCATAAAGATGTATGTGAGGCTCTTGCAGTCGCAAAAGAGCTCGAACTCCTCTTCGTAGAGGTAATGTCTCCAGAGCTTTAATGTGAAAATGACCACCGCTAATTTCAGGTCGCGAGTGGGGTAGTTTTCCTCATGTTTCCTCAACTGTCGTGATGCATAGGCAATCACTCTGTCCCTTTATATAAGAACACAACCCAAACCAACGCGAGACGCGTTGGTGTATATAGTATATCTGATCCCCTGCTCTGGCAATACTAGCACGGGTGCAGACGTTAGCTTGTTCTTTAATTCCTGAAAGGCTGCTTCTGCTTTCTCATTTCAGGCAAACTTAAGATCCATTCGAGTGAGTTGCAATAACGGTCTGGCTATCTTGGAAAAATATTTAATGAAGTGGCAATAGTAGCGAGCAAGTCCAAGGAAACTCCTCACTTCTGTAATGGAACCGGGCTGCTCCCATTCTTGCACCATGGTCACCTTGGCAAGGTCCATGACAATTCCTTCCTTAGACACCACATGTCCCAAAAACTTGACTTCTACCTTCCAAAAGTCACATTTTCAGTATTGCGCAAACAACTGATTCTTCCTGAGAGTATTGAAGACTGCTCGCAGGTGTTCTTCGTGATCTTTCCGACTCTTGGAGTATAATCAAAATGTCATCTATAAACATGATGATGAACCAGTACAGATACGGCCGAAACACCCGGTTCATGAGGTCCATGAACATAGCCAGTGCATTCGTAAATGCGAACGACATTACGAGAAACTCATACTGCCCAAAATTGATTCTAAATGCTATTTTCTGCACGTCTTCATTCCTGACACGCAACTGATCATACCCTAACTGCAGGTCAATCTTAAAGCAATATCATGCCCCTTTCAACAGGTCAAACAGGCCATCTATCCTAGGCAGAGGGTACTTGTTCTTGACCGTGACGTGATTCAGCCTGCGATAATTAATACACAACCATAGCGACCCGTCCTTCTTCTTTACAAACAATACCGGTGCTTCCCAAGGGGATACATTAGGCCGTATAAAACCTTATTCTAGCAGATCATCTATCTACCTCCTCAATTCCTTCATTTCACACGGAGGCATGCGGTATGTTGGCAAGGAAATGGGTGTCGCACCAGGCACAAGGTCAATAGTAAAGTCGATCTCACTCTAAGGAGGTAGTCCAGGTATCGTTCTGAACACGTCCATGAAATCTTAGACTACATGTGTGTCCCCAAGCGTCGGAGCATCAACATTCTTTAATAAGGAAGCATAATAACTTATGCGTAGGGCCAACTGACCTGAACTGGGAAAGTAAAGGCCATGCCCTCGGGTCCATGTGCCGTCACTAATTGGGTTTCGCAGTCGATATCTGCCTTCATTTCGGTGAGCCAATTCATGCCGAGGATGATGTTGTAATGATATAGTGGGGTGACATCAGGTCAATGCACACCATTCTGCTTCCTAAGTCTATTGGGCAAACTTTATAAAGCTTAGTAGTGTTAAGAAGATCCATGTTGTAGTAAGGACTCTCACCCCAACCATAAGGATAGTGTTCAACCCTAGGTGCTTGGGTGTAGAGTACGATATTATTAAAATAGTGGACACAGAGTCCACCAATAGAAATACAGGTGTACCTTGAATGTGGGCAGTGACTTCGAAGGCTAAAGACACTGCAGTTGCTGACTCAGATGCTTCAGCTGTAAATGCATGTACACGTGCTTATTGAGAACGATTAGGTTGCGCTGCCATAGGTCATTGAGGCGGCCTATTTCAAGGTACAGGTGGTCTGTAGAATGGTTGTGCTGGTGGTGTGAATCGTAGGGGTGGAGCTGAAATAACCTGTGCCAGCTGGCGGTTGATCTTCTGAGGCAGCATAAAGTCATTATCCTTCATCTTGGTAAAATAGTAGGTGTCTATATGGCCCGCCCTCTTACAGTAGACGCACCAAAGATCTGATCGCCTCAGTTGGGTCGATGGAGCCATTAGCCTAGGAGGCGAATCTACACGCGGCCTCTTACTGAGGAATGGTCAGTTCAGCAATTCAGGCAAAGGCCTTGGGCCCATGGGTATACATGTCCGGGACAATCTGTCTCCATCCTGCTCAACTTGTAGGGACATGTTCACTAGCTCAGCATAGTTGGGAATGGTAGCGCAATACATCTTAGTGCGGATATCAGGCCGCAGACCCTCTGAAAATCGTCGCATTCTCATCAGCTCGTCTGATAGGATCAATGGAGCATATCTGGCCAGCTCTATGAAGCGGTTCTTATATTCAGCTACGGTCATCCCCCCTTGTTGGAAGTGATGAAATTCACCCTTCTTTTCATTACGGTAAGTAAGGGGGAAGTACTTTCGTGGAAACAAGTTTCAAACACATCCCACGTCCACACGTATCCTGCGAGGACGGTCCATAGGATGCTGTCCCACTAGAAACTAGCCTCCTTTTCAAACATGTACGTAACTAGCTCCACTTGCTCTCCCTTAGTACAATGCAGTGGCTTCAGCATCTTGGATATACGATCCAACGAATACCCTGCCTCCTCGAGTCGGTGAGTACCCGTAAAAGTAAGAGGATGGAAGCGTTAAAAGCACTCAAACAAGCCGCTTATATTCATAACCACAGCAGGCTGCATGGATGGCATAGGTGGTACCGTAGTCATGTTCTGGGCAATGGCCCCCGTGATCGTAACCAATACTTGCTGCTGTTGCTGCATCAGGAGCATCATCTGCTCCAACCTATCAGAAGGAGAAGCTGCCCGAGGCATGTATGGCGTCGATGTAGACACACGATTTTATTCCAGAACTGGTGGTGCACAAGGTGTTGGCCCATTGGTAGGGCCAGTGGCCGGCTATGAATCCGGCATTATCTCGAAGTTCGGGCCCAAGCTAGGGTCCGTCTGACTATCGTTCTTAGGAGGCACCCCGTCAATCGATCCGCCAAATGCGAGACGTGCTATATTCCAAGTGTTTTTAGGAGGCATCCCTTATATATAACATAGGGTGCAATGTGTGTCAGGTTTAAAATAATATTACTCACCTTTCCAACCATTCTACACATTACGAATAAAAAAAGAGCTTCATGCATTTCATTAAGCCAAAATTTATCATAATACATGAGGTGTAGTATTACATGAATTATGATAGAAGATGCATGTGAGCTAATTTAGCAACAGTTTTAACATTAACTATTCTAACATCCATCTAAGCCAACTAGGGCTATTACAAAGAAAACAAGAAATAGGGAAAACCAAAGAACCACTGCAACACAGCTAGTCTGCTAACTCTGGTGAAGGTGGAGGCGCACCCTTATCCTGCATACATCACAGGAGGGCCTTCAAGGTGCAAGACATTTTCTTAAATTTCTATTTCAGATAGGCCTAATTCTCCTTAAACTCCTGTCTAAGGGCGGCCTGATTTTCCTCAATTCTAGCCATGTGGGCTTCTAAGGCAGCCCGATCATGGCAGTCTTCATGTGTAGTAGGAGGGCCCTCATTAGAGTCTTAGGTCTCCTCTTATTCTCCCTGATCTTCCTCTTCACCACCTTCCTCACCACTTCCTTCTTCACCATCACCACTTTCTTCCTCACCTTCACTTCCCTCATCCTCTTCACTTTCTTCTTCTATTTCGTCGCTCTGCTCATCGAGTCGGGCTTGGCATTGCCTAGGGCCAATGCCGATGTTATTGAGCATGTTCTCACTGATAATGTGGATTGGGGCGACGTTATCCATATGGAGTCTGAAACTGAAGTGGTGGGCAATTTTACAAATAAGTCAGCCAAAAGGTAGTGAGGAGTCTTGCCTAGTAGACCATGCAGTACTGATTATTTGAGATAGGGCAAAAGTAGGCAAGCATACTTTCTCTCCTTACCTGACTCTATACAAGAAGTCCACCATGAACTTTGTACATTCGATGTGGTTACTCCACCTAGGATACACGTTATACGTGCATATGTGGTGGAGCAGGCGAAAGTCGTTCGTCATCTTAGATGAAGCAAGGCTATTACCTCGTCTCCAATGCTCAAGTTGGTCGCATACGAAACGTGTGCGGTGATTTCTCTCTCGCTTACTAGCGAGATGAGTTTCACTAGCATGTATCACACCTTTTTCAATTCCCATAATGTAAGCCATCACGTCCACATCTATTATGGCCTGTTGCCTTCCCAAAGGGATAGTAAACTAGAGAGGCTCCAACAGTGGGTTCCGTATGTGGGCATAGAAGGCTCGCACAGCGCCTTCACTTACGTGAGCTTTTCTGTAACACCCGAGTTCCTGGAACTTGAGTACACTACTCGTTTTCCAAAAACCCGAGTGTTGACCTTTAAAGATAGTCAATTTCATGTACATTTTTTTTAATTATCAGAACTAGCGGAATATGAGCAAATCAAGTATGAGAGGGAGTCCAAATATAAATAACCAAGATTTCAAGTAGTTACTCAAAAACTTATACTAACCAATTGTCTTAAGTTTTACAAACATAACAGTATAAATTAAATACAAATAAAATCAGGAATGGAGAGTCGTAAGGTCATCGGGCTCCTCTCATTCCTCCTGAATACCAGCGTATGCATCATCTACGTCTCCTGCACATTGAGTAAGGTTCAATAGCATCAATGGCTATTCAGTGAGGTATAAACCCCAAGATTTATCGTATCATCAAGATAATTAAGCATAGTTATCATAGACAATGTATAACAATTGTTACACAATGATTATCATGGAAATCAGTGAGGTTCAACAAATACGCATTCATTAAATAAATCACATAAAATAATGTTGTTTAAATGCATGGATGTATATACATGCTCATAGACGTGTGGATGAACATCCAGCTGGTAAAAAGTCACCCAAGGAGAACTAACCACCCGGAAAAGACCATACAGACCACCCGCGGTAGATTAACTACCTGAAAAAGGCCATGTAGACTACCCGCGGTAGATGAATTACCTGGAAAAGGCTATGTAAACCGCCCGTGGTAGATGAACTACCTAGAAAAGGCCATGTAGACCGCCCACGGTAGATGAACTACCTAGAAAAGGCCATTTAGACCGCCTGTGGTAGATGAACTACCTGGAAAAGGCCATGTAGATCTCCCGCTGTAGATGAACTACCTAGAAAAGGCCATGTAGATCACCCGTGGTAGATGAACTACCTGGTAAAGACCATAATAATATATAGATTACCAGATTACCCATCGAAAAGGACACAAAGTACGTCACAAGGACTAACAAAAGACCATGATTATATGCCAGAAAATATGCCATAGCCAATATAGCCAATTATTATCTCCTCTTTAAACAATCCATTTAGGAAAGGTCAAGGGTCATTATGGGGGGTTTGTCACCGGTTCTAGAGCGAGTGTCTCATTCCACCATCCATGGCCTGGCTCATGAGGCTAACAAATAGATGTTTAAATGTAACCTACACAACTAGTGACTAAGAGGAGATCAAAGGTGGGTGTTTTTATCATTTGATTTTTTATTTAAGGGCCCAAATTGGTGGGACCCATCGTGATGTATGCATTATACAAAGGGGCCCATAGTGGCGGGGCCCCTCCTCCATCTGATCTCTCTCTCTCTCTCTTTTTCTTTCTTTATAGTAATGATGCGGGGCTCACCTGATGTGTACAACACATCTAGACCACCACGTGGACCCCACTATGATGTATGCATTTTATTCATGTCGTCCACATGCGTGGACCCCACCTATCCACGCTAGTCGCTCCCAGACTGGCCTGGACAAGGGAAAAAATAAATATTAAGTTGATCCAACACATGTGGCCCACCCACGTGGCACCACCGTGATGCGTGTGATTCATCCACATCGTCCATTACTAGACGGTGCCGTGCAGGGGCCATCATGATGCATCTATATTCCATGCCGTCCATCTGTAGGTCCCAGCCTACACGTGTGAAAACCCCACACCGTCCATCCTTTATCATGCAGAGGAAGGTCCCAAGGCTCAAATGGATCACACCATTGTGGACAGTGAGGATTGATGTCCACCGTTAAAATCTTGGACCACCAAGATGTGTGTACTGTCCACACTGTTAGCTGGGACAGTGGGACCCACCCTCTGCACGTATGGTGTCCACACCATCTAGCTGGGATGGTGGGAGCCACCGTGGTATATGTGATCTATCCTCACCACCCATCTGGACAGTGAGATCCACCATAACGCATTTGTTTTATCCATGACATCCATCTGTAGACGGTGGGCCCTACCCTGATGTATGTGTTGTATATAGGTCGTCCATTTGTGGGTGCCACACGTGTTGTATGTGCTTTATCTTCACCATCTGTCCACTGCATGGGACCCACTTGTCTGGAAGCTTAATGGCTGGAGTACCTCCCACCACCAGCTACAACTGCTGTGTAGCATCAGCAAGTTCTGTGGGGCCTGACCATGATGTATGTGCTTCCATCCACACTGTTCAGACCTCTAAATAGTGCTAGATAGATTTAGACGGTGTTGTGGACTGCCATGATGTATGTTTTGATCCACACCATCCATCCGTGTGGACCACTATAATGTACGTGTTATATCCACTGTCCACCCTATTTCCAGATTATTTTGAGGCCCACCATGATATAAATGTTTTATCCTTGCTGTTTATTAGTTTTTAGGCCCACATGTCATATGTATATAGGCCCACCTATCATGTATTTGAAGCCCGTGCGATGAGGTCCATGTGTTGTATTTGAGGGCCATAAGTAGGGCCAACCTGTTGTGTATATGAGGCCCATTGGTGCGGCCCATTAGTGCGACCCACTTGTTATATATGAGGCCCATTGGTGCAACCTACTAGTGCGACCCACTTGCTGTATATGAGACCCACGTATGAGGCCCATAATGATGTATTTACGGCCCATTTGATGAGGCCCATGGGACGTGGCCCAATATGATGTATTCAATGCCCATGGGTAAGACTCATTGTGATGTATTCGAGGCCCATGGGCATAGACCATTGTGATACGTTTGAGGCCCTTGTATGAAGCCCAACGCGATATATGAAAGGCCCAGAAATAAGGCCCAATGTGATGTATGTGTGGCCATTGCATTGTGTATGAATCCCTTATGTGGGCCACTCCTTGGGAGCAATGTTGGTTAGATGTCCACATTGATGGGCGATGATGGTTAAATGTCGACATTGTGACCTTCCCTTAGGCCTTGATAGTCCCATTTTCATCATTCTCTTATGGGTTAACCCTAATGAGTGAGCCTCATTCGCCATTGATGGATGGTTTCGCGCTATCGGATTTGATATAACCACGGCCGAGGGCCAATCTTTATATTATAGTTGAACAACTGTTCCTCTATGTACACTGCCTTGTTTATGTGTTGGTTGTTAGTGTCAATTGTATAGGCCGATTTTGATTGTCAAGGCTGATTTCAATTGTCGAGGCCGACTGTTGAGGCCGATTTCGATTGTCGAGGCTGAGTTAGATTGTCGAGGCTGATTCCAATTCTGATTATCGAGATCGAGTCAGGTTGTTGATGCTGATTTTGATTCCGATTATTAAGGCCGATTCCGAGTATCGAGGCCAATTGTCGAGGCTGAATATTGAGGCCGATTGTAGAGGCCTAAGGTGATGTATATGCAGCCCGTATTTAAGGCCCATTGTGATGTGTATTCAGCCCGTGTTTAAGGCTCAATGTGATGTATATGAGGCCTATGTAATGAGGCCCATTGTGGTGCATTTGAAGGTCAGGCGATGGAGCCCATTGTGATGCATATTAAGCCCATGTGAGAGGCCCATCGTGATGTGTATTAAGCTCTTGAGTAAGGCCCATAGTGTGGTATATTAGGCCCTTGTGTGAGGCCATAGGTCCACTATATGTTAGGCTCTATGTGGGCCATTCCTTGGGGACAATGTTGGTTAAATGCCACATTATCAAGGCCGATTGTTGATGCCGGTTATTAATACTGATTATGAGTATGTGACAACATAGCATCATGATACATGCCCATACGCATCATCTGCATATTTGTTATGAGATGTGGTTGGCCATTACATATGCCGTAGGACAGGTTGTTTATAGGACTCCCTGATAGGTGGAGTTGCCCCCACATGAGCACACAATATGCACAGGATTGATCCATGATTGGATTGTGTGACCCATCCATCTCGCATTATTCGATTATGACTACCATACGCCCTAGCGACATCAGGGTCATAGCCTCCATAGGCATATCATGGATGGCTAGATGGGACATCAAAAATCTGTTCTACATGGGGTGTTATAGATATCCCTAGGTGAAAGTCCCTAAACCCTTTTGGTTCCAGAGGTTGCTCCAACATCTAGACCGAGTGAATGCATGAGCGCATGAGGGTCGTATACTATTAGGCCGCGTCTGACTATCCAAATTTAGGTATGGGACTGGTTTGGATAGAAGTCCTTTGTGATAGACCCCATAGCCTGTGATACTACGTACTATCATCCTGACTTCACACTTCAGCTTAGTCATTTCATTCGCATCGCATATTACATTGTATCCTCAGCACATAACATTTGGCTTACTTTATCTCCGCATTGCATAGCTGATCTACATTACTTCCTTAGTATATGATATTGGTTTATTATATTTTTGCATCGCATAACCTGCATAAGGCTAATGATATTTATGAGCTTATAAGCATGTTTTTGCGTTACTCAGATATTGTATGATTTATAAACTTACTAGTATTTCTGATGTTGCATTATTTATGGGCTTGTGGTGCGAAACTAATTGTTGTGTACCTTCGCATGGCCAAGATTTTAGTTGGGCGCGCGATTAACTTGGGATCAGGAGTCTACTACATTGAGTCTAACTATCCAAATTTAGGTATGGGACTAGTTTAGATAGAAGTCCTTTATGATAGACCCATAGCCTGTGATACTACGTACTATCATCCTCACTTCACACTCCAGCTTACTCATTTCATTCGTATCGCATATTGCATTGGATCCTCAGCACATAGCATTTGGCTTACTTTGTCTTCGCATTGCATAGCTGATCTACATTACTTCCTCAGTATATGATATTGGTTTATTATATTTTTATGTCGCATAGCCTGCATAAGGCTGATGGTATTTATGAGCTTATCAACATGTTTTCGCATTACTCTGATATTGTATGATTTATAAAATTACCAGTATTTTTGATATTGCATTATTTTTGGGCTTGCAGTATTTCACTTACTCTGATTACTCTGATATTTCTTACTTGGTACTTACCTTGTGCACACACTTTCACCACCCACCAAGCTTTATATAAGCTTATGCATGATAGATGCGTGTAGGTGGCGTTAGGTGGCAGAAGCGTTGAGCTTGAAGCATGCAGTGGACCTCTGGAGCTTTGATTTTCGATATATGTATTTCCCTTTCAGCATTGTATTGAAATGATTATATTAGTGGATATGTGATGATGATGTTGCCTTTGTGATTTGGGTAAACTTATGGTTATGCTTCTTACGAGATAAATGTACACTGGAAAATCCTCCTTGTAGGATCTCAGGATTAGAATCTGGTGTATGGTGCTGGGAGCCAAGAATGGGGTATTATGGAGGCTGTCGACACCGGATTCGGTGATTGGGATTCCTGTGAGTCCGATCTCCGAGTTTGGGGTGTGACAGAAAATGTGATTTTAGAGGGTTTAGAGGTCTAGGAATTGGGTGGAATGGCAAAAGGGGAGTGGAGGGGGTTCAAATGAGGGGTCTCACACGTGGGAGGGCCCCACACGGTTGGCCAGTGGGCGATGCGCCGCTGTGCACCTACTATGAAGGCGGACGGTGCGCCGCCCCATACCTGGACTGCCGGCGGTGGCCACCCCCTCCCGGGGTGTTGTGCATGCGCAGGGGATCCCTTAGGTCCTATGGGAAATTAGGATTTGGGTCCCCATGTCCGTTTGACGTGTTTTCTAGGTCGTACAAGCCCGTATTCATGCTTTTTTAGATCATTTCAAGTTTGGGACTTGACGAATCTTTGTTCAAACCCGTCAATTGATGACAAAAAAGGTATTAAGATCATTTCACATGATCTCCGACGCGTACGGGCTAGATTACAACGGTCAATTTCACCCATCGGTGAAACTTAGGATCTTACGGTCATTTTTACATTTCATCACCCCCTTCCTAAGTCAAAGTGTATTAGAGTGCGTCATGTTACCATAACCTATGTCCAATTTAATCCAAATCATGCTTTGATACCAACTTGTAACGCCTCGGATTTCGAGGGTCGAGCAAAGCTCAACTCCCGAGATCAAACGCATCACTTATGCAGCATAGATAATGATGTTTAAATGTTGTCCATATTAGTGCATTAAACATGAGAGGGATTACACTAAATCGGCATATCATACTACAGAGTTAATGTAATTAAGCAAGCGGAAGACTGAGATAGATATATAAGGCGTATGTACGTGTTTCACAACCTCCAGAGTATGAGTATATTACCGGGCCGAATATATACATGTTTTAACTCAAAATATACAAAATGACAAAATGTAAGTGTCCGACTAATCCATGTATCCCTGAAATCCCATTGAAACAACATGAGATCTACATAGACTTGCCAAAGAGCTGAACATAGGAGAACTCTTCCTCCTCGTCTGCGAAGTTCAACTCTGCTGCATATACATCCTCATCACTTGCATCTATAACAGAGTCTGGTTGGTGTTTTAAAACACCATCCTAGAGTGGAAGTGAGTGATCAACTTAGTGATACTATAAGGCAAAGGTTAACATGTTATCAATTCAATCAAGCAGTAATGATAAAGCAGAACAACAATCATTCCCTAACTACTCTTATTAATGCAAGCATGGTATGCAGTAATGATGCATGCCCTTGCATGACACTCCCTCAAGAAACTAATCAACCATTCACGCGTGAAAAACTCCCTAAAGTTCACTGAGTACTTAATTAGGCTTATTCATACAGCAAATTTGGGAAGCTATGGTACCTCCCTTTATATCATTTACCCAACCGAAAGATCCATCGAGGGTCATCAATCCTAGTTAATCACATACGATAGGCAAGTTGTAGGACATCACTCTTAATGAAAAGCAGTGGATAGGTAAGTTCGAGAGTTTATACTCGAGGTCACTATGGGGAGGCTCGTCAGCTCAGCGTAGGGCGACAGCTCGAATATAGTGTCTCATACCACCGTATTCAGCTCATGAGTTTGGGTTGCTCACCGGTCACTACGAGGAGGCTCGTCACCGAAGCGTAGGCCGACAACTCGACCATGGTGTCCCATACCACCTTGCTTGGCTCATGAGTCTTAGCAGATCGTGGTACCATGGTTTAAATGGTCTTTTACACTGGCGAGGGTATCTTAGATTCAAGCAGTGGTGTCCATACATGGTGAAGATACAATAGGCCAATCGGTTTGTTAGGAAAGTTTGATTGGTATGAGCACATGCTAATGTAATCGGCATGGAGTGCATAAACACTCTGTGTGGCCAAACCACTACCGACAATCCTCGTGCGACTCAGATTCTTCCAATTTTCCCGATGTGACGCAACTAATTCGACCACTTGAATAGGGATTGTACTGATTGCCTGGACTATGTTGTAGCCCCAATCTTACTCAGATGTAACGAATAAATACGTGTGGTAATCATTTCAGCGTTTGACAAACAATCCAAGTAAATACTTCATTTGAGCATTTTATCAAACACCTTGAACATGTTAACAAACACTTGCATTTTATTCATAAATTGCGTAGGGGCAAGTATGATTACATGAAATAAATCATACATACATACAAGGTAATGCAAAATACTATCTTAATACCTATAATAAGTACAAATCATCAACATTTTCTCATTCAGATAATTTATCAAACACCTAGGCTACACATAAGCAAATACATAAACTAGGCTAGTTATAACAAATATTTTAGCAATTCCATCTACAAGGATGTCATCATGTAAATAACAGTCATGAAACCTAACTTAATAATCATAACAAGCACAAATCATGTTTACATGTTCATTCAAACATTTCAACAAACACATAGGATGCATAGTTATACAACACAGTTCGTACCTGTGTAACACATTAAAATCGACGTGTCTAAGATGATATGGTAGCAATCAAGTCAGACATAAATCATTAGCTAGCATTGAGAGCATTGAAAACCATAACCTAAATGTTTATATTCTGCACCTTTCGTCGGAATACTCGTTTCGAAGTCGGTTCGAATCCTACGTTCCCGAATACAGAACAACAGGCACCTAAACATTGAAATAGGTTAGCTATTTCATCATTTACGCTATTTGGATCCCTAAATCAAGATTAGGGTTAGGATTTCTTACCCAAATCGTAGTTGAAATAGGTTGTGTAGTGAAACAAGAGAGGTGATTCATCCCGTGGAGTAGTGGGAGTGAATCCCAGCAATGATCTCCTATCTCTCTCTCTTCTCCTCACTCTTGTCTCCTCTTTTCTCTCCTCTCTCCTAGGGTTAGAGAAATCCATATGAAATGGGAATGGGGTGGTTTAAGGGCATTATATAGGCCCAGAATTGGTGTAAATGGCCCCAGGGCCATGGTATACTTAGGTTACAGCCAAAGGGTGCCTGTTTCTGACAAACAGGGCCCTTAGGAAGGTCTCTTTCTCACTTACGACATAGGGTAAGTTCTCTAACCATGGATCTAAGCCAGATTATGATTTTGGTACAATCGGATTAGCGGATCAACCGTGGAGGACCCGTGTCAGATCAACGGTCGTTGTCACTTGATCATGGCCACAAGTATACAGATATGTGAAGGGAAATTTCCCTGATCCATGGGTGAAGTTCGGTCAGAAATTGACGGTCTGAAATCTTCAATTTCGCTCGCAAGCGAATGGCACAATTCACTTAAGTTTAATAACTTTTCTAAGGATATTCACATTTCTCACACACTTTGCTCAGGGCTCAAGTTATGCATTTCTGGATACATTTGGGCTCGATTCCCATGAGGTTCATCAAGCCCAGTAAGGCAGACTTCGCGGTCATCAGACTTTTGACGTGCGGTCCAGGTCCAATTCAGAGTTTCAATGTGCTCCCGAGAGCAACTGGCTTTTGGGATTTCTCCTAGGTTATTAATTATTGTTGAGTCATTGCTTTTGATAGTTTTGGATCTTGCCATTTGTATAAATAGTGGTTCAAGCTAAATCCACCACCTATTTAGTTTAGCATTTAACTAAATTTTGCTTAAATTTATACAGGATATGATCCTTAGGGATTTCTGCCTGATTCGAGCCTTTGTACGGATTATTTGAGACGTTAAATGTAAACATTTGAATACAATGCTGAAAGGGAAATACATATATTGAAAATCAAAGCTCCAAAAGACCACTGCACCCTCCAAGCTCAATGCTGTTGCAACCTAACATCACCTGCACGCATCTATTGTGCTTAAGCTTATAAAAAGCTTAGAGGGTAGTGTAAGTGTGTGCACAAGGTGATTGCCAAGTACTCAGTACAATACCATGATCATACAATATCAAAAATACTGACAAGATCATGAATTAGAGTAAGCCGAAATACTGATAAGTCCATGAGTCATACAATATCAAAGTATGCAATACAGATCAGCTATGCAAATGAGGAATCATAAAGAGCCAAATATTAGATGTTGAGGATGTAATGCAGTATTTAATTTCAGATGAGTTTACGAATACCGTCAGTCGTATCTAGGCCATGCAGAAACATAGTAACCCAAAATGCCATATATCGTGGATGTAATGCAATGTGCGGTGCAAATGGAATGACCATGCTGGAGTGTAAAGTCGGGATGATAGTATGTGGTATCGCAAGCTATGGGGTCCATCACTAGGGACTTCTAGCCAAACCAGTCCCATACCTAATTCTGATAGTCAACTCAATGTGGTAAACTCCTTATCTTTGGTTAGTCGCGTGCCCCAACCGAAATCCTAGCCATTGCGAAGGTACACATAACAAATAGTTACGCACTACCAGCCCGAGTGGATAGTGAATGAATGAATGAATGAGTATGCAACTCCTGCTCAATAAGTCCACGAATCAGTACTGTACATCTCTGGGATCATTACCGGGGTCTAGTACACTCCAAGTTGGCTACCGCCCCAATCGGCCGCGTTGCCCACCGAGTGGAAAAGACCTCACTACCCGCCTGCCAGTAGTATACCAATGCCTACTCGGCTCATTGATAGCGGACCCATTTGGGAGCTGGTCAAACTCAACCTAGCTTATAGCCCCCTCACTCAGGCGGATAAGGCCACACCCCCTCCCAACCGACCATGACACAGTGGGAGACGCGGCCTACTGGTATTTGACACTCGTGCACTCATGTATCCACTTAGTCTAGAAGTTGGGGCGTCTCTTGACCTCAGAGGTTTAGGAAATTTCACCCACGGACATCTAAAGTGCCCAGCTGCTCTAACCAAACATTCTCGGCGTCCCATTTGGTCATCCACAACATGCCTGTGGAGGTCACAGCCCTGATGTTGCTAGGGCGTACAGTAATCACAGTCACACAATGCAAAATGCATGAGTCTTGTAATCCAATCATGCATCAATCTTGCACATACTGTGTGCTCATGTGGGATAACTTCACCTATCAGGGAGTCCCATAAACCATTTGTAGTATGACATATGCAATGGTCAATCACATCTCATAATAAACATGCAGATGATGCGTATGGGCATATATCTGATGCTATGTTGTCTCATACTCATAATCGGTATCAATAATCGGCATCAACAGTCGGCCTCTTTAATGTGGACATTTAACCAACATTACCCCCAAGGAATGGCCCACATAGAGCCTAACATATAATGGACCCATGGCCTCACACAAGGGCCTAATATACAACACCATGGGCCTTACTCAAGACTTAATATACATCACGATGGGCCTGTCACATGGGCCTAATATACATCACAATGGGCTCCATCGTCTGGACCTCAAATGCACCACAATGGGCTCCATCGTCTGGACCTCAAATGCACCACAATGGGCCTCATCACATAGGCCTCATATACATCACATTAGGCCTTAAACACGGGTTGAATACATATCACAATGAGCCTAAAATACAGACCACATATACATCACATTAGGCCTCGACAATCGGAATCGACCTTGATAATTGGCCTATACAATCGAAATCAGCCTCGACAATCAGAATCGGTATCGATAATCGAAATTAGCCTCGATAATCGGAATCGGCCTCGACAATCGGAATCAGCCTTGACAATCAGAATCAGCCTCAACAATCGAAATCAGCCTCGACAATCCGAATTAGCCTCGATAAATGGAATCAGCCTCGACAATCGAAATCAGCCTCGATAATCGGAATCAGCCTCGACAATCGAAATCAGTCTCGACAATCAAAATCGACTATGACAATCGGAATCAGCCTCGACAATTGGTCGAACAAGGCCTAAGGGAAGATCACAATGTGGACATTAAACCATCATTGCCCACCAATGTGGCCATTTAACCATCATTGCTCCCAAGCAGTGGCCTATATAGAGCCAAACATATAGTGGGCTTGTAGCCTCATGCAAGGGTCTAATACACATCACTATGGGGCTTACTCCTAGGCCACATAAGCATCACATTGGGCCTCACTCAAGGACTTCATGTACATTACAATGGGCCGCAACACATGGGCTGAAAAATACATCTCATTGGGCCTTACCAAATGGGCTGAAAATACATGACAATAGACCATGACATATGGGCCAAGTATACATCCCAATGGGATACGACCCATGGGCTTTAGATACAACAAGTGAGCCCTACTCATGGGTCTCATATGTATCAAATGAGCAACGTATCTGGGCCTCAAATACATCAAAAGGGTCATGCGTCATAAGCCTAATACATATCACAATGGGCCTTACCCATAGGCCATGAATACATCACGATGGGCCATGCCCATAGGTCTCAGATTCAAGAAGGTGGGCCCCATCATATGGGCCTCAAATATACATCATGATGGGCCTCATGGATGGACCGCACCAATGGGCCTCAAGTGGGCTTGGACCACACCAAAAATCATTTCAATAGTTGTAGGTGTAACATGTGTATCACTGTACACTATCATTCCATGGGGCACGTGGCCCACTAATGATGATCAGCACTACCCAAACATTGTCTATGTAAATCACCACTTTCCAAACATTGTCCATGTAAATCTGCACCGTCCAAACATTGAACAGCACCATACAACACAATCTGGACGGTGTGGATGTATTAAATACATCAAGGTGGGTCCCACCTTCCGTGGACGGAGCAGATATACAACACATCATCAAGGTGGGTCCCGTCCTACACGTACAGCATGTGTGGGATGGCCCCACATAAGCTGAAATGGATGGATGGTGTGCATAAGCACATACATTACAGTGGGATCCGTTCCACCGTCCAGGGCATATGGACGTAGTGGATATAGAATAAGTGCATCAAGGTGGGTCCCACCTACCCACATGTGTCACACGTGTGATGAGGGCCCTCGTCGAGTACAAATGTACGGTATGCATAAACATATACATCATGCTGGAGTCCACGTGGTGGCCCATCTGCGATTTGAATCTGCCTCAGTTTAGGTGAGGTGGGTCCCACCGTCCCAGGTAGTGGATGGTGCGGACGAAGGCATACATTATGGTGGGTCCCACATGGGGCCCGCATAATATAATATTATATTATTAAATAATATATATATATATATATATATTGTATGTCTCCAGCTTCCAGTGGAAGGGATGGACTGCTGGGATATAAAATACATGCGTCAGGGCAAGCCACACGCGGTAACAACATGGTGGGCCCTACGTCCCATGCATGGACGGAATGGATCTAAAACACATACACTAGCATGGGCTCCACACGTGTGTGGGGCCACGCTGCTAGGCATCATGAATATAATACATATATCATGATGCCCACAAAGCATTGCTGACATCTCTACCATGGCCCACTGTCCAGAAAACGGACAAACGATAGGGATGTGTTACATACCATCAAGGTGGGTCCCACACTGCATGGATGCAGCACACGAGTAGGGTGGCGGCATAAATAAAACACTTACATTATGGTGGAATCCCACCATCCAGAAAACCTCTGGACAATGAAGATAAAACATATAAATCACGGTGGATCTCACCGTCCCTGATGGACGGTGGATATACATACCTCAAGGTGGACCCCACACGTCTAGCAGATGGATGATATGATGAAACACATACAATAGGGTGGTGCCATGTCAATGGCCCACCCATTTTGGATCAAGCTGATATTTATATTTTCCATCCACACAGGCTGATTGATGATTCATTACTGGACGGTGGATTCCATACGTCCATCAAGGTGGGATCCACATATATGTGGCCCAATAGTTACATCCATCTAGGTGGGCCATAAAAAAATAAAGAAAGAGAGAGATAAAGAGGGAGATCAGATGGTGGAGGGACCCCGCCACTATGGTTCCCTCATATGATCACAACACATACACGAAATGGGTCCCACTAGTCCCTAACATCAAAGGTCAATATCAACTTTAGAACACCCACCTTTGATCTTCTTGGACCTCTTCTTCCGTCAACGCATCCTAGAGCTCCGAGGGATGTATTTCAATGGTGGAGATGATCATTGGATGGTGGAGATGGGAGGTAGGAAGGTGGACCACACCTAGCTCTCTCATGGAGCTCAGACGTGGGTTGTTTGGGAGGAAATGAGAGAAAGATGAGAGAAAGAGGTGTAAGAGAGAGAGAGAGAGAGATGGGTGAGTGATGGGTGAGGGATGGGTGAAAGGTGATGGGTGTTCTTTGGTTGTAAGAGAAAGTTGATTTTGGGGTTGCTTGGGGATGGGGTGTGCGGTGATGTGTACTTAACATGAGATGTGATTGATGGGATTGATTTGAAAGCTCTCTTTTGGGTTTTGTAACTGTGTGGCATTTTTCTTGAACTGAACATGGGCCCACATCTCCTAGCCTGGGTATCACCTCGGCGCGTAATACGTGCGTCGAAACTGCAGCGACGGCACGGTCGGTAGGGTACAAGTCTCGGGTCAAGCCGACTCTGTAATATGAGATACAACTCAAGATTGCGCGCAACTGCTATCTATGGGACATAAGTCACCGAAATCTGACCAGGAGGACTGCGGAAGCCTACGAAACAGTACAGGCTAGGATACATGTGTTACAATGGGGTACTACTGAGGCTATCGGTGCTAGATTCGACGATCGAAAATTTTTAAGCCCAGTTTTTGAGTTTGAGGCATAACAGAAGATGGGGATTAGTATCCTTCTTTGAAAGAAGATACTTGAGCGTCGCATGGTCAATGAGAATTATAGTTTTTTAATCCAATCAAGTAAGATCTGAATTTATCCATAGTAAAGGTTACGACAATGAGTTCCTTTTCTGTGGTGGAGTAATTTCTCTTGGCGCCATTCAACATTTTACTCGTGTAGTAGATAACACACAATTTCTTGTATTTCTTTTATCTTAACACAACTCTAATGGCATAGTCAGTAGCGTCACACATGATTTCAAAATGACTGCTCTAGTAGGTGGCTACATGGTTGGTGTGGTTGTTAACATACTCTTTAGCTTTGTAAAAGCCTCTTTTTATGAATCAGTCCACTCAATTCGGACTTCCCACTACCAAAAAATCGAGCAAAGGGCGCGGACTTTGAAATTTTTTAGGTACGGATTAAATCCATAGCAATAAAACTACGGATTTAATCCGTAGCCAAAACATAATTGATCCGTAGCTAAAACCTACATCTTCGCCAGAACCTTATTACATATTGATGTTGCTTAAGGCGCTCCATGGGGCCCATTGGAATATATTTTTTTGGATCTAAGCCGCCCATAAATTTTGATATAAAATTTCAGTCAATAAGCCCAAAAATTATGTAGATTAAAGGTCTAAGTGGACCACACCACAAGTAATAATAAAAATTAAATTTCTATGGTTAATATGCTGTGTGGTCTTCTTATAGCTTTGATTTGACTCATTTTTCTCAACAATACTTAAAATAATATTTTAAAATTAATGAACGGAGTGGATAAATAAAATACATCACGGTGGGCCCCACGGTCCTAACACCCAAATGATTTATGGGCCGTCTGTCATGCGCCCATCCTAAAACTAAACGCGCCCTCCCAAATCCAAAATCAGTCCGCCCTCTTCTCCCACATGCAGTAAAGTTCCCAAAACCCATCTCTCAATCTCTCTCCATCTCTCTCTTGCACTCAGCCTCTCCATCTCCCTTGCCCTCTCTCGATCTCCCGCTCTCCCTCATGCGCTCAGCCTCTACATCTCAGTCTACCCTTTTCTCCTACGCGAGCAGACCTCCCAAAACCCATCTCTTAATCATCAAAACCCCCTTTCATCGTAAGAAGGAGAATAAGAAGGGGAAGGAGAAGGAGAAGAAGATCTCTGTATAGGTAGAGCCATTTCTCACTGCCGCGGCAATCATCTGACACGATGGAAGCATATGGGCTTAGAGCGAGACTTTCCCTCAGGTTTGCTTTCCTTGTTTTTGTTTGTATTCTTTGATTGAAATCTGAGATGGGTTTTCTTTTGATTGCTTATGTGGATTGTATAAGATGTTACCAGTCCAAACGGGTCTAGTTCCAATGCTTCGATGGAGATTTTTGATTGGGTGTTTGCATGTTTGTTTAAATAGTTCATGAGATTTGGTGATTGATTGGATCTCTTATTTGATCCGTAGGGAAACTTAACCAGGTGTTGCTAATTTTGTTAGATTTAGTGTGGAATTGCTCTGTTTTGATTTGCAGATTTGATGTGGGTTTTCGATTTTTTATCATGTTGGATGATTTTTGGGATTGGTTTGAGGGGGGAACATTCATACATTTGATTTACGTTTTCCATTTTAATCTAGGTTTGAGAAGATATCAGATGTGGGTTTTGTTTATTTTCAGGATCGGATTTGAAGTTGCAGAGGTGATGTGTTTGTCATTGAAAGGGGCAGAGTGTAACGCCCTGAAATTCGGGGGTCGAGCATAACTCAGCTCCCGAGTTCCAAAACATCACTTATGCAACATATTTAATGATGGATGTATGTTGTCTGTATTAGTGCATAAAACATGGAATAGATTAAGCCAAATAGCAAATATAATTCAGGGATGAGTGAAGAAAGCAAGCGGAAGACTTATAGAAATATATGTGTACAAGTGCAAATCCCTGAAGTACATATACATACCAGGTCGTTCTGACAAGTGTTATTATCAAAATTACAAGTATTAGATTACATCATTTAATTTTCCAAAAGAAATCCCAGCATCCCGCGCATCAGAATGAGGCTCACTAGAACCCGTCTGAAAACTGCATAAAAAAGAAAGCAGCCTCATCATCATCCATCTCCCGCTCTGCCTCAGAAGTCGCATCAACATCTGCAACATCAGCAGCTAAGACAGAGTCTGGTGGGTGTTTAACACCGCCCCAGAACGTGGGAGTGAGTGATCAACTCAGTGGAACAATAAAGCATAGGTTAACATGTTATTAGTTCAATCAAGTAGTAATGATAAAGCAGAACAATTAAACATGCCCTAAGTACTCTTGTTAATGCAAGGATGTATGCAGAATGATGCGTGCCCTCACGCGTACACCCTCAGCCTCTTCATCTCACGTTACGCATGACACCACCTCAAAGTGTGCCACGTCTACAAAGCACATGCAAATGCGGTGCATGAACATGATTACCAAGTTATTATTAGTCCTTTTCATACAACAGGATTGGGAAGTTAAAGTACCTTCCTCATATCACCATACAAACAGTGATCCATACTAGGGTCGTCAGTCCTAGACATCTCATACGATCATATAGTTTTAGGTCGTTGCAAAGGGCTCGTCACCAATCAATGTACGCCTATTATACGTTCGTTACTACACTAAGGCTCGTCACCTCAATGCGGTATCCAGGCATGCTCGAGGTCACCACAAAGGGCTCGTCACCAATCAATGTAGGCCAACAGCGCGAATATAGTGTCCCACACCACCATAATCGGCTCACGAGTTTGGTTACTCACTAGTCACCACGGGGAGGCTCGTCACCCTAGCGTAGCCCAACAGCTCGACCACGGTGTCCCATACCACCATGCCGGCTCATGACTCTTAGTAGATCAAGGTACCATGGTTAATAGGATTTCATTGGTAAGTTTGGTACCCTAGATTCAAACAGTAGCGTCCATACATGGTGAACATACATCGAACAATCGGGTTACTTGATGAACTCGACTAGCACAGGCGCACGTTGGGTTGAGCGACATAGAGTGCGCAAACACTCCGTGTGGCCAAACCACTGCCGACAACTCTAATACGACTCGGGTTCGTCTAATACGTCCTACGTGGCGAAAGCAACCTCAGCCACGATCTTAAGGCCGTTACCGATTTCCTGGACTAATGCATAGTCCCACACACATTACACTATAACAGATATTCGTATTGAATGTAAACCAGTAAAGGAAGAACAACTCAAATCATGTGGTACACAAGCATTTGAAGAAATATCAACTTAACATAAATGTAAGCATAAGTAATACTTGAATTTAAATAACAAGGAATGTAACTTGCATGAAGGAAATCATACACATCAATAGGAGTGTTGAGAATCACTTCTCAACGCCCGTAAATAGTGTAATAAGTTACACTTTAGATCATTCAGACATTTCTACAAACACTTAAAATACATAGTTCAACATACATGACGTACGTTGAAATACATACATTTGGACAATTCCTTTTGCCAAGGAGTTATCACACATACAATTAGCATACATACATGACAAATAATCATGGCAAACACAGGTTCATATTTTTATACGCATACGGTACTTTATATATACACATAGAATACACAAATCTCAAAATAACACATGCATATCAGGAACGCAAAACAAACATAACATTTGGCATGTGAAATCTCATCTATAACAAGAATAAACCATTAACTGGCATTGAAAGCCTTGAAAACCATAACCTATACACTTAAAGTCCACACCTTAAGCCAGAAAAGAATACCGAACTGATTTCAAACGATATGTCTTCGTCAACGGCGACAGAATAACCTAATGCAAGAATAGAAATGAGATACAACAACACCAAGACTATTCTAAGCTCCAACACAGATTAGGGTTAGGTTAACTTACCCAAAGATGAACTCAGAATCATCAGAATAACGATTCAAAGTGAAGGTTCAAGGATGAAGAAGAACAGGAAAGAATCTAAGATGATTCACCAACATCTCTCTCACTATCTCTCTCTTTTCCTTTCTCTTTCTTAGGTAGGGTTAGGAAAATTCGTATGGAAAAGAGAGCTAGGGTTTAAGGACTATAAATAGGCCTCATATTGATGAAAATAACCCCAGGGCCAAGGTATACTTAGGGTATAACCAAAATCGGCCTCTCACGATACAACGAAGCACTTCCGGTGGGCCTATTACCATGAAAGGTCGGACTTAAGCTCTTTGACCATGGGATATAGGTCAAGCTGAGTTTTCGTACCGACCGACTTTACAGATCATCCGTGGTGGACCACACACAATTCAACGGTCACTGAATCTCGATCAGGTCCACAAGCACAAGGACATGCCTGGGCCACCTTCCCTGATCAGAGGGTGAAATTGGGTCAGAATCCAACGGTCAGATTGCTTAAAATCGTCGCGCAAGCGACACGACTCAGATTTCATAAAATCTTAATTAATATCCAACTGTTCTCACACTCTTCACTCCGAACTCAATCAAATCGACCCAGAACATCATCTGGACTTGATTTTTGAGGTGATGGTTAAGTCCATTATGGTGACCGTAACAGCCTAAGATCATCGCCATCGGACTATCGACGCGCTGTCCAGGTCCGATCCAGAACTTCCAAAAATTTCCTAGAACAACTGGATTTAGCGATGGATCCCAGATTTCAGAGTAACATAGCGCTAGCTAATCTACAAGTTTAGAGTCATGCAGATCGAATTTAAAGTGATTGATGCGAATTTCACAAGCAATCGAGATTAGCACTAATTACCCCAAAGAAAAACAACTACTAGGGAAAGAAAAGCACAAAATTTTTAGGGTCATTACAATCTACCCCCCTTAAAGAAAATTTCATCCTCGAAATTCATACCTTCTCATATTCCTCAAGGATCTGAGGGTAGCTCTTTCTAACCTCAACTTGAGATTCCCAACTAGCCTCTTCCATACCATGATGCGTCCATAGCACCTTCATAAGAGGGATAACCTTGCTACGCAATACCTGCTCCTTCCTGTCAAGAAGACGCGTCGGTCGCAGTACGAAAGTGACATCCTCACTCAACTGCACCTGCTCCCAACTGATAATATGCGAAGGATTAGGAACGTACTTCTTTAGCATAGAAACATGAAATATGTTATGCATGCCCACAATAGGGGTGGGCAAAGCAAGGTGGTATGCTACCACTCCCACTCGATCCAGAACTTGAAATGGACCAATAAATCTCGGCGTCAGCTTCCCCTTCTTACCGAACCGCAGAACTCCTTCATAGGAGAGACCTTCAGAAATACATGGTCTCCAACCTCAAACTCAGGTGGTCGACGCCTCGTATCAGCATAACTCTTCTGCCTACTCTGGGCTGTCAGAAGTCGATGTTGAATGATGTCAACTTTCTCTTAAGTCACCTGCACTAACTCTGGGCTGAGCAAACTACGCTCTCCAACTTCTGCCCAATAATGTGGTGCTCTGCACGGGCGACCATACAACGCCTCATAGGGAGCCATGCCAATACTCGCCTGGAAACTGTTATTATACATGAGCTCTGCATACTAGAGACAATCATCCCAACTGTCCTTGAAATCCAAAACACAAGCTCGCAACATATCTTCCAGGACCTGATTCACGTGCTCCATCTGCCATCTGTTTGCGGATGAAACGAGGTGCTGAACTTCAGTTTCACACCCATCGCTTCCTGAATACGAGTCTAGAAGATAGATGTGAAACACGTGTCTCTATCAGACACAATCTCTAGGGGAACTCCATGCAGACGTACTATCTCCTTGATATACAACCTAGCCAACTCGTCTGTAGAGTTTGTGACTCTGATCGGTAAGAAATGCGCCGACTTCGTTAATCGGTAGACGATCACCCAAATAGAGTCGTATCCCTTCCTCGTTCTCGGAAACCCAGAGATAAAATCCATAGAGATGAAGTCCCACTTCCATTTTGCTATGGGCATGGGCTGCAACAACCCAGGAGGTCGGCGATGCTCTGCCTTGACCTGCTGGCACGTGAGACAACGAGAAACAAACTCAGCAATCTAGACCTTCATATTGTCCCACCAATAATATCTCCTCATATCCTGATACATCTTCGTGCTACCTGGATGCATCGCAAGCTTAGAACTATGGGCTAACTCGAGAACCTCCCGTCTCAAGTCAGGGATGTCAGGAACACATAACCGGCCACGAAATCGTAGGCCCCCATCAGAACTAATACTCCAGTCGGAGTTCTCATCTGTACCAACCTGGTTCCTCATCTTCACCAAAAGCTCATCATCTGCCTGAGCTGCAACGATCCTCTCGTCGATAAGGGGCTGTACACGAACGTGTGCGATAACCTCATATGGCTCAACCATCGTAAGCTTCTGTTCAAAATCTCGCACGAACTCCAACATATCCCACTCTGCTATCATCAGCGGAGCTGCAGGCTCAATAGCCTTCTTGCGATTCAATGCATCTGCCACAAGGTTCACCTTGCCTGGATGGTAAGAAACATCGAACTTAAAGTCTTTCAATGTTTCCATCTATCGACGCTGCCTCATATTTAAATCATGCTGCGTGAAAATATACTTAAGGCTCTTGTGGTCACAAAAGAGCTCGAACTCCTCACTATAGAGGTAATGTCTCCAGAGCTTTAATGCGAAAATGACAGCTGCTAATTCCAAGTCGTGTGTAGGGTAATTCTCTTCGTGTTTCCTCAACTGACACGAAGCATAAGCAATCACCCTGTCCTTCTGTATAAGGACACAACCCAGGCCAACGTGAGAGGCATCAGTATATATAATATACTTAACCCCTTGCTCTGGCAATACTAGCACAGGGGCAGACGTCAACTTGTCCTTCAGCTCTTGAAAAGCTAACTCCGCCTTCTCATTCCAAGTAAACTTCAAATCCTTCCGTGTCAGCTGCGACAATGGTCTAGCAATCTTCGAGAAGTCTTGAATGAAGCGTCGATAATAGCCCGCAAGACCCAGAAAGCTCCTTACCTCAGTAACTGAACCAGGCTACTTCCAGTCCTGCACTGCAGCTACCTTGGCAAGATCGACAGCTATACCTTCCTTGGACACCACATGTCCCAGGAACTTGACTTCCTCTTTCCAAAAATCACACTTCTTGAACTGCGCAAAGAGCTGATTCTTCCTAAGAGTATCCAAAATCGCTCTTAAGTGCTCCTTGTGCTCTTCCCGGCTCGCCGAATAAATCAAAATGTCATCGATAAAAATAATGACGAATCGGAACAAGAATGGCCGAAACACCCTGTTCATCAGATCCATGAACATGGCCAGTGCGTTCGTAAGACTGAACGACATCACAAGGAACTCATAGTGACCGAAGCTAGTCCTGAAAGCGGTCTTCTGCACGTCTCCATCCTTGACGTGCAACTGATGATACCCTGACTGCAGATCAACCTTCGAAAAGTACCGTGCCCCCTTCAATTGATCAAACAGATCATCAATCCTAGGCAAAGGGTACTTATTCTTCACAGTTACCAAATTCAACTTGCGATAATCAATACACAATCGCAAGGAACCATCCTTCTTCTTCACAAACAAAACAGGTGCTCCCCAAGGAGACACACTAGGCCGAATAAAACCCAAATTCAGCAAACCATCTATCTGCTTCCTTAACTCCTCCATTTCACTCGGAGGCATACGATAGGTGGGTAATGAAATGGGCACCGCACCAGGCATGAGGTCGATAGCAAAATCAATCTCACGCTGAGGAGGTAATCCAGGAATCGACTCAAACACATCTTTAAACTCCCGAACTATCGGCGTGCTAACTAACGCTGATTCAGCCATACTCTCCAATAAAGAAGTATAATAATCAATACAAAAAGGGTAACTGACCTGAACTAGGAAAGTAACTATCTCGCCCTCAGGTCCATAGATGGTCACCGACCTTGCTTCACAATCAATCTCAGCTCGCATCCTCGTGAGCAAATCCATACCCATAATAACATCGTAATGATAAAGAGGTGAGACAAAGAAATCAACACGGATCGATCCACTTCTAAGATCGACCAAACAATCCATACAATGCTTGCTCATAGTAGAGGAAATCCCCGTAGTGGTACTAAGCGTCACTCCTTGCATAGGAACAATTCTCAAACCTAAATGCCTAACTACCGCATAAGATATAAGAGAAGTAGTGAACCCTGTATCCACCAACATAGAAACGGGAATACCTTCAATGTGCGCTGTCACCTCGAAGGACCTCGGCACCAAGTCAGACATAGGCGCTTCAGCTGAGAGTGCATGAACTCGAGCCTACTGCTGACGATTCGGCGGAGGAACGATGGGCCGCTGAGGTGGCCTGAAGCTAGGAACTGCAGGTCTGAAGGATGGATGAGTTGACGCTGATCGAAGAGGTGGAGGAGAGATAACCTGAGGCATCGGACGACTAATCCTCTGCGGTGGAGTAAAACCACTGGCCCGCATACGCGAAAAGCAAAAACGGTCCAAATGCCCCGTCTTCCCACAATACGAATAGCGAAGATCAGCTCTCAACTGCTGAGCGGGCGGTGCTGAACGCCTAGGAGGAGAATCTGCTCGCGGCCTCTTGCCGAGAAAATGTGCACCCTGAAAGTCCGGTCGCGGCCTAGGAACCATCGGTGCTCGCATGCGGGATGACCTGTCCCCGTCCTGCTCTGCTCGCAAGGACATGTTCACCAACTCCGCATAAGAAGAAATGCTAGCACAGCAAATCTTCGATCGGATCTCAGGTCTCAATCCCTCAGAGAAACGCCGCATCCTCATCAGCTGATCGCCTAGAATCAAAGTCACATACAGACCCAGCTCAGTGAACCGGTTCTCATACTCCGTCGTCGACAGCCCTCCCTGGCGGAGGCGAAGGAACTCACTCTCCTTCTCATGTCAGTACGTAACCGGGAAATACTTCTCATGGAAGCGTGCCTCAAACGCCTGCCACGACCACACAAAACCTTCCTCGACAGTGCGAAGAACACTGTCTCACCACAGACTGGCCTCCTTCTCAAACATGAAGGAGGCAAGCTCAACCTGCTCAACCTCTGAACAATACAGCGGTCTCAGCATCTTAGAGATGCGGTCGATCCAATACTCAGCCTCCTCGGGTCTATGAGAACCCACAAATGTAGGAGGTCGCTAGCGCTGGAATCGCTCAAAAGTGCCGCTCGCACTGGCGCTCCCAGATGGAGGCATAGGTGAAGCAGGTGGAGTCGCCCCTACTGACTGAGCAAAGATGCCAGCCATGGAAGAGAGGAACTTCTGCTGCTGCTACTGCTGCTGCTGCTGAATCTGCTGCTGCTGCATCAATAGCATCATCTGCTCAAACCTATTAGACGGTGGAGCAGTTGAAGATGCACGGCTCGGCTCAGGAACCGAAGGCGTGACTGGAGGAGCCATAGGTGTCGGCCCAACACCGGCATGAGACGGGCCCGCCTGTGGATCCGTCTGGCTATCGCTCAAGGGAGGAACCCCAACAAGCGACTCAACCAAAGACAGACGGACCGAAGCCTTCGAACCCTTAGGAGGCATCCCTACATTCAACAGAGGATGCAACCTGTCAGATTCTACGTCCACATAATCCATCCACACAGCATTCACAGGACAACTTCAAAGAGAAACAACATGCATTCCATTAAATAAAATCGTCGCAATACAAGTAGTGCAGCATTACATGAATCACGACTAGGAAAGCATGTGAACTACAACATCTAACACTTCAAGCAACAACAAACAACTACAAACAACTCTAACTACAAAGCCAACAATGGCTACACACAGAAAGAAACAACAAACAAAGCAAAGGACGGCTACACCGACAACTACTCGTCGAAATCAGGAGATGGAGGTGGGGCACCCTTATCTTGCAAGCAATACAGGATAAACTTCAAAGTTCGAGTCACCTTCTTAAACTTATGCCTCACAAGGGCTCGAAGATCTACAATATCCTAGCGTAGAACAACCTGCCCTTCTTCAAGCCGTGCGAGACGGGCATCCCTGGCAGTCTGGTCTGCGCTCTGCTCTGGTGCCACAGGAGGAGAGCACTCGCTCGTATCCTGTGCCTCAACCTCTTCCTCGTCTTGCTCTGTTTCTTCCTTAATCTTAGCACCACTTTCAGCATAACTCTCTTCATCATCGCTCTCTGACTCATCCTCACTCTCTGAGGCTTGTCGACCAGAACCGATCTCCATCTGCTTAAGGGTCGTCAGGCTAATATGACGAACAGGAACCGGCTTCTCTGCTCCAAGCCTATAGCCAAACTCATGTGTAAGCTTGCAAATGAGGTGGCCAAAATGAAGCGATTCGGTCCTCCTAGTCGAACGAGTGATGAGAATAATCTGGTGCAGGATGTATGTCGGCACACATAACTTCGCTTCTTGCCCCACCTAATACAGGAAATCTACCATCAGGCGCGTACACTCGCTGCGATTGCTCCACCTTGGGTATACATTGAACGTACACATGTGGTGAAGCAAACGGAAGTCGTCTTTCATGTTGGTAGCCAGAAGACTCCTATTAGGCTGCCATTCGACAAGACGACCACACAAGGATCGGGTGCGATGATCCCTCTCATGCATACTATTCAAATTCTTCTCGCTAGCATGCACCTCACCAAGTGGCACATTCAGGTGTTGGGATATCAAAGCGACATTGACTATAGCTTCCTGACCACTATCACAAGGAATCTTGAACTGCAGAGGCTCCAGCGAAGGATCACAAATATTGGCATAAAAAGCTCAAACAGTACTTGCATTCGCGCTATACTCACCTTCAAACAAGGGACACCAACCAGCCCCTTTCAGGTGCTCCAACAACAGAAACTCGCCATACAGCCGCGGATCAACATGAGCCTCAAAAAGGACTCTACGGCCTTCATAGACTCCATGCGATAGCTCCGCCAACAAGGTTCTACCAATGGGAACTCGAGGATCGAGGTCCCGCTTGGTCTGGAATTCACGAGTGGCGGACGTGCTCGCGGCGGCACCTCTCGACCTCCGTGCACGGGTTAGGCGGCTAGGCTCGGCTTCATCCACGGGCGCTCACTTCTTCCCCATCAAAGAAAGAAGGGTAGAAATGGAAAAGATGGCCGTGATAAACTCAAAGAGGGCCATGAGAAATGAGTGAAAGAGAGAAATAGGAAAGATGGAAAGTTTCCACACACTTGAGATCTCAAAAGAGAATGTGAGAGCTCAAATGAGAAGGAAAGAAAAGGTAAACAACAATGGGAGGTGAAGTTTTGAGATAGGGTGATGGGGTTTGCACGAAAATGGAGGAAGAAGAAGATTTGGAGGAGATTTGAAGAAGTTTGGAGAAGAATTTTAAGAAAAGGAGAGCTAGGGAGGGAGGATTATGAAGAAAATAGGTCTTAAAAGGAGTTTTAATCAACAAACCATGGAGGGGTGGGCCACACTAGGCCAAACAAACATCAGCCCGAGCTAGCCCGCTGATCGGCGAGGGCTCGCCGAACTGGAGATGGCATCGCCGATCTCTGGACCTTTCGGTGATGCCTCACCATTTGGGCAAGGTCCTCCTAGTCCCCCATGCTTAGAATGATGTGGGTCCCCCCTGGGCCCCACTGGAAATGCCCCGATCGGCCCCTTACATGATTTGACGCCTATCGGGCCATTTGGGCAGAAATCTGATTCAAACAGAGATTTCTTGAAGATTTAAGGGTTGAAATAGGATAATAAACCATCTAAACTCATTAATAGATGGTCTAGGAAAGGTTTCAGGTCGCTGTGTGTGATCAGGAGAGAGCACAGACTCGATCTCGGCGAACATTTTCAGTAAACTTTCGCCGATAGAAGCTACGGAACACAAACACACAAGCTACAATAAACTCGCTCCCAAATACACTGAAGTGGTGACAGCGTGCAATGTGTGACCATAACCCAGGTCCGGTTTAATCCAGATCATGCTCTGATACCAACTTGTAACGCCCTGAAATTCGGGGGTCGAGCATAACTCAGCTCCCGAGTTTCAAAACATCACTTATGAAACATATTTAATGATAGATGTATGTTGTCTGTATTAGTGCATAAAACATGGAATAGATTAACCCAAATAGCAAATATAATTCAGGGATGAGTGAAGAAAGCAAGCAGAAGACTTATAGAAATATATGTGTACAAGTGTAAATCCCTGAAGTACATATACATACCAGGTCGTTCTGACAAGTGTTATTATCAAAATTACAAGTATTAGATTACATCATTTAATTTCCTAAAAAAAATTTCAGCATGCCGTGCATCAGAACGAGGCTCACTAGAACCCGTCTGAAAACTGCATAAAAAAGAAAGCAGCCTCATCATCATCCATCTCCCGCTCTGCCTCAGAAGTCGCATCAACATCTGCAACATCAGCAGCTAAGACAGAGTCTGGTGGGTGTTTAACACTGCCCCAGAACGTGGGAGTGAGTGATCAACTCAGTGGAACAATAAAGCACAGGTTAACATGTTATCAGTTCAATCAAGCAGTAATGATAAAGCAGAACAATTAAACATGCCCTAAGTACTCTTGTTAATGTAAGGATGTATGCAGAATGATGCATGCCCTCGCGCATACACCCTCAGCGTCTTCATCTCACGTTACACATGACACCACCTCAAAGTACGCCACATCTACAAAGCACATGCAAACGTGGTGCATGAACATGATTACCAAGTTGTTATTACTCCTTTTCATACAACAGGATTGGGAAGCTAAAGTACCTTCCTCATATCACCATACAAACAGTGATCTATACTAGGGTCGTCAGTCCTAGACATCTCGTACGATCATATGGTTTTAGGTCGTTACAAAGGGCTCGTCACCAATCAATGCACGCCTATCATACCTTTGTTACTACACTAAGGCTTGTCACCTTAATGCGGTATCCAGGCATGCTCGAGGTCACTACAAAGGGCTCGTCACCAATCAATGTAGGCCGACAGCGCGAATATAGTGTCCCATACCACCATAATCGGCTCACGAGTTTGGTTGCTCACTGGTCACTACGGGGAGGCTCGTCACCCAGCATAGGCCGATAGCTAGACAACAGTGTCCTATACTGCCATGTCTGGCTCATGAGTCTTAGCGGATCAAGGTACCATGGTTAATAGAATTTCATTGGTAAGTTTGGTACCCTAGATTCAAACAGCAGCATCCATACATGGTGAACATACATTGGACAATCGGGTTACTTTACGAACTCGACTAGCATGAGCGCACGTTGGGTTGAGCGACATAGAGTGCGCAAACACTCCGCGTGGCCAAACCACTGCCGATAACTCTAATACGACTCGGGTTCGTTTAATACATCCTAGATGGTGAAAGCAACCTTAGCCACGATCTTAAGGCCGATTACCAATTTCCTGGACTAATGCATAGTCCCACACACATTACACTACAACAGATATTCGTATTGAATGTAGAACAGTAATGGAACAACAACTCAAATCATGTGGTACACAAGCATTTGAAGAAATATCAACTTAACATAAATGTAAGCATAAGTAATACTTGAATTTAAATAACAAGGAATGTAACTTGCATGAAGGAAATCATACACATCAATAGGAGTGTTGAGAATCACTTCTCAACGCCCGCAAATAGTGTAATAAGTTACACTTTAGATCATTCAGACATTTCTACAAACACTTAGAATATATAGTTCAACATACATGACGTATGTTGAAATACATACATTTGGACAATTCCTTTTGCTAAAGAGTTGTCACACATACAATTAGCATACATACATGACAAATAATCATGACAAACATAGGTTCATATTTTATACGCATACGGTACTTTATACATACACATAGAATACACAAATCTCAAAATAACACATGCATATCAGGAACGCAAAACAAACATAACATTTGGCATGTGAAATCTCATCCATAACAAGAATAAACCATTAACTGGCATTGAAAGCCTTGAAAACCATAACCTATACACTTAAAGTCCACACCTTAAGCCAGAAAAGAACACTGAACTGATTTCAGACAATATGTCTTCGTCAACGGCGACAGAATAACCTAAGGCAAGAATAGAAATGAGATACAACAACACCAAGAATATTCTAAGCTCCAACACAGATTAGGGTTAGGTTAACTTACCCAAAGATGAACTCAGAATCGTCAGAATAACGATTCAAAGTGAAGGTTCAAGGATGAAGAAGAACAGGAAAGAATCTAAGATGATTCACCAACTTCTCTCTCACTTTCTCTCTCTTTTCCTTTCTCTTTCTTAGATAGGGTTAGGAAAATTCGTATGGAAAAGGGAGCTAGGGTTTAAGGACTATAAATAGGCCTCATATTGATGAAAATAACCCCAGGGCCAAGGTATACTTAGGGTATAACCAAAATCGGCCTCTCACGATCCAACGAAGCACTTCCTGTGGGCCTATTACCACGAAAGGTTGGACTTATGCTCTTTGACCATGGATCTAGGTCAAGCTAAGTTTTCATACCGACCGGCTTTATAGATCAGCCGTGGCGGACCACACATAATTCAAAGGTCACCGAAGCTCGATCAGGTCCACAAGCACAAGGACATGCCTGGGCCACCTTCCCTGATCAGAGGGTGAAATTGGGTCAGAATCCAACGGTCAGATTGCTTAAAATCGTCGCGCAAGTGACACGACTCAGATTTCATAAAATCTTAATTAATATCCAACTGTTCTCACACTCTTCACTCCGAACTCAATCAAATCGACCCAGAACATCATCTGGACTTGATTTTTAAGGTGATGGTCAAGTCCATTATGGTGACCGCAACAGCCTAAGATCATCGCTATCGGACTATCGACGCGCGGTCCAGGTCCGATCCAGAACTTCTAAAAATTTCCCAGAACAACTGGATTTAGCAATGGATCTCAGATTTCAGAGTAACATAGCGCTAGCTAATCTACAAGTTTAGAGTCATGCAGATCGAATTTAAAGTGATTGAGGCGAATTTCAGCAGCAATCGAGATTAGCACTAATTACCCCAAAAAAAACAACTACTAGGGAAAGAAAAGCATAAAATTTTCAGGGTCATTACACAGAGACACCCTGTTGTCATAAAAAAGAGAGAGAGGCTGATGATGTGGGAAATTGCAGCATTTTTCCTTGGGGGCTTTGTATCATGTGAACTTGTTCCATATCCTTTTATGGTTCTCTAATAGCTTCTTTTAACATAGTTATTTACCCCTTGCTCCCATCAGAATTAAGGAAATTAATTTAGATTTCCCTTTTCCACAATTGATCTTGCTTTCATTCCCAATAGTGGATTTCCTCTTCCCTCCTATGCTCTAATGTAGCCATTGTTTCCTTCATCTCGTCCACATCTCCTTGAAACTATAGACTCCATTCCTTGCCCATATTGTGAATGGATTTTCCAACTCATTGAGTGTTCACTGCTGTTTAATTCATCCTTATTTTTGAATCGATGGAACATTCTGATGAAAAATCTAAGAAATCTACATGTCATATTAAAAAAAAAAAACTAACTAGGATATTCTGGAACCTGTTTCCCTCAAACCAGACTTGGGTGTTGTTTTATGAAACTTATTTTCAGCACTTATACTATTCAGATCGTTTGGCAAATCCAGATTATTAAGTGCTTAAATTAATTTTCATTGAAAATATGGGTCTTTTTTTCAGCTCCCCTCCCTTCACTTAATGCTGAAAGTGGTGGTTGATTAAAATTTCTTTTCACTTTTGATTAAAATATCACTAAGATTATTTCAAATTACAATCACTTTACGTTTTCAACAGTTGATTTATTTTCGGAGCTTGAAAGAGTTTGAGTGGCTATAAGACTATGACCTCGGAATGCAGAGGAGTTGGTTGCAAATGCTAATTTTGCTTATTGTGTAGAATTGTAGCCAGAGGTTTTTCTAATTGCACTTCTCTTTTGTTTGTAATTGCTTATGCCTAAATTTACACCAGATGTGCAACGTGTAATGCTTTCCAAAAATAAATGAGAAATGTAAGCCAATCCATGGGCACCAATCACATGGCCATTCTCATGTTTTGCAGAATGTTATACTGATGCTCAAGCGGAGGATTATAGGCCCTTGTATAATGTTAATGTACAAGCTTGGGCCTGATATCAAAGGCCCTATTTGCTTTTAGACCCAATGACTTAAATGGGCCAAACTTGGGTTGATCTACATTAAGGTTCTATTGTAGGTAATATGCATATTCCATAAAAGAGGATCCAATTAGCTTCTTTTTTTCTCGTGTACAACCAAGTTTATTTAATATTCCATCTTTCTACTTATCCTTGATTTGGCTATCTGATAATCAGATAATCCTGCTTGACCACCTGTTAGGCACATGATGTAATTTCTTTGGTTTTGCATAAAGTATGCTTATATTTGGACAGCACATAGTTTTGTTGTTCTGTTACAGGTGGTTTATTGTAGGTGCTTTTTCTCAGTTTCGTGTTGTTTTGCTGGTGGTTGCTTGTTAACTTTTAGGACTTGATTAGGTTGGTTAATGTTGCTACTTCTTTATTTAGTTAACTTTAGTAGGAAACTATGCTTATCATGATATTTCTGTTAGGTTGATACTCATTTTTAGGATTTGTATTATGCTTATGAGTTTCTTCTCTTTTGAGTCGTCTATTGAGAATTCATGTTCAAAATACACCTTGGTAGTGTCCAAGCATTTATTTGTGTGTTTCATGTTTAAATTGATAAAAAGAAGGAAATCATGATTAAGTCTTATTTATGCTTTTTTAAGTTAATGGGTCTTAGTCAAACCTTGAAACAGGTTTGACTATATTGAACGAGGTTGCCGAGCTCATGGCTTGGTTGTAATTTTGAATTTCAGAGGTATGTCTCGAGAACTTTCAAATTTCAGATTACCTCTTTATTTCTATTGGTTATGCAAAATGTATGTCCATTGTAATTTTCAATTTCATTTTGTTGCTTGCAGGTTAATGGAATGCATTTTTTTATTGTGTATTTTATATATTTTTTCTTATTTTTTATTCTTTTCCTTTGTATATGTTTGGATACTGGAAACTAAGTTCGAAAATCTTGAATGGTTTTGAATCGTATATATAGCAGCACGACCTATGTTTCCTTGAAAGGAATTTCGATAAAAGACGGGATATGCAAGTCAGTACTCCTATTTCTTTTGCGGCCTTCTTTTATCTACAAATCATTTTTTTTTTCTTGCAAATATGTGGGAAACTAGGTTTTTGGAGTCTTCAGAAAATGGTGTATAAATTTTGGTTATGATCATCCATTAGAGGTTGAATTTTAGAAAATGGTGTATAAATTTTGGTTATGATCCTGACATTGCTTTTGCAGTCTTCAGAAGAAGGTATTTGATGTCCTCTACCGGATAGCAGACATCCCTTCTTGGAAGCTTACAAGATCAAGATAATTGTAAGTGTAATTCCCTGGCTTGTTCAGACCTGCACCATTCTAACTGAATATGCTCTTTCCCTATTGTTAGATTTTGAAATATTGGTAGGGTTTTGGTATAAATGAGATATTCTAGTTCTCACAATCTGATTCTTGTCAGCTTGAAGAGATGGATTTCCATGGTGTTCTTCAAATGATTCCTTCATGTTTTCAACTAGCGATTGTAGGAATTAGCTTGAGGAAAAGCAATTTTAAATTATGCTCTTCTATTAACAATGTGATCATTTAATTACTTGTGCAATTCATTACTCATCCATTGCTCTAACAATATCTTATTCAGTCATTAAGCTATAACTGCATTCTCCTATGTGTTTGAGAGTGCGGATGTGTCTCTCTCTTTAGTTTAGGAAATCAATCTACCTAGAGGATCATGCTGATAGTTCTTTTATCCAGAACATTGGTCTGTTGGGCTCCACTATGGATGCACCATTTCATAATATCTCCCAAGGTTAGAGATCCTAGCATTTCCTTAAGACTTTTGTATTTGTGTGCTTCTTTACACATATTCTGCACATGTTTTGGAGTGTAGAACTCCGTAGCAGCCATGAGATGAAACATGAACTTGTACTCTTGTACTTTTGTACTTGTGTGCTTGTTTTTTAGTGTAGAACTCCATAACAACCATGAGATGAAACATGAACTTCATTCTTAGTTGAGATCCAAGAGGCAAGGACATAAGACTTAATAATTTGGAAAATTATGTCTTGTTTTTTAATCATAATTTCTTCTTTTGTTTCGACTTTGGATGATATTTCCAAGCACGTGCTTGAATTATTTGAAGTGCCTATGATGGCCTGGTAGTGTTCTTTCGTGTCGTATTATAAGATTCAAGCTTTTATTGAAATATGTTTGTAGAATTATCTGAGGCTTGATATCAAGAGAGGAAAATTCTCTAGTGAAGAAAAGCGGATCATTGTCAACCTTCATTCAGTTGTTGGAAATAAGTAAGTTTTCAATTGCTTTAATATGTATTTTGATGCAATATTGAGTTGAATTCCAATCTGTAACTCTGATACTAATTAATTTCTTTTATGTGGAGTTATTTGGAAATTAAGAAAAGATAAAGTCAATCATGGAATAACATTTTTTTCCTTCTGTATTTGCAGATTCTCACATAAGCAACTATGTTTGCAAGAACGACATTCTTGATGTGCAGCTATTGCAAGTGACACGGCAAGGCTCGAACATGTTACTGTGGTATGGGGATTATAGGACCTGATCTATTGACATACTTATATGCATCATGTATAGGCCTTAAATTGCATAACTTCTAACTGTATTTGGCTGTGCCTAGAGGACTTGGTCCATTTTGTGTTTGGATTGTGCTTGCACTCATGTCGATTCTAACCCCACTTTCCTCGTTTATGGCCTTCAAAGAAAGGTCAATGGTCCAATATTGCCTTTTATATCTGCTCTCTACACTGAATTCATATTCACTAGATTTTGTTAGAAGTTACATTTGAATTTGGAAGTTCAAACATGCACCTGAAGCCACTTGAGTACACATATATTGGGATCTCTTCCCTTGGAAAAGGCACATTGTTCCATTGTCATTGAATGCAAGTCCCCATTGTGTAAAAATATTCTCCTGAAATATATGGATCTTCATGTGCTTTACTTTCCTTAACATTCAAAAAAATTATAATGACTAAATTGTAATCACTTTCCTTAACATTTAAGAATTGAGGGATTGGGCATATGAAATTCTTGGTAGTTTTCACTTATACTTTACTTTGCAACTTACAACCCAATAAAATGCAACTGATGCCACTGTTACCATTATGCAAAGGCTGTTATGGCACACCATGCCTGTAGCTAAAGCTAATGTGGTTGTCATTAGCTGAAGGATAACTGGGTTTCTACCTTCCCATAATCTGTATTTGGCCAACTAAAGCTAATGTGGTTGTCATTTGCTGAAGGATAACTGGGTTACTATCATGGTAGGCTTTTTCTGGTTTGATAGTTTTTCATAGATTACATTTAATGGGCATTCTTGTCTGCAGTGGGCGACACTCGCAAACATGTTATCTAGACAGTTGCACCTTTTCTTCTGTATTTTGAGTCCATGGTTTTTTTTTAATTGTTTGGAATCTGGACTATAGCAATCTGGCTTCTAAATCATATTTATTTCTTACCCATGACAGATTGCTTCTGAAGGTCTCAAACACTGAGTGTTTGAGTGTTCCTTGGCTGACCTTCAGGCTGATGAGGATCAGTCCTACAGGAAGATCCATCTTAAAGCAAAGGATATCCAAGGAAGGAATGTCCTCACAAACTTCTGGGTAGGAAAAGTTCTTTCCACCATCACTTGTTATGCTCTTTAGAGAAGAAGAGTCTAATCAGATTGGGATTTTTTAGGGAATGGATTTTACAACAGACAAATTAAGATCGCTCGTCCGTAAGTGGTAAACCTTGATTGAGGCGCATGTAGATGTGAAGACGACAGACAACTACACCCTGAGAATGTTTTGCATTATATTCACCAAGAGGCGCCCTAACCAGGTTAAGCGAACATGTTATGCCCAGTCAAGCCAAATCAGACTGGTGAAGATCTAACAAACTTTTGTTTGTATTGGATATGTTTTTACTGTTTAACATTATCACCATTGCAAAACATGTGTATTTGTCCAAATCTTGTACAAGTAGCATTAATATACTGTTGTTGGTCGTGTCAGATTCGCAGAAAAATGAGGGAAATCATGGTTAACTAGGCAACGTCCTGTGATCTCAAGGAGTTAGTGCAGAAATTCATCCCTGAGGTGATTGGAAGGGAGATTGAGAATGCGACATCCAGCATCTATCCTCTGCAGAATGTCTTCTTTCGAAAAGTCAAGATCCTCAAAGCCCCAAAATTTGATCTTGGCAAGCTGATGGAGGCATGTTTCCTTTTGCCTCTAAAACCTCATTTCTCTATTTTTTATCCTCTCACCCCTTTTCTAGAGATGGAATAAGCCACAGTTGGAACTCGACCCCTTTTTTTAGTTGTTGCTATTTGTTGAATAAATACCAGTTCAGATCAACATATCTTTTTTCTTTTTTCTAAATCATGGATGAGTGAGACTTAATTGAAAAGAACTTGAGATATATAACCATCTACCAAGCCATTGCATCTTTTTCCCCTGTACAAACAGTTTTGATTTTGATTATTTTTTTTTAAAATACAAAGCAAACCCTTTGTCAAAAGCCCATGGTATGAAATGAAAGTGTTTCTCTTGCCTCGCTTCAATCTGAGGCAGCTCATATGAGGCCAGAGAATGGTTCTTGGTTCACCATTGCTGAATGGTCTTGTAACTCTTCACCATTAGTACATGAAACTTCATCTTCCACTGAAAGATCTTCCAGCTCCAAAAACTGATTGATTACTGCAAGATCTTTCGACTCAGATCCATCAAATGAGACCATGTGATTTTGTTGGGCAGTAGTAGCATATGCATCATCATAGGTATCCCCAACACCAGAATCTTGCATTTCCTTTTCCAGAATCTTTCGACTCAGATCCATCAAATGAGACCATGTGATTGTAATTAAATAAATGAATGATTGTAATTGAATGAATGACTATGTAGGTGGTAATTGAATGAATGAATGATTATACAGGTGGTAATTGAATGAATAATGAATGATTATAAAAAATTTTAATGTGGGAAATAGCTACGGATATTAACCATAGCTGTTATAAAATGGCATATTGCTACGGATCAAACACTACTTTTAGCTACCAATAATATTCGTAGCTGTAGGTATTTTTGCTATAGAAATATTTGCTATGGATTATATCCGTAGCTATTTTAAGCTATAGCTACGGATTAAATCAGTAGCCATAGGTTTTAGACCTATTGGCTCGACACCTACGATGACGGTCGTGCTACGGATTTAATACGTAGCCATAGATCTATGGCTACGGATTAAATCCGTAGCCTTTGCCCATTTTTCTGGTAGTGTCCTTTTAATGAAGATTACTCAATGGTATGAAGATTTAGCTAAAGTTTTTTAATGAACCTCCTATAAAATCCTATGTGACCTAGAAAATAGAGAATGTCATGTATGCTTTTTAGAGCCGACAAATTAGCAATTAGATCTATTTTGGCCTTACCCACTTCTGAACCATGAAATTGAACTTTTCCCAATTTAAGACAAGGTTCTTCTCTTCTTCACACCTTGTCAATATCAAATTCAAGTGCTTAAGGCACTCATCAAACATTCTTCCAAAAATAAAGTAGTCATCCATGAATACTTCTAGAAAATGTCCAACCATGTCTAAAAGGATACTAAGCATGCATCTTTGGAATGTCACAAGAGCATAACATAGCCTAAATGGCATTCTTTATTAAGTAAAGGTGCCAAAGGGGGATGTAAAGGTGGTCTTCTCCAGATCTTTAAGGGTTATTTCAATACGATTATATCTTGAGTACCCATCTAAGAAGCAATAATAGGAATGCCCGGCAAATCTTTCTAAAATTTAGTCAACAAAAGGTAAGGGAAAGTAGTCTTTCCCCATGACGATATTCAACTTCATGTAGTCAATACACATTCTCCAACCAGTAGTAACTCTAGTTGGAACGAGTTCATTGTTGGCATTAGTTATGATGATAATTCTGTACTTCTTAGACACCACTTGAGTTAGACTTACCCAATAACTATTGGATATAGGGTAGATGATACAATAGTTTCAACACCTCCATCTTAACCACATCCCTCATGTTAGGATTTAATCGGCATTGTGGTTGCCTTTATCTTTTGGCATTTTCCTCTAAGTGTATTTAGTGAGTGCAAATCAGGGGGTCAATTCCCTTAAGATCCATAATAGTCCCTCATATGGCACTCTTGTAGTTTTTAAAAGTAACATTTAGCTTGCTTTCTTACGCATTATCTAAGTAGGAGAAATCACCACTAGATATGTGTCTCCTTTACCTAAATAAACATACTTGATCAATTCCCTTGAGATCCATAATAGTCCCTCATATGGTACTCATGTAGTTTTTAAGAGTAGCATTTAGCTTGCTCTCTTACTCATTATCTAAGTAGGAGAAATCACCACTAGATATGTATCTCCTTTATCTAAATAAACATACTTCAGCTCAGATGGCAATGGTTTTAGGTCATGCTCCAGTGGCTTGATGCTAGATTGTAGAGGCTTTGAGTTTATAAGGGTCAATTTTTCAACGCCTGGCCTCCACCGATTGGTTTCAAGCACCGGCTCCGAATTTAATAAGGTGCTCACTATATCTTATATAATGTGATCGTCAGAGTCCATAAAATGAACTATACAAGCTTCTAAGAGGTTGGAGATTGTAGTCAATATGTTCTCCTCTTCCACGAGCATGTTAATCATGTTTACCTCATGGACCTCATCTACATCCCTAGGTTGTTTGTAGAGAGTGAACACGTTCACCTCTAATGTTATGTTCCTAAAGGACAATTTCATCATTCCATTATGACAATTGGTGATCGCATTTGAAGTGGCTAAGAATGGACGTCCTAGGATGACCAAAATCTGAGTGCTAGCATTTATAATTGGTTGTGTGTTTAAGATGATCAAGTCTATTAGGTAGTAGAACTTATTAACTTAGACTAACACATCCTCAACTACCCCTCTTACTATACGAATAGATCAGTCTGCAGGTTGTAAGGTGGTCTTGGTGGGTTTTAATTCACCAAGCCCCAATTGTTCACACACTAAGTAGGGTATGAGGTTAATGCTTGCCCCCAAGTTTAGTTGGGGGAGAGTTTTTCTTAATAAATATGCTCACTTGTTCTGTCAAAAAGGCATTCTTTCGCACATTTAATTTGCATTTAAATGTGCAAAGGTCTTTAACAAACTTGGCATAAGATGAAATTTATTTAATTGTATCTAATAAGGGAATGCTGATTTTGACTTGTTGAAAAACTTTCAAGAAGTCATGATTCTCTTATGGGTGTTTTGATGAGACTAGTCGATGGGGAAACAGATCTACTAGCTTGTGTTCATGCACTGGCTCTTTGTTATGTGGGGTAGGGCTTGGTCCATCATCACTATCAGAATTATCCGAATCCTTAAGAGTGTCGGCCTTCAGCATTATCATCTTATTTATTTTCTTACAACTTATAAGAGTGGTCATGGACTTCACTTGTTCCACATTTGGGTTAGGAGGATTTAAATCACTCACTTTGTATTGCCCTTTTGGGTTAGGCTGAGGTTGGGGCAGTCTCACTAACAATCAACTGTGATTCAATCCTCAAAACTGATGTTTTAAGATAAGTTATAGCTTGCATGGTGGTTTGATTGAATTGTGTTTGCCCTTGATTAAATCCTTGTAATGTCTCCTTAAGGGCCCTCTTTTATGATTGCACTTGTGATGCGCTTTGAGTGTGTAGGGGGAGGTCATTTAAGAGTGCTTACATAACAGCTGGCCTATTTCTCTAACTAAAGTTGGGATGATTATACCAGTTAGGACTGTACGTGTTAGAGTTCGACACACTAAATGAACATTCGTAAGAATTCATGGCATTCCCTTGAGCTTGTAACCATCCTAAAATTTTGGCATTGTTAGATAATCCTTTGTAAGGTGTTCATCACTCTCGCATATGCAACATACACTTTCCACAACTGCATTGGTGGATTAGATCACTTTCAACTTTTAGAGTGAGGCCCGCAATCTTTGCATTTACATTGTCCTCTACCTTGATGATGTATATTCTCCCTTTTTACTTAAGGTTGGGATTGGAATTATTTAATTTGTTGGTGGTGTTCCATGAATGTGCATTTTCAGCCAACCTATTAAGGTAATCACATGCCTCCTTTGGGTCCTTTATCATAAACTCATCATTGCACATCATCTCAAAAAATTGGCACATATTTGAATTCAATCCATCATAGAAAAAAACTAATAACTCAATAAATTTCATAACCATGGTGTGGGCATGGGAGTAACAGGTCCTTGAATCTCTCCTAAAATTTGAAGAATGTCTTGTCTTCCTTTTGGGAGAAGTTCATGATGGCGTGCCTTAAGGTATTGGTTTTTTGAACTGGGAAGAACTTTTTAAGGAACTTCCTGAAAGTATCCTTGTTTGTCAATATATGTGTAAGTTGAGTCCTAGAGTCAAGTGAGCCCCATATGAAGATTGCAAGACCAAAGACTCACCAAATTGAAGAAGTTTGAGTGCGGTATATAGGTATATTAAGCCTCACTTCACTAACCAAACCCTATCAGGTAAATGTCCCACTTAAAATGGTTCAAAATTGCATGTTTGCACAACCCTTGGTAAGCATAGATTTATGGTTATTTTAAAGTTTGTGGAGAATGAATTAATTGGTAAAATTCATATTCTGTCAATTACAATTGAAGTCTAATCGAGCATCTTCGATGGCATCATGTGTTGGGACTCAAATATTGTATATTTAACCCTTCAATCACATTAATTTTTCTGACATTTAAGTGAATTTGATTTAATTATATATGCTTTTATCATGCAAGGCGGTTTTGGACCTAAAGATGAATATACGCTTAAGAGGATGGATTTAGAGCTCAAAAGAAGATAATGAGAATTGGATATTTAGAAGTCATTAATGAAGAATTCACATGCCAAAGATCCAAGGAAACCAAGTGAGAAATGAAGAGAATCGAAGATATGAAATGAAGAAAAGGGATCCTAAAAATTGGCCAGAAAAATCATATTTTAAAATTCTGAGTCTAAAAGAGAAAGTCTTGAAATAATTTCAAAAATAGACTTCGGTCCAATCGAAGCCAACTTCGGTCCAACCGAATTTGCACAAAACAGTCAAAGAAGAAATTAGGATTTTCAGCCTTAATTCGGTCCCATCGAAGCCAACTTTGGTCCCACTGAAATTAACTTCTGTCCCACCTATATTTGACAGATTTTACACAAAATTTTCAGATACGACTTTGGTGCGACTGAAGCATAACAAAAGTGCGTAAATCTAAGCTCAGTTTGCAAAATCTCCAAGTCATTGCGAAAGTTAGAGTTCCACAACTATAAATAGGTGTACCTAGGATGTTCCAAAGCATCTTCTAAGTCTTGGAAAGGGAGAGAAGGCCAAGGTGGAACACCGACAATGTTCTTCCACTTCGATTTCTTCTCGGGTTCTAGTTGATCTTTTGTTTTTCTTCTATGATGTTAGTCTTCTTAGGTTTAATCTCTTAGCTAAGGCTAAGGGATGAAACCTATAGTTGATTTTGATGTTTAGTTTGCGTTGATTCAAGTATATGTTGAACTTCCATTAAGTTTTAGTTTAAATAAAGATATATTTCCAGTTTTCTATGGTTTATTGTGACTAAAATTACAATAGCTGTTGTGACAACTTTTGATATGATCTTATTGGCTTTGGAATTGTGTGATCTGTAAAAGTTGTTGTTCACCATCATCTATGGGCATGGTGGATGATTGAATTCCTTGCGATGATTGTAATTAGATTGATATTTGGAAACTAAACTAAGGAAACGTTAAGATTTTGTTTTGACTACTCCATCATCCGATTTGATAGGATAAGACTTCAATTCTAATCGAGTTATCATTGAATCAAGTAAATTGATATTGAGATTGCTATATGTGGATTCCTGGATCCTTAGTCTTTTATCTTTATTATTCAAAACTTTTTTTGTCTCATTGGATTAAAAACCCAGACCCACCAAGTTAGTCTTAGATTAGTTCTAGATCGTGTTCTACATTCCTTATGGATTCGATTATGCTCTCACCAAGTTATTCCTACATCGAGACCCTGCACTTGGGGCTGTGAATATCGAATAACTGTTCGATGGCATCAAAACAATGGCCTAGCAGTTCGACAACTAAACTATGAAAATCCTGGATATATTCAATGGAATCGAAGGCAGTTCAATGCAATTAAAACTTAAGCTTTAATCGCATTGAACCCACTTCAATGACATCGATATATGGACATTTGTCTCTAGCAAGCTTTAAAAAACTCTAAATGTATTTGATGCAATCGAACCTCTTTCAATGGCATCAAAGTAAGTTATCAATGTCATCAAAGATAGTTCAAAAGCATCGAAATTTGGCCCAATTTGTTTAACATCTTTCAAGGAAAATCCTATAACTCTTGATGGCATTGAAGACCTTTCGATGACATCAAAATTCAAATTTCGATGGCATCGAAAGTCTAATCGATGACATCAAAATATGGACAAAACTAGCAAGAGAGTTTTTATAGGAAAATGAAGTTAATCATAATGGCATCGAACTGCAACCGATGACATCTTCGATGGCATTGAAAGGTTGTTCATTGGCATAAAAAAAGTACTAAAAATGTCAAGCAACCAAAGTGTATTTTTCAAGGAAAATCTAGATGGCATCGAGCCATCTTTTAATGACATTGAAGTTCCCTTTAATGGTATCGGAGGATGCTCAATGGCATCGGATACAATTTGTCTAGCACCTATTTGAAAATCTTGCTGCAAGAAGTCGATGGCATCGAAGGAAACTTCGATGGCATCGACAATGACAAATTTATGCCCTTTTTTTAGCTTTGAGATTTGACTTTATATACCAGTTGGGGTTGTTTCTTAGCTTTTTGAGGGAGCAATAAAGAGATCTTTGAGACAGTGCTTGTTATAGTTAATACCCTTTCTCTCAGGCCCTCTTTCCCATAGGAGTTAAGCATTCAATCCACGGCTTAAAGACATTTATTGGTATATTCATAGCCTGGATTGAACTATGAACTCTAGCCTTCATTGATCATCCTGCAGCACTCTTTAATAATAAATCATTATACTGGGATCCTTGAATACTTAGCTTTTGGGAATCTTCTCTAGCTATTAAAGACCCATCATTAACTAGAGTAGATCGAACCAAACCCTAACCCGACAACCTCAGTACCCTCAATTAGAGTATCTACAAGCGGTTGCGGTTCAAGGAGGCTGAAGACTCTTTATCACAAGGAAGATCTTTATCAACATGTGCTAAAACATGGCTCACTCAGTTACAAGTAAGTTCTAAAGTCCATTATCGTTGAGGCCCTTTCCTTGTATAGGATTGGGATTCAAAGTTTGGTTCTACAAACTCACTAAGACCTTTCATAGGCCTCTGACGGGAGAATACGTGTAGCATCCTTGTGTATCACCTATTGCCTTGGGTAGGTATTTGTGCTTGCCTTGTGTTGGCATTGTTGGTGGACTTGTGTAGGCACCTTAGGTTGTCTTGTGTAGGCACCTCGAGAATCTTGTGTAGGTTGTGAAGGTTTACGGTTAACATGATTTAAAACCATTGGATAGTAAAATTTAGTACACTCATGGGTTGAGTGTGTCCACCAAGAGTAGAGTAGGCACATAGTCGAACCACTATATGTTGTTGTGTTTGTGATGCATGCTTTTGTCTATGTTGTGTTGATTCATTATATGATTAATTTTTGCATACTACATGTTTGATGAATTGCAGCTTTTGTATATTTCACTATCCTAACTTTTGATTGTGAATGATTTTTTGTTAATCCTATTTGACTATATATTAACTATTAGTATCTATTTTAAAGTAGGATTAAAGCTTAGAAAAGTCCTATTTACCCCCCTATAGGACACTTGGACATAATTATGTACTTCACTATAGTGGTTTACCACAATTTCAACTCCGGGTCATCTCAGCTCACATACCTATTGAGCATTGTCTCGGTGAATGGAGCCATGACTTGGCTTTCTCCTTTAGAGAAAAGAAAAATAGCTTAAGTCTAATGACGTCTTGAGGAATGTTGTTATAATGCAAAGTTGGTACAGTCTCATCAAATTCCATGAGATGTAGATATGGGCTGTATGAGTCAATTCTGTGAACTTTAGGAAGGAGTTGGATCATTCCAGGTTTGAAGTCCAGGTTGCGAGTGCCCTAGTTTGTCAATTAACATGAATTAAGAGTCTTAGAGTCAAGTGAGCCCCAAAGAAGTACCAAGATCGAAGACTCAAAGGTTTGAAGTCATCTGATTCAAGACAAGGTAAGAAACTCACAAGACCTAGTCAAACCCTATACTAAAATTGACCAAACATAGCCTATACCTGGCCAATACTATCTAGGAAAATTTATTTTTAAGTGTACTAAAAAGATAAGTGAGTTGATATTCGAGTTTAAAAAAATAAACTCTAAAAACAAACATTTTTGATGGCATCGAAGTGCCATCGAACTACCTTTTATCCCATCAAGGCAGCTTGATGGGATCGAGCTTGAGCACAAAATTGTCTAGCAAGAAATTAAGGAAAATCTGAGTTTTTACGATGGCATCGAAGCCGGTTTGATGGCAACGAACTTAACTTTAATGACATCAAAACTTAACTTCAATGACATCGAAGAAATGTTCAAATAGTCCATCAAGAAATTAAGGAAAATCTGGATTTTTATGATGGCATCAAAACCAGCTTGATGTCATCGAACTTAATTTTGATGACATCGAACTTAGCTTTAATGACATTGAATAAGTGCTCAAACGATCTAGTAAGAAATTGATGAAAATATGGATTTTTACGATGGCATCAAAGCAACCTTCAATAGCATCGGAGGGACCTTCGATGGCATCGAACTGACACCCCAAAATTGTCCAGTAACCTCAAGTCATTTAATGAGATTTTTTACAATGGCATCGAGCCAGCCTTTAATGACATTGAACGACTTCTTCGATGGCATTGTAAGAAGTTCAGATATTGTCCAACAATATTTTGCATTTTAAAGCTAATTTTAGTGATAACATCGAAGGTCACTTCGATGACATCGAAGGTGAGAGTTTTCTTCCCTTTTTTAACTGTTGGAAATCTTGTTTATACATTTGTTTAAGGTGTTCCTTAGCAATTTGGTGAGTTATTGAGAGATCTTTATAAGAGTTAATACCTAGAGTTAATACCCATCTTCTCAAGCTCTCTTTCCTCATGAAGTTCATCATTCAATCCTTGTCTTAAAGGCAATCATTGGAATATTCAAAGCTTGTATTGAACAATGAACTCCAGCATTCATTGATGCTCTAACAACCACTTTAATGGGCAAATCTATATGCTATCTAGCATTAAATGCTCAGCCATGAGGATCTTAACCTAATTCTTAAAGACCCATCAATATATAGTTAAGATTCACCAAACCCATGACCCAACAACCTCAACATCTTCAACAAAGCATCATCATCTAGTTTCCTTACAAGGAACTGAAGATATTCATCATCCAAGAAGATCTTCAGCAAAGTGCTTAATGAGGCTCACTCACTTTTAGCTAAGTACCAAGAGTCCAATATGTCTGAAAACCATTCCTTCTGTAGGATTGAGTTTCAGAGTTTGAACTTCCAAACTCGACAAGTCCTTGTGTAGGTCTCTGATGGGAGAGTACATTTTACTATACTTATGTAGGACTTGATAAGACCTTGTGAAGGCCATCGATGGATGGAAAACATTTACCTTGTGTATGTTGTGAAGGTTTATGGTGAACCACATTTAAAACCATCAAATAGTGAAATCTAGCACACTCTAGGAGAGAGTGGTTCAGCCGGGTGTGGAATAGGCACACAGATGAACCATTATACATCGTGTGCATTATGGTAAATGATTTAATTCATTATTTATGATGTTTCGCTGAACACTGTACTTTGTTTAATTTCTGCAGCAAACAAGTTTGTCAAAATGCATAAATGGTGTGTTTCACTAATTAGACTATGTTTATGAACTTCTTATCACTTAGAATTCTTTACTTGTGTATTTAGGAGCAAGTGCTTATTATTAGTTTAAATAAAATTTAAAAAGTCATATTCACCACCCCTCCATAACATTAGACATATCTTTCAACTTTACTTGTAGCGAAAAGGCCACAGTTTCAATTGGTATCAGAGCGGATTCCTATTGATGGGCTTAAGAGCCTAGAGGGAGATCCTTACTGAAGTTGAAAATATGTCTAAAAATAAGGGAACATCGGTCTCAAGACCACCACTTTTTTATTGAAAGGTCCGTATCCTAGTCCATACAATTCCTTAGACTCCTGTGATCCTCCCCGTCGAATTTCTGTAACCTGTGACCTATACACAACATTTGTGCGTGCGACCCTAAGTCACATCTCCTAGATCTGAGTGAACTCGACCCGAGACTTGTACCCTAGCGACCGTGCCATCGTCGCGGTTCCAATGCCTCGTCTTGCACACCGATACGATACCAGGCTAAGAGTTATGAGCCGACGTATATTTTGAAGAAACACGGTGCATTGCAAATCCCGAGAGAATCTTTACCCACCTATCACATCAATCAATCAAGTACAAGTCAAGTACACATCCCATCATAACCCATGCTTTCTTTCTTCCCAAGACAAGTAGCCCTCCCCAAAGTTAATTCTCATGTCACTCACACCCATCACTCTACCCATCACTCCATCCCATCTCCCTTACAACCCATCCTCTCATTCTCATTCTCTACCCATTCCCCAAGCAACCAAGGAGAGAGAATGTCCAAGCATTCCAAGGAGAGATTAGCCAAGTGTGTGGCCCACTTCTTACCCCAAAACTCTCAATCCAACCCTTCAATCTTCATCTTTCACCATTAAAGGTTGAGCCAAGGAGCTTAACATTCCAAGGAACCAAGAAGAAGATTGGCAATCAGTGGGTGTTTTCTAGGATTAGATTGTAAATTTAGTGATGGGCCAAGTGGGGCCTACCGATGGATTGTATGGATCCTATTTTGGACCCTAGTTGTGGCTAATGGCCCGCCATGATTCATATGTTCATCTCATGATGGGGCAATTCTCCATGGGCCCCATCATGATGTTTATCTTCCTATTATAGAAAGGTCATCTAAACCTAGATCTTGTGGGTGGGAAAGGGATTTTCACCATTGATTTTTATGATTTGAAGGCCCACATGATTTGGGACCCATCTTGATGTATGCATTGTAATCCTAGGAGGGCTCATAGTGGCTGAGCCCTCCACCTCACATCTCTCTCTCTATCTCTATCTCTTCCTTATTTCACGGCCCACCATGATGAATGTATTTTTTTATCCAGATCATCCAATAGCATGGGGTGCACCATGGTGTTTCATCTAGACTGTCCAGCTATGGACGTCCAACAGCATAGGCTCCTGGACTATATGAAGTGATAACACAAATATTAGCTTGATTCAAAACGAGTGGGCCACGCTGATATGGACCCCACTTGATGTGTTGTATATCCACATCATCCATCTGGACATGGGACTCTCTACACATATGATGTCTCCACCATCCAGCTAGGACGGTGGGACCCACCGTAGTATAAGTATTTTATCTACACCGTCCATCAGTGGACGATGCTGGACGTTAGTCCAGCAGCTACGGGACCCACCATGATGTGTAGGGTTCACTTGCTATATGTGCAGGGCCTACCTATTGTATATGAGGGCCATGCAGAGGCCCATTGTAACGCCCTAAAATTCGGGGGTCGAGCATAACTCAGCTCCTGAGTTCCAAAACATCACTTATGCAACATATGCAATGATGGATGTATGTTGTTTGTATGAGTGCATAAAATATGGAATAGATTAAGCCAAACTGCAACATAATTTAGGGATAAGTGAAAGTCGTAAGTGGAAGACTTAAAGAAGTATAGATATCAGTATATGTCCCTGAGATATGCATACTCTGTCAGGTTATAATTACATTCATGTGTGTCTCAAAATGCAAGTATTAAATGAAATAAACCATTACAAAATAAAACCTGTACCCCCGTAGATCAGGACACGGCTCACATGAACCCGCCTAAGAACTGCATAAAGGAAAACGCGTCCTCATCATCCTCATACTCCTGCTTTGCCTCAGGGGTCGCGTAATCATCTACATCTAAGACAGAGTCTGGTTGGTGTTGAAACACCGTCCCAGAATGTGGGAGTGAGTGATCAACTCAGTGGAACTATACAGAAAAATTTAACATGATATCAAATCAATCAAGCAGTAATGATAAGGCAATACAATCAAACACGTCCTAAGTACTGTTGTTAATGCAAGGATGTATGAAGAAATGATGCATGCCCTCGCCTGTACTCCCTCAGCGTCTTCATCTTACGGTACGCATGACAACCTCCCACAGTGCCAATGATGCCAACGCACATGCAATGCGGTGCATGAACATGATTACCAAGTTGTTATTAGCCCTTTTCATACAGCAGGATTGGGAAGCTAAAGTACCTTCCTCATATCAATTCCCAAACGGTGATCCATTCTAGGGTCGTCAGTACTAGACAATCTCATACGATCATATGGTTCTAGGTCGCTGCAAAGGGCTCGTCACTAATCAATGCATGCCTATCATACCTTAGTCCTACCTTAAGGCTCGTCGTCCTAATGCAATATCAAGGTATACTCGATGTCACTACAAAGGGCTCGTCACCAATCAATGTAGGCCGACAGCGCAAATATAGTGTCCCATACCACCATAATCGGCTCACGAGTCTGGTGTGCTCACTGGTCACTATGGGGAGGTTCGTCACCCCAACGTAGGCTGATAACTCGACCACGGTGTCCCATACCACCATGCCCGACTCATGAGTCTTAGCGGATCAAGCTACAATGGTTAACAGGATTGCATTGGTAAGTTTAGTACTCTAGATTCAAACAATAGCGTCCATACATGGTGTACATCCACCGGGACAATCGGGTTACTTGATGAACTCGACTAGCACGAGTGCACGTTGAGTTGAACGACATAAAGTGTGCAAATACTTCGTGTGGCCAAACCACTGCCGACAACCCTAATACGACTCGAGTTCGTCAAACACGTCCTACGTGACGAAAACAACCTTGGCCACGAACTCAAGGTTTGTTACCGATTCCCTGGACTATTTCATAGTCCCAAACACATTCAATTATAACAGATATTCATATTAACAATTTAGAACAGTAATGGAACAACAATTCTAATCATACAGTATGTGAGCATTTGAAGAATATCAACTTAACATAAATTTACACATAAGAAATGCTTGAATTTAACCAACAAAGAATGTAAATTACATGTGAGAAATCATACACACTGATAAGATAGTTGAGAATCTCTTCTCAATGCCCGTAAATAGGATAATATATTGCACACTAGATCATTCAAACATTTCTACAAACACTTAAACTACATATTTTAACATACATGATGTATGTTGGTGATAACAAACATTTGGACAATTCCTTTTGCCAACGAGTTGACACATATACAACCAGCACAAATACACGACAATTAATCATGGCAAACACATATTCGTATTTCATACATATACGATACTTTCTACACATACATGGAATACACAAATCTCAATATATCTCATATATATCAGGAACGCAATATAAACATCGCATTTGGCATGTGAAATTACACCCAAAACAATAATAAACCATTATCTAACATTGAAAGCCTTGAAAACCATAACCTATACAAATATAGTCCGCACCTTAAACCAAAAAATGCGCACCGATCTGATTCAGACGATAAGTCTTCGTCAACGACGACTAGATAACCTAAGGCATGAATAGAAATGAGCTACATCAACACTTAGATTATTCTAAGCTCTAAAACATATTAGGGTTTGATTGACTTACCCAAGAATGAACTTAGAATCGCCGGAATAACGATTAAGAAGTGATGGTTTAGGGATGCAGAGTAATAAGGAAGAATCTCAAGATGATTCACCAACTTCTCTCTCACTTTCTCTCTCTCTTAGCTAGGGTTAGAAAATTCGTATGAAATTAAGAGTGAGGGTTTTAAGGTCTATATATAGGCCTAAAATGGATGAAAATAGCCCCAGGGCCAAGGTATACTTAGGTTAAAACCAAATCAGGTCTATATTGGTCCAACGGAGCACTTCTGGTGGCCCTTTTTCCACGTGCGATCGGACTTAAGCTCACTGACCATAGATCTAGGTCAAGCTGAGTTTTCGTACCGATCGGATTTACAGATCAGCCGTGGCGGACCAATCTCAATTCAACGGTCACCAAAACTCAATCAGGTCCACAAGCACTACGACATGCTAGGGCCATCTTCCCTCTGATCCGAGGGTGAAATTGGGTCAGAATCCAACAGTCAGAAAGCTTAGAATCGGCGCGCAAGCGACACGACTCAGATTTCTTAAATTCATATTTAATTTCTCAGCTTTCTCACACTCTTTACTCCGGATTCAAACAAATCGACCCAGGACATCATCTGGACTTGATTTTTGAGGTGATGGTCAAGCCCAACCAGATGATCATAATTGTCTAAGATCATCGCTATTGGACTTTCGATGCACGGTCCAGGTCCGATACAAAGTTTCTAAGTACTCCCGAGAGCAACTGGATTTAGCGTTGAATCCCATATTTCAGGGTAACATAGCGCTAACGATTCTACAGGTTTTGAGTCCTGCAGATCAAATTTAAAGTGATTGATGTTAATTTCACAAGCAATCGAGTTTAGCGTTAAATAACCCACATTAAACTTCTAAAGAATTTGAGGTAGTACTCGGGTCTTTGCAGGAAATTTTTCGGGTCATTACAATCTATCTCTCTTAAAGAAAAATTTCATCCTCGAAATTCGTACCTTCTCACACTCCTCAAGGATCTGAGGGTAGCTCTTTCTGACCTCAGCTTCAGTCTCCCAAGTACCCTCTTCTTCACTATGATGCGTCTACAGTACTTTCATAAGAGGGATGACCTTGCTACGCAATACCTGCTCCTTCCTGTCTAGGATACGTGTCGGTCGCAGGACATATGTGACATCCTCGCTCAACTGCACCTGCTCTCAATTGATAATATGCGAAGGATCAGGAACGTACTTCTTCAGCATAGAAACATGAAATACGTTATGCACTCCGGCAAGTGGTGTGGGCAAAGTAAGGCAGTATGCTACCGCTCCCACTTGATCCAGTATTTGAAATGGACCAATAAATCTCGGCGTGAGCTTTCCCTTCTTACCAAACCGCAGAACTCCCTTCATAGGGTAAACCTTAAGAAATACATGGTCTCTAACCTCAAACTCAAGTGGTTGCCACCTCGTATCAGCGTAACTCTTCTGCCTGCTTTGGGCTGTCAGAAGTCGACGTCGAATAATGTCAACTTTCATACAATGCCTCATAGGGAGCTATGCCGATACTCACCTAGAAGCTATTGTTATACGCGAACTCTGCATAAGGGAGACAGTCATCCCAACTGTCCTTAAAATCCAAAACACAAGCTCGCAACATGTCTTCCAGAACCTGATTCACACGTTCCGTTTGCCCGTCTGTCTGCTGATGAAACGCGGTGCTGAATTTCAATTTCACACCCATCGCTTCTTGGATACGAGTATAGAAGATAGATGTGAATCGCATGTCTCTATCAGACACAATCTCTAAGGAAACTCCCTGCAGACGTACAATCTCCTTGATGTACAACCTAGCCAACTCGTCTGCAGATTTTGTGACTCTGATCGGTAAGAAATGACCCAATTTCGTTAGTCGGTCGACGATCACCCAAATAGAGTCATGTCCCTTCCTCGTTCTTAGTAGCCCTGAAATAAAATCCATAGAGATGAAGTCACACTTTCATTCTGCTATGGGCATGGGCTGAAGTAGTCCAGGAGGTCGGCGATGCTCTGCCTTGACCTGCTGGCACATGAGACAACGAGATACAAACTCAGCAATGTGAACCTTCATGTTGTCGCACCAATAAGATCTTCTCATATCTCTATACATCTTCGTGCTACCGGGATGCATTGCAAGCTTAGAATTATGGGCTGACTCGAGAACCTCCCGTCTCAAGTCAGGAATGTCTGGGACACATAGCCGGCCATGATATCGTAGGCCCCCATTTGAACCAACACTCCACTCAGAGTCCTCATCTGTACCAACCCGCTCTCTCATCTTCGCCAATAGCTCATCATCTGCCTGAGCTACAATGATCCTCTCATCAATGAGGGGTTGTACTCGAATGTGTGCGATAACCTCATACGGCTCTTCCACAGTAAGTTTCTGCTCAAAGTCTCGCACAAACTCCATTATGTCCCATTCTGCTATCATTAGCGGAGCCACAAACTCTATAGCCTTCTTGCGACTCGACGCGTCTGCCAGAAGGTTTGCCTTGCCCGGATGATAAGAGACATCGAACTTAAAGTTTTTCAATGTTTCCATCCATCGGCGTTGCCTCATATTCAAGTCACGCTGCATGAAAATATACTTAAGGCTCTTGTGGTCGCAAAAGAGCTCGAACTCCTCTCCGTAGAGGTAATGTCTCCAGAGCTTTAATGCGAAAATGACAGCTGCCAACTCCGGGTCGTGTGTAGGGTAATTCTCTTCGTGTTTCCTCAACTGTCTCGAGGCATATGCAATCACCCTGTCCTTCTACATAAGGACACAACTTAGCCCAATGCGAGAGGCATCAGTATATATCGTATACTTAACCCCTTACTCTAGTAATACTGGCACAGGAGCGGACGTCAACTTGTCCTTCAGCTCTTGAAAAGCTATCTCCACCTTTTCATTCCAAGCAAACTTCAAGTCTTTCCATGTCAACTGAGACAACGGTCTGGCTATCTTCGAGAAGTCTCGTATGAAACGTCGATAGTAGCCTGCTAGACCTAGAAAGCTTCTCACCTCAGTAACCGATCCAGGCTGCTTCTAGTCCTGAACTATGGCTACCTTAGCGAGATCGACAGCTATCCCTTCCTTGTACACCACATGTCATAGGAACTTGACTTCCTCTTTTCAGAATCACATTTATTGAACTGCGTAAAAAACTAATTCTTCTCGAGAGTATCCAAAACCGCTCTTGAGTGCTCCTCGTGCTCTTCCCGACTGACAGAGTATATCAAAATGTCATCGATAAGGACAATGACGAATCGAAACAAAAATGGCCGAAACACCCTGTTCATCAGATCCATGAACATGGCTGGTGCGTTCGTAAGACCGAACGGCATCACAAGGAACTCATAATGGCCGAAGCTAGTCCTGAATGCGGTCTTCTGCACGTCCTTATTCTTAACGCGCAACTGATGATACCCTGACTGCAGATCAACCTTCGAAAAATACCGTGCCCCCTTCAACTGATCAAATAGATCATCGATCCTGACAAGGGATACTTGTTCTTCACAGTCACCTGATTTAACCTGCGATAATCTATACATAATCGCAAGGAACCATCCTTCTTCTTGACAAACAGAACAGGTGCTCCCCAAGGGGACACACTAGGTCGAATAAAATCCAACTTCAACAAGCCATTTATCTGCTTCCTTAATTCCTTCATTTCACTTGGAGGCATACGATAGGTGGGCAATGAAATAGGTATCGCACCAGGCATGAGATCGATAGTAAAATCAAACTCACGTGAGGGGGTAATCCAGGAATCGACTCGAACACATCTTCAAAATCCCAAACTACTGGCGTGCTTTCAAGCACCGAACCAACAATACTCTCCAACAGAGAAGTATAACAACCAAAACAGAAAGAGTAACTGACCTGAACAGGGAAAGTAAATGTCTCGCCCTCAGGTCCATGGACTGTCACCAGCCTAGCTTCACAATCAATTTTTGCTTGCATCCTCGTGAGCCAATCCATACCCAAAATGACATCGTAATGGTATAGAGGTGAGATAAAAAGGTCAACAAGAATCGATCTGCTCCCTAGATCAATCAAACAACCCATATAAATCTTGGTAATATCACAGGAGGTCCCTGTAGCGGTAGTGAGTGTCACTCCCTTCATAGTAATAGTGCCCAAACTCAAGCGCTTAATTGCCGCATACGATATAATAGAGGTAGTGGACCCTGTATCCACCAACAAAGAAACGGGAATACCTTGGATGTGAGATGTAACCTCAAAAGATCTCGGTGCCAAGTCAGCCCCAGGCGCTTCAGCTATAAGCATGTGAACTCGAGCCTACTGTGGGCAATTCGGCGGAGAAACCATGGGCCGCTGAGGTGGCCTGAAGCGAGGCACAGAAGGTCTGAAGGATGGGTGAGCTGGTGCTGACCAAAGGGGTGGAGGTGATATGACCTGAGGCATCGGACGACTAAACCTCTATGGTGGAGTAAATCCACTGTCCTGATTTCGCGTAAAGCAATTATAATCCGAATGCCCAATCTTCCCATAGTATGAATAGCGTAAGTCAGAACGCATTGGCTGAGCCGGCGATGTAACACGTCTCGGAGGAGAATCTGCCCGTGGCCTCTTGCCAAGAAATGATGTACTCGGATACTCGAAAAGTCAGGTCGGGGTCTGGGAACCATAGGTGCTCGCATACGGGATGACCTGTCCCCATCCTGCTCAGCTCGCAGGGACATGCTCACCAACTCAGCACAAGAATATATGCTAGCACAGCACATCTTTGATCGAATCTCAGGCCTTAGCCCCTCAGAAAAATGTCGTATCTGCATCGGCTGATCACCCATAAGTAATGGAGCATAATGACCCAGCTCAGTAAATCGGTTCTCATACTCAGTCACCGACATCCCTCCCTGACGGAGGTGAAGGAACTCACTCTCCTTCTCATGTCGGTAAGTGACCAGGAAATACTTCTCGTGGAAGTGTGCCTCAAATGCCTGGCACGTCCACTCGAAGCCCTCCGCAACTGTGCGGAGAACACTGTCCCACCATAAACTGGCCTCCTTCTCAAACATGAAGGAGGCAAGCTCGACCTGCTCAGTCTCAGCACAGTGGAGCGGCCTTAGCATCTTAGAGATGCGATCAATCCAGTACTCGGCCTCCTTGGGTCTATGAGAACCCGCAAACATGGGAGGTCGTAAGCACTGGAATCGCTCAAATGTGCCACTAGCACTAGCATTCCCAGATGGGTGCATAGGTGAAGTAGGTGGAGTCGCCCCCATCGACTGAGCAAAGATGCTAGCCATGGAAGACAAAAGCTGCTACTGCTGCTGCTGCTACTGCTGCTGCTGGATCTGCTGCTGCTACATCAACAATATTATCTGCTCAAACCTATTAGGAGGTGGAGCAAACGAAGATATATAAGGCGTCGACGCAGATGCACGGTTCGGCTCAGGAACCGAAGGCGTGACTGGTGTAGCTATAGGTGGTATCACAGGAGTCGGCCCAGTAGCGGGGCCAGTAGCTGGCTGAGAGTCTGGCCCAGATCCAAAATGAGACGGGCCCGACTGTGGATCTGTCTGGCTATCGCCTAGGCGAGAAACCCCAGCAAGCGACTCGCCCAAAGAGAGACGGGCCGAAGTCTTCGAACCCTTAGGAGGTATGCCCTACATTCAATAGAGGATGCAACCTGTGAGATTCAACATCCACATAATCCACCCACACAGCATTTACATCACAACTCAAGGAAAAATAACATGCATTTCATTTAACAAAATTGTCGCAATACAAGAAGTGCAGCATTACATGAATCACGACAGAGAAAGCATGCGAGCTATCACATCTAAAGCTTTAAACACAAACAACTTCCAAACTACTACGCCTATAACGGCTACACACAATAACAACAACAAACAGAGCAAAGGATGACTACATCTGCAGCTACTCATCAGAATCAGGAGATGGAGGAGGGGCACCCTTATCTTGCAGACAACATAGGATAGACTTCAGAGTTCGAGACATCTTCTTGAACTTATGCTTCACGAGGCCTTAAAGATCCATAATATCCTGGCATAGGACAGCCTAACCCTCCTCAAGCTAAGCTATACGGGCATCCCTGGCGGCCTGATCTATGCCCTGCTCCGGTGGCGCAGGAGGAGAACTCTCACTCGTGTCTTGGGCCTCCACTTCTTCCTCATCCTGCTCTTCTTCTTCTTCTATCTCTGCTCCACCTTCACCATTACTCTCTTCCTCATCGCTCTCAGTCTCGTCCTCACTTTCTTCAAGTGAGGCTTGTCGTCCACGAGGCCCAATGGTCATCTGATTAATGGTCGTCTAATTAATATAACGAACAGGCACCGACTTTTCTACCCCAAGCCTGTAGCCAAACTCATGTGCAAGCTTACAGATGAGTTGGCCAAATGGGAGCGATTCGGTCTTCCTATTCAAACGACTGATAAGGATAATCTAATGCAAGATATACGTTGGCACACATAGCTTCTCTCCTTGCCCCACCTGATACAGGAAATCGACCATCAGGTGCGTACACTCGCTGCGGTTGCTCCACCTTGGATAAACATTGAATGTGCACATGTGCTGAAGCAAGAGAAAGTCATCCATCATGTTGGTTGTTAAAAGACTTCTGCTAGGCTCCCATTCGACCAGACGACCACACAGGAACCGCGTGTGGCGATCTCTCTCGTGCGCACTACTCAGATTCTTCTAACTAGCATGCACCTCACCAAGCGGCACGTTCAGAAGTCAATACATCAAGGTGATGTTGATCTTGGCCTCCCGATCTCTTCCGAAAGGGATCTTGAACTGCAAAGGCTCTAGCGAAGGTTCCCAAATGTGGGCATAAAAAGCTCGGACAGTACCCACATTGGAGTGGTATTCGCCCTCGAACAGGGGACACCAATCGGCCCCTTCCAAGCGCTCCAATAAGAGAAATTTGCCAAATAGTCGCGGATCTACATGAGCTTCAAAAAGGACCTTACGACCTTCATAAACTCCATGAGATAGCTCCGCCAACAAGGTTCTTCCAAAGGGAGCTTGAGGATCGAGGTCCCGCTTTGTCTGAAACTCTCGAGTGGCGGTCGTGCTCGCGGCGGCACCTCTAGGCCTCCATGCACGAGTTGGGCGGCTAGGCCCGGCTTCATCAACGGGCGCTCTCTTCTTCCCCATGAAAGAGAGAATGGTGGAGATGAAAAATATGACCGTAACAAGCTCAAATAGGGCCATGAAAAATGAGAGAAAAGAGGGAAATGGGAAGAATGATGAGACTTCCACGAATTTGAGACTCAAAGGAAGGATTTGAGTGCTCAAATGGAAAGAAAAGAGTGGAAAACAGCAATGGAGATGGGTTTTGAGGTGGGTAGAATGGGGATGCACGAAAATGGAAGAAGAAAGGGTTTAGGGAGGGATTTTTGTGGGGTTTTGAGAGAAATTTCAAGAACAGGAAAGCTTGGAGGGTGGGTTTGTGAAGGAAGGAGGGTTTATAAAGGGTTAAAATCATGCAACCCTGGATGAGTGGGCCACACTAGACCCCACATGCTCCAGCCCGAGCCGGCCTGCCCGGACTGGCTCGCTGGGCAGCGAGGGCTCGCCGAACCGGTGAGGTCATTGTCGATCTCTGGATAGTCCGGCGATGACTCACCATTTGGGTGAGGTCCTCCTGGCCCCTAAGCTGAAAAATGATGTGGGTCCCCCCCTGGGTCCCCGTGGAATTACCCCAATTGGGCCCTTAGTCCGATTCGACGCTCATCAGGCCACTAGGAGTAGAATCTGATACAAATACACTATAACCAGCTTTCTAATGGCGGAAAAGGGATGATACACCATCTAAACCCAATAATGGACGGTTTAGAAGAGATTTTGAGTCACTGTGTGTGATCAAGAGTGTGTATGGACTCGATCTCGGTGATCATTTTTAGTCAACTTTTGCCGAAAGGAGCAACAGGAAAACCTACACAAATTCTAGAATCAGCTCGCACCCTCCTACACTAAGGTGGTGACAGCGTGCGTTGTGTGACCATAATCCAGGTCCGGTTTAATCCAAATCATGCTCTGATACCAACTTGTAACGCCCTAAAATTCAGGGGTCAAACATCACTCAGCTCCCGAGTTCCAAAACATCACTTATGCAACATACGCAATGATGGATGTATGTTGTCTATATGAGTGCATAAAACATGGAATAAATTAAGCCAAACTGCAACATAATTCAGGGATAAGTGAAAGGCGCAAGCGGAAGACTTAAAGAAGTATAGATATCAGTATATGTCCCTGAGATATGCATACTCTGCTAGGTTATAATTACATTCATGTGTGTCTCAAAATGCAAGTATCAAATAAAATAAACCATTACAAAATAAACCCTGTATCCCCATAGATCTGGACACAGATCACATGAACCCGCCTGAGAACTGCATAAAAGAAAATGCATCATCATCATCCTCATACTCCTGCTTTGCCTCAGGGGTCGCGTCATCATCTGTATCTAAGACAGAGTTTGGTTGGTGTTGAAACACCGTCCCAGAATGTGGGAGTGAGTGATCAACTCAGTGGAATTATACAGTAAAAGTTAACATGATATCAAATCAATCAAGCAGTAATGGTAAGGCAATACAATCAAACACGTCCTAAGTACTGTTGTTAATGCAAGGATGTATGAAGAAATGATGCATGCCCTCGCTTGCACTCCCTCAGCGTCTTCATCTTACGGTATGCATGACAACCTCCCGCAGTGCCAATGACACCAACGCACATGTAATGCAGTGCATGAACATGATTACCAAGTTGTTATTAGTCCTTTTCATACAACAGGATTGGGAAGCTAAAGTACCTTCCTCATATCAATTCTCAAACGGTGATCCATTCTAGGGTCGTCAGTCTTAGATAATCTTATACGATCATATGGTTCTAGGTCGCTGCAAAGGGCTCGTCACCAATCAATGCATGCCTATCATACCTTAGTCCAACCTCAAGGCTCATCGCCTTAATGCAGTATCAAGGTATGCTCGAAGTCACTACAAAGGGCTCGTCACCAATCACTGTAGGCCAACAGTGCGAATATAGTGTCCCATACCACCATAATCGGCTCACGAGTCTGGTGTGCTCACTGGTCACTACGGGGAGGCTTGTCACCCCAGTGTAGGCCGACAGCTCGACCACGGTGTCTCATACCACCATGCCTGGCTCACGACTCTTAGCGGATCAAGGTACAGTGGTTAACGGGATTGCATTGGTAAGTTTGGTAGCCTAGATTCAAACAATAGCATCCATGCATGGTGTACATCCACCGGGACAATCGGGTTACTTGACGAACTCGACTAGCACGAGCACACGTTGAGTTGAACAACATAGAGTGCGCAAATACTCCGTGTGGCCAAACCACTGTCGACAACCCTAATACAACTCGGGTTCGTCAAACACGTCCTACGTGGCGAAAACAACCTCAGCCATGAACTCAAGGTTTGTTACCGATTCCCTGGACTATTTCATAGTCCCAAACACATTCAATTATAACAGATATTCATATTAACAATTTAGAACAGTAATGGAACAATAATTCTAATCATATAGTATGTGAGCATTTGAAGAATATCAACTTAACATAAATTTACACATAAGAAATGCTTGAATTTAACCAACAAAGAATGTAAATTGCATGTGAGAAATCATACACACCGATAAGATAGTTGAGAATCTCTTCTTAACGCCCATAAATAGGATAATATATTACACACTAAATCATTCAGACATTTCTACAAACACTTAAACTACATATTTTAACATACATGACGTATGTTGGTGATAACACACATTTGGACAATTCCTTTTGCCAGTGAGTTGACACACATACAACTAGCACAAATACACGACAAATAATCATGGCAAACACATATTCGTATTTCATACATATACGATACTTTCTACATATACATGGAATACACAAATCTCAATATATCTCATATATATCTGGAACACAATATAAACATCGCATTTGGCATGTGAAATTACACCCACAATAATAATAAACCATTATCTAACATTGAAAGCCTTGAAAACCATAACCTATACGAATATAGTCTGCACCTTAAACCAGAAAATGCGCACCGATCTGATTCAGACGATAAGTCCTCGTCAATGAGGACTAGATAACCTAAGGCATGAATAGAAATGAGCTACATCAACACTTAGACTATTCTAAGCTCTAAAATAGACTAGGGCTTGATTGACTTACCCAAGAATGAACTTATAATCGCCGGAATAACGATTTCGAAGTGATGGTTTAGGGATGCCGAGTAACAAGGAAGAATCTCAAGATGATTCACCAACTTCTCTCTCACTTTCTCTCTCTTTTCCTCTCTCTCTCTCTTAGCTAGGGTTAGAAAATTCGTATTGAATTGAGAGTGAGGGTTTTAAGGTCTATATATACACCTAAAATAGATGAAAATAGCCCCAGGGCCAAGGTATACTTAGGTTATAACCAAATCAGGTCTATATTGGTCCAACGGAGCACTTCTGGTGGTCCTTTTTCCACGTACGGTTGGACTTAAGCTCACTGACCATGGATCTAGGTCAGGCTGAGTTTTTGTACTGATCAAATTTACAAATCAGCCGTGGCGGACTAATCTCAATTCAACGATCACCGAAACTCGATCAGGTCCACAAGCACTACGGCATGCCAAGGCCATCTTCCCTGATCCGAGGGTGAAATTGGGTCAGAATCCAACGGTCAGAATGCTCAGCATCTGTGCGCAAGCGACATGACTCAGATTTCATAAATTCATATTTAATTTCTCAGCTTTCTCACACTCTTTACTCCGGACTCAAACAAATCGACCCAGGACATCATCTGGACTTGATTTTTGAGGTGATGGTCAAGCCCAACCAGGTGATCATAATTGTCTAAGATCATCGCTACCAGACTTTCGACGCGCAGTCCAGGTCCGATACAAAGTTTCCAAGTACTCCCAAGAGCATCTGGATTTAGCGTTGAATCCTAGATTTCAGGGTAACATAGTGCTAACGATTCTACAGGTTTTGAGTCCTGCAGATCAAATTAAAAGTGATTGATGCTAATTTCACAAGCAATCGAGTTTAGCACTAAATAACCCACATTAAACTTCTAAAGAATTTGAGGTAGTACTCGGGTCTTTGCACGAAATTTTTCGGGTCATTACACCCATTGTGATGTTTTAGGCCATGGGCCCCATCGCCTTATGCAGGCCCACCATGTATGAGTGATGGGCATGCACTGTCTATCCACTTTCTAATAATTGGAGGGCCAAGAGCCCCGTTATGATTCCCATTCTGATCCCAAATGGACCGCACCTTAGAACAATAGTGGTTAAAGGTCTACCATTGTAAAGCTCCCTAGGGCCCATTGTTAAACTTATACCTTGTTGGGTTAACCCAAATTGTTGGGCTCCTATTAGTGATATCCATCTCACCTTATTGAGCTAACTCGAACCGTCGGGCCCCATTGATGTCAGTGCCTTTCACCTCGTAATCTATGATTACCCCAGCCTTGAGGCCCACCTTATTTGTACCGGGCCTCCATAGGGAAGCCAGTTCATGGCATGATAGAGTGGATGAGGAAGCCCACTTATTGCACTTAGGCTCATCTTCCTGACTCCCTTTGTTGTATGCCCATTAGGGTCACCCCATGAGGTCTATCCCCGTTGATGTTAGTGATACCCATCTTCCCTTGTTACGTTATCCCAAACCTATGGGCCCCCATTGACGATGGTGTCTTCCACCATACCTTGTAGGATTATGCAAACCATGGAACCCACCTTGTGTTCATACTGGGACTTCATAGGAAATGCGGCCCACCTAGATACATGTGTTTGCCCAAGTTTAGTAACCACACACAAGGCACACTAAAATGTCGAGCGGGCTACCTAATCCATGTGAAAGGACACATAGTCCTAGATGTATGGACCCCACCAAAGCCCACCTTGTGTACGTATTAGGCCCCCATAGGAAAGCACAGTTTATTACATGATAGATAGGGTGAGGAAGCACATTTGTATACTTAGACTCATCCCCTTAACTTGTCTTGTTGTATACCCACTTGACTCACCCTATGAGGTATATCTTATCCTTGGACCCAGTTGCTAGGACTGGGGTATCAATTTTTTATCATCCACACCATCCATTTACTTTTTGGGACAAGGGTGAGGCCCATCCTTGACATTAGTATATAATTTAGGCTATCCGCTGATTAAAGGAGAGTACATCATCACCCCTTGCCGTAGATGGAAGAATATGTAGTATCAGATTTGGTATATCCACTGTATAGAGCTTATCTCAATGAATGGGTTAGATCCATCGTCCTTCCAATGGACCCCACCTTGGGATATATGTTATATGAGGCATGTCATTAAGCTCCCACTCTTTGTGTGTGACATACCGATTAGGGCCGGTTATTGTCTGCTACATTTGATAATCATGCTAGTGTAGTTAGTATAGTAGGACACACTAAGAACATGCTTAGTATTACATCATGATACATGCCCATACGCATCATTTGTATGCCTGTTATGTGAATGTTTGATCATAGCATATGCCATTGGGCTAAGATGTTTTGGGGACTCGTGAGACGGAGTTGCCCCACATGAACGTATAGTACGCTCAGGTTTGATACATGACTGGATGGTATGACTCATGCATCTCGCATTTTGGGTGACATGATCACTTTGCATCCTAGCGACATCAGGGTTGTGGCCTCCATAGGCATATTGTGGATGGCCAAATGGGACGCCGAAAATATTTGGGACTCAGCATATAGGCATGTTCAGTGTTCATGGGTGAAAACCCCTAAACCCCCATGGCCAGGGGATGCTTTAACATCTAGAGCAAGTGGATACATGAGTGCCCAAGTGTCGAGTACCAGTAGGTGGCATCTCCCACTATGTCGTGGTCGTTTGTGAAGGGGGTGTGACCTTACCAGCCCGGGTGAAGGGGGCTCAGCTAGGTTGAGTTTGACCAGCTCGTAAATGGTCCGCTATCAACGAGTCTGGTAGGCACTGGCATACTACTGTCCAGGCAGATAATGAGGTCTTTTCCACTCACCTGATTGCCGTGATGGGGCGGCAATCTGGTATGGAGTGTACTAGACCCCAATGATATCCCAGAGTGTACGGTATCGATATTGTGACACCCCGTCACTATTGCACACGTGGATGGGCACATGTGGGCAGACGCTGATGTGGGCGGGGCCTAAGGGCCTAGGAGAGCTATAAGTGGTTGGCATGCTACTGTGCTGACAGGCTATTGTTCATACAGCGAGGTGTAACCTTGTCCCACATAGGAAGCGCTGTGGCGGCCATATGCAGACTTGCTAGCAGGAGTTGTGTACTCAGCAGTTGACTCATTTATTCATTCATTCACTATCCACTCGGGCTGGTGGTGCGCAACCAAATCATTATGTATACCTTCGCAATGGCCAGGATTTTGGTTAGGCGCGTGACCAACTTGAGATCAGGAGTTTACCACATTGAGTCAAGCTATCCAAATTTAGGTGTGGGACTAGTTTGAATAGAAGTCCCTTGTGATGAACCCCACAACTGCGATACCACATACTATCATCCCGACTACACACTCCAGCTTTGTCATTTCTTTTGCATTGTATATTACATTTCATCCTCTGTATATGACATTTGGTTTACTATGTTTCTGTATTACATGGCCTACGAAGGCTGATGGTATTCGTGGACTTGTTAGGATTTGCACATTGCAATGCATCTTCAGCATATGACATTTGACACACTATGTCTTGCATTACATGAAAGTGCCCTGGTTTGTCAATTAGCATGAGTGTTGAGTCAGACAGACGCAGAGCCTCATAGGAAGATCAATTCAAGCATCTGCTTCAACCGAGATGTGTGCAAGCTCGCCTCAGGTAAATCAAAGCCTCACATCCCATGTCTCAAAACACCGGGTATATAAAACCCCTAAAACAAAATAGAATATCATAGGGTTTTTAAGTTAAGAAACTTTTTCAAGATTAGAAAATTCTCTAAGTTTTCTTGCTTCGTCAATTTTATCGATACACTGCTCAATAAAATTGACCTGTGCTGTCGATGTCCTCGATGCTTAAATGATATCATCGAAATGAGAACAAAATATGTCCAGCAACCACATACTCATCTGGACTGATTTATCAATGTATCAATATACCTATCGATATCATCGATATTTGAATCTCGAGTCCATCAAAGGTGACTCGATAATATCGACAGACAAATCTTCGGCGCCCATGGTTTTTACTTAAGAAAATCACATGTGCATCGATATATCGAAGCCGTTCTCGATACCATCGAAGTTCGAATCTCGATGATATCTGAAGACTCTCAATATTATCGGTCATGGGCGCCTAAGTTTTCCAGCAATTATTTCAGGTTTGTTTATCTGCAATTGAGGAGCACTCGATAGAATCAATATTCAAATATCGATGATATTGGTAAGGTTTCGATGGCATCGAACAGGGACAAAAACTGTCCAGTAAGCTTAAATGAAAATCCTTTGGATTTATCGATGCATCGACACTCTATCGATATCATCTACATTCAAATTCTGATGATCTTAAATGTCCCTCGATCATTCTTGTAAACCTGAAATATTTCATAGCAAGTCTCTCTCATTTTAAAGTGTTGATGAATCGATCCTCTCATCGATGATATCGGAGTTTAAAATCAGTTGACATTGATATGTGTTTCGATTCCCTCGACCAACTGGCAAAAGGTTTCAAAAGCATATGACATTTGAGTTTGTGTCATTGAGCAGCCAGTCGATACAATCAAGAGTATACGCTCGATGAAATCGACCCCGCTCGATGATATCGAACTCTGTCATAAATGTGACCATTTTATATCCGTTGGAACCTTTTGCCTATATAAAAAGAGCTTGTCTATTGTTGTTGGTAGAGAAAAAAGAGAGTGCTTTTGAGTGTTTTACCTTAGATCATATACCTAAAGCCCTCTCTCAAGGGAGTTCATCCTTCAATCCACCCTCATCATTGATATTCAATAGAGTGGATTGAGGAATGAACTTCCGCATTCAAGGATCCTCCAGTTACTACCTTAATGGCAAATCATTAAGCTGGGATGCCTTGAATGCATATATGATTGGAATCGCTCTATCTTCCTAATAGGAAAACATTTAGAGAGTAGGATTCCATCATAACCTTGACCCAACCTGTCGCCATATATTGGTACATCTTTTGAGTTGCGGATCAAGGAAGCAGAAGACTCTTCATCAACAAAGGAGGAGATCTTCATCAACGAGCTGAATGGGACTCATCCACTTATCCATAAGTAACTAAAGTCCAGAGGACCCTTTGATCATTCCTCTGCAGGATTGGGTCTAAGGTGTTTCTCACCCTTGCAAGCCCTCGTAAGAGGCTTCCGACGAGAGTGTACGTGGTGTGTGCGTTGTGTGGACCCTTGCTCTATAGAGAGCATAAACATCCAGTTAAAGGTGAACCAGTCTAAAACCTTAGGTTAGAGGTGAACCGTGTGAAACCTTAGTTAGGGTCTTATAGAAGATCCTTTACCAGTGTGCTTAAAAGTGGGTATGTTGTGTTGACCTTGCTCGTGAGAGCATAAATAGTCAGCCTCAGTGTAGGTTGTAAAGGTTGAAGGTGAACCTGATTTAAAACCTTAGGTTTGAGGTGAACCACTGTGAAACCTCCTTAGTGAAATCCGGTACACTTAAGGGTTGAGTGCGATTACCGGGAGTGTAGTAGACAAGTAGTCGAACCACTGTAAAAATGATTTTGTTTGATATTGCTATTCTTTTCTTTGTGTGATTTGCTTTAATATTTTTATATCTGAATATCTAAGATCACACCTCACACACATACATAGTCATATCCATCATAAAATAATTTGCGTATTGTTCACTTATTAAATAGTTTGTGATTGGATCCTCTACCGGGCTTGGAAGCTAGTAGAGCTACTTTTGAAGTAATCCTAATATGAGCTTGTTGTTAGGATTAGTGCAATAGGATTTTAAATAAACCATAAAAAACTTTAAAAGTCCTATTCACCCTCCCCCCCTCTAGGACATATTGACATATTCCTACAACTAAAGCGGTCTTTACCGCAATTTCAATCAGTATCAGAGCAGGTCTCTCTTCAAGGGCTTCACTGCCTAGAGAGTGATCTTGACTGAAGAAGGAATCATGATAAAAAAAGGTTTAAGAGGATGTAACAAATCAAAACAATTTTCTTGTAATCCATACTGCTCTGAAAGCTGGAAATAGTTCAAAATGGTATCTTGATAGTGGATGCTTTAGACACATGACTGGTGATCAAACTCACTTTTGTGAGTATTCAAACTTTGATGGAGGTTCAGTTACATTTGGAGATGGTAGCTCAGTTAAAATAGTTGGGCAAGGAACAGTAGCTGTACCAGGCCTTCCAAAATCAAACATGTCTCCTCTGTGTAGAAGGCTTGAAACATAATCTCCTCAGTATCTCCCAAATCTGTGATAAGGAACATCTGGTCACCTTCTCAAAAGATGCGTGTAGAATTTTAGATCATACAGGAAAATCTCTCATAAAAGGCTTACGTACTAATGATAACTATTATATTATTGAAAGTACAAATGAGAGTGTGTCATCCACAAAATGTAACATGGCTGTAAAGGATGAATCCAAATTATGGCACCAAAGGTTGGGACATGTTCACTATCGAAATCTAGCTAAGCTAAGTTCAAAAAATATGGTTAGAGGTCTTTCCAAAATTAGAAAAGAAGAGAAAATTGTCTGTGGAGAATGTCTAAAAGGAAAATAGATAAAAGTTGGCCACAAAAAGACAACCACCATAGCAACAACAAAACCCTTGAATTTGCTGCATATGGACCTGGTTGGCCCAACCAAAGTGGAAAGCCATGGCAAGAAAAGATACTTCCTAGTGGTAGTAGATGACTATACCAGATTTACTTGGGTCGTATTCCTTCGAGAAAAATCGGATGCCTTTAAAGAATTTGTAATTTTGGCAAAATGACTTCAAAATGAAAAAGGACATTACATCAATTGAATAAAAAGTGATCATGGTGGGGAATTTAAAAATGAAAAATTTGAAAAATATTGCAATGAGAAAGGAATTCGTCATGAATTCTCAGCCCCAAAAACCCCACAGCAAAATGGAGTTGTTGAAAGAAAAAATCGGGTGTTACAAGAAATGGGATCAGTTATGCTAAATGGGAAAGATATGGCAAAAAGTTTCTAGGCAGAAGTTGTTAATACCACCTGCTACATCATAAATAGAGTATATCTTAGAGCAAGCTTGAACAAAACTCCATACGAACTATGGTATGGGAAATTACCAAGTGTAAAATATTTTCGGGTGTTTGGTAGTAAATGCTACATCTTAAGAGACAGAGATCACCTTGGAAAATTTGAGTCTAAAAGTGATGAAGGTATTTTTTTGGGATATGCCATGAATAGTTGTGCTTACAGAGTATACAAGCTGAGAACCCTTACTATTCAAGAGTCTTACAATGTGGCAATTGATGATCATTTGGATGAAGAAAATACCCCTATAAATGAATTAGAAGATGATGTAGATTCATGCATACTAGATAAATCTGATAACAAATCTCCATCATCCATTGAACCTCAACCTTCATCTGACATACCTGTCATAAAGGATCACCCTCGAGAGCAAATTATTGGAGACCCTAATGAGTGTGTGAAAACTAGAAGGCAGATAGAAAATATCTATAGCCATTTCTTCTTTACCTCAAAGATTGAACCCAAGAATATTGTAGAAGCTCTTCAGGATGAACACTGGATAAATGCTATGCAAGAAAAACTTCAACAATTTCAGAAAAATGAGGTATGAGAATTGGTTTCTAGGCCACTCAACACAGATGTCATAGGAACCAAATGGGTGTTCAAGAATAAATTCGATGAATTGTGATCAGAAACAAGGCCAGGCTTGTAGCTCAAGGATACTCACAGATAGAAGGAAATTGATTTTGATGAGACATTTACTCTGGTAGCTCACCATGAATATATTGGAATTCTTATATCTATTGCATGTGCATTAAAGTTTAAATTATTTCAAATGGATGAAAAAAAGTGTCTTTCTTAATAGGGATCTTGCTGAAGAAGTTTATGTAGAACAACCGAAGGGATTTTTAGATCCTACGAATCCCCATCATGTTTATCATCTGAACAAAGCTCTCTATGGTCTCAAACAAGCACCACGTGCTTGGTATGAATGATTGACAAAATTTCTTTTAGACAATGAATTCTACAGAGGAAGTGTAGATAAGACACTGTTTACCCAAAGGACAAGAGATTCATTGCTTATTACACAAATTTATGTGGATGATATAGTCTTCGGCTCAACATGTGAAGATGACACATACAAGTTTGTCGACCTCATGAAATCAGAATTTGAAATGAGTATAGTTGGTGAACTAATTTTTTTTCTAGGATTACAAGTTAAGTAGCTAAATGAAGGAATCTTCATTTGTCAAACCAAGTACGTAAATGATTTGGTAAAAAGGTTTGGTCTCGATTCTGGTCACACATATCATACCCCCATGAGCACCACACTCAAACTCTCCAAGGATGCTAATGGCAAGAGTGTGGATCAACATCTTTATCGAAGTATGATAGGAAGTCTACTTTATCTCACAGCCAATCATCCAGATATATCCTTTAGTATGGGGGTGTGTGCTAGATATCAGGTAGATCCTAAGGAATCCCACCTAACGACTGTTAAAAGGATTATCAAATATGTAGCAAGCACTACCACCTTTAGTCTATGGTACTCATTTGAAACATCCACCATTATTGCAGGATACTCTGACGTAGATTGGGCTTTAAATTTGGATGATCGGAAGTCAACAAGTGGAGGATGTTTTTATATTGGAAATTGTTTGGTCTCATGGCAAAGTAAAAAAACAAAACTCAATATCACTATATACTACTGAGGCTGAATAGATTGCTGCAGGAAGTTGTTGTGCACAACTCCTTTGGATGAAACATATGTTGTTAGATTACGAAATCACTCAACCCATAATGAGTCTGTTCTATGATAACACAACTGCGATCAACATTTCAAAGAATCCTATCCAGCATTCTCGAACCAAGCACATTGACATCCGTCATCATTTTATCCGAGAACTTGTTGAAGACAAGATTATTACATTAGATTATGTTTCCACAGAAAAATAACTCGCAGACATCCTCACTAAACCTCTTGATACAAATAGGTTTAATGATCTTCAAAAGTCCATTGGAGTATGCACTTAGTGAGAAATATCCCAGTATCCATGAGCCACATAGGTAAATCTTCACACTGGGACATTCATGGTTAAGTGTCAACCCTCATATATTAACCATGTTAGTTTTGGGATGCTAGGCTATAACATTCTCAATGATATCTAAATTGTGTTCAAAATTTACAGTTCGATGATATTGATATCCAAATGTCGATGAAATCGAAAAATCTTGAGAATGCAAAGTAATAACCAGCGATCTTTCCCAATGGTTAGATTGAACCAAATTTCACCAGATATTGGCATTCTCCCAATAGTCGTCAGCACGGTCTTCAATTTCATTATAAGCTTGATATCGATGTCATCGATACGGGATCAATATGATCGAAGGCGCTCCTATAAGAACAAAGTTCTTTTTCTGACTTCAACATCTCATACCTGTTCACTTCTCTGATTGTTTCTTCGTGTCTCTACCTGCCTCTCACAAGAGAAATCATGCACAAAGGGATAGGTGAGTCTCTTCACTCCTTACAATCAAAGAACATGCAATCAGAATCCTGTAGGGGGCAACACATTCCAATATAATGATGTCCATTCACCACTGTTGAATGTCTAGTGCTCAATAGTGCTATTGAACCTTTTAGAGTGGACCTACTTTTGGAAGTAATAGGTTGGCAGAACATCCTCAATCTTGGAGGATCATATCAACTAGGGGTGATCCACAATTTTTTCAATCACTGTCGAGTCATTAGTACTGATCCCCCTAGCATTCAAGTTGAATTAACACATTACTCCAAGATTATCACTCCGATCACCTTGGCTTACCTTCCAGATCTTGATGTCACTTGGATCCCAGTGACTAATAGGAATCTCAATGGTTTCGGTGTATGGGGAGAAATCACTTGTGCATTATGTCAAGGCACTACTGTTCCACCAAATGATGAAAATTTGCTTCACATCAACTATCTTGGACCCACTTTTAAAATTCTTCATAGCATTTTTGGGTCTAATTTATATCCCTGTGATGTCAAAGGAAATCATCTCTCTCCATTTGTGATCAATGTGCTGTATGATGTATACCAAGAAAATCAAGTGTGCCTGTCGACTCTTCTCCTCAAGCAAATCATTCATGTCATCCAAAGCAATTATCGGGAGAAACTGTCCTTTTCGATGCTCATATGCAAAATAGCTCATCATGCGGGGCTCTCTGCCACATCTAATGTTGTATATCCTGAAGCATGGTTCGACAGTGATGCTGCTCAAGAGGTGCAGTAGCTATGTCCGTCTTCGTCTCTCCCCAGACAGAGCTTTCCCATGCCAAGGTGCATACAACATGGTTAAACATTGGCTCGGCCTACACATAGTGGGTCCAATCGCACGCCGATAGTCAGCCTGGAGTCTATCACAAACCTCCAGTCCCATCAACTAGAACGACACCTACTGAATGGGATGACAGGACTGGAGGAATGTCTGCACAACTGTGAAAGGCGTCTCACCACAATTGAAGACAAAGTTGACGTTCTCTAGCAAACAACTCAACAAGTGGTAGAATTGCTCACGCATAAGAATCTGCAAGGACATTGAACACATACAGTTACCATTGGATTGTTAAGCGTGTCTATTTTGTGTTATACTCTCTTTTTCTACCTAACTCGTGTTAACTCTTGGGTAGTTTATTTTTGATATGGCTGTTATAACTCACTATTTTTACGGCCATGATTTTGTCGTATCTATCCCCTGGTGTATTCTGTTTCTGATAAATGGGATGCATGTGATGTTTCTGATGAATATTTTATCTATTTCTATCAATGCTTTATGTGATCTGATATGCATACATAGTTTCAGAAAATGATGTCTGATTAAACTCTGCTGATCATTATACACCCTTATTCTACATCTGTATGCTCTCGAAATAGTGGTTCTCCCAAATACTTCAAAGCTTCAGTCAATATCAACTGCTATATCTTTGTCAATGATTGACAAAAAGGGGGAGAATGTTTCAAATACCCCGAATAGGAAATTCTATATCTGCTTGAATGGTGTTGCTGGTGCTAGGGGGAGTAGCTGCACCAAGATAGGGGGAGTTTGCAGTTAAGGGGAGCAGATACTAAGTTGTGTACATTGTTTCACTAGAAATTGTAAAATTATGTAAAGAACATGTACACACAATTTAGGATGTCAATATAGATACTGTTCTAGGGTGTTTTGGTATTTTGTCACGTAATTGACAAAGGGGGAGATTGAAAGTGTCCTGGTTTGTCAATTAGCGTGAGTGTTGAGTCAGATAGATTGCAGAGCCTCATAGGAAGATCAATTCAAGCATCTGCTTCAACCGAGATATCTGCAAGCTCGCCTCAGGTAAATTAAAGCCTCACATCCCATGTCCCAAAACACCAGGTATATAAAACCCTTAAAACAAACTAGAATATCATAAGGTTTTTAAGTTAAGAAAACTGTTTCAAGATCAAAAAATTCTCTTAGTTTTCTTGCTTCGTCGAATTCATCGATACACTGCTCAATAGAATCGACCTATGCTATTGATGTCCTCGATGCTTAAACGGTATCATCGAAATGAGGACAAAATTTATCCAGCAACCACATACTCATCTGGACTGATTTATCGATGTATCGATATACCTATCGAAATCATCGATATTTGAATCTCGAGTCCATCGAAGGTGACTTGATAATATCAACAGACAGATCTCCAGCGCCCCTATTTTTACTTAAGAAAATCACATGTGCATCGATATATCCAAGCTGTTCTCGATACCATCGAAGTTCAAATCTCGATGATATCGGAAGACTCTCGATGTTATCGGTGGGCGCCTAAGTTGTCCAGCAATTATTTCAGGTTTGTTTATCTGTGATCGAGGAGCACTCGATAGAATCGATATTCAAATATCGATGATATTGGTAAGGTTTCGATGGAATCGAACAGGGACAGAAATTGTCCAGCAAGCTTAAATGAAAATCCATTGGATTTATCGATGCATCGACACTCTATCGATATCATCGACATTCAAATTCTGATGATCTCGAAGGTCCCTTGATCATTCTTGTAAACCTGAAATATTTCATAGCAAGTCTCTCTCATTTTCAAGTGTCAATGAATCGATCCTCTCATCGATGATATTGGAGTTCAAAATCTGATGACATCGATATATGTTTTGATTCCCTCAACCAGCTGGTAAATGGTTTCAAAAGTGTATGACATTTGAGTTTGTGTCATCAAGCGGCCAATCGATACAATCAAGAGTATACGCTCGATGATATCGACCCCACTTGATGATATCGAACTCTGTCATAAATGTGACCGCTTTATATCCGTTGGAACGTTTTGCCTATATAAAGAGAGTTTGTCTATTGTTGCTGGTAGAGAAAGAAGAGAGTGCTTTTGAGTGTTTTACCTTAGATCATATAACCAAAGCCCTTTCTCTCAAGGGAGTTCGTCCTCCAATCCACCCTTATCATTGATATTCAATAGAGTGGATTAAGGAATGAACTTCCACATTCAAGGATCCTCCAGTTACCACCTTAATGGAAAATCATTAAGCTGGGATGCCTTGAATGCATAGATGATTAGAATCGCTCTATCTTCCTAATAGGAAAACATTTAGAGAGTAGGATTCTATAATAACCTTGCCCAACCCGTCGCCATATATTGGTACATCTTTTAAGTTGTGGATCAAGGAAGCAGAAGACTCTTCATCAACAAAGGAGGAGATCTTCATCAACGAGCTGAATGGGACTCATCCACTTATCTGTTAGTAACTAGAGTCCAGAGGACCCTTTGATCATTCCTCTGTAGGATTGGGTCTAAGGTGTTTCTCACCCTTGCAAGCCCTCGTAAGAGGCCTCCGGCAGGGGTTTACATAGTGGGTTCATTGTGTGGACCCTTGATCTGTGGAGAGCATAAACATCTGGTTGAAGGTGAACCTGTCTAAAACCTTAGGTTAGAGGTGAACCGTATGAAACCTTAGTTAGGGTCTTATGGAAGATCCTTGGCCAGTGTGCCTAAAAGTGGGTGCGTTGTGTTAACCCTTGCTCGTGAGAGCATGAATAATCAGCCTCAGTGTAGGTTGTAAAGGTTGAAGGTGAACCTGATTTAAAACCTTAGGTTTGAGGTGAACCGCTGTGAAACATCCTTAGTGAAATCCAGTACACTCAAAGGTTGAGTACGGTTACCGAGAGTGGAGTAGACAAGTAGTCAAACCACTGTAAAAATGACTGTGTTTGAGATTTCTATTCTTTTATTTGTATGATTTTCTTTAATATTTTCATATCTGAATATCTGAGATCACACCTCACACACATACACAGTCATATCCATTATAAACTAGTTTGTGTATTGTTCACTTATTAAATAGTTTGTGATTATTGGAGCATAAAAAATTATGAAGGGGAGAAAGATTCAAGATTGAAAGATGGATATAGAATGAAAGTGATGGATGGAAGAAAAGTTTAGTCAGTTGCAAGGGCCGCATAACAATGAAGCTCCGTTGCTCAAGTTGCGCAACCAAAAGGCATCATTGCACGGATCGCACAACCAAGAAAGTTCTTTGCGCGGGTCGCGCAACCAGTAAACACTGTTGCGCGGATTGTGCAATCAACAAAAGACAGGCGTTATGATGAATGGCCTTCACTACATGCGAAATAGGTCCAAGGGCACGAGAATTGAGGATTGGCATGTGTGAAAAACTTATAAATACCCCATTCCCCCTCTCATTTTAGGGGTTCAAAGATTTCAGATAACAGAGCAGAGCGATTGAAGGTAGAGAGCAGAGAGAAGGCTCGGTTGCGTGGATTGCACAATGTGTCTATCCGTTGTGCAGATCGGCAACATCTCTTTTCGGGTTGCGCGGATTGCGCAACACATTTATGAGTTGCGCGAATCACGCAACTGGCCTATTAGTTGCGCGGGTCGCACAACAGGCTCATGATTCAGCCAAGCATACCATGGGAATTGCAGGGAGCGTTCAAGTCCAGCCTTCATCTCCACAAGTTCTTCTTTGGAAAGAAGAAATTCCTCCTAAGTATTGGGAGATGATCGAAATAACGCCGGAATGCTACCGAAATTTCTATCTTATTAAAGATCGGCTGATCAATTTAGCAATTCCTCCTAAGTATTAGGAGATGGCTAAAATAATGTTGAGATGCTGCCGGATTTAAGATTGGACATATAAAACTTGCTAATTGTAACTTTTTATTTTTTACCTATCTTAGAATCAAGGGATATTAAAGGGATGTAAATGAATTCAACAATAATAATATGATGATTGATTCATGTTCATTCTCTTTGTTATACTTAAATAAGATAATCTCCCAAATAGAACGCATTTGCTTTCTTGTCAAAATAAAATGGCAAATTTGCTGGCAAATAGTTTTCTTATTTGATATTAACATTGGGATAATTATGGAGCTTTCATTATGTTTTGGCATCTTTTCGATGCCAAAATGGCGACTCTCAGTGGGAACATCCTCTCCTTTCATCTCTAAGATAGGTTATCTGGTTAACTAAATACTAATTGCGGTTGTGTTTCATACCAAGAAGATTCTGAATCCAACTACGAAGTACAACCAATGGCAATTTCTACAAGGAAAGTGAGCTTCCGCTTCACCCAACTGGATTCGCAATATAATACATATTGGATCGAACTTCAGAATACATGGCTCGAATGACAGTTGGGGTTGTATCTGCTTCACCTCAACCGCTGGAAGGTGATAAAGGATGGATCGTCATAACATCTTGTAGGATGGAAATATGAAATTTAAGAAGCCTTAGAACAAATCTGTCTTCATTAAGAGTCAGATGGCTAGTAACGCGCAATGTAGCTAGGAAAAATCCTAAGCTCGCCCCTCCTGTGATATACCTTGAACGAGTGATTCCGCAGTTCACGTCACGTGACTTCTTAGCATTGATTACTCCACGGGTCAGATGGACGAAAGTGCAGAAAGGCAAGGCATTGATGGCAAGCTCGTCGATACCCGTGTCACCCCAAGAAAGTTCACCGATGTGTATGTCACCCCAATCGATCAATAGCACTAGGAGTGTACAGAAGTCGAACAAAACTTCTCCCTCTCCTCTCTGCGTAAGCCCTATTACACTAACATATTCCCGCTCCACTCCAGTTACAGTTGCGTCAAAGAGTGGAGAGGCCATAGTATATATGGTCGGGACAAATCAAGATGATATGCGGACTACAGAAAAGCATGTGAATGCAATGGCAGAAACACAAAGGACATTAATAGAAGAGTGCAGGCACCTTAGGGAAGCCTTGGCGACCTTAGCACATAAAGTAGCTCAGATAGTAGCTCCGCCAATGAATGAACAAGAAAACCAGCCTGCAGGCTCTCAACCACAAGGAGCGGGATCAAGAGGGTCTATCCCAGCCACGAGAACCGTGACACAAGATGAAGTGAGGCAAGTCATCGAAGAAGCTGTCAGAATAGAAAGAGAACGCGAAAATATGGACCGTGATAAAAGAAGCAAAGACGCCAGGGATGTAAAGGAAAAAAGGCTGGAACAAAAAGAAGAATGGAACCAATCAAGAAATAGATATGGTGGGAAGAGGTCCAGGATGCTCAATTCTCATGAGGGATTCGCATTCGATAAAGAATATGTCATTCCAATGATGACCCAACTATTGAAGGTCGATATGCTTGAATTACCAGAACCCAAACGCCCTAAAGATGTCGCTATCATCGTCTGGTGGGACATCCAACAGAAAACTGCTATACATTGAAGTGCATAATACAGCGAATGATGGATAGAGGAGAAGTAGTAATTGGAAAAGAGAAGGAAAGAGGCACAATGGCTATTGTGAACATGTCCATGAACCGAGAAAGGATTCAGGGTATGAAAGAGAAAGGAGACAGTGTTACGACGAAAAAGGTAACAGTAATCATGCTAAGATCAGGAAAGAAAATGATAAGCCTGACAAAGCAAAAGTCTGGTCTCACAAGAAAAGAATTCATTGAAAAGCAAAGCAATGTTGATAAAGAAGAGGAAAAGAGCGAGGCAGTAAAGGTGACCTATGATGTGGTAAGTCATTTGAAAGGCATATTGGCTTGATTAAGCATCTATGATGCTCTCAAATTGTCAGAAGAGTTCTAACAGAATTTAGTTCAAGCATTGTCCAATCACAATGTCAGGGAAACCTTATTGGTAGAGTTAGAATGCGAAGAGCATGGGGAGCAAGAGAATTGCCTCCCAGTCATCTCCTTTTCTGATGGTGATTTGATCTGTGAAGAAGAGCACAATAGACCATTGATGATAGAAGGCCACATACACGGGAAGAAGGTCAAGCGGATTATGATAGATAATAGGTCTGCTGTAAACCTTTTACTGCTCTCAATGTTGGGAAAATTAGGGTATCATCGCTCGGACCTACGCCCTAGTGGAATGATGATATAGGACTTTAATCAAGATTGACAACATGCACTCGGTAAGATTACAGTGATACTGGAAGTGGGAGCATTAACAACTGATGTTGTGTGCCACATTATAAATGCTGTGACAACGTACAATCTACTGTTAGGAAGGCCATGGATACATCAGTATAGCATTATACCTTCTACCCTGCATCAATGTTTTAAGTATTGTAAAAATGGGATGCAGTATAAAGTAAAGGCCGACACGAAGCCGTATACGGAAGTCGAGTCTTTCTTCACGGATGCCAACTACTATAAAGGATTTGTAGAAAAGGATAAAGAGAATGATGAAAGCAGAGCCCTGAGGGACATCCCGGTAAATGAGGTTGAAGAAGAAAGGGCAGAATTGTCCAAGACCACAGAAACAAAGAAGAAATTCTACTTTGTTTCGAAACATCTGAGACAACCAAGGCAGCCGCCGTTAACCTTGTTATCTCACGAGCAATTGAGAATTCTGTAATCCAATTATACAATGTTGTTGTCGCATGTTGAAAGGAATAAACCGTTTCTGATCGCTCCAGGAAGATTTCAAGTTAAGGCCAGCGTAAAGCATCAGGAATCAATAGAATTTTATGATGCAGAAGAAGCAAGGGTCGATGAAGAAACCGAGAGTAACGTATATCACGGTAAGCTTACGCCACAAGATCTTGAAAAATACAATTGGGTGAGTAAGAAAATTATGAAAAACACGGGTTTTGATTATGAAGAACCTACCGGTCTGAATCACGGAAGAGGAATTCAAATTCCTATTAGGGTGAGTCAGGAAAAGAGGAGGAAGTCTCAAGGACTGGGGGCAGAATCATCAGTGAACACAGTCACGGCCATGCAGTCATCAGAAGAGAATCCCAAGACAATTGAACACCCTAAAATGGCCCCAAAACAAATAGAAGACGTGGGGCAGCCAACAATAGATAATTTACGAGAAGTAAATCTGGGTACGGAAGAAGAGTCGAGGAACACATTTGTCAACAACGGTCTTTCTGAAAAAGAGTCTGAGGAATATGTTTGGCTTCTCAAAGAGAATAGAGACGTTTTCACTTGGACGTACGCAGAGATGCCAGGCTTGGAACCTTCCATAGCGATGCACCGATTGAATATATCTAAAGAGAAAAGACTAGTTAAGCATGCGTAAAGACGATTCCATCCGGACTTGGTTCCTCTGATAGAAGAAGAAGTGAATAAGTTAATAAAGGTGGGATTTATCAGGGAGGTCAAATATCCTAAGTGGATATCAAACATTGTCTCTGTGAAAAAGAAAAACGACAAGTTAGGGTGTGCGTTGACTTTTGGAGATCTAAATGAAGCATGTCTAAAAGATGATTTTCCTCTCCCAATAGCTGAGTTTCTAATTGATAGTACAACTCAGTATGCTATTATGTCCTTTACGGATGGCTATCCAGGGTATAATCAGATTAGGATGGCACCTGAAGATGAAGAAGCAATGGCGTTCAGGACGTCGTTGGGAATTTATTATTATAAAGTTATGCCGTTTGGTCTCAAAAACACTAGGGCGACATATCAAAGGGCGATGAAGAATATCTTCTAAGATATGATGCACAAGCATGTTGAATGTTATGTCGATGACTTGGTGGTCAGATCAGGGAATCATCAGCAACACCGTGAACATTTGGCTTCAGTTTTCTGCCAACTTAGAAAGAAACAGCTGAAGATGAATCAAGCCAAATGCGCATTTGAAGTATCCTCAGGTAAATTTCTTGGTTTTGTTGTCCGGCATAGAGGCATTGAAATTGATCCAGGGAAAGTTCGAGTTATTCAAAATATGCAACCACCAAAAACACTCAAAGAATTGAAAAGTTTGCAAGGAAAGTTGCCATACATCCGTCGCTTCATTTCAAATTTAGAAGGAAGATGTCAGTCGTTTTCCCATCTGATGAAGAAAGACACAGAATTTGTATGAGACCAAGCTTGTCAAAATGCATTCGACTCGATCAAAGATTTACTAAAACAACCGCCGGTTTTATCAGCTCCAATAAAAGGGAAGCCATTAATTTTATATATCTTTGTAGCAAAGGGTTCTTTAGGAGCCTTATTAGCTCAGGTGAATGAGATGGGAAAAGAAATTGCTCTTTATTATTTAAGCCGAACTCTAATGGGTGCAGAATGCAACTATTCCCCGATTGAGAAAGAGTGTCTGGCATTGATATTTGCGGTAAAAAAATTAAGACATTATTGTCTCTCTCATGGCATAACTTTGATTTCAAGAGTGGATCCTATAAACTTTTTGATGACAAGACTAATGTTGTCTGGAAGATTAGCCAAATGGATGTTATTGCTTTCAGAATATGACATTACATATGAGCCAGCAAAGCAGTAAAAGGAAAAGCAGTGGCAGACTTCTTGCAGCACATCCCATAGTAGAATGCGAAGTTGTTAGTGATGACTTTCCAGACGAACAAGTCATGTTGACTGAGACATAAAACCCGTGGCAGATGTATTTTGATGGCACCGCTCGAGCATCAGGAGCGGGGGCAGGAATAATATTTATCACTCCTCAAGGTGACTTGCTACCGTACTCCTTCACGTTGAGTGCCACATGCATGAATAATGAAGCTGAGTACAAGGCCCTCATTATTGGAATGGAAATGGCTCACAAAATGAAGGTAAGAGTGCTACATATTTTTAGGGTTTCTAAATTGATTATAAATCAATTGACGACTGAATTTGAGGTAAGAAAGCAAGAACTTTTACCATACTGTCGGAAAGCACACAATTATTAGAACAATTCTATCATGTAGAAGTCAAACATATACCGCGGTCTGAGAATGCAAGAGCAGACGCTTTGGCCAGCCTGGCAATAGTTCTGTCCTGCCCAAATAAAAGCCCCCTCCAAATAGCTATAGAACAGAGAAGATTTTTGCCATCCTCAGAGGTCATTGAAGAAATTGTCGAAACCCTTCTTGTGTCGTGTTTAGAGATAATGACAAACGAATGGTGTCAGCCTTTCATTGATTATCTCAAATACGACATCCTACCAGAGGAGCCAGTGTAGAAACAACAAGTTAAGCAACGGTCAAGCAGATTCATCATATGTAACGAAGTATTGTATAGAAGATCTTATAATGGAATACTGCTATAATGTTTAGATGAACAAGAAGCAAATCAAATGTTATGGGAAGCACACTCTGGGGAATGTGGGGCGCATCAGGCGGGACGAAACTTATTCCATTGAATACATCGAATGGGATATTATTGGCCTTCTATGTTCAAATATGTGATAAATTATGCGAAGCGGTGTCATGAATGTCAGATTCATGGAGATGTTATAAACGTCCCCCTAGAAGACTTACATCAGTCAGTTACCTCTTGGCCCTTCTTAGTTCGGCGACTTGACGTCATTGGTCCTATAAATCTGCCTTCCTCTAAAGGAAAGCAGTATATCTTGGCAACAACAGACTATTTTTCCAAGTGAACAGAGGTAGTTACTTTACGCAATGTCAAAGAAAAGGATGTGGTGAATTTCATCCGGCACGTGATAATATACCGTCATGGTATTCCGTAGAAAATTGTTATGGATAATGGTACGCCCTTAAAAAATTGAGGCATGGAAAAGATGTGTCAGAAATTCAATATTCGTCATTCATTTTCAACTCCTTACTATCCACCGGCCAATGGATTAGCAGAGGCGTTTAATAAATGATAGTCAAGATACTGAAGAAAATAGTGAGAGGGAACAGATGTGATTGGGATGAAAGATTAGAAGAAGCATTATGGGCATACAGAACCACTCACCGGACGGCGACAAAAGCAACACCGTACTCATTGGTTTATGGTGTAGAAGTAGTGATCCCAATCGAAATGCAAGTAGCATCACTCAGAGTGGCAGTACATCAGTCCATAACAGAGCATGAAAATGCAAAAATAAAGCTGAAAGAGTTAGATTTGCTTAATGAGAAATGTCTGGCAGCCCAACAGCGATTACAATCGTATCAAGCAAGAATATCGGCCGCTTTCGATAAACATGTTAAATATCGCTCTTTCAAGAAAGGGGATATGGTGCTGATGCTGAAAAGACCCATAGTGGTCACCCAATGAATAGGGTGCAAATTCGAGACTAAATGGGATAGAACTTATATAATTAAAGAGGTATACTCCAATGGCGCATATCGAGTGGTGAATCAAGATGGGTAAGATATAAGTATACCAGTCAATGCTCGCTTCATAAAGAGATATCATCCCTAAAGACATTATTGATTTTGATCAAGAATATTACAACATAATGATTCTGTATCAAAAAGGGGCAAGAATGGGCAGGACCATGACAATGTATTGACAGATGAATAAATAAAGAAGAAATTCGCAGGCATATCAAGACTATGTATCGACAAGTGTCGTGAAAAGAAAGTGAACATCGTCAGACTAAGAGAGCTCTGATCAAGTGAACTGCAAAACTCTGCCAAAATTGATATCGTCACTAAGCTGATGTATTACAAACAATACAAATGGATCTTCTTGAAGACATTAGCAGAAGCAATGATGCATCAATCTCAGTCAGAGATGTTTATCATTCTCACAGCAGCAATGATCACACCTATTATTGTCTCTTGAGGCATTTTAAGGTGGTCTAGTTAAGCCCTAAAAGGTCAAGCCTTAAAAGGGCTAGCTATGCATAAGACCTATCATTTTTTCCATTCGGGCAGCGACGAGAAGCCAGTGGCCCTAAAAAGCCCGTGAAGGCCATCGCACGCATACCTATGTGGGCAGCTGACGAAGCTAGTGACTAAAAGCCTGAAAGGCTAAAAGTCCTCAAATGGCCGGTCACACGTAAGACCAATGCCATCTATATAGTTTTCCAGCAGCATCATGGGGAATGGAGGAAAATGCCCTCCCGTGAATGGGCTCGACCTTGCAGACGAAGAAAAAGCTGGCCACAGTGTGAGCTCTTTGGCCATGTACATAGATAGGCCAACCATGCATAAGACCCCCCAGATCTTTGGCTCGATTTCAGTACTAACTCATGAGGAATGACTTAAACCTACTCATTGTTAGATTGGTAGCCCGAGATTTGGTACCCCAAAGGTCGCCTTGTGAGCTCTGTGAACTCTAGAGAGTTACCATGGCCAACCCTGTGCGTAATTCCAACCAAGTTCACGGCCCTGGTAGCTTCACTCAGCCCCTCTGATGGACCGCGTTTTGTGAACTCCCCTGGTAGTGAGAAGTCCAGCAAACTCCTAAGAGTTACAGAGACCATCACGTAAGACCACTCGACTCCACTATGCAAGAGTCTAAGAAACTATGTATACTCCACTACTCAAGAGCTTAAACTGTGTGTGACTAACTAAATTGAAGTTTAGTACCGCCAATTAAGATAAGGATCATTTAGGAAATCCTTTACTAACACAGCATAAAAGGATGACACAAAAAGGCGTAAATAAAGTAGTAATCAAAATGAATATTTATAGTACCAAGATACAATGTATTGAAGTTATACATTTCAGAATTCCCTTGTAATGCCTGGTACTACTAAATACTGCTACAAACTTTCTTGAAAATTAACTTGAGCAGTCGCATGTTCTAGCCTGGCGGTCGAAGTCATTCTCGCAGGATCAGGGATGCCGGCTAAGTTTTCCTCCAAAGAGGTAATCAGTTCTTCAATCTTAATCAATTTAGATCTTTCAGAGTCCACAAAATGAAGGCTACAATCTATTTGTTCTTATACTCTCTCAATGTTCAGATCCTCCTCTGAACTTTGCTTCTCTAGTTGAGCTATTTCTTGCTTCAGGAGAGAAATGCGATCTTGAATAGCTGTCTTATTATCAGCAAAGGTTTCAATTGCTCACGCAAAGATAAGTGTTCTTGATCATGGCGAGACACAATCGGAGCAAGCTAAGAAACTTTCTCTTTCGAACATGCAAGCTGCTTCTTGTATTCTAAGAGTTCAGGTGAAGCAATCATGGCTTCAGCTAATGACAGAGCAGCTATTGAATTATGAAACCTGAGAAGAGCATCACATCAACTTTGGCCATTTGTGCGGCACTATCCAGGACATCCAAAGCAACAATCAGATCGGACCATTGATCAGGATCCTTGAATATCTCAACAATCGCCAATATGGAGTTTCTGATCAACGCCAATTTATACCCAGAAATCTTCTCAAGTGACGTCGCGTTCAGTGAAGTGCCAATAGAGCCAGAACTTGCCGCACTGCTTTGAGGTAAATTTCCTATTAAGAAATATAAAGTTATCGTAGAAGTTTTATGTGTAGGTAATCTATGAAAGTGTAGACAAGGAAAAGGAAATACCTTTCACGGGTATTGGAACGGCGGGCAGTTGCGTCTCTCCAGCAAGGGAAGGATTAGGTACTACCATCTTAACGAAAGATGGAGCCCTATCTTCAGTACTCGAAGTGACGGTGGTAGAGATGGGTAGAACAGTTGACTCTACTGGAAAAACTGTTTCACATCCAGCACTCGAAGCAACAATGGTAGGAGAGGGTAAATCAGTTGACTCCTCTAGAAAAGCAATCCCGTGTGCCACTGCTCTGCATTTGTGAGGAGAAGCACTATCTGTCTCCGCATTTGTAACAAAAACACCTGAAATGAAATGCGTAAGACAAGAAATAAAGAAAGGCAAAAGTAAATAACAGTATCAAGACTTCCTTACATGGTGAATATCCATATTCCCCACAGTCTAGTGGTTCTTCTTCTTCCCTTGCCATAGAAGAAGTCTTTGCAGGAACGGCCTCAGAAGTTGAAAGAATATGTCCCTCAGTAGTGGGGATATCTTCCATAATTATATCGTCTTTACCGCTGATATCCACTTCTCCTTCCTCATAGTCGTTCTCCTGACCCTCTCCTCCTATATTGCTTTCCTCGGAGGAAGTATGTCCTGACGAAGAAGTTAAATCTTCTCCAATAGTGTCTTCAGTGCTTGACTCCTCTACAACAGCTTACTTTCCTTTAAAAGGAAGAGATTGAGAGCCTTTCAGTTGAATATCTGCAGCAGCCAAAACTGGAGAAGTGGTAGCAGTGGTCTTTCCCTATGGAGAAGCTTGAGCACGTGTTCGGGACCTTGTCATCGGAGAAGAAGTTGGCTGTTGTTGAGGAAGTGTAGTCCTAGATATAGGAGAGGAAATCGGCTATTGCTGAAGATGAGTAGAAGAAGAAGGTTGATCTTGGGAATTGACAATATTTTCTGACTGAGGGAAGGCCTCTTCTGCAACTTCTTCTCTTTGTGGATGACGGAGAGGAATTTGTTCAAATTCGTGAGTATCACCATATGTTATCCATCCTTTGAGCATATTATCAAGTTTTACCTCACGAATGGGTTCATCCACAGAGATCATGACACAACGATGACTAACAGAGGGGACATGACTAGTTTCTGCAATAAAACCAACTCCCGCTTTGATGACATCACCCTTGAGCCTGGGAGGTGGAAGCCATACTAGCCTAGTTACTGGTAAACTTTTTCTAACTAAGTAAGATTGGTGTACCCACCAGCTCATATGATTGTATGACACCCTCAGGGTATGATCGTAGCTTGGGATGATGAAGGAAGAATTAGCCTGGCCCAGTAATTGCTTCCAAATCATGGCCCAATTAAATGGACTAGTACCATAGCTTCGCATTCTTTGAGTGACTAGCCCACAGTCTTCTGGCACTGCTTGATCGAAGCCAAATTGACGAGCAAAACAACTACGATAATTTAGTTCTCGCCAGAACTCAGTCCCTTCTCTCAGCGGGAGACTACATGATTTAATCGATAAAAAAAATCCCTTTTCTACTAAAGAGAGTGATTCCGTGTCTGCCTTCTCTATATCTACAATATAATGGGATAGACCGAAGTGGAAGTAGTTTATCTTGGCGTCAGAGGAAATGACATCCTTGGCCCAATTGTAAGATCTCTTTACCATGGATCTCTTTTGAAAAAAATAAAGGGGAACCTAGGAGGGATGGACGTAAGCTTTTCCCAGTACGTCGTAAGTCCAAGGGAAATATACACCAAGCTAGCCAAGAAAATAATGTCATGGCACGTAAGTTGAAGTAGAACTGACAGAAGCACTTTTTACATGACATGTAATCTCTCCAGAGCCTCTATAGATTGAGCAAAGAATAGGAGGATCAAGAGAAAATTTGAGTCCCTCAGTCATGGCACCTGCTACTGCAAATAATGAAGGACAAATAACATTCGCTAACTTAGAACTTGGGAAGACCACTATGCTTAGCCAATACACGATGAATGTTGCGAGCTCCCCATAGATAGAATACTTAGCATGACCTTTTATATCTTTTCGAAGACGTTCAAGCTCTCATGAACAGTTGCCATTAAATCTAGAAAGAAAGAGAAGAGAGAAATGAGTAAATGAAGTCAAGATTATATACATATTCAGCTGTGATAGAAGAGAGAGGAGAGGAAAATTACTTGAAAGCTCTGCTGAAGTGGGCCTACCATTGCAAAGGATGAATTTTGTGGATGTTTGGGAATTTTGACATTTCTTTGAAAAGTTCGATGGTCGACTCCGAAATGAAAGGGATATAATCAGGAGAAGAGATGAAAGCAAATTCCTCATTTGTAGGAACAAATTCATCAAAGAATTGATCGATTATTGGCAAACCAGTAATCCTGTGAACATCCCAAAGTGTGACGCTCATTTCGCCTTTAGGAGGATGGAAAGAATTAGTGGAGGAACACCAATAGTTAAGGAATGCCTTCAAAATAGAAGGTTCTTTGCAGAAGTGATGCAACATCGATTCAATTGCGTGGAAGATGTCAATCTTCAACAACCTCTCAGCATGTTTTGCCAAAACTGCATAGCCCATTCAAGATAATAATTACGGGGAGTTAGGAGACCTCTCACTCTGAATTCTTCTGGGCTCCAGATGAAGTGGCGATGGCTAAAACGTTGCCTGAGTGTTTCATAAAAACAAGTCGTCGGGTATAGACTATTAACATTGTAAGAGGGGACAAGGAAAATCATGGGATGAATGTCGCCTATTTTCTATCTCAGTCTCGACGGCTACAAGATGCCTTCTAATAGTCTTGGTTCCTTAAATGACCAGGATTCTGTATAAGCCAATCTTTTTGTGGTCAGGTGATCCCTGGGTTCACAGACCAGCATGGAGTGATGGCGGTGAATACTGATGGGAATCGTGATGACGCCCTGTTTGTAAGGGTTGTCAAATTGAATGGTACCCTGAATAGTATGGACAGATTCCCAAGAGTTGTGGAGTTTCTTCCTATCGTGTTCTTTAATCTTCTCTTGAAACTCTTGGGCTTTGTTTCGATGACACTTCTTGGGTCTGGAAGGAGGAGGGGTCTCTTCTCTAGCAGGAGGCTTTTGACTGATCATCTGATAATGCACCGTTGTCTTCAACCATTCAGCCCAGTCATATTCGCGACCGTGCCTTGGAGGCATTTTCAGATCGCCCATGGCAATAGCCCTGTGGATGGGAGATGATAACATCTCAATGCGTTGGGAAAAGTCGAATGTGGGGAGTACTGGTTCCTTTATATAGGTAGGCCATCTAGCGGTCGTTTTAAATCATTTACGCAATGGTTGAGCTGGAGACAATGGTGATTATGTTGCTTGAGGTGTTGTCATTTGATAAGCCTCGGTGTTTGGCACCTCTCGGTGGGAGGGTTGATCAGAAGGAGGATCGACGGCAACGAAATTTCTTTTGGTTCAGGCCATGTTGAAGATGAGGAAATTGTGTTATGATCGAGGAGATTGCTGAAGTGGCAGTTGCACGGATCGCGTAATGAACAAGGTGTTATGTGGTTCGCGCAACAGATAACGCATTGCGTGGGCAGTGTAACGAGTTGAAAGCCTTGCGCGACGAAGGAATCGTTGCCCGGATCAGGCAACAAATATCAGTTATGCGAGAAAAACTTTTTTCATGAGAGCTCCACTGCAGAATGGAAGGATGAGAAAATGAACCAAGTTTGAATATTTATAGAAGTTTGGGTCGAGTACCATACTCCGGTAGGCGTTGCGCAGGTCGCGCAATAGCCTTGAGAGCAACAGAAACTAGAAGGAAAAAGGGGATTGATCCTGATTCTTTAGTTCAAGAGAATAAAGAATGGATCAAGGGGCCATTTGTTGAAGCATAAAAAATTATGAAGGGGAGAAAGATTTAAGATTGAAAGATGGATATAGAATGAAAGGGATGGATGGAAGAACAGTTTAGTCAGTTGCACGGGCCGCATAACAACGAAGCTCCGTTGTGCAAGTCACGCAACTAAAAGGCATCATTGCGTGGATCGCGCAACCAAGGAAGCCCGTTGTGCGGGTCGTGCAACCAGTAAACATTGTTGCGCGGATCGCGCAATCAACAAAAGAAAGGCATTGTGATGAATGGCCTTCTCCACATGCAAAATAGGTCCAAGGGCACAAGAATTGAGGAATGGCACGTGTGAAAAACCTATAAATACCCCATTCCCCCTCTCATTTTGGAGATCAAAGATTTCAGAGAACAGAGCAGAGGGATTGAAGGTAGAGAGCAGAGAGAAGGTTCAGTTGTGTGGATCGTGCAACGTGTCTATCCATTGTGCAGATCGCGCAACATCTTTTTCAGGTTACGCGGATCACACAACTAGCATATCGGCTGTGCGGGTCACACAACAGGCTCATGATTCAGCCAAGCATACTATGGGAATTGCAGGGAGCGTTCAAGTCCAGCCTTCATCTCCACGAGTTCTTCTTTAGAAAGAAGAAATTCCTCCTAAGTACTGGGAGATGATCGAAATGGCATCGGAATGCTGTCAAAATTTCTATCTTATTGAAGATCGGCTGATCAATTTAGCAATTCCTCCTAAGTATTAGAAGATGGCTAAAATAACGTCGAGATGCTGCTGGATTTAAGATTGGACATATAAAACTTGCTAATTGTAACTTGTTATTTTTGACCTATCTTAGAATCAAGGGATATTAAAGGAATGTAAATGAATTCAGTAATAATAATATGATGATTGATCCATGTTCATTCTCTTTGTTATACTCAAATAAGATAATCTCCCAAATAGAACGCATTTGTTTTCTTGTCGAAACAGTGATTGGATCCTCTACCGGGCTTGGAAGCTAGTAGAGTTACTTTTGAAGTAATCCTAATATGAGCTTGTTGTTAGGATTAGTGTAATAGGATTTTAAATAAACCATAAAAAACTTTAAAAGTCCTATTTACCCCCCCCCCCCCAGGACATATTGACATATTCCTACTTCAACTAGAGCGGTCTTTATCGTAATTTCATCACATAGCCTTGTTGTGGTTGACAATATTCATGGACCTGCTGGTATTTGCGCGTACTCTGATATCTGTGTGCTAGACACCTGTATTGCGCACACATGCACCGCCCTCTAAGCTTCTTAGTAAGCTTATGCACGATTGTTACATGCAAGTGGCGCTAGGTCGCAACAACATTGAGGCAGGAGCTTGTGGCAGATCACTTTCGAGATTTTGTTATTTATGTATTTCCTTTTCAGTACTGTAATCTAATGTTTATATTAGTGGATGTGGTGATGATATTGTTCTTGTGATTTGGGTACTCTCGTAGTTATGCTTCTTTACAAAAAAAAAAAATCATACTGAAAATCTTCCTTGTAGGATCCTAGGATCGGAATCTAGCGTATGGGCGCTAGGAGCCAAGAATGGTGTATTACGGAGGCTGTCGACGCCGGATTCGGTGATCAGAAATTTTGTGAGCATGGTTTCCTAGTTTGGGGCGTGATAGAAGTTGGTATCAGAGCATAACTTAGGAATACCTGAGGATAACATCACATATCTGCTGATAATTACCCTTCACTCCATAATTTGATCCCCAAGTTTGAATAACTTTAAAACTTTCTGATATAGCTCCCTATCATGTATACATTCGAGAGTGCTCAGACTAATAGGCCCTTTGGTCTTTTCTATAGGACATGAAGCCTGAGAGAGAGAGCCAAGCTGCTCCCATGTCTGAGACTAGTACGGCCTCGACCGTATCGGTGAACACGGATCAACTTCAGCAGATGTTGCAGGCGATGGTCGTGATTATTTAGGGGCAGGGTAGGCAACCTGCGGATACACCCACCCAAACTGAGTAAGTGTATGAGAGCTCCCTTCTATATGACTTCAGGAGGCTTGATCCCCCATGTTTCTAAGGAGAGCCCGACCCGTCGGCAGCGGAGCAGTGGAGATCTAAGGTAGAGAAGATCTTTGATACTATGAGGTGCACTTTACAGCAGCAGGTTTCGTTAGCTATCTTTTTACTTCAGGACGAGGCCGAGCATTGGTGGCCCAAGCAGCAAGGGCCAAGTTTTTATGGACATGGGAGGACTTTGCAGACCAGTTCAACCGAAAGTTCTTCCCGGAGCACGTCCGTTAATAACGTGCACTTGAGTCGAGACTCTTGTGCAGGGAAACATGTCAATGTATCAATATGAGGCCCAATTTGTCACATTGTCGAGATTCATACCATACCTGGTAACTGATGAGGGGCGAAGGCCCGCCATTTCAAGTATGGCTTGTGCCTTAGCCTTCGGAATCGTGTCATTGGACATATGCTCACGACATTTGAGCAGGTCATACAGTGGGCCCTGATATATGAGGCGGAGTGGGCCGATTCCTAGCAGGTCCATAATTTGAGCAGAGATCGGAGGAGGAAGGCCCCCTCTGGTAGCTCCCAGCAGAAGCAGCGACCACCACTGAAACCGGGCGCACAAAATTCCTGATCGCCAAATCTAGTGCCGACAGCCTCTATAGTGCCACATTCTCGGCTCCCGGCATCCATATAGATTCTGATCCTGGGATCCTACGAGGTAGATTTTCAATATGATTTTTTTTTTGTAATAAAGCATAACCACAAGCAAAACTAAGTCACAAAACAACATCACCACATATCCACTATATCAAAAACTTTGAGTACAATGTGGAAAGGGAGATATAAATATAGATATCGGAACCCAAAAGCTCAACTACACGCTACTGCCTCAGTGCTGCTGTGATCCAACGTCACCAGCACGCCACAGTTCTGCATAAGCTTATAGAAAGCTTAGAGGGTGGTGCAAGTGTGTGCACAAGGTATATGCCAAGTATGCCATATCAGAGTAATGCTGAATATACTGGCCAGTCAATGAATGCTATCAGTCGTACCAAGGCTATGCGATGTAAGGCATGAATGTTATCGGCCATACTAAGGATTTACGATGCAAGCCATGAATGCTGTTGGCCATACCAAGGCCATGCAATGTGAGGCCTACGTAGCCAAATGTCATATGCGAGATGTAACGTATGCATGCCAGTCCCCATCAAGTACATATATAAGTACAGTTCCACTCTGGGATATCACCGGGGTCTACTACACTCCACACTGAGTACCGACTCCCTAGCCGCATATCCCAATAAGTGGAAGAGACCACACTATTCGCCTAACCAGTAGTCTACCAATACCTGCCCAACTCATCGATAGTAGACTCATTTATAAGATGGTCAAACTCAGCCTGGCTTATATACCCCTCACTCAGGAGGATAAGGCCATACCCCCTTCCAACTGACCACGGCACAGTGGGAGACGCTGCTTACTGGTATTCGGCACCCATGCGCTCATGTATCCACTCGGTCTAGCATTGGAGCATCTCCTGGTACCAAAAAGGTTTTTAGAACTTTCACCCAAGGACATCCTATGTGCCCATAGTGCTAGAGTTAATATTTTCAATATCCAATCGGGCCATCTATGATGTGCTTGTGGAGGCCACAGCCCTGATGTCACTAGGGCGTACAGTAATCATGTCACACTAATGCGAGATGTATAAATCACATTGTCCAGTCATGCAGTAATCCTGTGCGTACCACATGCTCATGTGGGCAACTCTTATCAGTAAGTCCCATAAACAATCTGCCCAATGTCATATGCTATGATCAGTCACTCCTCATATCAAGCATACATATGATGTGTATGGGCATGAATCATGGAGTTATACTAAGCATGTTATATAGTGATGAACTATCTTCATAACGAAGATGGGCCTAGACGGCCTACACACAACAAGTATGGGCCTAACAATGGGCCCTAGGGAGAGTTATAATGCGGACATTTAACCATCATTGCTCCCAAGGCATGACCCACCATAAAACATCATTACATACATTATGATGGAATCACAGATCGCAAAGGACCTTATATACATCACATTTGGCCCCACACAAAGGCCTCATATACATCTCATCGGGCCTCACTCATGGTCCTTATATACATCACATTGGGCCTCAACCCATGGGCCTCAAATACATCAAGTGGGTCGCATCACATGGGCCGCACTAATAGGCCTCATATACATTAAGTGGGTTGCATCCACAAGACGCACCAATGGGCCTGATATATATCAAGTAGGCTGCATCCACAGGCCACACCAATGGACCTCATATACATCAAGTGGGCCGCATTAATGGGCCGCATATACATCAAGTAGGCTAGATCAATGGGCTGCACCAATGGGCCTCATATACATCAAGTGGGCCACATCAATAGCCACACCAATGGGCCTTATGTACATCAAGTGGGCTGCATCAATGGACTGCACCAATGGGCCACATATACATCAAGTAGGCCGCATCAATGGGCCGCACCATCTACACCATTCATCTATTTAGGGATCTTTTTAGAGCATTACCCAAAAATGAATCACATCGGAGATAATGAAGATAATGATTTTTACAATTAAAACTTCACAGTGCCCACCATAGCATTTATTTTCCATCCAATTTGTTCATACGGTCATGAAGACCTGAATTAAGAGGAAAAACAAATATAATATTGATCCAGAACTCCTGTGGTACCAAAAGGATTTCAATGGTAGCTGTTCAACTCTCCACTATTTTCTGCAGTGTGGTCCACCTGATAGATTTGCCTCATTTTAGTCTCAGGCCTTGAGACCAGCTTTCCAATTGGATGGACGGTTTGGATGTAACACATACATCTGTGGTCCCCAGAAAACTTGCCGATGTCAAGACCAGTAGCTAACTGCTGCTGCTGGGGCCACTGATGGATGGTTTGGATCAAACTCAGATCAGACCCACCAAGGTTGTTGATGTATACAGTAGCTATGCTACTGCTCGTGGGTCCCCACCATCCCAACCTGATGGACGGTGTGGATATAAGATACATACATTACGGTGGGTCCCACCATCCTTGCTGCACACACACAGGGAGGTAGGCCCCTAACTAATGGACGAAGTTGATGAAACACTTACATCAAGGTGCTCCAACAGCACCGTCCTTTGCTGGACAATGTGGGAGCAAGCCATACATTAGATGGGTGGGCCCTACAGATGGAGGGTGTAGATAAAACACATATACCATGGGTGGACACCACTATCCCACGTGTTGGACGGTGGTGAGCTCCACCAGAGATTTGAATCTATCACATATATATATATATATATATATATATATATACATATTATATTATATATTAATATATATATTCCCTTTTTTAAAAAAAAATCGTCCAGGCTCTGGACGTCCATTGACAGACGGACTGGATATACAATCCATACATAAGTGGGTCCCATGGACTAAGCAAATATTTGTGTTTTCCCTTGGTCCAGGGCTGCTGGACAGTGCCAGCAGTTGGCTTGTCCAGGCCTGTTAGGTCCACACCGGGATGGCCTCCCATAGGACGGTTTGGATGTGTCACATACATGTGGTGGGTACCACGTGTTGGCCCACCAAAACTTTAAATCAGCTTGATATTTGTGATTTCCTTCAATCAGACCCGTCCAAATGGACTGCTAGGTGGGCCCACTCAGTGGATGGCATGGATAAAATACATTCATCATGGTGGCCTGCAAAATAGGGAAGAGAGATAGAGAGAGAACGAATGATGGAGGGACCCCGACACTATGGGCCCTCCCTTCCATGAATTACAACATACATCAAGTGAGTCCCATACATGTGGGCCCACCAATCAAAATCAATGGTAGAGATTGCATCTCCACCAAAATACAAGGTCTAGATGGCGTTTTCATACTAGGAAAATAAACATCATGATGGGGTCCATAGAGAATGGCCCCATCATGGAATGAACATATGAGTCATGGTGGGCCATCAGCCACACCTATGGTCCAAAGTGAGATCCATACCATCGATCGGTAGGCCCCACTTGCCCCATCATCAAAATACGAAACTAATCCTATAAACACCCACAGTTGGATCTTCTTGGTCTGATGAAATGCCAAACTCCTTGGTTCTCTCTTTGATGGAAGATGATAAGGATTAAAGGTCTAGGATGAGGGATTTTAGGTAAAGAGTGGGCCACACACTTAGCTTATTTTCTCTCCTTAGGATTTTTCCCTCATGGTTGCTTGGGAAATGGCAGAGAATGGAATGAAATGAGAGACGAATGGGGTTGTGTAAGAAGGATGGGATGAGAGGAATGGGTAGTGTAAGAGAAGGATGAGTGTGTGTAAAAGAGAGTTGACTTATGGGGGGTGAGGTGACATGGGGTATGGGTTGCTTGCCTTTATTGGTAAGAAAGGGATGAGAGAGGCATGGGTTGCGTACTTGACTAGTACTTGATTGATTGATGTGATGGGTTGTAAAGTTTCTCTCGAAATTAGCAACGCATGACGTTTCTTCGAAATATACATAGACCCATAACTCCTGGCCTGGGTATCTCATCGGTGTGCAAGACGCGACGATGGTGCGGTCGCGATAGTATAAGTTTCGAGTCGAGCCAACTAAGAATCATAGGATGTGACTTGGGTCATACGCAAATGCCGATTATAGGTCGAGGGTTGCCAGAATTCGATAGGAAGGATCGCGGGAGTCTATGAAACGGTATAGATTAGGATACGGGCCTTACAGCCGTAGAGGCACAAGAAACGTCCATCCTTTCGAGCACAAGCAGCACCTCCAGCACCACCATGGAGACCATTTCTAGGAGTTTACTATGAATCCCGTGGGGTGGGGCACTGTAGGCATGAGTGCCCCCATCCACAGTAGCCAACCAGAGTGCCTCAGTAGCAGCAGCGATGGCAGTACCTGCCACTGAGACCCCAGCAGCAACAACAACCACGGAGGGGACATACACCTCCCCAGCAGGACCCTCAATAGTAGGTGACTCACGTGACCAGGCCTTAGGACCGCCATGTTAGATTAGTCATTAATGAGATTGTAAGGCTGCATAGTATTCCAGTTTTGACCATTTCGGACTAGGATCCAAGGTTCAGTAGGGGTCATGATAGTGTAGGTGAGGCATCTTGGGAGCAAGAGGCTGATATTCGAGAGCGTTATCCCAATCTCTTCGATGATTGATATTATGTTGTATTGTATTGCTAATATATATATATATATAAGTATTTTATTGCTAATATATATATAATGCTATGATTTCTCTTCTTTTATGAGTTATGTCTAATTGCATAATAGTGTAAATTTTGAGAATAAAATTTTTATTAGGAGCAGAGAGCTGTAAGGCCCGTATCCTAATTCGTACCATTCCTTAGACTCCCGCGATCCTTCCCATTGAATTCTGACAACCCACGACCTGTAGACAGCATTTGCGCGTGATCCTAAGTCGTATCCCAAAGATCTGAGTCAATTCGACCTGAGACTTGTACCGCAGCGACTGCGTTGTCACTGCGGTTCCAACGTAATGTCTTGCACACCGATGCAATACCCAGGTTAGGAGTTATGGGCCCGTGTACATTTTAAGAAAATGCCACTCATTTTGAATCCCAAGAGAATCTTTACCCACCTATCACATCAATCAATCAAGTACAAGTCAAGTACACATCCCATCACAACCCATGCTTTCTCTCTCCCCAAGACAAGCAACCCTCCCCAAAGTCAACTCTCATGTCACTCACACCTATCAATAACGCCCATCACTCTACCCATCACTCCACCCCATCTCCCTTATAACCCATCCTCTCATTCTCATTCTCTACCCATTCCCCAAGCAACCAAGGAGAGATTAGCCAAGTGTGTGGCCCACTTCCTACCCCAAAACTCTCAATCCAACCCTTCAATCTTCATCTTCCACCATTAAAGGTTGAGCTAAGGAGCTTAGCATTTCAAGGAACCAAGAAGAAGATTAGCAATCGGTGGGTGTTTTCTCAGATTAGATTGTAATTTTAGTGATGGGCTAAGTGGGGCCTATCGATTGATGGTATGGATCCTATTTTGGACCCTAGTTGTGGCCAATGGCCTGCCATGATTTATATGTTCATCCCATAATGGGGCTATTCTCTAAGGACCCCATCATGATGTTTATCTTCCTATTGTAGAATGGTCATCTAGACCTTGATTTTATGGGTGGGAAAGGGATTTCCACCGTTGATTTTTATGATTTGAAGGCCCACGTGATTTGGGACCCATCTTGATGTATGCATTGTAATCCTATGAGGGCTCATAGTGGCGGAGCCCTCCACCACACGTCTCTCTGTCTCTCTCTTTATCTATCTATCTATCTCTCTCTTCCCTATTTCTCTGCCCACCATGATCAATGTATTTTATCCAGATCATCCAACAGCATGGGGTACACCATGGTGTTTCATCCAGACCATCCAACCATGGACGTCTAGCAACATAGGCTGCTGGACTATATGAAGCGATAACACAAATATCAACTTAATTCAAAACGAGTGGGCCACGCTACATATACCCCACTTGATGTGTTGTATATCCACGCCATCCATCTGGACGTGGGACCCTCTGTACATGTGGCGTCTCCACCATCTAGTTGGGACAGTGGGACCCATCATGATATAAGTGTTTTATCTACACCGTCCATCAGTGGACACTGCTGGATGTCAGTCCGGCAGCAACGAGACCCACCATGATGTGTTATGCATACTGTCTAATCATTTGTAGGGATCATTTTATGGCATTACAAAGAGAATGAGATAGATCTAAATTTCAAGTGGGGCCCACCATTATGTATTTTATCCACGCCATCCAGTAGGCGTGGGTCCCAACTTGATATACGTGGTGTACCCACACCATCCATCAAGGGACGATGGGTCCCACATGATATATGTGTTATACTACACCGTCTAACCACGTGGACGGTGGGGTCTTGACGTAAGTGTTTTATCTACATCGTCCCTGTACATGGGACGGTGTGACCCACAATGATGAATGTTCTGATCCACATCGTCAACTGTCCAGCACGTGGACAGTGGGTCCCACAATGATGTATGTGTTTTATCTACACCTTCCATAGGACGGTGGGTCATACTATGGTGTATGTATTTTATCTGCACTACCTAGCTGGGACGGGATCTACCGTGATGTATGTATTTTATCTGCATCGTTTAGCTGGGACGTGACCCACCTGAGGTATGTTTTATATGCACACCGTCCATGGGCAACAACCCACCATGATGTATTTTATCCACGTCGTCCAGGGCAGGCAACCCATCGTGGTGTATGTGTTGTATATCCATGTCGTCCATCTAGTGGGGCCCATCTGACTCATGAAGGGCCCACCTGCTATTTGTGCAAGGCCCATCTAAATTATGGTAGGCCCACCTGTTGTATGTGCAGGGACCACCTGTTATATGTGTAGGGCCCACCTACTGTATATGAGGCCCGTACGAGAGGCCCAATGTGATGTGTATTAGGTCCATGTTATGAGGACCGTTGTGATGTATATAAGGTCCATTGTGATTGTATGTGAGGCCCATTGTGATTGTATGTGAGGCCCATTGGGAATGTGTGAGGCGCACCACAATGTATGTGTTGTATACACACACCGTTTATCCATTTTTAGGTCGGAGGCCCCACCACCTTATGTAGGCCCACCATGTATGAGTGATGGGCATGCGCTGTCCATTCTCTTCCTAGATAATTGGAGGGCTTAGAGCCCAGTTATGATTCCCATTTCGATCCAAAATGGACCGCACCTTAGAAAAATAGTGGTTAAAGGTCCACTGTTGTAAACCTCCCTAGGGCCCATTGTTAAACCTATACCTTGTTGGGATAACCCAAATCATTGGGCCCCCATTGGTGATACCCATCTCACCTTATTGGGCTAACCTGAACTGTCGGGCCCCATTGATGCTAGTGCCTTCCACCTTGCCTTCTAGGATTATCCCAGCCTTGAGGCCCACCTTGTTCATATCGGGCCTCCATAGGGAAGCCAGTTCATGACATGATAGAGTGGATGAGGAAGCCCACTTATTACACTTAGGCTCATCTTCTTGACTCCCTTTGTTGTATGCCCATTAGGTTCACCACATGAGGTCTATCCCCATTGATGTTAGTGATACCCATCTTCCCTTGCTGGGCTATCCCAAACCTTTGGGCCCCTATTGACGATGGTGTCTTTCAGTATACCTTGTAGGATTATCCAAACCACAGAACCTACTTTGTGTTCATACCGGGCCTTCCATAGGAAATGTGGCCCACCTAGATACATGTGTTTGCCCAAGTTTAGTAACCATTCCCAAGGCCCACTTAAATGTTGAGCGGGCTACCCAATCCGTGTGGAAGGAAACATAGTCCTAGATGTATGGACTCCACCAAAGCCCACCTTGTGTACGTATCGGGCACCATAGGAAAGCATAGTTTATTACATGATAGAGAGGGTCAGGAAGCCCATTTGTTGTACTTAGACTTATCCTCTTAACTCGCCTTGTTATATACCCACTTGACTCACCCAATAAGGCATATCTTATCCTTGGACCTAGTGTTAGGACCGCTGTATCATGTATGCATCATCCACACCATCCATTTACTTTTTAGGACAAGGGTGAGGCCCATCCTTGACGTTAGTATATCATCTAGGCCATCTACAGATTGAAGGAGAGTACATCATCACCCCTTACCATAGATGGAAGAATATGTAGTATCGGATTTGGTATATCCACTGTATAGAGGCTATCTCGATGAATGAGCTAGATCTGTGATCCTTCCAATGTACCTCACCTTGGGATATATGTTATATTAGTGTCTTGAGAAGTTAATGTTAGTCTAACATGGAACATAATGCAAGGACTTCTATATGAGGCATGTCATTAAGCTCCCACTCTTTATGTGTGACATACCGGTTAGGGTCAGCTATTGTCTGCTATATCTGATAATCATGCTAGCGTACTTAGTTTAGTAGGACACACTGAGAACATGCTTAGTATTACATCTTGATACATGCCCATACGTATCATTTGTATGCCTATTATGAGAATGATTGATCATAGCATAGCCAATGAGTTGAGATGTTCCGGAGACTCCTCGTGAGACGGAGTTGCCCCACATGATCATGCAATACACGCAGATTTGATGCATGGCTGGATGGTATGACTCATGCATCTCGCATTTTGTGTGGCATGATCACTTTGTGCCCTAGCGACATCAGGGTTGTGGCCTCCACAGGCATATTATGGATGGCTAGATGGGACACTGAAAATATTTGGGACTCAGCATATGGGCACGTTCGATGTTCATGGGTGAAAACCCATAAACCCTCGTGGCCAGGGGATGCTCCAACGTCTAGACCGACTGGATACATGAGCGCCTGAGTGCCGAGTACTAGTAGGTGACGTCTCCCACTGTGTCATGGTCGGTTGTGAAGGGGGGTGTGACCTTACCCGTCCGGGTGAAGGGGGCTCAGCTAGGTTAAGTTTGACCAGCTCGTAAATGGGTCCACTATCGATGAGCTGGGTAAGCATACTACTGGCTAGGCAGATAGTGAGGTCTTTTCAACTCACCTGATTGCGCGTGATGGGGCAGCAATCTGGTGTGGATTGTGTTAGACCTCGGTGATATCCCAGAGATGTATGGTATTGATATTGTGATGTCTCGTCACTATTGCACACGTGGGTGGACGCTGATGTGGGCGAGGCCTAAGGGCCTGGGCGAGCTACCAGTGTTTGGTAAGCTACTGTGCTGGTAGGCTACTGTGTATATAGTGAGGTGAATTTTTGTCCCACATCGAAAGCACTGAGGCGATCATATGCAGACTTGCTAGTAAGAGTTTCGTACTCAGCAGTTGACTCATTCATTCGTTCGTTCACTATCCACTCGGGCTAGTGGTGCGCAACCAAATTATTATGTGTACCTTCACAATTGGTAAGATTTCGGTTAGGCGTGCAACTAACTTGAGATTAGGAGTTTACCACATTGAGTCGAGATATCCAAATTTAGGTATGGGACTAGTTTGGATAGAAGTCCCTTGTGATGAACCCCACAGCTTGCGATACTACGTACTATCATCCCGACTGCACACTCTAACTTTTTCATTTCTTTTACATTACATCCTTTGTATATGGCATTTGGTTTACTATGTTTCTGCATTACATGGCCTAGAGAAGGCTGATGGTATTCATGGACTTGTCAGGATTTGCACCTTGCATTGCATCCTCAGCATATGACATTTAACATAATATGTCTTGCATCACATAGCCTTGTTATGGTTAACAGTATTCATGGACTTGCCAGTATTTCTGCTTACTCTGATATTTGTGTGCTTAGCACATGTATTGTGCACACATGCACCACCCTCTAAGCTTCTTAGTAAGCTTATGCACGATTGTTACGTGCAGGTAGCGTTAGGTCGCAGCAGCATTGAGGCAAGAGCTTGTGGCAGATCACTTTGGAGATTTTTTTATTTATGTATTTCCCTTTCAGTAATGTAATCTAATGCTTATATTAGTGGATATGTAGTGATGATGTTGTTCTCGTGATTTGGGTACTCTTGTGGTTATGCTTCTTTACCAAAAAAAAATCGTACTGAAAATCCTCTTTGTAGGATCCCAAGATGGGAATCTGGCGTATGGCTGCTGAGAGCCGAGAATGGGGTACTACGGAGGGTGTCAGCGCTGGATTCGACGATCGGGAATTCTGTGAGCCCGATTTTCGAGTTTAGGGCATGACATTGATGCATTCAATTCTACCTATTGGAAGGTAAGAATGTGTAACTTTCTCAAATGTTTAGATCATACTATTTGAGACATCGTTGAGAATGGGTGGATCGCACCCATGGAGAAAATTGTATCAGATGATGGTTTTACCACATCTAGACTTAAACAAAAAGTATTTTGGATCAACTTAGGAAAAACAGGGTCTGCTTGTGATGCAAAAGCCATGAACGCTATTTACTGTGCAGTTTCACAAGAAGAATTCAAAAGAATATGCATCTATGAAGCATTTAAACAAGCATGGAATTTATTGAAAACTACTCATGAAGGAACCAACACAGTGAAACGCTCTAAGCTTCACCTCCACACAATTCAAAAATATCAAAATGGAGGAGCATGAAATGTTTATAAAATTTTACACTAAGCTTAGTAACATTTGTAACTCCATGTGGGGGTTGGGAGAAAGAGAGTTCTGGTTCCATGAATTCATAGGAAAATATTAAGATTCCTACTAGAATGCTTCTCCTCAAAAGTCACTATAATTAGAATATGGGAACATTGATTACATGAAAGTAGAAGAACTATTAGGTTCCTTAAACATAAAAACTACATTTCAAAACCCCTACAAAATTCAAACACATTGTCCTCCAAACCTCATAGAAAAAACATGAATCTAAGGAGGACAGTGATGAAAATGAAAATGATGAGGAGATGGCCTTATTGGCCAAAAGGTTCAAAAAAAATTTCAACAAGAACCAAAGGAAAACCATTTACAAGAAGGGGAAGAACTTTAACTAGAAACGCCACATAGGTAAATCACCCAAAAGGTCAAAAGAGACCCAATGTTACAACTGTAAAAGGTATGGTCTTCTTTTTACAGAATGTCCCTTGAAAAATAAATCAAAAGGAAAGGCAATGACTGCCACATGGGATGATACGAAAGACTCTGTAACATCCCAAAATTTTGTGGCCCAAGTACATACTTACACCTCAGAATTCTGGGTGTTAATAGTGTAAAACTTGGATGCTTCAAAATCGCACCTTGTCTTTTTCTTTTTCATTTAGATCACATCTAATTACATTCACGAAGGTAATTATTCACAAGAGTAAAATCAACTATATTTATTATTTCAATAGAGTAAAAGAATTTAACAAATCATTAAATGCCCTCTTAATGGGATCTTATTACATTATCAAAGTTTATAGGGATAAATAAATAAAATAATTCGTAGTACTATCCTTCTTCTTTATTCGAAAGAATCTTCCATATAATGATTATCATCCATATCATCAACCTGTAATTCACCTATAATATCTATATGGTTGGAGAGGGTCAATGCCCTACTCATAGTGACGGTTGTCCTTTAAAGTTTACAATGATTCAAGTGATTCATAAGAATAATAAAAGGGTTCGATACATCTCATACTCCACAAATATAAGTGGTATCGGTATGTGCAAACATTCTACATGAAATGCATGCCTAACAAAGTATGTGCGATCCATCACACTCAACGATCATGATCACAATGTGGAAAGTATTTCAAAATATTTGACTCGCCCAACATCCCATACTATGGAGATTCATCGGCATGTCCAATGTTACCGTGGATTTATAAGAACATCTCAAGGCAACACAACAATGCGATTGTAAGATTTACATGACATGACTTGTTCATGGACTGGCTATTTACGACATCCAATCCTGAGAAGTCATGTAACAATGTAAGTGCTATGTTGTATATCAAGCACCCTATATTGTCAAATTTTGTAGTGACAAACCACTTTGGAATGATGGACTTGTTCATGATGGGAAGTTCACCTTTAAGTGACCTTTGAGTGATGGAATGTCTGCCTTCATATGAAGATGTGTTACAAGCTATAAAGACTGGTCTATCTACATCAACTTTATGTCTAACATCAACTTTAAGTGCTACATCGACTTGAAGTTCTAGACCAAGTTCAAGTGCTAATTCAAATGCAAGATCAAGTTAAAGTACACTTCATAGTCAAGAAAAAGATCAAGTTTCAAGTATACAAGTTCAAGCTTCAAATACTTCAAGAAGAAGATCTACCGGATCTACTAAAGATGCAAGTTCAATGTTCAACGTTTCAGGTTTAAATGACCCTAGAAAGACCTTAGGTTTAGGTCATTAATATTGTGCATTTAATATAGGTCATTGTGCTTATTATATAGGGTTTGCTTTGACTAGTCCTAATCAATGTTCAACTAGTCCAAGCTTTGACTCGACCAGTCTAGAGTTTTTCTCGACCAGTCTAGATTTAAATTCAAAATTTCATAATTTTCTGGTAGGTCCTTGACCAGACGAGGACCCTGCTCAACCGGTCATGGAGACTGGCTCAACTAGTCGAGAAGGGCTCAACTAGAACTCCAGCAACCATTTTGAGCCCCACTAGACCAGTTGAGGGTTAATTTTATCCAATCGCGCCAGAATTTTTGAAATTTAGTTGCTCCCAGGACTAGTCGAGGCTGCCTTCTACCGGTCAAGGGAACCGTTTTTCAACCTATAAATAAATGACTTTTCTCAACTTTTTTCATTCATTTCAAGCCAATTCAAGCCACCACTCTGAGAGATAAGTCCCTGTGATTGTTAAGCTATTGTATAGTAATTTAAGATTCTTTTTATAGCTTTTTGATTTCTAATTTCTTTATCTCTTGCTACTTCAATCCTATTTGATAAAAGGGAATTCTGATCTACCCCTTTTGAGATCCAAGAAATTGAATCAAAGTAGCCCATGGTTGGATTAATTTAAAATTCATTTAGACATAGAACCCTTTCATTTGTGTGATTGAACATTAGACATCTTCATCTTCAAAGAAGCGGTTCTTCTAGGTTACATTAAAATAGAATCTACAGATAAGTATTTTGAATTATAGTTTTTAGTTTTTGAGATTGCCAGAAAATCTCTATTGTGGTTTTGACTGAGATAGCTAGAAAATCTCAGCATGGGATTTTTAATTGTGCCAGCCCATTGAAAACACAATTGAAAAGGTTTTAAGGTGAACCATGGAAAATCTTATTTCATAGTGAAAGCCAATATCACGTGGGTTGTGATTATTGGGAGTGTATTAGGCGTGGCTGTTTTAGAACAGTTGGTGTTCACACCAAACTACTATAATTTTTGGAGTTTGGTGGACGATGATGTATGTGATTTATGTGTGGTGAATGCTTGTATTTATTTCATGTACTTGTGGTGAATGTTGTAATAGCTAGACTTGTTTCAATTGCTTATTGTATTAGTTTGAGTTTTTTTATCCTTACTGAGATCAAGAAATCAAGTTGTCCTACCATAAACTTTGGTTTTTGGTGTAAAGTTGTCCTTTGAACAACGTTTGTATCAACCTCTCAATACTATTGCAATTGAGGTTGATATTTGGTTCAGCTATCTGCATTTATATTTCACATTTATTTTTTATTTGGCATAGTCCTATTCACCCCCCCCCCCTCTAGGACTGAGAGTTCGCCCTTTTCAAGTGGTATCAGAGCTAAGTGGCTCATTCTATTGGATTTATTTCCTGAGCTTATCGATTTAGAGATTTCAGTATGTCGAATTTTGATAGCCGATCTTTTACTAGGTCACCATCGTTTGATGGCTCCAACTATGCTTGTTAGAAAGCCAGGATGAGGATATTTCTGAAATCCATTAATGAAAGCATGTGGCAAGCCACGGTACTAGATGGAAACCACCAGTGTCTAAGGTTCTAGGCAGTGATGGAACCATATCCACGAAGGAAACACCGTTTTATATGTGAACTACTCTTCAAAAAAATTGAGTGTAGTGCGAATGCTAAGGCTTTAAATGCAATCAGTTATGCACTATCACCTGATGAATTTAAAAGAATCATTTCTTATGATACTGCTAAACAAGCCTAAGACATTCTTGAAATGACACACGAGGGTACATCTATTGTAAAAAAGTCTAGATTTCAGATCCTCACTACTAGGTTTGAGGAAATTCCTTTGGAAGAAAATGAGTCTTTCATGGACTCTATATGAAACTAAATGACATAGTCAACTCTATGTTGGGTCTTGGAGATGGTATCTCAGAAAGCAAAGTCTGTACTAAAATATTGTAATCACTTCCTGAGAGATTCAACTCCAAGGTGACTGCCATTTAGGAACTTAGAGACAAATCAAATGAAGGTTAAGGAACTTGTTAGTTCACTTCAAACATACGAGTTAAATTTCAAAGCTCCAAAAGGTAAGTCTATAGCTCTTAAATCATCCAAATCTATTTCTCATGATAGTAATGCAAATTCTGATTGTGAAAACTTGAAGAATGATATGGCTTTAGTTATAAAAAAAATTTACAAGATTTTTAAAAGTAAAAAAATAGTTGATTTTCAAAAACCCTCTGAGATGAAAAAGGGTAAATCTAAAACATGAAAATCTGTAAAAGATATCCAGTGTTTCAACTACCATGAATATGGGCATTTGACAAATAAGTATCCAAAGAGGGAGAAGCCAAAGCGAAAAGGCATGTTAGCCACATGGGATGAATCATCCAGCTCTGAAGCTTCTTCTGAGTCAGATGAATCAAAACCCGAAATTTCAAATGAAGTCAACGATTAAATGACTCTAACTAGAGTCACTTCTATAAATAGTTGCAATTCAACTGAATATAAAAATCTGAGGAGTGACCCTGAAAATAATAATGAAGATGATCTTCAAGATGCCTATAATGCCCTATACAGGGAGAGTTGTAAGATTGCTATCAAGCTAAAACTTTAAAAAGAGAAATTTCTGAAATTGAAAGAGGAAATTGAAAACTCTATTTTAGAAAAATCTCATATTTCTAATTGTTTTGAAAAAATAAAATGTGATTTAAATTTCAAAACATCTGAACTTGAAAAATTAAGAACAGAAAATGAGAAACTAAAACTTGAAGTTTCTTCCCTATTGAGTTTAAAGGATACATGGAGGTATGCCCATGGAGACCCTAAGCTTGAAAAGTTATTAACCACATCCAGAACATGTGGAGACAGATCGGGTCTGGGCTAGGATAAATACATGCCTCTAAAAAATAAGAGTGTATCTCTTACATTTGCAAAGGAGAAGCCTCTAACTCAAAAGGAAAGAGCTTGAAATATAATAATCAAAACAACTCTAAAATGTAAAAACTTTTCAAGCTTCTAAAGTCAATACTAATAATGTCACTTTAGAAAACAATGTTATAATCCTTTAGCTGAAAAAATTGAAGACTTACTCAAGGAGCTTCTCAAATCTAACTCTAATGTGAGATTTAATAATAATTTCAAGCGAAAAAAAACTAACAGTGATCCAAAACCCAAAACTATAATGAAATGGGTTGCTAAGGTTACTTGTCTGGTTGCCCACACCACCTTCAAGGCTTCGAGTCAATCAAAGTGGTACCTAGACAGTGGTTGCTCAAGATACATGACAGGTGACAGAGATTTGTTCACCAACTACGAAGAAATGACTAATGGCTTAGTCACTTTTGGTGATTGAAGCAACTACAAGATAATTGGCCAAGGTACGGTTCATATTTCTAACCTTCCTCCTTTTGAAAATATTTTATTTGTAGAAGGACTTAAACACAATCTTTTGAGCATATCTCAAATTTGCGATAATAAGCATAGTGTTAAATTTACAAATCAAGGATGCGAGATCTCAAATGAGAAAGGTTGTGTGATATTAAATGGTCGTAGAACATCTGAGAATTGTTATATCGTGAATGAATCTTGCTGATCTAAATTATCTTGTTACATGGTCCAAACCGATGATAACAAATTATGGCACAAACGCCTTAGACATGTGAACTACTGAAATTTGTATAGATTGAGCAAAGTCGATCTTGTTAGAGGTCTACCCAATTTGAAGAAAATGGATAAAATATGTGGCGCATGTCAGATTGGAAAACAAATAAGGAGTAGTAGTAAGAAAGTGAACTCCTTTGCCACATCCAAACCTCATGAACTTCTCCACATGGATCTTATTGGACCAACCCAAACGGAGAGTAGAGGCGATAAGAAGTATTTCTTGGTAATTGTGAATGACTTTACCAGGTTTACTTGGGTTGCATTCATGAGAGAAAAATCTGAAACTCTCGATGAAGTTAAAAGAATACTCAACCGTATTTAGACTGAAAAAGAAATGAATGTTGTTAAGATCCGAAGCGATCATGGATCGGAATTCAAAAATAGCAATTTTGAGAAGTTCTATGGTGATCATGGTATATCACATGAGTTTTCTGCTCCTAAGACACCTCAACAAAATGGAGTTGTTGAAAGGAAAAACAGAGTGCTACAAGAGATGGCCAATATAATGTTAAATAGCATGAAGTTACCTAAAAATTTATAGGCTGAAGCTGTTAATAATACATGTTATATCATAAACCGTGTTTACATTAGAAAATCTAAAGATAAAATGGCTTATGAATTGTGGTTTAATAAGAAACCTACCGTTAAATAATTTCAATTTTTTGGAAGTAAGTGCTACATTTTACAAGACCGAGAAAATTTAGGAAAGTTTGATAGTAAGAGTGATGAAGGGATATTTCTAGGTTATGATCTGAATAGTCGAGCATACCATGTTCTTAATAAGAGAACTGGTGTTATTAATGAGTCTATAAATGTTGTTATTGATGATCACCTGAACACACCAACATCTAGTTCAGAAGATGATGAAGTCACTATAATTGATAAACCTGACTCCTCATCTTGTCAAATCAATACTGAACTATGATCAGTTAAAGACATCCTACTGATCAAATACTAGGTTACCCTCTTACTAGTTTGTGTACTCGAAAACAACTGAAAAAATATGTAATTATGTGTGTTTTACTTTCCAAATCAAACCAGCCAACGTAAAAGAGGCACTCACTGATGAAAATTGGATAGCTGCCATGCAAGATGTACTTAACCAATTTGTTAGGAATGATGTATGGTATTTAGTTCCATGACCATCTAATAAACATATAATTGGAACCAAGTGGATTTTTAAAAATAAATCTAATGAGTTAGGGAATATAATAAGAAACAAGGCTAGATGGGTTATATAAGGGTACACTCAGATAGGAGTTGATTATGATGAAACCTTTGCCGTAGCAGTTCGTCTTGAATCCATCAAATTATTCATATCCATTACAGATTTCAAAAAGTTTAAGATCTATCAAATGGATGTTAAAAGTGCATTTCTAAATGATGATCTACACGAAGAGGTTTATGTTAAATAACCTAAGGATTTTGAGGACCCTAAACACTCTAATCATGTGCATCGCCTTAAAAAGGAACTTTATGGTTCGAAACAAGCTCCTACGACATGGTATGAGAAATTAACTATTTTTACTAAGTCATAATTTTGTTATGGGGAGTTTTGATAAAACTCTTTTTGCTAAAAAATTCAATGAACACATACTAATAGTACACATCTACGTTGATGATATTATCTATGGTTCTACTTGCTCCAACCTGTCCATTGAGTTTGTAGAGTTGATGAAATCCAAGTTCAAAATGAGTATGGTGGGAGAATTGAACTACTTTCTATGTTTACAAGTTAAACAATTAGAAGACGGTATCTTCATTTCTCAAACCAAGTATGCTTTAAACCTGGTTGAGAATTTTGGATTTGAGAATAGTAGAAAATTCGATACTCCTATGAGTACGACTCTTAAGCTTTCAAAAGATACAACAAGTAAAAGTGTAGATCTTCGGTTATATCGTAGTATAATTGGTAGTTTGCTATACTTAACTGTAAGCTAACTTGATATAGCATTTAGTGTAGGTATCTGTATTAGATATCAATCAGATCCTAAGGAATCTCATCTTATTGCTATCAATCATATTATTAGATATGTCGCAAGTATGGGTAATTAGGCTTCTAGTATCCGCATGATACTAATGTTCAATTAGTTGGATTTACGGATGCTGACTGAGCTGGGAATATAGATGATAGAAAATCTACCAGTGGTGGATGTTTTATACTGGGTATTGTTTAGTTTCCTAGCACAGCAAGAAACAGAGTTCCGTATCATTATCCACAGCTGAGGCTGAATATATTGCAACCAGAAATGCTCGTACCCAGCTTGTGTGGATAAAAAGAATGTTCAATGATTATGGTATTGCGTAAGATACAATGATATTGTATTGTGATAACTCAAGCGCAATTAATATTTCTAAAAATCGCATCCAACATTCCCATACCAAACACATTGACATTCAATATCATTATATTTAGGAATTAGTATAAGATAAAATGATTTCATTGGAATACGTTCAACCAGAAAATCAGCTTGTGGACATATTTACTAAACACCTTGACAGGAATATGTTTTCTAAATTGAAAATGGATATTGATGTATGTAATTCTAACTGAGCTTATCATGTTTGCATGCTTTATTTTATACATATTTTTATGCAAATAATTTTGGAATAATTTTTGAATAAAAATATTTGAATTTTTGTAATTACATGACCGGTCGAGCACGTCCTCGACCAGTCGTGGCTCGACGGGTCGAGCATGTACTCGACCGGTCGAGTTGCGTGGTTGGGAGCCATTTATGAGTGAGAAAATCACTTTTTCTCTCATTTTCTCTTCTTCCCCATCAACTCCCTTTCCAACCTGTCGAACCCATCTTCGATTAGTGCTTGGTAAGTACTCCACTTTTTTATTTTCTTTCATATTTGGGTTCTTTGGATCATATATTGCTAGATTTTTGGGTTGATTTGAGCTTTACGAGTGGTCTCTAAGGATTTCTAGCTAAAAAACTGTTGGGCTTGAAATCCTTATTTCCTTTGTTGCATTTCTTTCTTTTTATTTTGCAATGGAAGGAAGAGCTAAGAAGAAAGCTACTAGAGCTTCCACTTCTCGATCCACTCCTATTAGGGTTCGAACCCTTCGTTCTCCTGAAGAGGATACCGAGTATGTACGAGATCTTTGTTATCGCGAGGTTATTATTAAGCAGTCGGTCAATTCAAATAACCTTGCTCAATTTCAGATTCTTCCCCTCCTTACCGTTGTAGGTTGGGAGAACATCTTGAATTGGGACGGACCGGCATACTGCTCCATTGTGCAAGGGATGTTCACTTGCATTATTGATGTATCTCTTGATGTATTGACCTTTATAATTGTCTTTAGAGAAGGATCATTTAAAGTCGATCGTTACTTAATTTCGGGTTTACTTGTTGTTAATGTAAGTAATGATGGTATTCCAATACCGACCTTAGCCGAAAGGCTGTCTGAGTCAGAAAAACATACACTAACCCACAAATTATGTAACATGGACTTGAAATGGAGTGCAGGAAATACGCTTTGAGCCAACCAAATGTTGCCTAAATCTAGGGTTTTGCATCGCATTTTTATTTCAAATGTCTATCCCTGATCTGGTAACAAAGCTGAATTGACATCATTTATGGTTCGTATTATTCACTCTGTTGTGTCAAGTATTCCTATTTATCTTCCCTTTTTGATCTGTTACATTATTATTCAATTTTGTCTTCACCCGAGCCACAACTATATCTCGTTTGCTTACTTGATGACCACCTTAGCTTTGAATTGTAATGTGGTCACTCCACCTAGTGAGGCTCCTATTTCGTTTCTTCCGTTCAATAATTCAAATATAAACAAGATGAACCTAAAGCTAAATCCTAGTCAAAGGGATGGGGAAGCGGAGGAAGTTGGAGAAGAAGATGCGCTACCAACCGACACCATGATGGAAGATATTTTTGATGAGTTAGAATTAGATGATTTTGAGGCTGATCCTGATTATCAACCACCTAAGTATGATGAGCGCCTTCACGCTTTAGAGGAGAAGGTAGATGCATTGAAAATATCCCAAGATAGTCAAATGAAATATATGCGTAAGTATTTTCGATGCATCAGATTGATCCATCCATTCCACCTCCTTCATCTGGATCGGACTAGATTTTCTTGATATTTTGGGCATGTATTAATGTTAAACTTTAACTTTCACTTCTTTTTAGACTTGTTACGTATAACTTGTTGATGTTGATACTTTGTTTAATTATGCTCTTAACTTTAACTCTTTTTCTATTACTCTCTGTTATTATCATAATCCCAGCTATGTTTGCGCTCTATTATTTATCTTCCTTTGTCAAGTTGTGACAAAAGGGGGGAGAATTTAGTAGCTATGTGGTTATGTTCATGAGATTATATGGTGCATGGTGTAGAGTTGCATTTTTTAAAAAAATATGTATTTGTTAATATAGGTACTCTACAACTCACCAAGCTCAGATTGAGGGGGAGTTTTTTTTTTTTTTTTTTTTTAAGAGTATCATATCATGAAGTGGAGTTGTGATGTGTGTGGACTTGTGGATTATTATAAAATCTTCTAAATTGGTTTTGTTACAAATTTGACAAGGGGGAGATTGTAAGTGCTATGTTGTATATCAAGCACCCTGTATTGTCAGATTTTATAGTGACAAACCACTTTGGAATGATGGACTTGTTCATGATGAGAAGTTCACCTTCAAGTGACCTTCAAGTGATGGAATGTTCACCTTCATATGAAGATTTGTTACAAGCCATGAAGACTATTCTATCTACATCAACTTCATGTCCAACATCAACTTGAAGTTCTAGACCAAGTTTAAGTGCTAAATCAAATGTAAGATCAAGTTGAAGAACACTCTATAGTCAAGAAAAAGATCGAGTTTCAAGTATATAAGTTCAAGCTTCAAATACTTTAAGAAGAAGATCTACCGGATCTACCAAAGCTACAAGTTCAATGTTCAACATTTTAGGTATAAATGACCTTAGAAAGACCTTAAGTTTAGGTCATTCATATTGTGCATTTAATATGGGTCATTGTGCTTATTATAAGCTTTGCTTCGATTAGTCCTAGTCAATGTTTGACTTGTCTAAGCTATGCATCGACCAATCTAGGGTTTTTCTCAACCAGTCGATGTAAATTCTAAATTTTAGAATTTTCTGGTAGGTCCTCGACCAGTCGAGCACCCTACTCGACCGGTCATGGAGACTGGCTCGACCAGTCGAGAAGGGCTCGACTCAAACTCCAGCAACCATTTTAAGCCCCACTCAACCAGTCGAGGGTCAGTTTTATCCGATCGTGCTAGAATTTTTAAAATTTAGTTGCTCCCAGGACCAGTCGAGGCTGACCTTAGACTAGTCGAGGGAATCATTTTTCAGCCTATAAATAGAGGAATTTTCTCGACTTTTTTCATTCATTCCAAGCCAATTCAAGCCACCACTCTGAGAGATAAGACCTCGTGATTGCCAAGCTATTGTACAGTAATTTAAGATTCTTTTGATAGCTTTTTTATTTCTAATTTCTTGATCTCTTGCTACTTCAATCTTATCTGATAAAAGGGAATTCTGATCTACCCCTTTTGAGATCCAAGAAATTGAATCAAAATAGATTAAGGTTGGATTAATTTAAAATTCATTTAAACCTAGAACCATTCTATTTGTGTGATTGAACATTGGACATCTTCATCTTCAAAGAAGCAGTACTTTCGGGCTATATCAAAATAGAATCAACATATAAGTATTTTGAATTATAGTTTTTGGTTTTCAAGATTGCCAGAAAATCTTTATTGTGGATTTGACTGAGATAGCCAAAAAATCTCAGCGTGGGGTTTCTAATTCTGATAGCCCATTGAAAACACAATTGTAAGGGTTTTAAAGTGAAGCTTAGAAAACCTTCTTTCATAGTAAAAGCCAATATCACAAGGGTTGTGATTATTGGGAGTGTAGTAGGTGTTGATGTTTTAGAACAGTTGGTGTACACATCGAACCACTATAATTTTTAGAGTTTGGTGGATGATGATGTATGTGATTTATGTGTGGTGAATGCTTGTATTTATTTCATGTACTTGCGATGAATGTTGTAATAGCTGATTTGTTTCAATTGCCTATTGTATTAATTTGAGTTTTTTATCTTTCCTGTAACGCCCCAACTTTTCAGGACCCGAGTATATGACCTGTATCCCAAAAACCCGAGTGTTAACCTTAAAGGATGGTCAAATTTCATATATGTATATATATATAGCATTCAGAGTAAGTAGATGAGCATAGGATGGACAAATCAATATAAAGAAAAGTTTTCATTTACATTTGAAGTGTACAAGAGGTTGCCCATAATGACTTATACAAACCAATGTCTTAAAAATTATCAAATACAAGAATTACATGATTCAATGCATGAGAAATAGTGGAGTGCGAGTAAATTTGAGCTGCAAGACCCCACAACTTCTTGAGGTAGATACAGTCATGCGATCCTGACACTTGTACCCGACTCCTCATCGGCCTGAACCTGAAAATCACTTAACCCACCTGTGCTACCTGTATGGTTATATATTTGATGTATGAGTGGCAAACTCAGTGTGAATTCCCCTTAAGATTACACACCACCGCATTAGGTAAGCATAGTTATAAAACAAAGCATACAAAACAATACATGATGCAGGTCTTATTATGTGCATGGATGTGTGAATGTAGTCATCACCCTGGGGATGCTCATCCGTTTGGACAGTGGGCTCATCACCTATGCAATCATCGACCTGGGAAAAGCATCCAATCGGACAAATATGTACATCACGTATGATAGCAATAGATGCTGGTCTATGCCATGTATGCATGATTAGCTAATCCATTATTAGTCTAATTACAACCAACCATTTCAAATAAGCTCAAAGGTCACAATAGGGGCTCGTCACCAGCGTAGGCCGACAGCTCAAGCATAGGTCCCATACCACCATCCCCGGCTTATGAGACTACCATCTTAGGATGTTTAATGTAAAATCCAACGACTAGTGGGCAATCATATTACAATATATAGAGCTTATCATCGCATGGTTACACAATATAAAACATTGAACCCATATAGGAAAAATACCAAAACAAAGCCACATAGGGCCAATATCAAAACAAGCCACATAGGACAAATATCAAAATAATCCACAAAGGGTGAGTATCAAAACCATGCGATAAAAGACCATCCTTGAAAACTACTTAAACACATCAACCCTTCATGGTAGGCCCACATCAATGATCCATCTAATCCACCACTCAATAACCACTATATTGAAGGTCCATTGCAATCATCGTCAATCGAGTTACATCCCAAGTATGAGTGTACATTTATAAGTGGGGATTTCCCACTAACGTACCAGTTTAAATCCCAGAAGCAATCCACAAGTAATCCAATAACATGAATTAAATATACAGGATAAACATTAAGCATGTGATGTAGCAACTCAATTCCAACAATTAATGCATGTGGTTATAGAATGGAAATATCATTTATAAATTAAAATAAAACTATAACTTAAGCTAATGGAAAAATGAAAAGCTTAAGGGGAAGAAATCATCACCTTATACCTTGAATCGCTAATTGACGTTGCTAGGAAGCACGTGCACCCTCAGAGTTGAGTCCTACCATTGTGAAGTTGTACATGAGATCAATGTTCTACCAAGTGTCTATGGTCAAGATTTATGCAACATAAGGTTTAGATTACTTTTAGGATTTTAGTATAGAATTAGGACTTCATCCTAGAGTTTAGTTATAGGCTTTAGATTCTAGAATTTGAATCCAAGATTAGTATTTCTATTATTATTATTATTATTATTATTATTGTACGATGGATCGAATAATTTTCACAGTAGGAGTACTAATCTATTATTAATGATGGCTCTTAGGTTCCTATTGAAATATACTGACATTATCTAATATTCCTATAATGACTAAAAATCTCCTAAATAATGTAAGCAAGAATGATAGAATATTTAGTAACGATCATAATAAGGGCTTACGCTAATAATTATGTTAACAAATATTATACTAATTTCATAAGGAAAATGATAAATATTTTCTAATGCTAATAGTCATAACTATCGATAATGAGTCTAGTCATGATAATGGATACAATGATTTACCATGAATTATGAAATTCTACACTTAGGCCAAACCTAACACACTATCTATGCTTAGGGTATTGACCTAGAGTTTAGATTACTTATGTCTAGGATAGATTTTAGGTTTTGAGTGTTACTTGGAGTGTAATTGCAACCATTATCATTAACCATATAATTAATGTTAGCTATACGACATTAGTGATCGTTGTGGTGAAGAAAGTAGTATGATCTACTATCAATGATTGTACCTAGGGATGATAAGTAAATTACTGATGTTTAATAATGGTAATTTTATTTGTAATAACTACTATCAGCATGGATAATCTACTAACGGTTAACCATGCTCGATAATCACAATTATTATCATAATACTAACAATAATAATAACTCAAAATAATCTATTTTGGAGGAGAAGAGTTGACTCACCTTATTGACTCTGTTCGAGCCAAGTTAACTCGGCTTAACACAACCACTATCTTACTTTCTCTCTCCTTCTCTTTTTCCCTCTAGTTTTTCTTTCCTTTCTCTTCCCCATCTTTTCTCCTTTATTCTTCTGCTAGAAGTCCAGGAATGGACACCAGACTAGTCCTAAGTTGGGACGGACTTGACAGCGAGTCGAGTTGACTTGGAGGGTGAAACCACTCGACTTTCTTCCTTTCCCTTCTCCCTACTGGAAACAACCAGGCCCACACTCAACTGAGTCTAGACCAGGACCAAACTCATGCCGGACAGCAGCCTAACTCAGTCAAGCCTCGACTCAGTTCGAGCTAGCCCAGTGCAGCGTTGCACTCTTCCTCCCTCTCTGCCTCCTCTCTTCTTCTCTTTTTCTTTCCTTCTTATTTCTCTTGCTTTCACTTCTGTTGACAGTAGACCCGACCAACTATCTGACTTAGCCTATGATTCAGCTGACCCGCTGGTTGGATTTGCCAATCTGACTGTCGGATCCTCCTTCCTACTATTTCTGCTTCCTCCCTCCCTTCATTTTCCTTCCCTTTCTTCCTTCCCTATCTCTCTTTCACTTCATTCCTCTTTGTTGAAGGCCCGACAGCATCAGACGATCGAGCTCGTCCTGACTCGAACTGAACCCGATGCGATTTTGATGAGGAAGGAGGTCGCTCCATTGGTGGATTTTGAACGGGAGCTTCTTCCTTCAATCCAGAGACATCGGGTGGTCTGGTTCAGCTCAAGGGAGCTTATGGACATGGATTTTTAAAGGTCGAGTTGAGCCAGGATGGTGGGTTTAAAAGGAGAAGGAAACGACTATTCTCTCTCTCTCATTATTATTTTTTCCTAAAAACTAGCTTTGAAGGGTTAGGATTTCCTGATACAGATGGCTGAGATTGGAGGAGAGATCCTCACATGGATCGTGCCAGCTGGCTGGAGAAAGGAAAGGAGCAGTTTCCGTTTTTGGCAGCATTATGTTTCTAGGTCCTGTTTGCGCCGACGTTTGTGTGCATGCATGGTTACATGACCCCATACGGAAGACATGGTTTTGGTTAGAACCATGATGTGAATGAGATGGGCGGTTCAGATCAGCCATCGGATCCTCAATTGGTGGCCCACTCAAGCGCTCGAACAGATGCTCGTCCGTCCGCTAGAGAAAGGGAAGAGGGAGGAGGTTTTTCCCTCTTCGGACGCGGGTCAGGCCCGATTTGACCCTGGTCTTGGTCCCGTGCACCACGAATGCACTCCCTCTAGTGCACGTACGCAATGGCTATGGGGCCCACAGAGATGTTTTCGAGAAATCCACTCCATTCATTCCACTTGACGGGTCCAAGTATAGGCTTTAACTGAAGCTCAGGTGGGTACAAAGCTTAGGTGGGCCATAGATTTCACCCCTAAATTGTGGGTTTTTCCTCAATTCAATGGTCAAATTATATCTAAACTTGTCATCTACGGTACAACAGATCTATACTACTTTAACTAGAATTTAGTGGCTGGATTATGGGTCAGATGGCCTAATATACATAGTTATATATTAAATACCCTCATTATTATGTTTTTAATATCATTTATTTATTATTATTATTATTTATTATTATTATTATTATTATTATTCTTACTATCATCTTTCTCTAAGTTGATTACGTGGGTCCCATCTTAATCAGCATCATCTATTACTCACTCAGCCCCTACAGGGCTTTGATCATAAAGATTAAATCATTTAAATTGTAAGTGGCCATACTCTATAATCTCATGGCCAACTAATGATTCCCACCAACCTAATGGCCGGATTGGCTTTAGGTGTTAATATGAATGATTCCACATGATTCTTAAGTAATCTAATTCACAACTATGGTGTGCATTTCCCTCCAATCATCCGACTAAGTTATCCTTTGAGCGAATGTGCATCTTTGTAGTTGTATGCTCAACTACAATGTTTGCTTCATAAATCTATGATTGGATTGATTTAAAATCCTTTATTAAGAGTGCTAACAGTCCTAAGTTCTATATAAGTGGACTTTAAAATGTTTGATTTAACCCCTAAATTATCTGATTAGTGTGTCAAGTGATTGATCGCTCTATAGGATGTTGTGGATACTTTAAATAGTGGATCTCATGTTCAGGGTGCTAAACCCGAACTAGTTGGTTAGCTTGTCCATAAGTGGAATTGGAATCCTAAAAATATAGGCACGTGGGCGTTGATTGTTTCCAATGGTTGGATTCAGATTAGAATGAACGTAGGTGTTTAAATAAGATAGGTTTGTATTTATGCTAAGTTAAGTTACACTGTAACACCCGAGTACTAGAAGGTACGGGGTGTTACACTTGCTAAGTTCAAGAAATCAAGTTGTCCTACCATAAACTTTGGTTTTTGGTGTAAGGTTGTCCTTTGAACAACATTTGTATCAACTTCTCAACACTATTGCAATTGAGGTTGTTATTTGGTTCAACTATTTGCATTTATATTCTGCATTTATTTTTTATTTAGTATAGTCTTATTCATTCCCCCCCCCCCCCCCTCTCTAGGACTGAGAGCTAGCCCTTTCCAAACACGCATGTCATTTTACTTGCATCGATTGTGCACCACTACCCAACCCACGGAATCATGTGCTGACAAAGAGGGCCGCTACTCGAAACGCATTACGTCCATGATAGTATATTGATCACCATAAGTGGGATTGCAAGATGGTAATGTAGAGAGTGAAATTTAGAATTCATATGGTAAAAATGAACAATAATAAACTTGAAACAAGTACTATTAAGACAATCAAATTTAACTCATCACAAAATTTAAAGGAAGAACCCTCATCTTAAAGTTGGATCACCCTCTCATATCGTTAGGATTTTGTATACACACTTTAGGGTTGAATTCTAAGCATGATTACATAGATTATATAGTTAGATCGTGGTACTAAATAGGTTATATGATTATGATCAAAATATAAGCTAGAGTCAGTCTAAGATTTGAATTTGGTTTTTAACCTACCATTACATCTATATAGGAAGACTTAAATTTAGATGGAGTCTGGCCAGTGGCTTACCTTGTTCGGCTTGTTAAATTAGACCAATCAAAACTCAAAATCTAGTGAATGCCCTTGATGCCTTGATTCGATTTGACTTGGTTTCCATGCAATTTATGAGGTTTGTAATTTAAACTTTAAAAATCTAGATTGAGAGTTGATAACTACTCTTACCAACAGTGATCTGAACTGTCAACTTACCTTAGCTCATCCAAGGATCTAGAGTTGAGTCGTGATGGTTGTTGTGGTAGCCTTGACGATGCTACGGCGTATCTTTCTTCTTCTCTTTTTCTTTCTCTCCCTTTCTCATTTCTCACTCTCTTTCTTTCTTCGATTCTCTTAGTGTTGGAAGGCAATTGTTGGATGCCTTTCTCCCTCTCACATGATGGGCTTTATAAGCTTTTGAATGTAAGTCTAGTGAGAGAGGGAGTCCTAGTCCAGCACAACAGAGCCTTGCATTAGTTTTCTTGCGTATGGAAGCTCCGTTGCTTTGCTTAGTTTGTTGATCAAGATCTGAGCCCCTAATTGCTACTCTACTTCTTCTAATGAATCAGAGGAGATTACTTGTTTGAGTGCGTCATTAGATGAAAGGGTTATATTTCTTGGAGAATAGTTGGTAACAAGGAAGACAATTCCTGTTTTAATGGTGGATTGTTCTCCAACCCGTTTCTCTTCATGTTGTTACCTCTAGATGGTCCGGGTTGGCCAACTAATACTCCCTAGCCCATGAAATTGACTGCATAGATGTGTTGTTGGCTGGTTTGCGTGAAAAAGCACTTCTGCATGATGTGACTATTCATTGACGAGAACGGTGATGCCATGTATTTCTCACTCTTCCCAACTCCTTTTCTTGTAAGAAAGGATTAGAATTCCCTTTTTCATAGATTGAACGACCCAGATCAATGGTAGATTCAAGACTCGGAAGTCTCGCCGTGTGGTTTCCTTTGAGCACCCGGTTTATATGAGTGCTATTACAGAGGGTGGAAATTCTAGTTTTTGGCCTGACTTTCTGCGATTAGGTGGGGCCCATTGTAATGGATTTTGGAAGATCCACTTCGTCCATCTATTTCTCCATATCATGTTAAGACATGGGGTTGAAAATGAGGCAGATCCATTAATTAGGTGGACCACACGATCTGAAGTAGTTAAGAGGCTTCCTAAAATTGGGAAAAAGGCAAGGATTGTTTATGGTGATTGCCAAAAAGAAAAACAGATCAAAGTTGCTCATAAAAAGATAACCATCATTGCTAATTCGAAGCCCCTCGAACTCTTACACATGGATCTTGTTGGTCCCACCAGAGTCCAAACCCGAGATGGAAAAAGATATTTTCTATTAGTAGTGGATGATTACTCTGGGTTCACCTGGGTCGCTTTCCTAAGGGAAGATTTAGATACATTTGAGGAGTTTAGAAAACTCGTAAAGTGACTCCAAAATGATAAAGGTTATATGATAGGCCGAATCCGGAGTTTTGTGATGAATGACCGTTGTGATGAATGACCGATTCCAAAAGTTTTGTGATGAATTTGGCATTCAACATGAATTCTTAGCACCCAAAACTCCACAACAACATGGAGTTACTGAAACAGAAAAAAAATTCGAGTTCATCAAGAAATGGTTTCAATTATATTAAACAGAAAAGAATTAGCAAAAACCTTCTAAGTCGAAGCCGTAAATACAACCTGTTATATTATTAATCGATTTTTACCTAAGAGTGGGCTTAAACAAAACAACACATGAGTTTTGGCATGGGAAGCCACCTAGTGTTAAGTATTTTTAGGTGTTTGGTAGTTAGTGCTACATTATTAGAAATTAGAAAAACTTAGGGAAATTTAACCCTAAAAGCGACAATGAAATCTTTTTAAGATACTCTTTGAATAGTTGTTCTTATAGGGTGTATAATCTCAAGACCCTTGCCTTTTAAGAATATGTCAATGTAGTTGTTGATGACCAACCGCATGACAAATCTGGTCCTGAATTAGATGTGGAAAGAATTGGGACCAAACATGATAGGTAAATCTGATGATAGGCCTACTTCTCCACGTGTGTCTTAACCTTTGGTTGACCTTCTGGTTATCAAGGATCGTCCTCTCAATTAGATAATTGGAGATCCGAGTACCGGTGTGAAAACCCAATGGCAACTTGAGACCATAAACAATTATCTTTGTTTCACCTCTAAGATAGAACCAAAGAATGTTGTAGAAGCTCTACAAGATGAGTACTAAATAGCCGCTATGTAAGAAGTGCTGCAACAATTTGAAAGAAATGAAGTGTGGTAACTTGTCCTGATACCACAAAACAAAAATATCATTTGAACCAAATGGATATACAAAAATAAATCTGATGAACCTGGAAATGTTGTAAGGAACAACTGTAGACTAGTTGCACAAAGATATTCACAGATTGAGGGCACTGATTTTGATGAAACATTTACCAACGTGGCACGACTACAGTCTATTAGAATCATTATGCCCATTGCTTGTGCTTTGAAATTTAAACTATTCCAAATAGATGTAAGGAGTGCCTTTCTGAATAGTGTACTTGAGGAAGAAGTATATGTGGAACAATATAAGGGATTTGTTGATCCTAAACATCCTCACCAAGTATACAAATTGAGGAGATCACTATACAGTCTTTGTTGAGAATAAATATTGCATGTTTAACCCTTCAATTACATTAGTTTTCCTGGTATTTAATTGATAATTTGATTTAATTATATACATTTTTATGTTGCGAGGTGATTCAAAAGCTTATGATGAATATGCGCTTAAAAGGATGGATTTAGAGCTCAAAAAAAGATAATGAAGAATTGGAGATTTAGAAGTCATTAATGAAGAATTCACATGCCAAAGATCCAAGGAAACCAAGTGAGGAATGAAGAGAATCGAAGATTTGAAGTAAAAAACACGAATCCTAAAAATTATCTTGAAAGAAAATATTCTGAAATTCTGTGGACAGAAAAACATAGTTCTGAGAATGTTCCAGAATAGACTTTGATGCAATCGAAGAAACTTACATAACATAGAAGGTGCACTCGAAGTTAGTTCGATGCAATTGAGAATTTCAAGATTTCTCAAGCCAAACTAGCTAGATAGTTATGGATGATATTTCGATGTAATCGAAGACAGTTAGATAACATCGAAGACATTACGCAGAGCTTACGCGAAATGCGTAAATTTGAGGTAGCTTGCAGATTTTTCTAACTCGGTGAAAAAGTTGGAGTTCCACAACTATAAATAGGAGTCCCTAGGATGTTCCAAAGCATTTTCTAGGGTTTGAAAATGTTCTTCCACTTCGATTTCTTAATGGGTCTAGTTGATCTTTTTAGTTTTTCTTTTATTTTTCTTCTAGGATGTTAGTATTCTTAGGATTACCTCTTAGTTAAGGCTAAGGGATGAAACCTAAAGTTTATTTTGATGTTTAGTTTGCTTTGATTCAAGTATATGTTGAACTTCCATTAAGCTTCGATTTGAATTAAGATATATTTCCAATTTTCTATGATTTATTGTGATTGAAATTACAGTAGATGCTATGAAAGCTTTTAATATGATCTTATTGACTTTGGAATTGTGTGATGTGTAGAAGTCATTTTTCACCATCGTCTCCTGGGCATGGTAGGATGATTGAATTCCCTACCATCATTGTAATTAGATGGATATTTGGGAACCAAATTAATGGAAAGTTTAGATTTTGTTTTAACTGATCCATCATCCAATTGGATAAGATAAGAGTTCGATTCCAATTGAGTTATCATTGAATCAAGTAGAATGAATATTGAGATTGTTATAGGTGGATTCCTAGATTCTTAGTATTTTATCTTTATTATTTTAAAACCTTTTTCTAAATCACTGGATTAATAACCCAGCCAAACCAAGTTAGACTTAGATCAGTTTTTGACCGTGTTCCTCATTCTTGGTGGATTCGACCTCGTTCTCACCGAGTTATTACTACATCGCGACCCTATACTTGGGGTTGTGAATAAGTTTTTGGCATCGTTGCCAGGGAGTGCCGTTGAACACTATTAGGTTTAGGTTTTTTAGGTTTGATTTTTATTTTATGTTAAGAAGTCTATATGCGATCATATGCGGGAGAATAATTACACTTTATTGATTAAGAAAACATTACGTGATTATTGGAGTGAGAACAATTGTCTCCCATCTAGCAAGAAGAAAACAATGGGTGATTATATTATGGGCGACAATGCGTACCAACAACCATCAAACTCTCTCTCATATGACCCATATGACTATAATCAGTTGAAACATCAAAGTTTAAATTGAAGAGGTGAACTAATAATCGATTCTAGTGACTATCCTCTTGGATCCCCTATCCAACCAGAAACAATCCAAAGAATTCACTTCATAAATACATGGATGCATGTAACGCCCTGGACTTTTTTGCCAGCTGGGAATTAGATGTTCATGGGTAGTACCTTTGATTTATCTACTTAAGTGCATGTCTGTGTGTGTATTCACACATGTTTGGGGCAAAAAATGAGTGACCTTGGATCCACCAAAATCACCCGACTAAGTGAATTTTGAGAATTTTGAATAATATTGAAAACAAGGTTCAGTTGCACTGAGTAAACCTCAAGCAACTGAGAAAATCTAGATAGAAGGGTTCGGTTGCACCGAGTGGGACTTGATGCAACCGAGTAACTCTGTTCAGCAATATTCTACATGTTCAAATTTTGACAATTTCAGTGTATTGACTTAAAAAAGTCATATCTATTTTTCTACAACTCCGATTGAGGTGATTCAAAAACCATATTGAATATTGATGAGTCTAGTTTCATGTAAAAATAAATTAAAAAATAAAACAAATAAAATGGAATTAATTTTAGGACTTTTGGAAAACTATACCAAAATCATTAGATTCAGGCAGCTGGTACTCCTAGAATTTTTAGAATTTTTCTATAACTCAAAATGAGATGAAATTTGGTGGGGATAAATTAGACTCAATGATAAACTAATATAAAAAAAATTAAAAATAATCTAGCTACTAAAAGTATCAAAAGAATTTCAAGCAGTAGACCTATTGAAACTGAAAATATCAGGAACTACACTTTGCTGATGGATCGTGCACATCTTTTTCATCTTAGAGTTTTTGTATTAGATGTCTTCTTAGGAATTTCTTCTAATCATACTAGGAAACCCCTTTCATTTTCATCGATTCTCGCAAACCCTAATGTTAGGGTTGAGTGTGTTAGAATTTTGAGTTGCAATTATCGATTGGAGCAGTCCATACTCTTGAGGGAGCCGTAATCGGGCTCCATTCCATTATAGTTTCACTTATGCACCGATTACGAGTCTTGATTCGTTGAACTGAGTTGACGGATCAATCAAATTGAGTTAGTTAAGCCATAATTCATTGTTTAATATTTAATCAGGACTAAATCCACATCATTAATGATAATCTTACACTTTAATTTAGGTTTGGAGCGTTTTCCCCAAATTCCCTGTTTCGACCAGAAATGAAAGCATTCGATTCAGGGAATTATCTTACTTAATAATGATGAAAGAATGGATGAAGAGAATAATCATAAATTTTATTCATTCTGAGTTCATTACATCCTTTTGATCCTTTGATTATAGGGTAGAATTTTATTACAAAATGCAGGTATTAAAATAGATCCAAGTATTAATTTCGACATCATTCCAACTCATGTCATTCATATTAGATGAGTTGTACGGATCTTCCTTGCACTTCTTCCTTCATTAATATGATAAAAGGAAATTCCAGGACCCTTTGAAATATTAGTAATGACTTGGAAAACTCCTGAAAAATAAGGTCTTGTTGCTTCATAAAGCATGAGTTGCATGGCCGAAGAGTTACATGGGTCCACGTAACCATAGTGAGTATCGTAGCCCGACCTCCATTTTTTATTCTCTCTCTCGCTCCTCTCCAGTACCTATCAGAGGCACTGGTCTTCTGGCCATCTGATCTTCCAAATGAGGGGGTATGGGGGTATTTATAGGCCTCCGCACGTGCGAGTCCTCGAATCCCGAGCTGTGAACCCCACTTCGTACTCCTGGTTCAACCATCCACAAGAATAGTAGCGCGGACCCACGCAACTCATATGCCTGCACAACTGGTTCCCCACGCAACTCATGGTCTGCGCAACTTATTCCCTTCGTATTTACCTCAATCTTTAATCTTCTTTGAGCAGATTTTATGTTCCAACCGATGCCCCCTTAATCTGAGATTTGAATACTTATCCAGTCAATCCGAAGGATCAAAACTTCCTTCCACTGAGTCAAGTTACACGGACTCACGTAACTCATCTCAGGTCATGGGTTGGCTATAAATACCACGCCTTTGATCAATTTTTTACTACAAAATTTTTTCTTCAGATCAAATCACCTACGCAACTCAAAACCCATGCTACTTTTGCAGAACCACGCAACTCGCAAACCCGTGCTACTCGTGATCCGTGCTACTTGCATCTGCGCAACTCATCTAGACTTAGTGCAATTTTGAGCTATTTTAAAACTTTGCTCATTTTCCTTTTGAGCCCTAAGTTTTCTCTTTTCTCCTCAAAACCTTATACTTATCTTAACATTCCCTAATCATAAGACATTTAAAAGCTTCATCTTCAAGAAGAAGAGGTCCTCTGTCTTCCTCAACACTTGAACAATTCCCTCGCCATACTTAGGATTGTTTTGAAATTAATGAAAAAGTATTAGAGCTACACAACCCCTCTACGAGAAAAATCATCACTACCCCTATAAATTTACAATGTCATTGGTCAATTCCGCATAGCGAGCCATCCATTTATCAAAGCAGCCGTGTTTCTATAGACGGTTGGATCATGAGAGAACCAAGGATTTTGGAAGGTCATCTAGAACAGAAGGACTCGCGTCAAAAGGCTGGCATGATATATAAAATCCAATTTTTACATCCTTACCATAATCCTCATCAAACTTTCCTGACTCATTTCTTTGAAACTACTCGACAATATTTCTTCAATGGTCATGTACCTTGGAGAGCAAATGGCTTTCTAGCCAAGGGCCTTTTATCTCCTCAAAATTTCTACAGTGCCTGGGCTCAGACCGTTGCTCAGAAACATACTATTGTTCTGGAACAGATTAATCTTCTCGATGCTATCATAGCCACATCAGAGCATTTCCATGGTGATGCAGCTATTTTCAGGGGTTTTCTCAATCATTGGTCCCCAATCACCAACTCATTTCATCTTCCTTTAGGTGAGATGAGCATTAGTCTATGGGATCTTCTCTGCATAGCAGGTCTTCCCATCATGGGCAATATCTTTAATGCCTATATCCCTTTAAACGAAAGACTTTCTCTTGCCTCAGTGGAAAATGAAAAATCTGAGATTTCAAAGACCACTCTTGAACTCTTCAAAGAACTGGCCAACTTCCCTCAGTCTGAGCACATTACTTCCTTTGAATGGCTAGCTCATTTTTCTCGAAAACTACAGTATGTTTCTTTTCTCACTCTTTTCTCTTCATACCTTCACTTTTCTCTAAAATAACCATATTATTTTACTTTGGCAGTTTCGCAGGCCATAACCATCAGGATCTTAAGACCATTCGTAAAAATATTACAAGCATCACTAAATATAGTCATTCTTATGAATTGGATGCTTTTCTCGCTTATTAGCTAAGCTTAGTAATATTTCCTGGATCGGAACAGGTAGATATCATTAGACCATCTCTCTTTATAGTCATAGGTACGATGGCTGAGGGTTAGAGACATTCATTAGCTCCTCCAGTTCTATGCTCCCTATATCGTGCTTTTGGGGACATAGTTTCTAGCCCTGTAGATTTAACAATCAAATCTTTCTTAGTTTGTGCTCCCTGGCATTTCTTCGTAGGTTGGCTAGGAGTGTATTTCCCTTGGACCTTTGATGACTCAAGAAGAGCATATTCAGATCGTCAGCGGCTCCCTCTTCAACACTACCAGCTAAGGAAGATGGTTGAAGAATTGAACGGTTGGGTCACTCGAAAGACAGAAGATGGTCCCCCTATTGATTTTCATCAATTTCCATTCACCATTCATCTGGAAGGCATAGAAGTTATTGATGACAATTCTATCTCTTATGACGAACATTCATTCCTTGTTTCCATTAGATTCAGAACTCTTCCGTTGAGAGAGGGTAGTACACTCTGGCGCGAACCATATTATCAACTTCATAGCCCTGGGCCATGATTACCTAGTCCATACTTCCTATCCCCGGATATGTTGGTGGGCTCATCAGTACTACTTGGTACGCAGATACTATTCGGCTGACCATGATATATATATATATATATATATATATATATATATTTCCACCACAGCTAAGGAGTTATCAAGAAGATCAAGGCATAGGTTATTCCGAAGAGACCAACCATGCCTCCTGTCTTGGTCCGTTCTCTGAAAGAATTTCCTTGGAACATATTACTCATAAAGCAATGCCGGCTGATACCCTAGAAGGATGGATAGCTTTTGGTGTCCTTGTAAGGAATTCTGAAAATGTTTTCACATCGTTGAACCTTCTAAAGGATAATGACGATTCCTTGCAATTTCACCCTCCACCGCCTTTAAGAATTTTACAGAGTAATTTATCTCCGTTATAAAGACCTCATAGCTTTCATTAGAAAGGTAAACACATCGTAATTAACTGGTAGTTGTTTTAGAAGGTTGAACTTTTGAATAGAATACCACAAACTTTCAGATTTCCTTGATATCATTATTATTGAAAGAAAAGATATAATACCCTATATTCCTTACAGAAATTTCATGACAGTGCATTTTGTATGAAGTGAATGAATGCATGCATTTCCATAGTTATGCATTAATTCGAGGCTCACAATCATATTAGTTCCTATAAGCATATTTAATAAGTACATGCTAATACAGTAGTAATTTATATATAACTATTAGCATAACATCACCAATATGGCATTCTAAATGGGCGGAACTAAATTTCAGTTTCAGTTAATTTCACACACAGTTTAAGCTCGTAAGTAGTTGGAGCAATCATGGTTTTTAGACTCATAAGTAGTTGGAGCCGGGTCTTACGCGAATGGCCTATGTAACTCTCTAGAGTTCACGTGGCTTATCACAGCCGGAGAGTTCACAAACCGCGATCCATTAGAGGGGCATCGTAAAGCTACCGGGGCAATGAACTTGGTGGGTTTTACACATAGGGTTGGCCATAACAACTCTCTAGAGTTCGTGGGGCATGCAAGGCTACATTCGGGTACTAAAGCCAAGGCCATCAGTCCATCAATGAGGGTCATCTTGCTACAGAGACCTGTCCTCATGTGTTACTACTGAAATCAAGCCAGGGATCTAGGGAGTCGTCTTACTTCAGAGACTCACTTTTTCTTTATCTACTAGGTTGAACCTATTCACGAGAGGGCATTTTCTCACCAGCCCTCATGACACTGTTAGAAACTATACATATGGCATAGGTCTTACTTAATTGCTTCATCAATTGCCTGTATGGGTGCTCATGATGCTCTTTACGCACCTTTTAGGGCCACATGCTTCTCACTACTACCTGAATAATCTCATGGTATCGCCATCGCCAATGATGATAAGTCCTATACGTAGTTGGCTTCATATGCTCACTTCATATTGTAAGGCCTGTGTCCTAGTATCATATCGTTCCTTAGGACCCCGCGATCCTCCCCATTAAATTCCGACGACCCGCGACCTATAGACAGCATTTGTGTGTGACCTTTAGTCGCATCCCATAAATCCGTGTCAACTCAATCTGAAACCTATACCAATACAACTACACCATTGTCATAGTTCCAACGCCGGGTCTTACGCACCAATGCGATACTTAGACCAAGAGATATGACTTGCGCATAATCCTAGCCGTACACTGCATGTTGCAGGGCTAAAGATCCAAGATAAAGTAGAATCTTTACAAGAGCCATCATGATGATGACATCACCTAGCTAGGCTAGGATGACATCACCCTAGCCACACATGCCTTGCTAGCAATGATGGCAAGCATGCTTCTCTTCCCATGCTCTCTTACACAACCATAATTACCTTACACAAAATCATCATTACACTTACAACACCATCATTTCCACCCCTGTACCTCTCTCTCCCTCCCATTCTCTCTCATTCCTTTTCCATTGCTACCAAGAGAGCTTGGATGTCCCAAGCAAGAGAGAGCAAGAACCCCTCATTTCCAGCCCTCTTCAACCTTCAATCCTACTCAATCTAACCCTTAGATCACCATCTCCACCATTAAAGAAGCCTCATAATTGCTTTGGAACTCTAGGGAAGAAGAAGAAGGAGAGGTGGGTGCATTCTTAGGTAGATCTTTCTATTTTCTAGCATGGGGCAAGTGGGACCCACTAATCAATGGTGGGGATCCTACCTTGGCCTCTAGGTATGGCCAATGGCCCACCAAGTTTGCATGTAAGTGCCATTATGGGGCCACTCTCCATGGACCCCATCATGATGATTAGCTTGATAGGGTCATCTAGATCCCTTGATTTTGTGGTGGGGATGGCATCTCCACCTTGCATGGGTGATTTGAGGGCCCAAACATGGATGAGACCCATCTTTATGTATGTTGTAGATCCTAAAGGGGCACATAGTGGAGGAGCCCCTCCACAACACGTTTTCTCCCTCGTTTTCTACCTCTCTCTCTCTCTCTCTTTCCATGTGATGTATGGCCCACCTGATGTGTCCATGGCAGCCAGGCTGTCCAACAGTAGGGACATCCTTGCTGTCCAACTGCTGGACGTCCAGCGTCCAGTGTTGCTGGTCATTGGGCCTGCATGGGACAGACGGCCACACAGGCTTGATGGACAGAAAAATACAAATATCATCTTGATCCAGATGTTGTGTGGCCCATCTAGGTGGACCCTACCCTGATGCATGTGATGTATATCCACCCGTCCAACAATTTATGGGCTATACCATGCAGCAGCATGTTGCTGCCCAGTTTTTAGGTCCACATTACTGACCGTCTGGATGGGGTAAAGCCCTCTATTTTAGCTTGATTTTCTGATGAGAGTGGGGTGGTCCACTGACGTGTGGACCCTATATTGATGCATGATTGAATCAACACCATCCAGCCAGGGGAGGACATCCCTGGACTCGGCCCAGCAGCCTGGACGATCCAGCATGCTAGTATTGTCTAGCAGGCCTAGATGAAGGGAAAATGCAAATATTAGTTTGATTTTTGGGAGTGATGAGCCACTCACATGGGCCCCACATTGCTGTGCATGTGAGTGATGTACACCGTCCATCCATATCCCCATATCCAGCAAGCCATGAGCCCAACCTAGAGACAGATCCAAAGCCCAAACTGGGCCAAGACGCTGCTAGACTAATTGTCTAGCAGCTGTCCATTTTGGATATATGTGTTTTATCTTCTCCCTCTCTCCTATTTGTAGTCCACCTAATTGAGGCATATCTTATGTATTTGTGTGTCATCTGGGTTGTCCATCTGTGGGACGCCCCAACCAGGCCAGAACCCCCTTACTGGACGCCCCAACTGGGCCAACGTCCAATAGGGGCTGACCGTCATCACTGCAGGGCCACCTTGTGTTGTATTCACGTCGTCCTCCATTTTTGTGGCATACCTAAATGGGGCCCACCCCTTGGTGGGACGTCTACAGGTAGAGCCCACCTTGTGTATGCATTTTTCTAGCCATGCAGCCCCTTTAGATGTCCAGCAGGGGCTAGGGCATGCTGGATTGGCTGTTCAGCAGCAGCCCCACGTTGATATATGTGTTGTATCCATGTTGTTCACCTAGTGGGGCCCACTATAACATGTTCTTGTGTTTCATCCCGATAATCCATCTATTGGACATCCAGCATGTCTATAAAGTTGAGAAGGGTTGGACGTCCAGTAAGGGCCCAACTTACTGTATTATATTACCCATTTTGGAGTTGTGAGGCCCATCAGGTTGAAAGGATAATGTATACACACTATACCTCTATTTTTTGAGATCATGGGCCCCATTAGTGCCTTGTAAGGCCCACCTTTCATATGTTTGAATGAGGACCAAATTGTCCAGATTCTTAGACGTCCAATAGGCCCAAATGGCCTGGATGTCACGCCCCAAACTCAGAAAAATGGGCTAACAAAATTTTCGATCGCCGAATCTGGCGCCGACAGCCTCCGTAGTGCCCCATTCTCGGATTCTGGTACTCACATGCTAAATTCCGATCCTGGGATCCTACAAGGAGGATTTTTGGTATGATTTTTTTTTTTATAATGGAGCATAACCATAAGCATAACCAAGTCACAAAACAACATCACCACATATCCACTATATCAAAAACTTTAAGTACAATGCCAAAAAGGAAATACAAGGTAATCAAAAAGCTCTAAAATGATCTGATACGCGCACCTGCCTTAGCGCTGCTGCGATCTAACAACACCTGCATGCAACGATCGTGCATAAGCTTACAAAAGCTTAGAGGGTAGTGTAAGTGTTTGCGCAAGGCAAGCACCAAGTGTATAATATCAGAGTAATGCGAAAATATGCGGTAAGTCCATGAATACTAACGGCTGTACCAAAACTACGTGATGCAAGGCGTGAATGCTATTGGCCATACCAAGCCATGCGATGCGAGGCCTATGTAGCCAAATATCATATGCGACACCAAAACAAGAATGCCAATACTCATCGAGTACACATATCAGAACATTTCCTCTCTGGGATAGTACACTCCACACTGACTGCCGCCTCCCTAGCAGCACAGCCCAGCGAGAGGAATAGACCTCACTATCTGACAGACCAATAGTCTGCCAATACCTACCCGGCTCATCTATACTGGACTCATTTGTGAGTTGGTGAAACTCGGCCTAGCTTATAGCCCCCTCACTCGGGCAGATAAGGCCACACCCCCTTCCAACCAACCACGACACAGTGGGAGATGTGGCCTACTGGTATTTAGCACTCGGGCGCTCGTGTATCGACTCAGTCTAGACGTTGGAGCAACTCCTGGTACCAAAAAGGTTCTAGGACTTTCACCCAAGGACATCGTAAGTGCCCACAGTGCTAGAACCAGGTATTTTCGGTATTCGATATGGCCATCCATGATGTGCCTGTGGAGCCACGGCCCTGATGTCGCTAGGGCATATAATGATCAAGACATACAAATGCAAGATGCATGAAGCACACTGTCCAGTCATGCAACAATCTTGTGTATACCATGTGCTCATGTAGGTAACTCCTATCAACGAGTTTCATAAATGATATGCCCAATGGCATATGCAATGATTAGTCACTACTCATATCAAGCATTCATATGATGTGTATGGGCATGGAGTTACACTAAGCATGTTCTAAGGTGATGAACTATCCTCACAACAAAGATGGACCTAAATGGCCTACGCGTAACAAGTATGGGCCAATCAATGGGCCCTACGGAGATTTATAATGCGGACATTAAACCAACATTATTCTTACAATGTGGATGTCAAACCAACATTGCTCCCAAGGCATGGCCAGCCATAAAACATCATTACACAAACCATGGAGGCATCACACATTGTAATGGACCCTAAGGACATCCCGTTGGGCCTCGACCCATGGGCCATAGATACATCAAATGGACCGCATCATATGGGCCTTTTATAAATCAAGTGGGCCATATCAATGGGCCTTATGTACATTGCAATGGGTCATAACCTCTGGGCCTTTGAATACATCACAATGGGCCTCGTAACATGGGCCTCATATATAACAAAGTGGGCCTCGACAATGGGCCACAAATACATCGAATGGGCCTCATAACATGGACTCATGTATATCAGATGGGCCACACCAATTGGGCCCCATATGTACATCAAATGGGCCACAACCAAATAAGAGTGGTGATAATGATTTCCACCATTTAAGGTTCCTAAGGCCAACCATAACATATGTTTCCCATCCAACCTGTTCATAAATTAACATAGTGATAGGTGAAGTAGAAACAAATATCAGCTTAATAGGGAACTACTATGACCCTTAGAAATTTTGAACGGTGGACGTCATTAACCACTACTTTAAATGGTGGGGTCCACTTGAACTTTAGATCTGACTTATTTTTAGTCTCAAGCCTGTTAAGATAAGCTTGCCAAATGGTTGGATGGTTAGAATGCAACACATGCATCATGGTGGGTTCCATCCGAGTGGGCCACACATCACACAAAATGAGAGAGAGAGTGTGAGACACACGTGTGATGGAGGAACCCCGACACTTTGGGCCCTCCTTTTCAAGCAATCAATCATACATCAAGTGGGTCCCATTACATGTGGGCCCATCAAATTGAAAATCAATGTTGGAGATCCTTTCTCCACCAAAATGGAAGGTCTATATGACCTTATGCATGCAAGGAAAATAAAGATCATGATGGGGTCCATGGATAATGGCCCCATCATGGAATGATCATGGGAATCAAGGTGGGCCATCGGCCACATCTTAGGGTCCAAAGTGAGATCCATACCATCGATCGGTAGGCCTCATTTGGCCCATTATAAAAACATGAAAACTAGCCTATAGAAGAACCCACAGTTCGATCTTCTTGGTCCGTTGGAAAGCCGATCTCCTTGTGTCTCACTTTGATAGTGGAAGATGAGAAGTGGATGGCTTGGATGAAGGATTTTGGGAGAGGAAAGTGGGCCACACAACTCACTCTTTTCTCACATGGAAGAGCTTAGATGTGGGATTTTTTCCTTGCTTGGGAATGTGGGTTTGAGAAATGAGAGAGAGAGAGAGTTGTAAAGAGAGAGAGAGAGAGAAGCTTAGGTAGGCTATGATTACTTGTAAGAGAGGTATGGGTGGCTAGCAATAAATGCTTGTAAGAAGGGCTAGGGGTAGGGTGGCTAGCCATAAGTGCTTATAAGAAGGGCTAGGTGTAGGTAGGGTGGCTATAGCTAGGGTAGGGTGGCTATAAATAGGGTAGGGTGGCTATAGATAGGGTGATGTCATCACTCTCATGATTTCTTAGGGATTGGTGGCACATGGAGTAGGTGGGTCCAGCAATATGTGGTCCACGACTATTATAATGCATGGACCACATCTTATGATCTAAGCGTCGAATTGGTGCACGAGACACGGCGTTGGAATCACGGCGTTGGATTCGCAGCGATGGTGTGATTGTAATGGTACAGGTTTCGGATTAAGCTGACTCAAATCTACAGGATATGACTTAGGATCACGCGCAAACATCAATTGTAGGTCGTAGGTTGCTGAAATTCGACAGGAATGATTACGAGAGTAGACGGAATAGTATGGACTAGGATACGGGTTTTACAGCTCTCCCCACCTAATAAAAATTTCATCCTTAAAATTTATACTACCATCGCAGGTAATCATAACTCATAAGGGAATTGGAAACATAACATCGTATATAATCATAACACAATACAACACATAATCAAACATCAAAAAGATGGGGATAACACTTTTAAATCTCCACCTCGTGCTCCCAAGACACCTCATCCACACTATGATGGCCCCACTGCACCTTCACCAAGGGAATGACCTTGGTCCGGAGGACTTGCTCCTTCCGATCGAAGATACGAACTGGCTACTCAATGTAAGAAGCATCCTCACGAACCTCCAACGACTGCCAATCAATAACAGAAACAATGTCTGACCCATACTTCATCAACATAGAAACGTGGAAAACTTGTGGATGCCAAACAACTGAGATGACAAGGCAAGCCGATAGGCCATGGCGCTAACACACCCGAAGATCTCGAAAGGTCCTATAAATCTTGGGGCAAGCTTGCCTTTTACCCCAAAATGAACCACACCCTTATGGGTGAGACCTTGAGATACACATGGCCCCCAATAGCAAACTCCAAGGGACAACGCCGACAATCAGCAAAACTCTTCTGCCAGCTCTGAGCTATGCGCATCCTCTGTCTGATGATATCGATAGCCTCTGACATCTGCTGCACAAGCTCAGGACCTAGGGATGCCGCTCCCTGACCTTGGTCCAACAACTCAGAGATCTGCACGGTCTGCCATATAATGCCTCAAAAGGAGTCATGCTAATGGTCACCTAATAGCTGTTGTTGTACGTGAACTCAGCCAATCTTAGGTGCTCGTCTCAACTACTAGGGAAATCAATCGCGCAGGCCTGAAGCATATCCTTAAGGATCTGGTTGACCCTTTTGGTCTGCCCATCGGTCTGTGGATGATACATGGTATTGAGCTACAAATCAGTGCTCATCGCTCTTTGAAAGCTCCTCCAAAACTTAGACGTGAACCTCGGGTCTCGATCTGAAATGATCGAGACAGGAACACCGTGCAGTCTCACGATCTCATCAACAAACATCTTGGCGAGCTGATCCGTATGCCAAGTCTCACGAATCATAAAAAAATGTGCCGACTTCGTCAGACTATCGACGACAACCCAAATGGGGTCATGACCGCGCTGTGTCCTCGGCAAACCTATGACAAAATCGGTAGATATGTGCTCCCACTTCCACATCGGGACGCTCAACGGCTGCAATAGACCAAGGGGTCTCCGATGATCGGCCTTGACACGCTGGCATGTGTTACACTCGGCCACAAAACTGGCTATCTGGCGCTTCATCCCCGCCTAAAAATACTGACGCCTCATATCGCAATACATCTTCATCGAGACAGGGTGGATAGAGAACCGCGATCGATGTGCCTGGGTCATAAGATCTCGGCGCAACTCAGGAATATCTGGGACACATAATCGGCCTCTGAAACGAAGTCCACCATAAGAACCAATCTGCCAATCTGTCTGACTCTCAGATACTACTTCTGCTCTGTAATCCTACAATGACTCATCTGCCTGCTGAGCCTTGATCACCCTTGTGACGAGAGAGGGTTGAATTGACAGGCTTAATAACTGTATAATAGAAGACTGTAAGCTGATCTCGAAGTCAAATGCAGACACATCCTCAAGCATCCTCCACTCCTGAATCATAATGTGCGCCACCAGGCCTCATGGCTGACGGTGAGGGCATCCACCACCATGTTCGCCTTGCCCGGGTGTTACTGGAGATCAAAATCATAGTATTTCAGGAGCTCCATCTAATGCCTCTGCCTCATGTTCAGCTCGGACTGCAAGAACAGATACTTCAAGCTCTTGTGGTCGGAGAAGAGATCAAACCTCACCCCATAAAGATAGTGCCTCCACACCTTCAGTGCAAAGACAACTGCTGCCAGTTCCAAATCATGTGTAGGGTAGTTCAACTCATGGACCTTGAGCTGGCGAGATGCATAAGCCACTAGTTTCCTGTGCTGCATCAGGACAACACCCAAGCTGACTCGTAAGGCATTAGTAAATACAACAAATCCATCACTCCTAGAGGGAAGAGTGAGGACAGGTGCGGACTTGAGACGGTCCTTCAGCTCCATAAATGCCTACCTATAAGTGTCGCTTCAAAGGAACTCGGCACCCTTTTGGGTCAACTTGGTCAACGGGGTTGCAATACGAGAGAATCCCTCAATGAAACGTCGGTAATAGCCCGCCAAACCAAGGAAACTGCGGATCTCAGATGCGCTCGTGGGTTGGCCCCACTGACGCATGGCATCAATCTTTGAGGGGTCCACTGCAACACCCTGCCTTATCACCACATGACCGAGGAACTTCACCTCCTCCTGCTAGAACTCGCACTTCTCCAGCTTCATGTAAAGCTGGTGTGCACGGAGAGTCTTCAAGGTAATCTCCAGATGTCGCTCATGCTCCTCACGGGTCCTCGAATATATCAAAATGCCGTTGATGAACACCACAACAAACTAGTTGAGATACGAACAGAAGACCTCGTTCATCAATTACATAAACAGTACGGGTGCATTGGTCAGTCCGAAGGACATGACTTGGAACTCAAAATGACCATAACGCGTCCAGAAGGATGTCTTCAAGATATCCTCATCTCGGACCCGAACCTAATGATAACTGGACTGTAAGTCTATCTTTGAAAAGAACTACGCCTCTCGCAGCTGATCAAACAAATCATCGATCCTCAAAAGCGGGTACTTGTTCTTGATCGTGACCTTGTTGAGCTTAATCTACACAAAGCCTCAACGAGTCATCCTTCTTCTTCATGAAGAGTACCGACGCTCCCCACGGTAAAATACTAGGACGAATAAAGCCTAACTTGCGCAATTCGTCCAACTGCTTTTGTAGTTCCAGTAACTCCAGTGGTGTCATACGATATAGGGCCTTCGAAATAGGCACGGTACTAGGCACGAGATCAATCTAGAACTTGGTGTGTCGACGAGGTGGTAACCCCGGAATCTCTTGAAACACATCGAAAAAACCACAAATGACCGGCAATTGGTCGATACTCAAAGCAGCTGACTCCTCAACGACACACGATAATAGGCACGAAAGTTGCTATTCTCTGGGCTCGGCAACAAACTGAAACTCTGGCATGCCGGGTATATAGAACATGACTGTCCTCACAGAGCAGTCTAATATGGCATGGTACTCGGCGAGCTAATCCATGCCCAGGATGACATCAAAATTAGACATCCGCAGGTCGGTAGGCAAAAAAGATATCCCCAATTAGAACGGGGCAAGACGAGTAAAATTGGTCTAATACTACAGTCTTCCCTAAGGGCGTCAACACCGACAAACCCTCACAGGCAAACTCTATCGGCAAACCGGTCGATCGGCAGAAATCATCGGCCACAAAGGAATGCAATGCACCAGAATCAAACAATACACATGCAATGCATGCAGAAATAGAGAGAGTAACCTCGATGACTCCTCCTAATGACTGAGGGTCCTGCTGGGGGTGCAGGTCCCCTCTGAGGTCTCTACTGATGCTGCTGCCGCTGTGACGGCCTGATCTGGTGCCTCTGCTGTGGGGGAGGCCTTGGAGGCTGGTGTTATGGTCGTTGCTGCTGCTGTGGTGGCTGTCGTGGAGGCTGATGTGGTGTCCTCGGCTGCTGTCACTGCAGATGAGGACACTCGTGCACGCTATGTCCTGTCTTACCACACTTAAAGAAAGTACCTGTAAACGGTCCCAGAGGTGGTGATGGGGGTACTTCTGGTGCTCAGAATGCTGGGCGGGTCATGCGTCGCTACTGTGAACGATGCTACTGGTGGGAGCTACTGGAGGGTGCCTTCCTCTTCTAATCTCCTCTCTGGTTAAGGGCCTTCTGCAAACCGGCCCAATCTGACACGTAGATATGGATCCTCTCTACTATCTGCTCAAATGTTGGAAGCGTGTGTCTGATCACATGGCTCTTGAGGCTAGGACCCAAACCGTTCTCAAAACGGCGGGCCTTCTGCCCCTCATCATCAGCAAGATATGTCACGAATCTCGATAGTGCGACGAAACGTGCCTCATACTGGGACATAGTCATGTCCCCCTCGACCAGAGTCTCGAACTCTAATGCGCACTGCTGGCGCACATGCTCAGGAAAGAACTTTCGGTCGAACTGGTCTGTAAAGTGCTCCCAAGTCCACACGAAATCAACTGCTACTGATCAGGCGACAGATGTCCACCAATGTTGAGCTTCACCTTGGAGAAGGAATACAGCTAATGGAACTCGCTGCTCGATCGTACATGTCATGGCGTCAAATATCTTCTCCACCTCAGAGCACCATATCTCTACTGCGGTGGGGTCTGGCTGGCCCTAGAAACTCGGGGGATCATGCTGTCGAGAGTCCTTGAGAAGGGCGCTCGCACGCTCTTGCTCGACCATAGCTGGCATAATAGTGGGACACCTGGTCTGCCCTTGAAAGATAGCAGTCATCATCTGCAACATCTGCTGAAGCTGCTCTGCAGGCACGGGTGCTATTGGGGTTGCGCCAGGCTCACACAGGGAGTAGGAGTCGCTCGGGTCGCTCTCCTAACCAGCATGTTCTACAGGAAGGAAGAAGGGCCTATCAACCTTGAGAATTCTCGAAGGTATAAACGTTAAGGGTCTATGTAAAAAAATTATTAAGTTATTCGGACTCGAAACCTATTCATTTTAAGTTCATAGTAGATATGTGATGTGATTCTTATATATTCCTAACTTATGCTCTGATACCAACTTCTATCACACCCTAAACTCAGAAAACGGGCTCACAAAATTCCCGATCACCGAATCTGGTGCCGATAGCCTCCGTAGTGCCCCATTCTCGAATTTTGGTGCTCACATGCTAAATTTTGATCCCGGGATCCTACAAGGAGGATTTTCAGTATGATTTTTTTTCTAATAGAGCATAACCACAAGCATAACCAAGTCACAAAACAACATCACCACATATCCACTATATCAAAAACTTTAAGTACAATGTAGAAAGGGGAATACAAGGTAATCAAAAGATCTGAAATGATCTCATACGCGATCCTACCTCAGCGTTGCTACGATCCAATGACACCTGCACGCAACAGTCGTGTATAAGCTTACAAAAGCTTAGAGGGTGGTGTAAGTGTGTGCGCAAGGCAAACTCCAAGTGTATAATATCAGAGTAATGCGAAAATATGTGGTAAGTCCATAAATGCTAACAGCTGTACCAAAGTTATGTGATGCAAGCATGAATGCTATAGGCTATACCAAGGCCATGCAATGCGAGGCCAATGTAGCCAAATGTCATATGCGAGATGCAAGGCAAGCATGCTAGTACTCATCGAGTACACATATCAGTACAGTTCCTCTCTGGGATATCACCGGGGTCTAGTACACTCCATACTGACTGCCCCCTCCCTAGCCGCACAGACTAGCAAGGGGAATAGACCTCACAATCCACCTGACCAGTAGTCTGACAATACCTACCTGGCTCGTCGGTAGCAGACTCATTTGTGAGCTGGTCAAACTCAGCCTAGCTTATGGCCCCCTCACTCGGGAGGATAAGGCCACACCCCCTTCTAACCGACCACGACATAGTGGGAGACGCGGCCTACTGGTATTCAGCACTCGGGCGCCCATGTATCGACTCGGTCTAAACGTTAGAGCAACTCTTGGTACCAAAAAGGTTCTGGGACTTTCACCCAAAGACATCCTAAGTACCCACAGTGCTAGAACCAAGTATTTTCAGTATCCAATATGGCCATCCATGATGTGCCTATGGAGCCACGGCCCTGATGTCGCTAAGGCATACAATGATCAAGACATACAAATGCAAGATGCATTAAGCACACTGTCCAGTCATACAACAATCTTACGCATACCACGCACTCATATAGGTAACTCCTATCAACGAGTTTCATAAATGATTTGCCCAATGGCATATGTAATGATCAGTCACTACTCATATCAAGCATTCATATGATGCGTATGGGCATGGAGTTACACTAAGCACGTTATAAGGTGATGAACTATCCTCACAACAAAGATGGACCTAGATAGCATACGCTTAACAAGTATGGGCCTATTAATGGGCCCTAGGGAGATTTATAATGCGGATGTTAAACCACTATTATTCTTATAATGTGGACGTCAAGCCAACATTGCTCCCAAGGCATGGCTCGCCATAAAACATCATTACACAAACCATGGAGGCATCAGACATTGTAATGGACCCTAAGGACATCCCGTTGGGCCTCAACCCATGGGCCTTAGATACATCAAATGGGCCGCATTATATGGGCCTTTTATAAATCAAGTGGGCCATATTAATGGGCCTTATGTACATTACAATGGGCCAAAACCTCTGGGCCTTTGAATACATCACAATGGGCCTCATAACATGGGCCTCGTATATAACAAAGTGGGCCTCAACAACAGGCCACAAATACATTAAATGAGCCTCATAACATGGGCCTTATGTATATCAGATGGGCCACACCAATTGGGCCCCATATGTACATCAAATGGGTCACAACCAAATAAGAGTGGTGATAATGATTTCCACCATTTAAGGTTCCTAAGGCCCACCATAACATATGTTTCCCATCCAACCTGTTCATAAATTAACATAGTGATAGGTGAAGTAGACACAAATATCAGCATAATCGGGAACTACTATGGCCCTTAGAAATTTTGAATGGTGGACGTCATTGACCACTGCTTTAAATGGTGGGGTCCACTTGAACTTTAGATCTGACTTATTTTTAGTCTCAAGCCTGTTAAGACAAGCTTGCCAAATGGTTGGATGATTAGAATGCAACACATGCATCATGGTGGGGTCCATCCGAGTGGGCCACACATCACACAAAATGAGAGAGAGAGAGAGTGAGACACACGTGTGATGGAGGGACCCCGACACTATGGGCCCTACTTTTCAAGCATTCAATCATACATCAGGTGGGTCCCATTACGTGGGCCCATCAAATCAAAAATCAATGGTGGAGATCCTTTCTCCACCAAAATGGAAGGTCTAGATGACCATATGCATGTAAGGAAAATAAACATCATGATGGGGTCCATGGAGAATGGCCCCATCATGGAATGATCATGGGATTCAAGGTAGGCATCGGCCACATCTTAGGGTCCAAAGTGAGATCCTTACCATCGATCGGTAGGCCTCACTTAGTCCATCATAAAAACATGAAAACTAGCCTATAGAAGCACCCACCATTTGATCTTCTTGGTCCATTGGAAAGCCGATCTCCTTATGTCTCACTTTGATGATGGAAGATGAGAAATGGATGGCTTGGATGAAGGATTTTAGGAGAGGAAAGTGGGCCACACAACTCACCTTTTTCTCACATGGAAGAGCTTGGACATGGGATTTTTTCCTTGCTTGGGAATGTGGGTTTGAGAAATGAGAGAGAGAGAGGGAGTTGTAAAGAGAGAGAGAGAGTAGCTTAGGTAGGCCATGATTACTTATAAGAGAGGTATGGTTGGCTAGCAATAAATGCTTGTAAGAAGGGCTAGGGGTAGGGTGGCTAGCCATAAGTGCTTGTAAGAAGGGCTAGGGGTAAGTTGGGTGGCTATAGCTAAGGTAAGGTGGCTATAGCTATGGTAGGGTGGCTATAGATCGGGTAGGGTGGCCATAGATAGGGTGATGTCATCACTCTCATGATTTCCTAGGGATTAGTGGCACATGCAGTAGGTGGGTCCCGTAATATGTGGTCCACGACCATTATAATGCATGGACCACATCTTATGAACTAAGCGTCAGATTGGCACACGAGACGTGGCATTGGATTCGCGGCGACGATGCGATCGCAATGGTATGGGTCTCGGATTAAGTTGACTCAAATCTATAGGATATGACTTAGGATCATGTGCAAACATCGATTATAGGTCGTAGGTTGTCGAAATTCGACGGGAATGATTGTGGGAGTCGACGGAATAGTACGGACTAGGATACAGGTCTTACACTAGACGTCCAGCCATTGGAGCCCACCTTGTTGTACGTGATAAGCATGCTGCCTATCTATTTTGTTGGATTATATGGGTTGTCATGATGTATGTATTGCACATGTTGCCCATCTATTTTGCTGGATTATATGGGTTGCCCCATGTGGCCCACCATGATACATGTGTTGTATGTACCCCTGACCATTATTTCTTTAGCCATGGACTGACCCAAGAAGCCCACCATGATGAATGAAATAATATGTATGCTGCCCATTCATTTTTAGCTTGTTTAAGTGCCATGAGCCCCATTATGAGATAGTTTCTATAGTGGGCCGCATTCTAGGAGTAATGGTGATTAAATGTCCACGTTGTAAACTCCCTAGGTCTCATAGTTAGGCCCATTCTCATCTTCTCTTAGTGGGCTAACCCAAATCATTAGGCCCCCATTTTTCATGACCCATCTCACCTCATTGGGCTAACTCCAAACCAATGGCCCCCATTAATGCTAGTGGGATTATCCAAACCATTGAGCCCACCTTGTGTACTTATCCAGCCCCTATAAGAGAGCCCAGCTTGCTATATGATAGAATGGGTGAGGAAGCCCACTTAATGTGCTTAGGGTCATCCTCTTGACTCCTTTGATTGTATGATTCAGCCCATGAGGTCCATCCTTGATATGGTATGACATCTAGACCGTCCATTATCTATGGGTGAGATGATGGTACATGTATGGTGACATGATAATGATGATTGTGAGTTGTTGGTTGAAATGATAGATATGATTTAATGGATGGTGAATTATAGCATATGCATTAATGATGGGTGAGTAATAGTACTTATGACATTGTTTATGTTAATCATGAAGTGAAAACGATCCTCATGGTAATGATGATAATATTTTGTATGTATGCATGATGACAAAACATGCTAGTTGACTACCATGCTTGATGTCCAAGTGATTGTTGAGGCACAAAAATATTCCATCGTTCTCTCACCGGAAATCTCATTCTAGGACAGAAGAATGGATGGATATCATTTAATGCAGAGGAATGGATAGACATCATTTAATGCAGAAGAATGGATGGATATCATTTAATGTAGAAGAATGAACAGACGTCATCTGATGCAAAGGAGTGAATGAGGATATTTCGGTAAAAATGGGGGTTATTTCAATAAAAAGGAGTGAATGGGGGTATTTCGGTAAAAAGGAGTGAATGGGGGTATTTTTGTAAAAATGAATGGATAGTGTTATTTTGGTAAAAATTAGTGGAGAGGCATTGCCTTGTATGAGAGGAGGAAGTGAGGTTCTTGTCTCAGAAAGGGACGTACACCATCATTTAAAGAAAAGTGGTTGAAAACCACTATGTAAGGAAGGAGGGTGGAAGTTGTATGAGGAGAAACGTGGTGGTGATCACCACTATGTAAGGAAGGGAGGAGCCTGGGAAGTCTATAAATACCCCCTCCTCACTCCTCATTTGGACAAGAGATAAGAGGGAGAGAAGTAGTGAGAAGGAAGTAGAGAAGTTCATCCGCCAAGAGGGTTGTGTGCTGGAGGGGGTGTGTGCCGCACAACCCATTCATGCACAATGGCAGTCACCGCACAATGCCATTCATAACACAATGGGGTTTGCACACAACCCATGTCCAAAGGGACGTCCGCACAATGCCACTTCTCAAGGAACTTGTCCTAAAGCCAGGCTTTCAGCGCCATTTCCTATGGTGTCATGTCTTGATCTAAGGCATTGTGCACCACTTTGTAAGAGGCCTTGTCCTAAAACCTAGCATTATGCACCACTTTGTAAGGGCTCCATGTCCTAATACATCCATTGTGCACCACTTTGTAAGGGCTCCATGTCCTAATACATCCATTGTGTGCCACTTTATAAGGGCTCCATGTCCTAATACATCCATTGTGCACCACTTTCAAAGGGCTCCATGTCCTAATAAATCCATTGTGTGACACTTTCAAAGGGCTCTTTGTCCTAATACATTCATTGTGCACCACTTTCAAAGGGGACTTTGTCTTAATACATCCCTTGTGCGCCACTTCTATGGGAGGCTTATCTAGATAGAAGGGTTTGTGCGCCACTTGTGGTGGAGCTTTGTCCTGATAGATGGCTTTTGTGCCACTTCCAATGGAGCTTTGTCCAGACAGAAGCCCCATGCACCACTTATGGGGGAGACTTATCCTGACAGATGGCTTTTGTGCCACTTCCAATGGAGTCTTGTCCTAACACAAAGTCTTGTGCACCACTTCTAAAGCTCCCATCTCCAAATAGTTGGCATTGTGCGCCACTTATAAAGGAGCTTTATGCGCTCCTTTGTGCTTTATCCTGAAGACATTCTCCATTGCTCGACATTTTAAGGTTGTGCGCTCCACATTTCAAGGGTTGTGTGGTCCACTTTCAAAGGAATCCGTTGTACGCTCCACCTTCAGAGGAAAATAACAGAAATGTGAAGTACAGAAAGAGAATTTCGGAAGAAAGAAGAGTCTGTCCATATTATTGAAAGGGCAATTGGAAAGACGATCAACGCCTATCATACAACCAAATCAAGGACTTCAAGTTTGTACAAGCCATCTGCCTTTGTGATGAACGTAAAAAGCATCAAAATGTTGTTAAAATTGCCACCGAACTGTCTTCTATTTCATTCATTGCGTTACATTGATTGTACTCTATTTTCAGAATTAAGGGAATGAGAGGATGTAAATGAACTCAGATTGAATAAAATTATTTGTGATCATTGTTCTCTCATTATTTATTTGTTATTATTAAATGAAATCCCTCAAATCGAATGCATTTATTTCTTGTCAAAACAAAACGACGACTCTGTTGGGGACATTATTCAATTATACTTAGAAAATATTCAGAGAACATTTATTACTTCTTAGCGTTGTATAGATGCCAAAATGGCAACTCTCAGTGGGAACATCCTCTCCTTCATCTCTAAAAATAAAGTACAATTTTATTTAATTAAAATAATTGATATTATGTTTTGAATAACAGTTATACTGCAATGGTCTTTCTCCCGACTAATGTGGTTGTCTACTTCACATCCAACGGATTTCCACCAAAAAGTATCAAAGAAGAGCAAATCAGTTGTGATCAAGGCTAGACAATGTTTGAAAATAGTTTCCACCTCACCGGTAGCGCAGCAAGATGATAAAGGATGGATGATGGTGGCATTTAAAAAATGAATGGTTCAATCTTCTTTTACAAGGAGTACCATCCTGCCGAGCATGGTCAACAGGATATTTGAAGTGTAAAGAAATAGAAAATTTACCAGCAGATATTAACTAGACTTCACCAGACGAGCATGTTGCTGAAGAAATCTTTAATTTTCCAACAGTGACTACTATGAATAGTATTAAACCCTAAGAAAAGCCCTTAGATGAGAAGTTGATTCGACTGAATTAGTCGTTGCTCACTAATGAGAAGATGAATTAATTAACGAATTCATTAGTAAATGGAGAACCCTAGGGGCATCCTGCTCATAATCTGACAGAGAAGAAGAATCTTTCAAGATTTGATTATAAAAGTTGGTAATTTAGAAAAAGTCAAAGTAAAGCTGCTTAACTCTCATATGAATTGGCTATTTCAAAATCTTAAGAGAGAAGCAAGAGATATTGCTGAAGAAAGAAAAGAAAAAACAAAGAATTATCAAAATGAACGAGAAGAAATTTTGAAAAAAAAGAAGAAGAAGAGAGAACATGGGTGGTTTTACCATTAAGAAAGTAAAGAAAGGGCTCAGACAATTCAAGGATTGCTAGAAATATATGGTTGAAGAAAGCGATATACTTCATATAATGAATCAATTGCTAGCTGTAAAGAAAATCGAATTGCCATGGTTAAAACATTCAAAGGAAATGAAGTAAAGAAGAAAAAAGTATTCTACAGAAGATGATCGACGATAGTAAAATTGTCATGAAGAAGATATATGAAATAAGAGAGAAAGTAATGACATATGATCCCGATTGAAGATATTCACTCTATAAGAGAACGGGGGAGAAGAAAACATGACAAGTATATTCATCATGGGGGCAAATTTTCATCAATATATCTATCAGTTCAATAAAATGTACCATCCCAGAATATCAAGAAGATTCATGGCATTTTGACTCAGAAGATTCACAGTGTTTTGACTCAGAAGATTCACGGCATAATTATTCAGGGGGCAGACAAAGACATACAAAATATGTCATCCTTGAAAATAATTATAGTTTTGATTTCAAAGATTATTCACATAATACTTCAAAATCAAAAGGGGGCAACATAAGCAGAATACTAAGAAGTTTAAAGTCTCAGAATGCCAAAATTTCAAGAATACCAAAGTCTCAGAATGCCAAGTCTCATAATGCCGATGTCATACATGAATAAGAGACAGATTCCCAAGCATATCGAGTTGAAGTATATTATTATTGTCGAGCACCGATGATGGTTGCTGGATTAGATTAGCAAAACTGCTATTGCCATCACCATATTGCTGACATGAAAATTATTCTATTATTGAAGTTTATCAAAATTGATATTATTATCAAGTTGAAGCTCCATTCGGACCAAATTTTATAATATCATCAACAACAACAGTATCAATTATCAATTTGTTATCTTTAATTATCAATCAATTATCTTCAGCGAAGCTTATATGATCAACCATCCGTCAGCGACAACAGTTTATCATTCAAAGCAGCTTGGCCAAGCCCTATACGGCCAACTACGCATAAGACCTATATATTATTTGAGACAACAGTGTGGAGCCAGTAGCCTTAAAAAGCCCATATAGGCCACATCACATGTATACCCATGCAGGTAGCGGACGAGGCCAGTGACTAAAAGCCCTGAAAGGCTAAAAAGTCCTCAACAGCCAGTCACGCATGAGACCAATGCCATCTGTAAGCTTTCCGACAATGTCATAGACGAGGATGAAAATACCTTCCTATGAATGGGTCTGAACTTACAGATGAAGAAAAATGGGAAATAGAACAAGACCCTCCAGCTCCTTGGCTTGATTTCAGTATTAACTCATGAGGATAGGGTCTCAATAAAAACACCCCCTCATTGATGGACTGACGGCCCTAGATTTAGTATCAAAGGTAGCCTTGTGTGCCCTGGGAACTCTAAAGAGTTACTATGGCCAACCCTACACGTAAATCCCATTGAGTTCACATCCCCGGTAGTTTCACTGGACCCCTCTGATGGACTGTGGTTTGTGAATTCCCCGGCCGTGATAAGTCCAGAGAACTCATGAGAGTTAGGGAGACCATTCACATAAGACCTGACTCCAACTACTTATGAGTCTAAAAAATTGTGATTGCTCCACTACTCAAGAGCTTAAACTGTGTGAAGTGTCCAGTCCAGGCTAGTCAACTTAAATCAAGTCAGTAAAGTCAAGTTTAGTGAAGTGTTAAGCCTAGTAAAGTCCAATCCAGTTAAGTTTAGTTTAGTCAAAGTCCTATCCAGTCAAGGTATGGTCATTTAAAAGTATGATAGCTCCAATACTCAAGAGCATAAATTATGTGTGCATCAAAATGTTACAAATATATAATTCACTTTAAATATGCTTAAATATGCAACTGCCTGATAGAAATCTCAACATTGATTGAACAATACATACAAAAATGTGTTTCTCTTGAATCAGGTTCAATTTACAGCAACAGCAAATGCCTTCAAAATATTGGCAATTCTCTATTCGAAAGTTTAAATCTTCCAAATCGACTACTAGTCTTCAATTGTAATATATGTATTCTTCTAACAAGAGCCGTGAGCTTGTTTTGCCTTCTTAATGATAAAGAAATATTATCTCACAAAATTCTAAAAGGCAGCAAATAATAAGCTAGCGAAGAATTATAATTCTATTCTGGACCATTTAAAGATTCAAATATATTCTTCGGACTCTTTAAAAGAGCAACGGAGATTATTCATCTTTCAAGAAGTAACAACAGATTTTATTTCATGAATATTATCTTCCGAAGAAATCCTTATACAAAGATTGGCCTAGAAAGGGGGTACGATATATTTCTTCAAAATAATCTATGCCTTGGTCTTTCTGATAATTTCTTATGCACGATGGAAGAATCCATATGATATAATCTACAGAGCAATAATTACATGGCGCTAAGTAATATTAATGAGCTCATCAACGCATCCAATTATAAGAAGCATGAACTGGATAATTATAGTTAAGAAGTATGAAGCATGATTCAGTGTGAACGTTTAAGAGTTGTTTCTATATCAAGGCCCAGTTTTATAGTCTGATGGCATAACTTCTTACCATTTTAGTAATGATATCGCAAGTCTCCGAGTACTAGACCTGATGAAGATAAGGAACAAATGATAATCAAAAGAGATTGAATCATTATCAGTAACTTCTATGGCCTTCGGAAAGTTATTAAATGGAATCGAGAGAAGTCTTATCTATTTTTCTGAATCAGCAAAAGTTTAAGTAGATATATTTCTAGTTAGCCTATGAAGAAATGCTAAGGAATCAAAAACTAGAAAAGACCTAGCAATTGAACTTATAGATCTATAAATGACATCTCCAGGAGCACGATATAATGACAAGCGCAAAGAGGGGATAATTAAATCATTATTATATTGTGAAATATTACAATCATTCTAGAAGTTTTCAATATATTTCAAAATTATCAATAATTCATGAAGCTAAATTAAAAATTATAATGTCTTGAAATACTAATTCCGATTAATTTTTTAGGAAAGACTATCACTCGAAAGATTGAGTTATGTAGGTCATGAATTAAAGAGACAATCGAAAGAGTTGTTGCAGCCGGAGCAGCATTAAAGAACAACTCTTTAGAGATAGAGAGTTCAAAGGAAGAGTCGCTAAAGTTAATCAAAGAGATCGTTGCAGCACCAGAGCATTGAAAGATGGTTCTCTGATCAATATACTCAGAGACAAAGATGTCACAACTGTTACAGTGACGGGTTTCGATGAAAAGAAAATCTTATCCTCTCTAGTGAAGCATCCGCTCAACACTGCTGGCTAGGCGCATTCAAGTCTTCTGTTCAAACACGATCATTCAAGTCTTCCGTTTGAGCGCGATCATTCAAGTATTCCGTTCGAGCGCGATCATTCAGTCTTCCATTCTAGCGCGATCATCCAGTCGTCCTTTAACTGCAATATGTTTAAATATGATTCCTTCGAGTTTGATTATTTCAAAATCAACTATTGAAGATCTTCATTCAAGCAACCCTTCTCTGATATGAAAACTGACTACATTTCAAGAAGAATTCTTCCTCGACGTGAAGGAATTTTTGTGCAGAAGAGGATTGATCCTCCATTTGATCTCATAAATCAATCAAAGAAGGATCGAGGGGACATTTGTTGAGGCACAAAAATATTCCATTGTTCTCTCTCTGGAAATTCGTTCTGGGATAGAAGAATGGATGAATATCATTTAATGCAGAGGAATCGATGACGTCATTTAATGCAAAGGAATGGATGGATATTATTTAACGTAGAAGAATGAACAGACGTCATCTGATGCAAAGGAGTGAATGGGGGTATTTCGGTAAAAATGAGTGAATGGGGGTATTTTAGTAAAAAAAGGAGTGAATGGGGGTATTTTGGTAAAAAGGAGTGAATGGGGGTATTTCGGTAAAAAGGAGTGAATGAGGGTATTTCGGTAAAAAGGAATGGATAGGGTTATTTTCGTAAAAATTAGTGGATAGGCGTTGCCTTGTATGAGGGGAGGAAGTGAGGTTCTTGTCTTAGAAAGGGAGGTACACCATTATTTAAGGAAAAGTGGTTGAACACCATTATGTAAAGGAGGGTGGAAGTTGTACAAGGAGAAAAGTGGTGGTGATCACCACTATGTAAGGAAGGGAGGAGCTTGGGAAGTCTATAAATACCCCTTCCTCACTCCTCATTTGGATAGGAGACAAGAGGGAGAGAAGTAGGGAGAAGGAAGTTGAGAAGTTCGTCCGCCCAAAGGGTTGTGCGCTGGAGGGGGTGTGCAGCGCACAACCCATTCACCTCACAATGGCATTCACCACACAATGCCATTCACTGCACAAATGGGTTTGTGCACAACTCATGTCCAAAGGGACGTCCACACAATGCCATTTCTCTAGGGACTTGTCCTAAAGCCAGGCTTCCAACGCCACTTTCTATGGTGTCATGTCTTGATCCATGGCATTATGCGCCACTTTGTAAGAGGCCTTGTCCTAAAACCTGGCACTGTGTGCCACTTTGTAAGGGATTCATGTCCTAATACATCAATTGTGCACCACTTTTCAAAGGGCTCTTTTCCTGATACATCCATTGTGCGCCACTTTCAAAGGGGACTTTGTCTTAATACTGTAAGTGTTATGGTTTCTAGCTCCTATAATTATCAAATTTGGTAGTGCCAAAACCTCTCTTGGAATCTATGTCTTGTGTTGCTCTTTTACATCATGAAGACTTTATATCACTCAAGAACAAATGTCTTTACTTCAAGAAAGGTAAGATTACATGGTCATGTTCGAGTACAACATCAAGTGTGTGTTCAATGGTTAAGATTCATAATTCAAGCTCCAAGTCAAGACAAAGTCATTTTACTTTGAACCTCAAGCTTAAGATTCAAGATATTTTAAGATTTAAGATATTTCAAGTTCAAGCTTCTTAAGGCTACAAATTCAAGTTTGAATGTTCTTCAAAAAGTCACAAGTTCAAGCTTCATTCTATGATAGGATCTCAAGCTTTGTGAACTTCAAAGAATGACTATCAACTGAAGAAAAAGAAGTTTCAATTTTAATACATCATGTTTAAGGTATGAATGACCCTAAATTGACCATAGGGTAGGTCATTTTGAATACATAATTCAATTAAATCATTTTATAAGTGAATAGACTGTTTCTCGACTAGTCTTAGACTCGGTTCTACTAGTCTTAACACTGGCTTAACCAGTCCTAAGTTTGTTGTAAATTTTTAGAATTTTTTGTTAAGTCACGACCAGTCCTGGAGACTGCTCAACCTGTCATGTGAACAGTACTCGACTCACTCTCGACCAGTCCTGCAGCTACGACTCAAAGTCCAGTAACTATTTCAGGTTTCACATGACCAATCGTGGTCAAGTCATGACCAGTCATGGAGGTCCCTCGACCGATCGTGAAGGGTCTACGACCAGTCATGGAACGGCTTTATCTTATCGCGCTCAAAATTTTAAAAATCTGTTGGTCCTACGACCAGTCGTGTTGTCCTCAGGACCAGTCATGAACACGATTTCTTCACTTATAAATAGAGCACAAATTTCAGAGTTTTTCATTAATTTCAAGCTAAATCAATATGCCACTCTAAGAGATAAGTTAGTGTTCTTTTTTAAGATATATTGTGCTCATTTAATATTCTCTCAATTTAACTTTATTATATTTGATTTTGTATTCTATATTCCATTCATAGTTAAAGAAGGGAATGAGAATTGCCCTTTTCTTGGAATCGAAATTAAATAGAGCTAGCCCACCTTGATTTAAATTAAAATTAATTTAGAACATATAACCATTTTATAAGCGAGTTTGGACATTAAACTTCTACGTTGAAATTCTACTCCGATTTAGTTCATCCGGGCGGCATCAAAAAGAGAATATCCAGGTATTTTACATTATTGTAAATTTCTGTTTTGGTTTTTGAGATTGTGCCAGAAAAATCTCTAATTTGGTTTGTCTGAGGTGATCCAAAAAAGTCAGAGTGTGGGGTTTTTTGAATTGTGTAAGCCCACTTGAAAGACACAATTGTGAGGGTTTTAGGTGAACCTGGAAAAACCTATATTCATAGTGAATGCTAATATCCACTATGTCAGGATATTAAGAGTGGAGTAGTTGTGGCTATTTTTCTAAACAATTGGTGTACACACAAGCAAACCACTATAGTTTATGGTCTTGTGGATTGATTGTTTATTTCTTTTTGTAGATAATTGTAATTTCCTTTTGTGTTGTGGAGAATGTTGTAATTTCTTTTATGCAAGTGTGGGAATTTTGTAATAACATAGATTTCTTTTTTTGCTATTTATTTCTTTATTCCTCTGTATTAGTTTGAGTTTTTGATACACAAACCGTTCTAGTAAGGCTGTCCTGCCATAAACCCTTGGTTTTTATGGTATAAGGTTATCCTTAGAACAACATCTGTATCAACTTCTCAATACTCGTGCATTTGAGGTTGTCTTTAAATTCAGTATTGTGAGATTGTCTATTGCTATCTATATTTAATTTATTTAAATTTCGCTATTAAGTTTTAATTTAGCATAGTCCTATTCAACCCCCCCCCCCCCCCCTCTCTCCTAGGACATATAGCTCGGCCTTTTCAAATACATCCCTTGTGCGCCACTTCTATGGGAGGCTTGTCTAAACAGAAGACTTTGTGCACCACTTGTGGTGGAGATTTGTCCTGACAAATGGCTTTTACACCACTTCCAATGGAGCTTTGTCCAGACACAAGCGCCATGCGCCACTTGTGGTGGAGACTTGTCCTGACAGATGGCTTTTGTGCCACTTCCAATGGAGTCTTGTCCTAACACAAAGTCTTGTGCACCACTTCTAATGCTCCCATGTCTAAAGAGTTGGCATTGTGTGCCACTTCTAATGCTCCCATGTCCAAAGAATTGGCATTGTGCACCACTTATAAAGGAGCTTTGTGCTCTCCTTTGTGCTTTGTCTTGAAGACATTCTCCCCTGCTTCACATTTCAAGGTTGTGCGCTCCACATTTCAATGGTCGTGCACTCCACTTTCAAAGGAGTCCTTCATCGGCTCCACCTTCAGAGGAAAATGATAAAAATGTGAAGTACAGAAAGAGAATTTTGGAAGAAAGAAGAGTCTGTCCATACGATTGAAAGGATAAATGGAAAGATGATCAACACTTATCATACATCCAAATCAAGGACTTCAAGTCTGCACAAGCTATCTGCCTTTGCGATGAACGTCAAAAGCATCGAAATGCTTTTAAATTGGCACTGAACTGTCTTCTATTTCATTTATTATGTTGCATTGATTGTACTCTATTTTCATAATTAAGGGAATGAGAGGATTTAAATGAACCCAGATTGAATAAAATTATTTATGATCATTGTTCTCTCATTCTTTCTTTGTTATCATTGAATGAAATCCCTCAAATCGAATACATTTATTTCTTATTGAAACAATGATAATAATGCATGTATTGATTGTTGTAATGATAATGTGGATAAGATAACCATATTTTACTTGATGCATGGATAATGATAAATAAATGATGTTGGTGGACATAAGGATAACCTTTTGCATGATAGACAACTAATGTCTAGGGCATGTATAATAATAGTATTGGACAATGGTTATGAAATTGATGATGTATGCGAATCCCTATATGTTATATACTCTATGCACATGATTGCATGATACATGCACATACGTATCATTGGTATGCCTGTTATGAGGGATGACTGATCATAGCATATGCCATTGGGCTGAGATGTTTATGGGACTCCTTGTGAGATGGATTTGACCTCACATGATTGCGTGATACATGCAGGGTTGATGCATGACAGGATGGTATGACTCATGCATCTTGCATTTTGTGTGACAAGATCGAGACACTAAGAACATGCTTAGTATAACGTCATGATACATGCTCATACACATCATTAATATGCCTGTTATGATGGATGATTGATTATAGCATATGCTATTGGGTTGAGATGTTTATGGGACTCCTTGTGAAATGGAGTTACCCCACATGATCGCATGATATGCGCAGGTTTGATACATGACTGGATGGTAAGACTCATGCATCCCACATTTTATGACATGATCATTTGGTGCCCTAGCAACATCAGGGCTGTGGCATCCATGAGCTTATCGTGGATGGTCAGATGGGACAACGAAAATGTTTGGGATTTAGCATATGGGCACTATGAATGTCCGTGGGTGAAAGTCCTTAAACCTTCGTAGCCAAGGGATGCTCCAATGTCGATACCAAGTGGATACATGAGCGCCTGTGTCGAGTATCAGTAAGTCGTGTCTCCCATTGCATCAGGGTCAGTTGGAAGGGGGTGTGACCTTACCCGCCTGGAGAGAAAGGGGCACAGCTAGGTTAAGTTTGACTAGCTCGAGGAATGGGTCTACTATTGACGTGCCGGATAGATATTGATAGACTATTGGTCAGGCGGATAGTGAGGTCTCTTACGCTCACTTGGACTACACGCCTGGGGGAGGGGCAGTCAATGTGGAGTGCACTAGACCCCGACGATGATCCCAAAGATGTACGGTACTGATATGTGGACTTACTGAGTAGGAGTTACGTCTTCAGCATTTGGCTTTAATTCATTCATTCACTATTCACTCGGGCTGTGGTGCGTAACCAAATTATTATGTGTACCTTTGCAATGGCCAAGATCTCTGTTGGACGCACGACTAACCTAAGATCAGGAGTTTACCATATTGAGTTTAGTTATCCAAATTTAGGTATGGGACTGGTTTGAATAGAAATCCCTTGTGATGAACCCCACAACTTGCGATACCACGTACCATTATCCCGACTATACACTCCAGCTTTATCATCTCTTTTGCATTGCATATTACATTGCACTCTTAGCATATGACATTTGGCTTATTATGTCTCCACATTGCATAGCCGATCTACATTGCTACCTCAGTACATGACATTGGCTTATTATGCCTTTGCATCACTTAGCCTGGATAAGGTTGATGATATTTATGGACTTGCATAGTATTTCTGTTTACTTTGATATTTATATGCTTGGCACATGTATGACACACACATACACCAGCCTCTAAGCTTCTTGTAAGCTTATACACGACCGTTGCGTGCAGGTGACGTTAGGTCGCAGCAGCATTGAGACAGGAGCGTGTGCTAGAGCTTTAAAGTTTTTGTTTCATATATGTATTTTCCTTTCAGCATTGCACTCAAATGATTTTATTAGTGGATATGTGTTAATGTTGTTTTATGACTTGGCTATACTTATGGTTATGCTTCTTTACAAAAAAAATTTTATGTTGAAAATCCTCCTTGTATGTCCTAGGATCGGAATCTGGTATATGGATGCGGGGTGCTGAGAATGGGCACTATGGAGGCTGTCGACGCCGGATTCGATGATTGGGAATTTTGTGAAATCATTTTCTGAGTTTAGGGCATGACACATATGCTCAGCTTTGATGCCGCGAATGATAGATCGCCCTCATTGACATTGGATTTATATATGGTTGGCTTTATAAGCTTATTCCACCGTCAGGGCTAATAAATTGCCTTTTTCTAATGATATTTACATGCAATTAGTTTTATAGGCCTTGCTAAAGGTAATGAATCGAAATTGATATATCGCCCTTTGCTGATGATATAAACAAAATTTTATGGTTAAGATAGTATATCAGCCTTTCGATAAATTTCAATAAAATGGCCTTCGTGCCATGTCAACAATACTGCATGGCGATGACATCTGATGGTAACCACCGGTGCTTTTCATTCGATGACAATCATTGGTGATAATCGTTAAGATAATCATCAGCGATAATCATTGGTGATTTAACTTGATAAGTCTGAAAATATGTGTTTTTAATTAATTGCGCCGAAAAGAATACATAACATTGCCTTTTGAGGCTCTTTCATCATTCTGCTTGTCTTACCCCCTTTTGAGAAGTATTATGCTCTGAATCTTCTGAATCAAAACTTTGTACATATTCAGGGACGATATATTGTTATAAAGATTAACTGGTACACTTATGCCCTGTCTGTCTGGATCTACCACCCGATAGGCTCCATTGGAATACACTTCGAATATTATATACGGACCATCCCATTTAGGATCAAATTTACCCCCCATCCTACGGGTGACCACAATTAGCCTTTTCAACATTAACACCAAGTCACCCTTCTTAAAGGATTGATGCTTAACTCTCTTATCAAAAGCGGCAGAGATTCTTGCCTGATACAATTGTAACTGTTGCTGGGATGCCAATCGTTTTTCATCAAATAAATTTGATTCTACCAATCTTATTTTGGCATTTTCATCGTATGTAATTGATTGATGCACCGCTACTTTGAGTGACATAACTTGCATCTCAATTGGGATGACAACTTCGACACCATAAATTAAAGAATATGGCATGGCTTTCATAGCAGTACGATGAGTAGTTCGATAGTCCCACAAAGCTTCTTGTAATTTTTTGTCCCAGTCACGCTTATTCCTTGTGACCGTCTTCTTCAATATCTTCACAATTGTCTTATTGAATGCCTCAGCTAACCCATTGGCCGACGGGTAGTAAGGCATCAAAAACGAATGCTGGATGTCAAATTTTCAGCATGATTTCTCTATTCCTTTATTCTTGAACTGCATCCCATTATCATTGATAATCCTTTGTGGAATACCATGGCTATATATTATCGCATGTCGTATGAAATTTACGACATCCTTTTCTTTGACATTTCTTAATGCGATAGCTTCAGTCCATTTCAAAAAATAGTCTATTGCCACTAAAATATATTGTTTCCCTTTAGACGATGGTGGATTTATAGGGCCGATAACATCCAGCCCCCAAACTGCAATGGGCTAAGAAGTCACTGATTGATGATCTTCCGAAGGTACACGTATGACATCTGTGTATTTGACATTCATGACATCGCTTCACATATTCAATCACATCTTCGAACATCATAAGCTAGTAATACCCCATTTGAGGTATTCGATGGAATAAATTTCTACAAGCTTGATGAGCTCCGCATTCGCCCAAGTGAGCTTCTCATAATATTTGATTCATTTTTCTCGTATCCAAGCATCGCAACAACACCTCATTATATGACTTCCTGTAGAGCTCTTCATTGCATAAAATGAACTTCTTCACTCTTTGCTTTATCTGTAGCTTTTGTGCTGGCTCTTCTGGCAAAATATCATATCTGAGATAGTCTACAAAAGGCTAACGCCAATCATCTATCGTGATCTCCCAACATGACACGGGAAGCACTTCAGAGATTTCATCGATATCTTTAGCTGACGACATGAATCTTCTTTCTCCGATTGTTATCTGAAGGGGACTTCGATTAGGACAAGATAAAGCTGCAGCTAAACTGGCTCAAGCATCTGCTCTCGCATTTTCTGATCTGGTATATGCTTGATTTCAATGTCTTGAAACTGCTCTAATAATTGTTGCGCTTTTCGATAATACGTTAGGAGTTCCTGCTTTCTTATTTCGAATTCAGTTGTAAGCTAATTTATTACCAACTTAGAATCGCCAAAAATTCGCAGTGCCTTTATTTTTATCTCTCTAGATATTTCCATTCCTATAATAAGGGATTGATACTCAACCTCATTATTGGTACATGTGGCTCCCAATGTAAAGGAATATGGCAATAAATCACCCTGAGGATTGATGAATATTACTTCAGCACCTGTTCCTGAAGTCCTAGAAGCCCCATCAAAGTACATCTGCCATATATTAAGAAATTCTATCATCATTACCTGTTCATCTGGAAAATCATCACTGATTGTTTCATTATTCGGCACTGAGTGAGCTGCTAAGAAATCTGCCACTGCTTGTCCCTTCACTACTTTTGCCGGTTCATAGGCGATTGTATATTCTTACAGTAGAAGCATCCATTCAGCCAATCTCCTTGATAGCATCGGCCTTGTCATCAGGAACTTTATGGGGCCTGCTCGTGAAATTAATACTATGTCGTGAGAAAGACAATAGTGACTTAATTTCAGCACAACAAATATCAACGTCAGTCATGTTTTCTCAGTGGGCAAGTAATTGCACTTAGCACCTATCAGAGTTTTACTCAGATAATATAGCGTAATCTCTTTTCCTTGTTCGTTTATCTATGCTAGCAAAGCCCTTAATGAGTTTTTCGCCGCAGAAATATAAAGAATAAAGGGTTTGCCTTTCATGGGAGCTGCTAGCACTAGAGGATGTTTCAGTAACTCTTTGATTAAATCAAATGCATTCTGACAAGCTTTATCCCACATAAATTCTGTTCCTTTCTCCATCAGATGAGAAAACGGTTGACACCTTCCAGCCAAATTTGAGATAAAATGGTAAATATATGTCAATTTGCCCTGCAGACTCTTTAATTCTTTTAACGTTTTCGGCAGCGACATCTCCTGAATGGCTCTGATCTTTCCTGGGTCAATTTCAATTCCCCTATGTCGAACGACAAAACCAAGAAATTTTCTTGAGGAGACTCCGAAAGCACACTTAGACGGATTTGATTTTAACTGCTTCTTTCTAAGTCAATGAAAGACTATAGCCAAATGTTCACGGTGTTCTTCATGATCATTTGATCTGACTACTAGATCATCCACGTAGCATTCAACATGTTTGTGCATCATATCCTGAAATAGATTTTACATCACTCTCTCGTATGTTGTGCTAGCATTCTTGAGCCCAAACGACATGACTTTATAACAATAAATTCGCAGTGACATTATATGTAAGGCCTGTATCCTAGTTCGTACCATTGCTTAGACTTCCACGATCCTCCTCATCGAATTTCAGTGACTCGTGAGCTGTAGTCAACATTTGCGCACGACCCTAAGTCGCATCCCATAAATCTGAGTAAACTCAACTTGAGACTTGTAACCTAGCAACCACACCGTCACCGCAGTTCCAACACCATGACTTGCGTATTGATGTGATACCCACGCCAGGAGTTGTGGGCCCACGTATATTTCAAAGAAATGCCGCGCATTGTGGATTCCAAGAGAATCTCTATCCCATCCATCCCATCAATTAATCAATCACAAGTCAAGTACAACCCATCACTCACCCATACCTCTCCCACCAACTAGTCAAAGCAACCCATGCTTAGCACATTCCTCTCATCCCAAAAGTCATTGAGACCCATGCTTTCCATGTCATATCCCTTACACACCAATCCTCTCTCTCTCATTTCTCACTCCATTCCAAGCAATTCCCAAGGAGAGCATGTCGAAGCTCTTTTAAGAGAACCAAGTATGTGGCCCACTTCCTACCCCAAGATCTCATCATCCAACCCTTTAACTTTCATCATCCTTCATCAAAGAGGAAGTTCAGGAGGTTGAGAGATCAAGGAACCAAGAAGAAGTGAAATCAGTGGGTGTTCATAGCATTAGATCATGACTTTTTTTATTTAGGGCCCACATGATTTGGGACTCATCTTAATGTATGCATTGTATCATAGAAGGGAGATCATAGTAGCGGAACTCCCTCCATCAGCGCTCATCTCTCTCTCTCTCTCTCTCTCTCTCTCTCTCTCTCTCTTCCTTGTTTTGCGGCCCACGATGGCACATGAATTTTATCTAAGTCGTCCACGTAATGGGCACACCTTGCTGGACTGTCCAACGGATGGTTTTTCTGCCTGTCCATCTGATGGACAGGCCCAGATGAAGAGAAAACATACATATCAGCTTAAATCCAAAGCTGGTGGGCCCCACACGTGTGGACCCACCTTAATGTAGGTGATGTATACCCACATCGTCCAAGCTTTGGATGAAGGATCCCTTCATGATGTATATGTTGTATCCATCCTTCTATCCGTGGACCCATCTACGTGGCCCACCTTATGGATGTGGGACATCTAACCCATCCAGGGTAGGACTGACCGTGGTGCAATTGTTTAATCCATACTGTTTAGTCCTTGGGCGAGGACTGGACCCCACATTGATGTATGTATTACATCCATACCGTCCATTTTTCCTAGACGCTGGAGCTTTTAAAAAAATAACAAAAAATAATATAATATAATAATAATTTAATATATATAATATTATATGGTGGGCCCATGTAGGACCCACCTGCTGTGGTAACAGATTGGCTGATGTATCTCACATCAGCTATATAGCTACTACAGTGATGTCACCAAGTTTTGTGGGGCCTGTCATGATTTATGTGGTAATCCACACCATCAAGACAGATGGGACGGTTGGACCCAACTCTATGTGTGTGTTCATCATACCGTTCATCTGGATGGTGGCCCCACCCACTATATAGCTACTGTATTGACGTCAGCATGTTCGGTGGGTCTGATCATGTGGTACGTGTTATATGCACACCGTGCATCTATGGGACCCACCATGCTTTACCTGTTTCATCTACACCGTCTAGCAAGGACGGTGGGATCCACCGTGATGTAAGTGTTTTATCTATGATGCCCACCAGCTGTGGGCCCCACACATGTGGAAACCATGTGATGCATGTGCTTTATCAACGTCGTCCATCTGTTTTGGCAGCGGGTGGGGCCTACCCCACACGTGCTGCACGTGCGGGTGTGTGGGACCCACCTTGATGTATGTACTCTGTATCCGCACCTTTCATTTCTTAACAGTGCTATGTGGGGCCGACTGTGATGTATGGGTCTCCTCCACTCCGTCCGTTTGCTGGACGGGTGGGGCCCACCTTAATGTTTTGTATATTCACACCGTCCACCAAGTTAGACATGTGGCCTACCTTGATGTTTTGTATATTCACATCATCCATCAGGTTGGACGTGTGGCCCACCTTGATGTTTTGTATATTCACACCATCCATCAGTTGGACGTGTGGCCCACCTTATATGTATGTATTATATATCCAAGTCGTTCGTTCAGGCTGTGGGGCCCACTAAGATATATATGTTCTATCCACCCTTCCGTCTAGATGGGCAAGATGTGGGCCCACCATGCTGTGTGTGTTTCATCTATGTCATCCACTTGTGCGGCCCACCGTGATGTATGATGTACCCCCCATGCTATATGTATTGTAGATCTTAGCTGTCCATCTGGTGGGGCCCAATACAATACTTGTGTGGCCCATATGTGCGGCCCAATACGATATTTGTGTGACCCATATGTGCAGCCCATTGTAATGTATGATGAGGCCTGATGTGATGTATTTAAGGCTCATATGATGAGGCCCATTGTGGTGTATTTGAGTCCCATTGTGATGTATATGAAGTCCATGTGTGAGGTCCATTATGATGTATTTAAGGCCCATATGATGAGTCCCATTGCGGTGTATTTGAGGCCCATTTGGTGAGGCCCATTGTGATGTATATGTGGCCGATGTGTGAGGCCCATTGTGATGTATTTAAGGCCTATATGATGAGGCCCAATGTCATGTATATGAGGCCCATATGTTGAGGTCCATTGTGACGTGTTTGTGGCCCATTTGTTGAGGCCCATTGTGAAGTATATGAGGCCCTTGTGTGAGGCATGGGCCCACTATGTGTTTCGCTCTATGCGGGCCACTTCTTAGGAGCAATATTGGTTAAATGTCCACATTGATGGACAATGATGGTTAAATGTCCACATTGTGACCTTCCCTTAGGCCTCTGTTAGGCCCATTCTCATCATTCTCTAAGTGGGTTGACCCTAATCATGGGGCCCCATTGATAATTGCATGATTCATCTATTCCTATTGAGCTAACCCAGGATGTTGGGCCCCCATTCATTGCTAGTAGGATTGTTTTAATCATGGAGTCCATCTAGGACTTATTTGGGACCCTTAGGGCATCTAACGAACTATATGATTGTATGGTGAAGGAAGCCTATTCTGGATCCTTAGGTTATAGGTAGGCCACCTAGGCCCAACCTTAATAAGAGGAGAGTTCATCATCACCATTAATGGAGGGATCTGTGTTGTCAGGTTTGGTATATCCACTGTTAAGGACTGACCCTCATGTTATAGATTTGTTGTCCATTTATGGACCCCGCCTTATATATAGGCCGGTTATCGATACCGATTATGAGTATGTGATAACATAACATCATGATACATGCCCATATGCATCTTTTGCATGCTTGTGATGAGATGTGATTGACCATTGCATATGTCATTGAGTTGGTTTATTATGAGACTCCTTGTGAGATGGAGTTGCCCCACATGAGCACGCAGCACGCGCAGGTTTGATGCATGAGTGGATAGTATGACTCATGCATCTCACATTTTTTGTAGTATGATCACTATACACCCTAGTGACATCAGGGCCATGGCCTCAACAGGTATATCGTGGATGGCTAGTTAGGACACCGAAAATGTTTGGTTCTAGCATATGGGCATCTAATATGTTCGTGGGTAAAAATACCTAAACCCCTTGGTACCAGGGATGCTCCAACATCTAGACCGAGTGTATGCAGGAGCGCCAAGTGCCGAATACCAAGAGGCCGCGCTTCCCACTATGTCGTGGTCGGTTGGAAGGGATTGTGGCCTTACCCACCTGAGGGAGTAGGCAATGTTAGGTTGGGTTTGATCAACTCATAAATGGGTCCGCTAACGACGAGCCGGGCCGATATTGGTAGGAGAATAGTGAGGTCTCTTCCACTTACCCAGTTGCGTGCTTGATGGGGTAGCAGGTGATGTAGAGTGTATTAGACCCCGGTGGTGATTCCAGAGAAGTTCGGTACTGATATGTGGACTTACTGAGCAGGAGTTGCATACTCAGCATTTTACTCATTCAATCATTCATTCACTATCCACTTGGGCTAGTGGTGTGCAACTAATTTGTTATGTGTACCATCGCAATGGCCATGATTTTGGTTGGGTACACGACTAACCTGAGATCAGGAGTTTACCACATTGTGTCCAGCTATCCAAATTAGGTTTGGGCCAGTTTGGAAAGAAGTCCCTTGTGATGGACCCCACTACTTGTGATACTACATACTATCATCCCAACTTCATGCTCTAACTTGGTCATTTCATTCGCACTGCATATCGCATTGTATCTTCAGCACATAACATTTGATTTACTATGCTTTTACATTGCATATCCTGAATAAGGTTGATGGTATTATGGACTCGCAACGATCTGCATATTGCATTACATCCGTGGCATATAGCATTTGGGTTGCTATGTTTCTGCATTTATATGGCCTAGATGAGGCTGATGGTAATCGTGGTTCGGTAGGAATTGCATATTGCATTGCATCCTCAGCATCTGATATTTGGCTCTCTATGATTTTACATTTGCATAGTCGATCTGCATTACATACTCTAATATTATATGACTTATAGATTTGCTAGTATTTTCGCTTACTCTAATATTTGTGTGCTTGGCACTAATCTTACGCACACACTTTCAGCACCCTCTAAGCTTTCTACAAGCTTATGCATGACTGTTGCGTGTAGGTGACGCTAGGTCGCAGCAGCATTGAGGCAGGAGCTTGTGGCAGATCACTTTGGAGATTTTGTTATTTATGTATTTCTCTTTTAGCATTGTACTCGAATGTTTATATTAGTGGATATGTGGTGTTGATGCTGTCGTTTGTGACTTGGTTATGCTCCTTTAGAAAAAAATTCACACAAAAAAATTGTCCTTGTAAGATCCTAGGATCGGAATATGGCGTATGGGTGCTAGAAGCCGAGAATGGGGTAATATGGAGGCTGTCGGCACCAGATTTGGCGATCGGAAATTCTGTGAGCCCGATTTTCAAGTTTGGGGTGTGACATTCTATAGGTTGTGCCTTCCTCATCTTATAAAGCCATTCTTATTTGGTTATATCCGGCGTAACCATCTATAAAAGACATCACAACATATGCGGTTAGACTATTGATCAACTGCTCAGTTATCAGCAATGGGAAATCATCTTTCGGACATGCCTCGTTTAAATCTTTGAAATCAATGCATACTCTAATTTGTTCGCTTTTCATCTTTACCGGAACAATGTTCGATATCCATTTGGGGTACTTGACCTCTCTGATGAACCTGACCTTGATCAGTTATTCATTTTTTCCTCGATTAAAGGGACCAAATCTAGGTGAAATCACCTTTGCTCTTGCTTAATCGGCTTCTTATCTTTAGAGATGTTTAGTCGATGCATTGCCACCATGGGTTCCAAGCCTGGCATTTCTGCATATGTCTAAGTAAACACGTCATTATTTTCTCTTAAAAGCTTAGTATATTGATCAACTTCTTATTTAGGGAGACTACCGCTTATAAACGTATTCTGTGGTACTACTTTGGTTCTTAAATTTATTTCTCGCAAACTATCAATTGTTGGTTACCCTCCGTCTTCTATCTGCTTTGGAGCTACTTCGGGATGCTTGACTATTTCAGGGTCTATCTCTTCCATTGATTCAACCGCGATCATATTTACTAATGATTCCTCCACTAATCCGCGGGATTTCTTCCATTTTTCCTCATTGACTCCAATCAGGATTAAAATACCTTTTCCATTCTTCAGTCTGACCGGTTCTTCATAATCAAAACCCATATTTTTCATCATTTTTCTATTAGTGGGGCTATATCTTTAGAGGTCTTCCGGCGTTAACTTATCGACATTCACCTTATGGTTTGCCTTCTCTACTATTTCTGCTTCTGAAATTGTATAGAATTCAATAGGCTTTAGGTTCTTTGAACTAGCTTTAACATGAAACCTTTTTGGCATAGCTAGAAATGACTTTTTCCTTTCAAAATGCAGTAGCGGCGTCGTATAATTCGACTGTAGAATCTCCAACTATTCGGGTGATAATAGTGTCAATGGAGGCTATCCCGGTTGTCTTAAATGTCTTAGTATGAAATAAATATTCCGTTTCATCATGTTTTCTTTCTTAGACAACTTTATTTTTGTAACTTCATTCTACACAATTTTACTCCTATCATTTCCTTCTATATCTTCTATAGCAAATCCTTTATAATAATAACTGGCATCAGCGAAGAAAGATTCTGCTTCTATATACAGTTTTGCATCAACCATTACTTTATACTGCATTTCGTCTTTACAATACTTAAAGCATTGATGGAGAGTCGATGGTATAATGCCATATTGATGCATCCAGGGCCTTCCCAAAAGGATGTTATATGTTGTTACTACATTGATGACATGACAAACGACGTCTGTCACTAGCTCTCCTATTTCTAATGTTAATGTGATCTTGCCGAGCGCCCATTCTCCATCTTGATTAAAACCTTGTATCATCATTCCATTGGGACGCAAATGGGAACGACGATATCCCAATTCATTCAGCATCTTCAGCGGTAGTAGATTCACGGTGGACCCATTATGTAATGACCCAGAAAATTTCGTGCAAAGACCAGAGTACTACCTCAAATTCTTTAGAAGTTATATGTGGGTTAATTAGCGCTAAACTCGATTGCTTGTGAAATTAGCACTAATCACTTTAAATTTGATCTGCAAAACTCAAAACCTGTAGAATCGTTAGCGCTATGTCACCCTGAAATCTAGGATTCAACGCTAAATCGAGTTGCTCTCGGGAGTACTTGGAAACTTTGTATCGGACCTGGACCGCGCGTCGAAAGTCCAATAGCGATGATCTTAGCCAATTATGATCACCTTGTTGGGCTTGACCATCACCTCAAAAATCAAGTCTAGATGATGTCCTGAGTCGATTTGCTTGAGTCCGAAGTGAAAAGTGTGAGAAAGGTGAGAAATTTAAATATGAATTTATGAAATCTGAGTTGTGTCGCTTGCGCGACGATTTTAAGCAATCTGACCGTTGAATTGAGATTGGTCCGCCATGAGCGATCTGTAAATCCGATCAGTACAAAAACTCAGCCTGACCTAGATCCATGGTCAGTGAGCATAAGTCCGACCGCACATGGAAAAGGGACCACCAGAAGTTCTCCGTTGGACTAATATAGACCCGATTTGGTTATAACCTAAGTATACCTTGGCCCTGGGGCTATTTTTATCAATTTTAGGCCTATATAAAGACCTTAAAACCTCACTCTCAAATTCCATACGAATTTTCTAAACCCTAGCTAAGAGAGAGAGAGAGGAAAAGAGAGAGAAAGTGAGAGAGAAATTGGTGAATCATCTTGAGATTCTTCCTTGTTATTCTGCGTACCTAAACCATCACTTCTGAATCGTTATTCCGACGATTCTAAGTTTATTCTCGGGTAAGTCAATCAAACACTAACCTATTTTGGAGCTTAGAATAGTCTAAGTGTTGATGTAGATCTTTTTATTCATGCCTTAGGTTATCTAGTCGCCGTTGACGAAGACTTATCATATGAATCAGATCTGTTGCGCACTTCCTGGTTTAAGGTGCGGACTATATTCGTATAGGTTATAGTTTTCAAGGCTTTCAATGTCGGATAATAGTTTATTATTGTTGTGGGTGCAATTTCACATGCCAAATGCAATGTTTATATTGCGTTCCTGATATATATGAGCTATATTGAGATTTGTGTATTCTATGTATATGTAGAAAGTATCGTATATGTATGAAATACGAACATGTGTTTGCCATGATTAATTGTCGTGTATTTGTGCTAGTTGTATGTGTTTTAACTCCTTGGCGAAAGGAATTGTCCAAATGTGTGTTATCACCGACATACATCATGTATGTTGGAATATGTAGTCTAAGTGTTTGTAGAAATGTCTGAATGGATAAGTGTGTAATATATTATTCTATTTATGGGCGTTGAGAAGAGATTCTCAACTATCTTATTAATGTGTATGAGTTCCTACATGCAATTTACATTCTTTGTTGTTTAAATTCAGGCACTACTTATGTGTATATCCATGTTAAGTTAATATCGATCAAATGCTCATATACTGTATGATAGAAATTGTTGATCCGTTACTGTTTTGAATTGCTGGTATGAATATCTGTTATACTTGAATGTGTTTGGGACTATGAAATAGTCCAGGGAATCGGTAATAAATCTTGAGTTCGTGGCCGAGGTTGTTTTCACCACGTAGGATGTGTTTGACGAACCCGAGTCGTATTAGGGTTGACGGCAGTGGTTTGGCCACACAGAGTGTTTGCGCACTCTATGTCATTCAACTCAATGTGCGCTCGTGCTAGTTGAGTTTGTCAAGTAACCCGACTGTCTCGGTGGATGTGCACCATGTATGGACGCTATTGTTTGAATCTAGGGTACTAAACTTACCAATGCAATCCCGCTAACTATGGTACTTCGATCCGCTAAGACTCATGGGCCGGGCATGGTGGTATGGGACACCGTGGTCGAGCTGTCGGCCTATGCTGGGGTGACGAGCCTCCCCGTAGTGACCAGCGAGCACACCAGACTCGTGAGTCGATTATGGTGGTATGGGACACTATATTCGTGCTGTCGGCCTACATTGATTGGTGACGAGCCTTTTGTAGTGACCTCGAGCATACCTTGATACTGCATTGAGGCGACGAGCCTTAGGGTAGTAACTAAGGTATGATAGGCATGCATTGATTGGTGACGAGCCCTTTGCAGCGACCTAGAACCATATGATCGTATAAGATTGTCTAGGACTGACAACCCTAGAATGGATCACCGTTTGGAAATTGATATGAGGAAGGTACCTTAGCTTCCCAATCCTGCTGTATGAAAAGGACTAATAACAACTTAGTAATCATGTTCATGCACCGCATTGCATGTGCTTTGGCGTGGTGAGCATTGTGGGAGGTTGCATGCATACCGTAAGATGAAGACGCTGAGGGAGTGTAGGCGAGAGCATGCATCATTTCTACATACATCCTTGCATTAACAAGAGTAATTAGGACGTGTTTGATTGTATTGCCTTGTCATTACTGTTTGATTGATTTGATAACATGTTAACTTTTACTGTATAGTTCCACTGAGTTGATCACTCACTCCTACATTCTGGGATGGTGTTTCAACACCAACCAGACTCTGTCTTAGATGCAGATGATGATGCGACCCCCGAGGCAGAGCAGGAGTATGAGGATGATGAGGACGCGTTTTCTTTTATGCAGTTCTCAGGCGGGTTCATGTGAGCCGTGTCTTGATCTACGGGGATTCTGGGTTTCTTTTGTAATAGATGATTTCATTTTGATACTTATATTTTTAAAAACAAACACTTGTAATTATGACCTGGCAGAGCATACATATCACAGGGACTTACACATATACACATATATTTCTTTAAGTCTTCCGCTTGTGTCTTTCACTTATCCCTGGATTATGTTTGCAGTTTGGTTTAATCTACTCCATGTTTTATGCACTCATACAGACAACATACATCCATCATTCCATATGTTGCATAAGTGATGTTTTGAAACTCGGGAGTTGAGTTATGCTCGACCCCCGAATTTCAGGGCGTTACACATTATCCAGCATTATTCGTTTGATCTGCCTACTGCGGACATGACCTACGACCATCGATGGCCTATTATGTTCCTTATCACAAATTAAATCATCATCAGAGAAAGAAATTACTGGCATGTAATTGTTTTGTTCTTCGTGTTCTATTTCTATGAGCAATGCTTTTCTAACATTATTATCGAATAGAGCTTGAATCCGGCTACGTCAAGAATCTTCTGACAATCACAACACATCATACACACTTAGTCGAGCTGGTATGCCTTTCAAATGGCTTATCACATCGTAAGCTACCTTCCCGATCTTGTTCTTTTCTTCCTCTCCACTGCCACCGTGGTATTCTCCAGATATTTCTCATTTCTGTCTTTTAGTACTTTGTTTTCGGGGACATTTTACTCTTTTGCTTGAACGCAACATGATTACTGCAACTTCACCTATACGTCTCAGCGGGCAGTCGTCGTCCATTTCCTTCTTCCATTTCCTATTTCTTTGCGAATGATTTCTTGGATGATCGATGCCCTCACTGTCATTTTATTACGATTATGTCAGAAGACATAAGCAACATTAGTTAACATTATTTGCACACATTACATCCTGGATATGAAAGGAAGGATGTTCCCATTGGGAGTCACCATTTTGGCGTCGTTATAAGACGTCAAACAATGATGAAATTCTCTGTACTGTTCCTTAGTCAACACTAAATAAGATAAAGAGATCCCCAGTGGAGTCGCCATTTTGTTTCGACCAGAAACGAAAGCATTTGATTCAGGGAATTATCTTACCTAATAATGATGGAAGAATAGATGCAGAGAATAATCATCAAATTTTATTCATTTTGAGCTCATTACATCCTTTCAATCCTTTGATTCTAAGATAGAATTTTATTACAAAATGCAGGTATTAAAATAGATCCAAGTATTAATTTCGGCAGCATTCCGGCTCATGCTATTCATACCTCCATCTGAGATGAGTTGTGAAGATCTTCCTTGCACTTCTTCCTTCATTAATATGATAAAAGGAAATGTTAGTACCCTTTGAAATATTAGTAATGACTTGAAAAACTCCTGAAAATCAAGATCTTGTTGCTTCATAGAGCATCCGCACAACTCATGGATGAGTTGTGAGGCCGAGGAGTTGTGCGGGTCTGCGTAACTCATAGTGAGTAGCGTGGTTCGGCCTCCATTTTTTTTTCTCTCTCTCCTCTCCAGTACCTGTCAAAGGCACTGGTCTTCTGGACATCCGATCTTCCAAATGAGGGGGCAGGGCGTATTTATATAGGCCTCTGCACATGCGAGTCCTCGAATCCTGAGTTGTGGACCCCACTTCACACTCCAGGTCCAACCATCCATAAGAGGAGTAGCGAGGACCCGTGCACCCATAATGAGTTGGGCGGACCTAGGAAACTCATATGCCTGTGCAACTGGTTCCTTGCACAACTCATGGTCCGCGCAACTTATTCCCTAAGTATTTACCTCAATCTTTAATCTTCTCTGAGCAAATTTTATGTTCTAACTTTCTTGACGCTAGGGCCACATCCGAGTTGAGGATTTTGACTCTAAGGTGAAGATCTACCCCCAAGCTTCTACTTGCCATTTTAGAATAGTTAAGTATATTTATTTATTATTTATTCGATAACATGCTCGATGAAATGCTTTAATGACATGAAACTCTTAATATTAGAATTTTTTGATGTTGAATGCTTACAAATGCTAATATGATTGAATTGTGTTGTTGTGGTGGATTGAGTCTCACAAATTATCTAAATGTTGGGATATCCTGCTTTAGGAAGGGTATTACAGGGTTATACGGCCGAACGAAGCGAACATGGATGATCGGTAGTAGTTGGAGCTACGCGGTATGCTTTCCACCTAATACCAATTTTCCCGAGGTCCTCTGTAGTCGATCGCATCAGTCTAATGCAAGATCGATCATTCTCGTGCTTGGTGATTGTATAGCATTCAATAGAATCTGGGATACCTATAAGTGCGAAGTTGTAAATCTAGCATCTTGTATTGGCAAATTTTGTTGCGCCAAACCACTTTGGAGTGATTAACTTGTTTTGATAGATGAAATGTTCATCTTCAAGTTCAATAGATGGAAAGTTCACCTTCATTCGAAGATGAGTTTCAAATCATCTACATCAACATCAAATGCTACGACTACTTCAAGTAAGTGTGCATGCTCAACTTCGAGATCAAGTTCAAGTTCACGAAGTCCAAGTGTTCAAGTCCAAGTACTCAAATTCAAGTGCATCTTAAGCTCAAACTTAAGTTAAAGTTCAAGCTCAAGCTCAAGCTCAAGTTCAAATACACTAGCTCAAGCTTAAGTCTCAAGAACACAAGTTCAAGATGCAAGCTCAATTATACGAGGTCAAGCTTCATGTACTTCAAAGTAACCTATCTACTCAAGCGACCAATGTTACAAGTTCAATACTCACATTTAAGGTATACATGACCCTAGAAAGACCTTAAGTTTAGGCCATTCATATTGCATATTTAATTTGGGTCATAATACTTAATTTAGGCTTTGCTTCGACTCATCCTAGTCATTGTTCGACTAGTCCAGGCACTGGCTCGACCAGTCCAGGGTTTTACTTAGAAAATTGGATAAGGTTGTTTGGACTTCGACCAGTCAAGTACCCTACTCAACCGGTCGTGGAGTTAAACTTGACCAGTCGAGTAGGACTCGACTCAAATTCCAACAATACGAATTTTTCCCACTCGACCAGTCGAGTGCTGTGCTTGACCAGTCGAACTGGCCACTTGACCAGTCGATGGTCTATTTTATCCGATCGCTTTAGAAATTTTAAAAATTGATTCTGCAGGACTAGTCGAGCCGAACCTTAGACCGAGCCGAACCTTAGACCAATTAAGGAAACTGAATTGCAGCCTATAAATAGAAGGACATTTCTCAAATTTTATCATTCATTCCAAGCCAATTCAAGTCACTAAGTTGAGAGATTAGTCCCCATTATTGTGAAGCTATTGTGAGGTATTTAAAATTTATTTTATATAGCTTTTTGGTTTCTTAATTTCTTAATCTCTTGATTTCATTCTACTTGAAATAAAAGGGGATCTTAGTTTAACCCTTTTTGAGATCAAAGAAATTGAATACAAGTAGCTAAATGTTGGATTTAATTTAAAATTCATCTAAACCACCCCTTCATTTGTGAGATTGAACATTGAACATCTTCATCTACAAAGAAGCAGTTATACTGGCCACATTGAAGAACATTCTTTAGATAAGTATTGTTTCAATTTTCTGTATTTGGTTTGTGAGATTCAGCCAGAAAAGTCTCTATTTGTGGTTTTGACTGAGATCAGCTAGGAAAATCTCAACGCAGGATTTTTTTATTGTGTAAGCCCATTGAAAAACACATCTGTAAAGGTTTTAAGGTAAACCTTGGAAAAGCTTTTTTCTTAGTGAAAGCCAATATCCCGTGGGTGTGGATATTGGGAGTGGAGTAGTTGTGTGGTTGTTTACAAACAGTTGGTGTATACACACAAACCACTATAATTCTTAGAGTTGTGGTGGATGTTATATTTGTTATATGTGTGTGAATGCTTGTATCTCTTTTATGTGATTGTGGTGAATGTTGTAATAGCTAGATTTGTTTCTTTTACCTCTATATCAGTTTAAGTTTTTGATACTTATCGAAGTTCTAAAAATCAGGTTGTCCTCCCATAAACCTTTGTTTTTGGGTGTAAGGTTGTCCTTAGAACAACGTTTGTATCAACCTCTCAAGGCTAGAGCATTTGAGGTTGCCATTTATTTCTGATATCTGCATTTATTTTCCACATTTATTTTTATTTGGCATAGTCTTATTCACCCCCCCTCCCTTTAGGACTGAGAGCTCACCATTTTTAAGTGGTATCAGAGACCAATAGCTCATTCCATTAGATTTATTTCTTGAGCTAATCGATCTCGAGCTTTCAGTATGTCAAATTTTGATAGCCTATCCATTACTAGGCCACCACCGTTTGGTGGCTTCAACTATCCTTATTAAAAAGCCAGGATGAGGATCTTTTTGAGATCCATTGATGAAAGTGTGTGGCAAGCAACGGTTACCAAATGGAAACTACCAATGACTAAAGTTCTAGGTAGTGATGGAACCAAGTCCATGCAAGTTTCGCCTTATTATTTATGGACCACACCTCAGAAAAATGAGAGTAGTTCTAATGCCAAAGCTTTAAATGCTATCACTTGTGCACTGTCACCTAATGAGTTCAAAAGAATTATATCTTGTAATACTGCAAAACAAGCTTGGGATATCCTAGAAATGACACATGAGGGTACAACTATTGTCAAAAAGTCAAAACTTCAGATCCTCACCACTAGGTTAAGGAAATACGTATGGAAGAAAATGAATCATTCATGGACTTCTATACAAAACTGAATGACATAACCAACTAAATGTGAGGTCTTGGAGATAGCATCCCAGAAAGCAAAGTTTTTGCAAAAATACTGCGATCAGTTCCCGAGAGATTCAATTTTAAGGTGACTGTTATTCAGGAACTTAGAGACACTGATAATATGAGGGTGGAAGAACTTGTTGGTTCACTTCAAACCTACGAGTTGAATTTCAAAGCTCCAAAAGGTAAGTCTATAGCCCTTAAATAATCCAAATGTATTTCTCAAGATAGTAATTCTGATTGTGAAAACTCAGAGGATGATATAGCCTTATTAGCTAAAAAGTTTTATAAGATTTTTAAAAGTAAAAAGAGAGTTAATTTTAAAAAACCCTCTAAGAAGAAAAAGGGTAAAACTAAAAAGTGAAAATCATTAAAAGATAGTCAGTGCTTCAACTGCCATGAATATGAGCATCTGACAAATAAGTATTCAAAAAGGGACAAACCAAAGAGAAAAGGTATGTTGGCCATATGGGATGAATCGTCCTCCTCTAAAGCTTCTTATGAGTCAGATGATTCAGAATCCGAATCTTCAAGTGAGGTCAAGGCCTTAATGACTCTAGCCAAAGTCACTTCCATAAATAGTTGTGATACATCTGAATATGAAAATCTAAGGAGTGACCCTGAAAACGAAGATGATCTCTAGGATGCCTACAATGCCCTATACAGGGAGAGTTATAAGATTGTTGTCAAGCTTAAACTTTAAAAAGAAAATTTTCTAAAATTAAAAGAGGAATTTGAAAACTTAGTTTTAGAAAAGTCGCATATTTCTGATTATTTCAAAAAAGCTAAATGTGACTTGAATTTCCAAACATCTAAACTCAAAAAACTAAGATCAGGAAATGAGAAACTAAAACCTGAAGTTTCTTCCCTCTTGCGTTGTAATGACCCAAGAATTTTTGTGCTAATCTTTCCCTAAGTAGTTGTTTTTAGGGTAATTAGCGCTATACTCGATTGCTTGTGAAATCTGCATCAATCACTTTATCTACATGACTCAAAACTTGTAGATTAGTTAGCGCTATGTTACTCTGAAATCTGGGATCCATCGGTAAATCCAGTTGTTTTGGGAAATTTTTGAAACTTCTGGATCAGACTTGGACCGCGCGTCGAAAGTCCGATGGCGATGATCTTAGGCTGTTGCGGTCACCATGTTGGGCTTGACCATCACCTCAAAAATCAAATCCATGTGATGTTCTGGGTCGATTTGTTTGAGTTCAGAGTGAAGAGTGTGAGAACGGTTGGAAAGTAAATGTGATTTTATGAAATCTGAGTCGTGTCGCTTGCGTGACGATTTTAAGCAATTTGACCGTTGGATTCTAACCCAATTTCACCCTCTGATCAGGGAAGGTGGCCCAGGCATATCCTTGTGCTTGTGGACCTGATCGAGATTTAGTGACCGTTGATTTGAGTATGGTCCGTCACGACTGATCTGAAAAGCCGGTCGGTACGAAAACTCAACCTAACCTAGATTCATAGTAATAGGCCCACCAGAAGTGCTTCGTTGGATAGTGAGAGGCTGGTTTTGGTTATACCCTAAGTATACCTTGGCCCTGGGGTTATTTTCACCAATTTTAGGCCTATTTATAGACCTTGAAACCCTAGCTCTCTTTTCCATACGAATTTTCTCTAACCCTAGCTTAGAAAGAGAGTGGAAAAGAGAGAGAAAGTGAGAGAGAAGTTGGTGAATCATCTTAGATTATTTCCTGTTCTTCTACATCTTTGAACCTTCACTTTGAATCATTATTCTGACGATTCTGAGTTCATCTTTGGGTAAGTTAACCTAACCCTAATCTGTGTTAGAGCTTAGAATAGTCTTGGTGTTGTTGTATCTCATTTCTATCCTTGCTTTAGGGCATTCTATCGCCGTTGACGAAGACAACTTGTCTGAAATCAGTTCAGTGTTCTTTTCTGGCTTAAGGTGCGAACTTTAAGTGCATAGGTTATGGTTTTCAAGGCTTTCAACGCCAGTTAATGATTTATTCTTGTTATGGATGAGATTTCACATGCCAAATATTATGTTTGCTTTGCGTTCCTGATATGCATGTGATATATTGAGATTTGTGTATTCTATGTGTATGTATAAAGTACCGTATGCATATAAAATATGAACATGTGATTGCCATGATTATTTGTCGTGTACTTATGCTAGATGTATGTGCGACAACTCCTTGGTAAAGGGATTTGTCCAAATGTGTGTATTTCAACATACGTCATGTAGGTTGAACTATGTATTCTAAGTGCTTGTAGAAATGTCTGAATGATCTAAAGTGTAACTTATTACACTATTTGCAGGCATTGAGAAGTGATTCTCAACACTCCTATTGATGCGTATGATTTCCTTCATGTAAGTTACATTCCTTGTTATTTAATTTCAAGTCTTACTTATGCTTACATTCATGTTAAGTTGATATTCTTCAAGTGCTTGTGTACCATATGACTGAAGTTGTTGTTCCATTACTGTTCTACATTTAATACGAATATCTGTTGTAGGGTAATGTGTTTGGGACTATGAATAGTCTAGGAAATCGGTAATCTGCCTTAAGGTTGTGGCTGAGATTGCTTTCGCCACAAAGGACGTGATTAAACGAACCTGAGTCGTATTAGAGTTGTCGGCAGTGGTTTGGCCACGCGTAGTGTTTGCGCACTCTATGTCGTTCAATTCAACGTGCGCTCGTGCTAGTCGAGTTCGTCAAGTAACCCGATTGTTCGATGTATGTTCACCATGTATTGGACGCTACTGTTTGAATCTAGGGTACCGAACTTACTAATGAAATCCTATTAACCATGGTACCTTGATCCGCTAAGACTTATGAGCCGGACATGGTGGTATAGGACACCGTGGTCGAGCTGTCGGCCTACGCTGGGGTGACGAGCCTCCCCGTAGTGACCAGTGAGCAACTAAACTCGTGAGCCGATTATGGTGGTATGGGACACTATATTCGTGCTATTGGCCTACATTGATTGGTGACGAGCCCTTTGTAGTGACCTCGAGCATGCCTGGATACCACATTGAGGTGACGAGCCTTAGTGTAGTAGCGAAGGTGTGATAGGCGTGCATTGATTGGTGACGAGCCCTTTGCTACGACCTGAAACTATATGATCGTATGCGATACCTAGGATTGACGACCCTAGAATGGATCACTGTTTGGATGGTGATATGAGGAAGGTATCTTAGCTTCCTAATCCTGCTGTATGAAAAGGACTAATAACAACTTGGTAATCATGTTCATGCACCGCATTTGCATGTGCTTTGTAGATGTGGCGCACTTTGAGGTGGTGTCATGCGTAACGTAAGATGAAGACGCTGAGGGTGTACGCGTGAGGGCACACATCATTCTGCATGCATCCATGCATTAACAAGAGTATTTAGGACTTGTTTAATTGTTCTGCTTTATCATTACTGCTTGATTGAACTGATAACATGTTAACCTGTGCTTTATTGTTCCACTAAGTTGATCACTCACTCCCACGTTCTGGGGCAGTGTTAAACACCAACCAGACTCTGTCTTAGGTTCTGATGTTGCAGATGTTGAGACGACTTCTGAGGCAGAGCGGGAGATGGATGATGATGAGGCTGCTTTCTCTTATATGCAGTTTTCAAACGGGTTCAGCGAGCCTTGTTCTGATGCGCAGGATTCTGAGATTATTTTTGGGAATTAAATGATGTAATTTTGATACTTGTAATTTTGATAGTAACACTTACATTATGACCTAGTATGTTTATGTACTTCAGGGATTTGCACTTGTACACATATATTTCTATAAGTCTTCCGCTTGCTTTCTTCACTTATCCCTGAATTATATCTGTGCTTTGGCTTAATCTATTCCATGTTTTATGCACTAATACAGACAACATACATCCATCATTAAATATGTTGCATAAGTGATGTTTTGGAACTCGGGAGCTGAGTTATACTCGACCCCTGAATTTTAGGGCATTACATGAGTTCAAAGGATACATGGAGGTATGCCCAAGGAGACCCTAAGCTTGAAAAATTACTAACCGCATCTAGAAAATGTGGAGATAGATCGGGTCTGGGCTATGATAAAAACATGCCTCTGAAAAATAAGAATATAACTCCTAAGTTTGTTAAAGGAGAGTCCTCCAACTCAAAAGGGAAAAGCTTAAATCAAAACAGCTTTAAAAATCCTAAAACTTTTGAAGCTCCTAAAGTTAATGCCGACCATATTAATCTTATAAATCAAAATTATCACCCTTTAGCTAAGAAGATTGTGGACTTACTAAAGGAGCTTTTGAAATCTAACTCAAATGTGAGAGTTAATAACAATTATAAGTGAAGGAAAACCAATAGTGCTCCAAAACCCAAAATGATAATGAAATGGGTTCCTAAGGTTACATGTCTGGTTACCCACACCGCCTTCAAGGCTTCAAGTCAATCAAAGTGGTACCTAGATAGTGGTTTCTCTAGACACATGACAGGTGTCAGAGATTTATTCACCAACTACAAAGAAATGACTGATGGGTCAGTCACATTTGGTGATGGAAGCAACTGTAAAATAATTGGCCAAGGTACGGTTCAACTTTTCAACCTTCTTCCTGAAAATGTTTTATTGGTAAAAGGTCTTAAGCACAATATTTTGAGATTTCTCAAATCTGTGATAATAAGCATAGTGTTAAATTCACTAGTCAAGGATGCGAGATCTCAAATAAGAAAGGTTGTGTGATATTGAATGGTCAAAGAACATCTAAAAATTGCTTATTGTAAGTGATTCTAACTCGTCTAAATTATCTTGTTACATGGTCCAAACCAATGAGACCAAGTTATGGCACAAACGCCTTGGACATGTAAACTACCAGAATTTATATAGACTGAGCAAGGCCGATCTAATAAGAAGTCTACCCAAATTGAAGAAAATGGATAAATTTTGTGGTGAATGTCAAATCGGGAAATAATCAAGGAGTAGTCACAAGAAAGTGAACTCCTTCGCCACATCTAAACCTCTTGAACTCCTCCACATGGATCTTGTTAGACTAACTAGAATGGAGAGTCGAGGTGAAAAGAAATACTTTTTGGTAATTGTGGATGATTTTACCAGATTTACATGGGTAGCTTTCATGAGAGAAAAGTCTGAAACTCTCGATGAAGTGAAAAGGATACTTAAGCGTATCTAAACTAAAAAAGAAACAAATATCTCTAAAATCTAAAGTGACCATGGATCGGAGTTTGAAAATAGCAATTTTGAGGAGTTCCGTAGTGATCACGGAATTTTGCATGAGTTTTCTGCACCTAAGACACCTGAACAAAATGGGATTGTTGAAAGGAAAAACTGAGTGCTTTAAGAAATGGCTAATGTTATGTTGAATAGCATGAAGTTACCTAAAAATCTATGGGCTGAAGTTGTTAACACTGCATGTTAAATAATAAACTGAGTTTATATTAGAAAATTAAAAGATAAAATAGCTTATGAATTGTGGTTTAACAAGAAGCACACAGTTAAATACTTTCGAGTTTTTAGAAGTAAGTGTCATATTTTGCGTGACCGCAAAAATTTAGGGAAGTTCGACACTAAAAGTGATAAAGGGATCTTCCTAGAGTTTGCTCTAAATAGTCGCGCGTATCGAGTTCTCAACAAGAGAACTAGTGTCATTTACGAGTCCATAAATGTGGTTATTGTTGATTGCCTGAATACACTGACTACTAGTTCAGACGATGTTGAAGTCAATATAATTGACAAACCTCACTCCTCATCTAGTCAAATCAACACTAAACTATGATCAGTTAAAGACCATCCTACTGATCAAATTCTTGGTAACCCTCTCACTAGTGTGCGTACTCGAAAATAAGTAGAAAACATATGTAATTATGTGTGTTTTACTTCCTAAATTGAGTCGGCCAATGTAAAAGAGGCACTTACTGATGAAAACTGGATAGTTTCCATGCAAGATGAATTGAATCAATTCATTTGAAATAATGTATGGTATTTGGTTCCAAGACCATCTGATAAACATATCATAGGAACCAAGTGGATCTTTAAAAATAAATCTGATGAGTTAGGGAATATAATAAGAAACATGGCAAGGCTGGTTATACAAGGGTACACATAAATAGAAGGAATCGATTATAACGAAACCTTTGCCCCAGTAGCTTGTCTTGAATCCATCAGATTATTCATATACATTGCATGTTTCAAAAAGTTTAAAATTTATCAAATGGATATCAAGAGTGCATTCTTGAACGGTGATTTACATGAAGAGGTTTATGTTAAACAACCTAAGGGTTTTGAAGACCCTAAACACTCTGATAATGTGTTTCACCTGAAAAAGGAACTTTATGGTTTAAAACAAGCTCCTAGGGCATGGTACGAGAAACTGACTAAGTTTTTACTAAGTCTTGACTTCTCTATGGGGAGTGTTGATAGAACTCTATTTGTTAAGAAAAATAATGAACACATACTTATAGTACAGGTATATGTTGATGATATTATCTATGGCTCTACATGTTCTAACTTATCTACTGAGTTTGCAGAGTTAATGAAATCCAAGTTCGAAATGAGCTTAGTGGGAGAACTGAATTACTTCCTAGGTCTACAAGTGAAACAACTTAAAGACGGTATTTTCATTTCTCAAACTAAGTATGCTCTAAACTTGGTTGAGAAGTTTAGATTTGAGAGTGGTAAGAACTTTGATACTCCTATGAGTACAACTCTTAAGCTTTCTAAAGATACAACAGGTAAGAGTGTAGATCCGCAGTTGTATCGCAATATGATTGATAGTTTGTTATATTTAACTACAAGTCAACCTGATACAGCATTCGCCGTAGGTATCTGTGCTAGATATCAATCAGATCCTAAGGAATCTCAGCTGATTGCCATCAAGAGGATTATTACGTATGTCACAAGTTTGATTAATTTGGGCCTATGGTATCCACATGATACTAATGTTCAATTAGCTGGTTCTTCAGATGCTAACTAGGTTAGGAATATAGATGATAGAAAATCCACTAGCAGTGGTTGTTTTTATGTTGGGAACTGTTTAGTTTCCTAGCATAGCAAGAAATAAAGTTTCATATCCCTATCTACAGCTGAGGCTGAATATATAGTAACCGAAAATGCCTGTACACAGCTTGTGTGGATGAAAAGAATGTTAAATGATTACGGTATTGCGTAAGACACAATGATACTATGTTGCGATAACTCTAGCGCAATCAATATTTCTAAGAATCCCATCCAGCATTCCCTTTCCAAACATAATGACATTCGGTATCATTATATTCAGGAATTAGTAGAAGAAAAAGTTATTTCATTGGACTATGTGCAGACAAAATCAGCTTGCGGACATATTCACTAAACCACTTGACGGAAATAGGTTTTCCAAATTAAAAATGGATATTGGTATGTGCAATTCTAACTGAGATTATCATGATTACATGCTTATATTTTTTTGTATATGTTTCTATAATTTATTTTTGAATTAAAATTGTCAAAATATGTAATTTTTGTGCTTGCACGACCAGTCGAGCACATGCTCGACCAGTCGTGGTGCTCAGGCAAAAATCACCTTTTAGTGAGAAAACTCATTTTTCTTTAAATATCTCATCTTCCTCACTCGCCCCTTCTCTGACCCGTCGAACCCATCTTCAATTCATGCAAGTAAGTGCTCCATTTTCAATTTCCTTTTGGATTTAGGATCCTTGAATCTCACTTTGCTTGAATCTTTCTTTTATTTCATCTTTCCTTGTGGTTTATTGGGTCTTTTAGAGAAAAATCCGTTGGGTTTGAAACCCTTGCTTTCGTGTTAAATTTTCTTGATTAATCTTGCTATGGAAGGTCGTCCGGAGAAAATTAGAGCATCGTCTTCTTGGACCCCTCCTATTAGGGTGAGAACCCTACGGCCTCCCAGTGATGATCCCAAATATGTGCAGGATTTCTTTCAAAGAGAGGTCATTGTTGAGTAGCTTGTAAATGCAAATCATCTTGCTCAATTTTAGATTATTCATCTCCTTGTTGCTGTATGACGGGAAAACATTCTGAATTGGGGTAGACCTACATGCCGCTCCATTGCGCAGGCCATGTTCGCTTGTATAAGCAATGTCTCGATTAAAGAACTAACCTTCACAATTACATTTAGAGAAGGTTTATATAAAGTTGATCAATTTATTATTGTTGACCTACTAGATGTCAATGTCAATGATGACGATATACCTATACTAGTTTTAGCTGAGAATATAACTGAATCGAAAAAATGACTCTTGATTTGCAAATTGTGCAACATGGACTCAGAATGGAATTCTGGGAATGCGCTTCGGGTCAACCAAATGTTGCCCAAATACAGAGTGTTGCATTGTATCTTTATTTTCAATGTTTATCCCCGATCCAGAATATCTTTTATGGTTCGTATTCTTCATTTGGTCATTTTTGGTAATGTTGTGTGTCTTCCTTCCTTAATCAATTATATCATCATCCAATTTCAACTTCATCCAGGTCATAGCCATATTCCATTTGCTTATTTGATGCCCGCACTTGCTTTGCACTGGAATGTGGTCATGCCACTTGGTGAAGCCCTATTGCGCTTCTCCCATTCAACAACTTAAACATCAATAAGATGAATTTGAAGCTAGTCCCTGGTCAAAAGGATGGGGAAGTTGAGGAAGTTGGAGAGGAAGATGCATTGCCCACAAACGCTATGATTAATGACATTTTTAATGAGTTAAAAGAGGATGATCCTGAGGCTGATCCTGACTTTGATGAGCGCCTTTGCTCCCTAGAGGAGAAGGTGGATGGATTGCAAATATCCGAAGATAATCAAATGAAGTATATGCATAAGTATTTTAGAGGCTTAACTAAGGGATTACATCAGATTGATCCATCCATTCCACCTCCTTCTTCATCTGGTTCTAATTATATTTCTTTATTTTCAATGTTGGACTTGATTAATGCTTAACTTTTCTCTTACTTGGTGACTTTTTTATTTGGACATGTACACATGTGTAATGTTAATATTCTTTCTTATATGTTTTAACTGCTAACTTTCACACTCCTTATACTCTTCACATATTTGAAAACCACGTTCACATATTTTAATTTCTTCCTTTATCATTTTATGACAAAAAGGGGGAAAAATTATGTGTATGATGCTTTAATTTGTTTATTATGATGTGGTTCTGTATGAATGGTGGATGTAGAGAAATGGAAATGCATATCATGTGGATTTGAGGGAGAGTAAATTGAGGGGGAGTTGTGATTGTTGGATTCGACGTGAAGGAATTTTTGAACTATGTGAATCTGTGTATTATAATAGGTTAATTTTCTATAAGTTGATTTTATCACTAATTTGACAAAAGGGGAGATTGTAAGTGCTAAGTTGTAAATCTAGCACTCTGTATTGTCAAATTTTGTTGTGTCAAACCACTTTAGAGTGATTGACTTGTTTTGATAGATGGAAAGTTCACCTTCAAGTTCAATAAATGGAAAGTTCACCTTTATTCAAAGATGAGTTTCAAGTCATCTACATCAACATCAAATGCTACGACTACTTCAAGTAAGTGTGCATGTTCAACTTTGAGATCAAGTTCAAGTTCACCAAGTCCAAGTGTTCAAGTCCAAGTACTCAAATTCAACTACATCTCAAGCTCATACTTAAGTTAAAGTTCAAGCTCAAGTTCAAATACACTAGCTCAAGCTTAAGTCTCAAGAACACAAGTTCATGACACAAGTTCAAGATGCAAGCTCAAGTATATGAGGTCAAGCTTCATGTACTTCAAAGTAACCTATCTACCGAAGTGACCAATGTTACAAGTTCAATACTCACATTTAAGGTATACATGACCTTAAAAAGACCTTAGGTTTAGGTCTTTAATATTGCATATTTAATTTGGGTCATAATACTTAATTTAAGCTTTGGTTTGACTAGTGCTAGTCATTGTTCGACTAGTCCAGGCACTGGCTCAACTAGTTCAGGGTTTTTCTCGACCAGTCTACGATTTTACTCAAAAAATCGATTAAGGTGGTTTGATCTTCGACCAGTTGAGTACCCTAGTCGACCAGTCGTGGAGTTTGGCTCGACCAGTTGAGTAGGACTTGACTTAAACTCCAGCAATGCGAATTTTTCCCACTTAACCAGTCGAGTGTTGTGCTCTACCAGTTGAACTGGCCACTCGACTAGTCGAGCGAGCCACTCGACCAGTCGAGAGTCTGTTTTATCCGATCTCACCAAAAATTTTAAAAATTGGTTCTGCCAGGACCAGTAGAGCCGAACCCTAGACCAGTAAAGGAAACTAAATTGCAGCCTATAAATAGAGGACATTTCTCAGATTTTATCATTCATTCCAAGCCAATTCAAGCCACCACTCTGAGAGATTAGTCCCCACTATTGTTAAGCTATTATAAGGTATTTAAAATTTATTTTATATAGCTTTTTGGTTTCTTAATTTCCTAATCTCTAGATTCCATTCTAGTTTATATAAAAGGGGATTTTTCTTTAGCCCTTTTTGAGATCCAAGAAATTGAATCCAAGTAGCCAAAGGTTGGATTTAATTTAAAATTCATGCAGACCTAGAACCCCTTCATGTGTGAGATTGAACATTGAACATCTTTATCTACAAAGAAGCAGTTCTATCGGCTACATCAAAGAACATTCTTTAGATAAGTATTATTTTCAATTTTCTGTATTTGGTTTGTGAGATTAAACCAGAAAAATGTCTATTTGTGGTTTTGACTAAGATCAGCCAGGAAAATCTCAGCGTGGGATTTTTTTTATTATGTATGCCCATTGAAAAACAAATTTGTAAAGGGTTTATGGTGAACCTTGGAAAACCTTCTTTCTTAGTGAAAGCCAATATCCCGTGGGTGTGGATATTGGGAGTGGAGTAGTTGTGTGGCTGTTTGCGAACAGTTGGTGTACACACACAAACTACTTTAATTCTTAGAGTTGTGGTGGATATTATATTTGTTATGTGTGTGAATGCTTGTATCTCTTTTATGTGCTTGTGGTGAATGTTGTAATAGCTATATTTGTTTCTTTTACCTGTGTATCAATTTGAGTTTTTAATATTTATCGAAGTTCTAAAAATCAGGTTGTCCTACCATAAACCTTGCTTTGTAAGGTTATCCTTCGAACAACGTTTATATCAACCTCTCAAGACTAGAGCATTTGAAGTTACTATTTATTTATGCTATCTGCATTTATTTTCCGCATTTATTTTTATTTGGCATAGTCCTACTCACCCCCCACCTCTCTAGGACTGAGAACTCGCCCTTTTCAATACCACAGTTAACATTGATTTAGTTTACTCATAACCATTAGTGCGTTACGATCCCTAAAGACTCATGAGCCGAACATGGTGAGTTGTCGGCCTATGCTGGGGTGACGAGCCTCCCCATAGTGACCATTGAGCACTGACATAGGTGATGGTATGTTGTTCGAACGACTCCTGTCAAATTACCCGATCGATGGTTCCTTGCCAGAGTACCTTCAAATGACTGGGCATGAGTGGAATTGGGTGACGAGCCCCTTTCATTTTTATTGATTTAGTTTTGAGTGACAATCCCGCACCTCTCAATTGATTGTGTCATAGTCGGTGTTGGGTGATGACTCGTACTGTGTTAATATGTTAAGTTGGATCAAGGGGCACTTGTGAAGAGTTGTCATGTGCTATAGCAAACCACGTGATCCGAATAATTACTCTTGATATAATGGCAGTATCCTAGCTTCCCCAACCTGCTGTATAAACTGCGACTTGTAAGTGCCCCCACCATGCACTCGTATTTGTCAATCACGTAATTAGTTATATCGAGTAGTTGGATGAGTCCTTGGCAAAAGAAGACCGATAATGGAACTGGAACAGAAGCACAAGTTACAAGTTTAAGAAAAGAAACGCTTCTATAATCTGGATCTTACATATAGATGTCCTTGACCCATAAATAGGAAAACCTTCTTAGATCATCTATATAAAGCCATTCCAACCTTATAAGTTCCACCATTATAGATTTGGCTTTGAGAAGGTTCAAGTTGTTGAAAGTATCATAGGACAAGTAATTAAAATAGGAAAATTTGTCCTAATTCGGCAGGAGCAGGTGCCACTAAATGGCACCTTCGGTAGTATCGAAGATACCTTTGGTACGACCAAAAGTTCTCAAAATAGTACAGTGACTTTGAAAGATAATTCGATACCTCTGACTCCTACCGATGTACAAATTTTGGTGCCACCGAAAGTAGTAAAATATGTCCAGTAACTTGAGGATCTAATTCGATACCATTGAGTGATATTTTGGTGCTACCGAGTGAAATTCGGTACTACCAAAGGTTCACTCGGTAGAACCGAGAACTAGCCATTTTAGATCCATTGGGACTTTTTCCTTATAAATATAGGACTCAGAACTCCATGGAAAGTGTGCATTTAGGCATTTCAGAGTCTCTAGTATATCCCAAGCTTATCCTACCCATCTTAGATTCTATCCACAAGAGATTCATGCTTCTTCATTGAGATTTTTCACTATAATGAGCATTCAAAGCTCCTATTGTGAAGAACATGATCTCTAGCTTGCTCCAGAGTATAGAGACTGGACCTATTGGCAAATCCTCAGTCTCCGTAATACTCTAGAGCATCCATTAGTTGAATCCCCTAGGAAATCCATTCATATCATTTAATAGGAGATTCAACCAACTCCCATTACATTGGTTACCTTTATAAGAACATTATATGCAAGGTTCTTGATCGTAAAGCTGAAACAACAAGAAAACTATAGCATAGCGATCGGGGGAGCATTGGGGAGTTGATTCAAGCTAGAGAGAGTGAAGATGAAGTAACCCAAGACAAGCTAAAAAAGAGGACTAATTCGACAAGTGTCATTGTTAAGAGTCCACAAGTTAATCTTTATCCTTGTGTATGATTGAGGCTAAGAATTTTCTATAAATAAACTTGTGTAGGTTCCTAGTGTGGGACGTTGGCCCGTATGCGTAAAATGTAGATACCTATTATAGGACCTTGGCTGTGGGGCTTAAACATAGGTGCCTAGTGTGGGACCTAAACGTAGGTGCCTATTGTGGGACCTTAGCCATAGGGCCTAAACGTGGGTTCTTAGTGAAGGACCTTTTTGCTTGTGTGAAGAGCATAAATTGTTGAGTCCGTGTGTAGGGCTGTAAAGGTTTCTGGTGAACCTGATTTAAAACCAGTGATAGTGAAATTTGGCACACTCTAGGAGAGAGTGCAGTTGTCGGGAGTAGAGTAGGCACATAGCCAAACCACTATACATCCTTGTGTTTGGAATTGTCATTTACGCATTTGTTTAATCGTGTTTATATATGTTTGAATGCTTGATATTTTATACATGATTAGATAAATGCTTAAGATTGATTGGTAACACATTCCACACACAAGTTCATAATGCTATAGGCTAGTTACTCTATTTGCATATCTTGAGTAGCCTATGTGATTAGATCCTCTATAGGCTTGGAAGCCTTTAGAGTTATGATTACCTTACTTAGTTTAATTGGTTAATAGTTTGTGTTAGGCAATTAGGATTTTTAAATTGGCAAAATATTTGAAAAGTTCTATTCACCCCCCTCTAGGACCCTTAAACTATTCCATACTTCTACTACAATGGTCTAAACTACAATTTTAGGACCAATAATCATTTGGCTAATCATGCATTAGAATAAGATGTTGTGATTTGGTGTTAGAGTCGCTTGTGAGGGAGTATTAGCATTTATGAAATAACTGTTGAAGTTGTTTGTGAGGGAGTGTTGGATTACAAGGAGTATGCATCATTTCTTCATAACATTAATATACTTACGAACTAGATTAGGAAACTATTTGTTTGATATGCCATCATTACTTGCGCTGGTTGTGTTGGTAACATGTGTAACTGCTTAGCATTTGTGTTAAATGTAACATGCTTAAGTATATTACATGTATGAATATGTACTTGTTATGAACTTTTTATTCTCTAAAATGTCCTAAGTAACAATCTTAGGGATATTTCTTCACTATGTTGCCATTTGACACCTTCTATTTGACTTATGCAGATAACTCAAAAATATGACCAGTCGGTGGTGCCCTAGGGGCGCGTAGTAGATCTCTAGCTTCTTTCCCCTTGGTAGTTATTCTTCTATTCCTATCGCTATTATTGTGATTTATATAATTCTTATATGGGTGGTCACCACTGTTGATATTGTAACTTTTGGGCATTAGCCCTATATTTTTAAATTTTCATTATTTATGCCTCGTTTTGAATCCGTTAAATTGAATTGCGTTACTCTGATTATTTATGTGTGAAATAAATGTGAATTTGAATCTGGACACATGTGAATTTTATTAAGGTAACATCTAGAAACTCGTTATCTAATTCTATGTACTCGGGTGATGATTTTCGGGGTGTTACAATGCAGAAGAACAGTCCAATCAATATGGCATGCAACTCATCGCAACCATTGCAAAATATATAGAATTTATTAAATCAACCATGCTAGAACGTCAGTCGCACCTTATTGATGAGGAAGAGGCTAGTTTATCTCAGCCTCAACCCAATCTAGAAACACAATGTGAGGAAAGTGATACTAACTCACTTGTGGAGAATATTGAAAGCGAGAATGAGGAGTTGGATTGTGTTAATGAGTATATGGTTTGATTTCTCGAAGAGTCAATCTCGATGACTGTCCAAAGGAATGATCAAGAGACATGGGTATCTTTCAAATATAATGATGCTAACACACTCCACCTACATGATACACTTTATTCCAATGTGGAGGAGCCCCTTTCAAGTAAACCACACGACTCTTTTAAGGCATGCTCGGCCCACTCCCCTGATTTAAATTATGATATGATTGGGGAGATGAAGGGCTTACATAATACGACACTGGTATTTGAAACTACCTAATGGAAGCCACCATTTGAGCAGTCATCCCTTAACGATATAAAGTCTCTACTGATTAGTACTAAGGAACCGAGTCCTCACATTAAATCTTTGGCTACTGATCCACAATTTGTTTATGCGGGGTAAGGCAGGATGTCTCCGGTGATGATTTACTCTCACCAAGATGAAGAGCAAGAGTGCATGCTTCCCTCTGTTTTCAAAGATGATGAAGGAGTCCTTGGGTATATCATCACAAACCTCAATGTGGAAAATGAGCCCCTCTCAACTGAATCTCTCAATTCTTTAGGAGTTTACTTGGCACATTTTGGAGATTCTAATGATAACATGATTAAAAAAATAGTGGATGCCTTGTAAGACAATACCTCTATAGTTGTTACTGACCGAGGGAATCCTTATTCTGAAGAACCTCCTTTCACAGATCCTAAATGTTTACCATTAAAGGAGGAGGAGCTGAAAATTGAACTGAAGTTTGAAACTTCAGAATATGTTGAGACTACACCACCTACTAAGAATCTTTCTGAATTTCATCTACTTGTAGTCTCTGATTCACCATGGTGTGCTAACATTGAAAATTTTTCTGTTATAGGTGAATCGTATATACTTTGGATACCTTAGGGGATTAAACGATAATTTTTTTTTGATGTTCATAAATTTCTCTAGACGTTCATTCTCCAGGGCATCCAAACCTACTATAAAAATGGCTTTTGGATGCTCTTGCTGAGAAATCTACTAAGAAATTTATCATGATATTGGCCGGAGGAGGAATCTTGTTACATGATGGAGTACTTTTCCTCTGCTTTCCTAGTTTAGGATTAGAATTTATTTACTTTCTTAGGATTAGTTTGCTTTTCGCAATTTAGTTTAGACACTAGAACCAAATTTTATTGGAATATTGTTTCACTTCACACGTACTCTTCATCTACTTCCCTTTATTTTTCATTGCTCTTAATTTTGCTCTTATTACATATGTTTATACATTGAAGACAACGTAGATTTTAGGTTGGGGAGCAGGTTTCCTATCGAAAATTCTTTGAATTTGAGCAAAATTGTTAAAATTTTGAGCTAAAATTCTTCAAAATTCTTAAAATTTTTAAAAATTTAAGTGATTTTAACATTAATCCATAGATTATAATTATAAGATAAAAATAATGATTTATGACTCTTAGATTTTAGTTATTTGATAGATTTCAAAATTAAGTTGAGTTATTAATTCTTAATTAGAAGTTTTAAACATTAATTGAGTCATGATTTCACATGTCACATCTAGCTTACACATTAAAGTATAAGTTTGATATTAAATTGTTAACTTGATGGTTATTAAGAATTATAGGAACTAAACCTGGGGAATTTGTCCATTATGTTTAATGAAAAGAAAAAAAAAGTGAGAAAAAGAAAATACCTAGCAAAAAAATAGTTGTCGTTGAAAAGGGCTACCTATTAAAGTTCATTAAGGACTATTCGAAAGAAGAAAAAAGTGAAATAGTGTGAAAGCCATCGATGGAAAGATCAAAAGCTGGAAGAATAGAATGTTGAACTATAAGGCAAGTTTTGGTTATCTTGAATTCTTTTGATTATTAATGTTATCATGAAATTATAGAATTGAACATTTGGTTGTGATAAGTCTAAACTTCACTATGCACCCATGAAACTCAATGTTTAGAATTGTTCTAATTAGAAGATTAATACTTTGAACGTGATTAGGAAATTTACAAAGTACTAAAATTTAGGAGAATGTAGTGCTTAACATTAACATATCTTAGATTTCTATAATATGGATTGTTCTTAGAACCGCTTAAGCTTATGAAAATTATAAATTGCTTTTTGAAATATCTTTCGCATGTTTTTCTTGGGAATAGCAAAATGCTAGTTGTGGTGTGTGTTGAGACTTAACTATTGCATATTTAACCCTTCAATTATATTAGTTTTCCTGGCATTTAATTAATAATTTGATTTAATTATATACATTTTTATCATGCGAGGTGATTCAGAATCTTGTGATGAATATGCGTTGAAAAGGATGGGTTTAGAGCTCAAAAGTAGATAATAAGAATTGAGAATTTGAAAGTCATTAATGAAGAATTCACATGCCAAAGATCTAAGGAAACCAAGTAAGGAATTGTAATGACCCGGGAATTTTTGTGCTAATCTTTCCCTAAGTAGTTGCTTTTGAGGTAATTAGCGCTGTACTCGATTGCTTGTGAAATCTGCATCAATCACTTTAAATTCGATCTGCATGACTCTAAACGTGTAGATTAGTTAGTGCTATGTTATTCTGAAATCTGGGATCCATCGCTAAATCCAGTTGTTCTTCGAAATTTTTAGAAGTTCTGGATCGGACCTGGACCGCGCTTCGAAAGTCCGATTGGGATGATCTTAGGCTGTTGCGGTCACCATGTTGGGCTTGACTATCACCTTGAAAATCAAGTCCAGATGTTGTTCTGGGTCGATTTGATTGAGTTCGGAGTGAAGAGTGTGAGAACAGTTGGAAATTTATTAAGTTTTTATGAAATCTGAGTCGTGTCGCTTGCGCGATGATTTTAAGCTATCTGACCATTGGATTCTGACCCAATTTCACTCTCTGATCAGGGAAGGTGGCCCAGGCACATCCTTGTGCTTGTGGACCTGATCGAGATTCTATGATCGTTGAATTGAGTGTGGTCCGCCACGACTGATCTGAAGAGCCGGTCAGTATGAAAACTCAACTTGACCTAGATCCATGGTTAGTGAGCTTAAGTCCGACTTTTTGTGGTATTTGGCCCACCAGAAGTGCTTCGTTGGATCAAGAGAGGCTTACTTTGGTTATAACCTAAGTATACCTTGTCCCTGGGGTTATTTTCATCAATATGAGGCCTATTTATAGTCCTTAAACCCTAGCTCTCTTTTCCATACGAATTTTCTCTAACCCTAGCTTGGAGAGAGAGTGGAAAAGAGAGAGATAGTGAGAGAGAAGTTGGTGAATCATCTTGGATTCTTTCCTGTTCTTCTACATCTTTGAACCTTCACTTTGAATCGTTATTCTGACGATTCTGAGTTCATCTTGGGGTAAGTTAACCTAACCCTAATCTGTGTTAGAGCTTAAAATAGTCTTGGTGTTGTTATATCTCATTTTTATCCTTGCTTTAGGGTATTCTATCGCCATTGACGAAGACAACTCGTCTGAAATCAGTTCGGTGTTCTTTTCTGGCTTAAGGTGCCGACTTTAAGTGTATAGGTTATGGTTTTCAAGGCTTTCAATGCCAGTTAATGATTTATTCTTGTTATGGATGAGATTTCACATGCCAAATGTTATGTTTATGTTGCGTTCCTGATATGCATGTGATATATTGAGATTTGTGTATTTTGTGTGTATGTATAAAGTACCGTATGCGTATAAAATATGAACTTGTGTTTGCCATGATTATTTGTCATGTATGTATGCTAGATGTATGTGTGACAACTCCTTGGTAAAAGGAATTGTCCAAATGTGTGTTTTTCAACATATGTCATATATGTTGTATTGTGTATTCTAAGTGTTTGTGGAAATGTCTGAATGATCTAAAGTGTAACTTATTACACTATTTGCGGGCGTTGAGAAGTGATTCTCAACACTCCTATTGATGTGTATGATTTCCTTCTTTCTAGTTACATTCCTGGTTATTTAAATTTAAGTCTTACTTATGCTTACATTTATGTTAAGTTGATATTCTTCAAATGCTTGATTACCACATGATTGAAGTGGTTGTTCCATTGCTGTTCTACATTTAATATGAATATCTGTTGTAGTGTAATGTGTTTGGGACTATGAATAGTCCAGGAAATCGGTAATCTACCTTAAGGTTGTGGCTGAGATCGCTTTCGCCACAAAGGACGTGATTAGACGAACCCAAGCCGTATTAGAGTTGTCGGCAGTGGTTTGGCCACGCGGAGTGTTTGCGCACTCTATGTCATTCAACTCAACGTGCGCTCGTGCTAGTTGAGTTCGTCAAGTAACCCGATTGTCCGATGCATGTTAACCATGTATTGGACTCTACTGCTTGAATCTAGGGTACCAAACTCACCAGTGGAATCCTATTAACCTTGGTACCTTGATCCGCAAAGACTCATGAGCCGGACATGGTGGTATGGGACACCATGATCGAGCTGTCGGCCTACGCTGGGGTGACGAGCCTCCCCGTAGTGACCAGTGAGCAACTAAACTCGTGAGCCGATTATGGTGGTATGGGACACTATATTCGTGCTGTCGGCCTACATTGATTGGTGACGAGCCCTTTGTAGTGACCTCGAACATACCTAGATACCGCATTGAGGTGACGAGTCGAACTGTGGTAATAAAGGTGTGATAGGCGTGCATTGATTGGTGACGAGCCCTTTGCAACGACCTGAAACCATATGATCGTATGAGATGTCTAGGACTAACGACCCTAGTATGGAACACTGTTTAGATGGTGATATGAGGAAGGTACTTTAGCTTCCCAATCCTGCTGTATGAAAAGGACTAATAACAACTTAGTAATCATATTCATGCACCGCATTTGCATGTGCTTTGTAGATGTGGCGCACTTTGAGGCGATGTCATGCGTAACGTAAGATGAAGATGCTGAGGGTGTACGTGTCAGGGCATGCATCATTTTGCATACATCCTTGCATTAACAAGAGTACTTAGGACTTGTTTAATTGTTCTGCTTTATCATTACTGCTTGATTGAACTGATAACATGTTAACCAGTGCCTTATTGTTCCATTGAGTTGATCACTCACTCTCACGTTCTGGGGCGGTGTTAAACACCCACCGGACTCTGTCTTAGGTTCTGATGTTGCAGATGTGGATGCGACTTCTGAGGCAGAGCGGGAGATGGATGATGATGTGGCTACTTTCTCTTATATGCAGTTTTCAGATGGGTTCTAGCGAGCCTTGTTCTGATGCGCGGGACTCTGGGATTATTTTGGGAATTAAATGATGTAACTTGATACTTGTAATTTTGATAGTAATACTTACATTACGACCTGGTTTGTGTATGTACTTCAGGGATCTACACTTGTACACATATATTTCTATAAGTCTTCCGCTTGCTTTATTCACTTATCCCTGAATTATATTTGTGCTTTGGCTTAATCTATTCCATGTTTTATGCACTAATACAGACAACATACATCCATCATTAAATATGTTGCATAAGTGATGTTTTGGAACTCGGGAGCTGAGTTATGCTCGACCCCCGAATTTCAGGGTGTTATAGGAATGAAGAGAATCAAAGATTTAAAGTGAAGAAAAGGAATCCTAAAGATTGTCCTGAAAAATGATATTATGAAATTTCGAGGCTAGAAAAACATAGTTCTGAAAAAAGGAATAGTTCTGAAAAAGTTCTAGATTAGACTTAGATGCAATTGAAGACACTTGGATAGCATCGAAGGTGCAATCGAAGCTAATTCGATGCAATCAAGAATTTCAGGATTTCTCAAGCCAAATTCACTGGACAGTTCTCGACAATTTTTTGATGCAAACAAAGATACTTAGATAGCATAAAAGGTGCAATCGAAGACACTTCGATAGCATCAAAGGCGTTACACAAAGTTTACGCGGAGTGTGTAAATTTGAGGCCATTTGTGGATTTTTCCAACTCGGTGCGAAAGTTGGAGTTCCACAACTATAAATAGGAGTCCTTAGGATGTTCTAAAGAATCTTCTAGGGTTTGAAAAGGGAGAGAAGGCTTAAGTGGAGCACCGACGACGCTCTTCCACTTCGATTTCTTCATGGTTTTGGTAGATCTTTTTAATTTTTCTTTTAAGATGTTAGTCTTCTTATGTTAATATCTTAGGTGATGCTAAGGGATGAAACCTGTAGTTTATTTTAATGTTTAGTTTTCTTTGATTCAAGTATATGTTGAACTTCCATTAAGCTTCAATTTGAATTAAGATATATTTCTATTTTTCAATGATTTATTGTGACTGAAATTACAATAGATGTTGTGAAGGCTTTTCATATGAACTTATTGACTTTAGAATTTTGTGATTTGTAGAAGTCGTTGTTCACCATCATCTCTTAGGCATGGTAGGGTGATTGAATTCCTTACCGTCATTGCAATTAGATGGATATTTGAGAACCAAATTAATAGAAAGTTTAGATACTATTTTAACTGCTCCATCATCTGATTAGATAGGATAGGACTTCGATTGCAATTGAGTTATCATTGAATCAAGTAGATTGAATATTGAGATTACGATAGGTGGATTCCTATATCCTTAGTCTTTTATCTTTATTATTTCAAAACCTTTTTCTAAATTGCTGGTTTAAAAACCCAAACAAACCAAGTTAGACTTACATTAGTTTTAGATTGTGCTCCCCATTCCCTGTGGATTAGACCACGTTCTCACTGAGTTATTACTACATTGCGACCCTACACTTGGGGTTGTGAACAATCTCAAATAAGCTCCCCGTACATGGTATGAATTATTAATGTGTAGGTTGTAAATGTTTATGGTGAACCTCATTTAAATCCATTTTAATAGTGAAATCTATCACACTCTAGGAGAGAGTAGGTCAGTTGGGAGTAGAGTAAGAATGTAGTCGAACCGCTATATATCATGTGCATTGTGGTGAATAATTTAATTCCTTATTTGTGATGTTTGGCTAAACACTATATGCTATTTAATATTTAGAGCATACATCTTTGTCAAAATACATAAATGATATGTTTCATTGATTAGACTATATTTATACACTTCTTATCACTTAAAATTCTTTACTTGTGTATTTAGAAGTAAGCGCATGTTATTAGTTTAAATAAATTTTAAAAAGTCCTACTCACACCCCTCTATGACATTAGACATATCTACAAGCTTTGCTTGTAGCAGTAAAGCCACGTTTTCATAGGTTACCTACATTGACTGAAAACATCATACAAAATGGTGTAGTTGTTCTTGTCGGTTGTAGGTAATCTTGTAAAGTTGTTACCAGAGGAATGTAGTGTGCCTCGTTTTGATCATGCACCGTCCTAGCCGGATGTATGTTTTGCATGAGAATCTCATTAAAATTTTGTCCAGTCTTCGCCATATTCTCTTCAAATTATGGTTCCTGCTCTGGCGTGTTTGGAGCATTTGCACCCATGTTTTGAGATTATTTAAGCCTACTTATATATTTCCTAACTTGACGATGGATGGAAAGCCCGTCGACTAGATCTCCTTCACTTAGAAATCGTTGTGTATGGTCCTCTACCCACTTAGGCATGAACCAAGCATGATAAAATAAGTTTTAAACCCTAACATAGAAAATAAAATCCTACACCAATTATAATCAACAAAAGGAAACAATAAGATTAGAGAACATAGTTATCGGTCTAGGAGAACTAAGATTAACAATGTTATAAAAAAAAAAATCAAAAAAACAATGTTAGCTTTAAATTAATATGTAACACCCCTAACTTGAACAAACTTCTTAGAATTAAAAATTAAAAGTGAATCCATAGGTTAAAACTAGAAATCAAAATCTAACCTAAACCTAAGTATTCTCCACACAAAGTTCCCTAATAAAGGTGCTAAAAATTTATCAAACCTGAGGGTTGAAAACCCAAGTATAGGGTTGTGATGTAGTAATAACTAGGTAAGACTTAGGTCAATCCATAGGGAACTTGATAAGAATATACTAAAATTTTAATCTAAGAAAAATGGTTAGTCTGGGTTTTTAATCAAGTAGGATAGAGTTGTAAAAAGAATGATAAAAAGGACTAAGGATCCAAGAATCCTCAATCAATAAAATTTGAATTCAATGTCTTCTCTCTATATCAGAATAGTTCGTGACTGGAACATCACTGTGGTCTAGTATACTCCAACACTAGTTACTGCTTATCTCACGCATGACCAAGTGAGTGGAAAAGACTTCATTATCTGCCTCATCAGTGGTATGCCAATGCCCACCCTACCCATCGATAGTAGACCCATTTCTTGAGCTGGTCAAACTTGACCTAGCTTATAACCCCCTACACTTAGGTGGATAAGGTCACACCTCTTTCCAATCGACCTCTACACAGTGATAGACATGACTTATTGGTATCACTCGGGCGGTCATGTTACCCACTCAGTCTTAACGTTGAAACATCCAACTACTAGCATAGGGTTTAGGGACTTTCACCTAAGGACATCCATAACACCCAAGTGCTAGAACATATTTCTGATATCAAATCCTTTTAACCACGATATGTCAATGGTAGCCACAACCTTGATGTCATTAGGGTATGAAGTTAATCATGCCATACAAAATATAAAATGAATGAGTCAACGCTATCTAAGTCATGCACCAAACTCGCGCATACCGCATGATCATGTGAAGCGACCCTATCTCGTATGAGGTCCCCTAAGTATCTCAAGTCGAAGGGCATATGTTATGAACAATCATCATCTACAATAAGCATACAAATGATGTGTATGGACATGTTAATGGGCATGTTATCCATTACACTAAGCATGTTATCATTGTGTCCTATCAGGCTAAGTACACTAAGCATGTTATCAATGTGTCTTATTAGGCTAAGTATACTAAGCATGTTATCAGTGTATCCTATTAGGCTAAGTACATTGGCTTATTATCAGACATATCATGTGATAATCGACCTTAATCAGCACAATCTATACATAGAGTGGGATCCGAACGACAACCCCATTAGAAATATAGAAGTCTATCTGGTGTGGCCCTCGTTAGACTAACATCGTCTCTTCATGTAGCCTGTACATAAAAAGGTCTAGTAACTGAATGTAAGGCATGGATAAAATACATACATCAAAGCGTGACCCACTAGGAATGACCTGAATAGATGCCCACATGTGTAACATGTGTATCACTAGGCTACCAATTTATCGGCACAGGGCCTACTGATGATATCCTAGAACAATTAGATTACCTATTACATCACTATAATTACTTTAATAGGATTACATGTACAATCCAATCATTGTTGAAGTAATCCAATGGTTACAAATTGTTGGTTAGTCACTATGATATATATGTACAATCCTGTGCTTGTAGGTATACTAGTTGGAGATATTAAAGTTGATTTTGTAATAAACTTAAACCACTGTGATATATTATGCATAGTTATCTTTGGGTCATAGGGATCCTTAATCCATGGTACCAAACACAATTAGGGGATTCCACCCAATGAAATTCCAAATCCAAAAGATTCTGAAATTCAAGGATTCCAAATCCATGGGAATTTCAAGTCTAGGGTTTCCAAACCAAAGGGAATTCTAGATCCAAGGGATTCTAAATCCGAAGGATTCCCAAATGTAAGGGAATTTCAAATCCAGGGATTCCTAATTCAAGGGGGTCACCCTACACAAGTTCCTTACGGTGTGGTCTACCTGAGGTGTGGATTGGCCAATTTTAAGGCCCAGGGCATAACATGATATGGAAAGAAGGATGAAGGGTGTGTATTAAATGCATACATTATAGTGGGACCCAACAATTGGGAACTCACTCCGCATGTTGCCATTGACAATGTTTAAGAGGTGGGGGTGATTCCCAACCCAACACTGTTCCTAGTGGTATGGTCCACTTTGGGATATGGATTTAGATTAGCCTCATTTCTCGGCCCAGGGCCTAAAATGATCTGAAAAGTAGGATGGATGTTGTAGATGGCTCATAAACATCAAGGTGGGTCCCATGAGTGGCCCCCATCTCATGCCTCAAAAGGGGTTACTCCCCAACCAGTATCCAGTGTCGTGGCAATAGTTTTATAAAAGAACATTTCCATATATATATTTTCTATAGTTTTTAGTAAGTGAGGGCCACATAAGGATGATCGACACCATCTATCAGGTTCTCCGACTCATGGCGGGCCGAATGAACCCTATAGTGGGCAGATTTGGATGTATAGTGTAAGTGCTATGATGTTTTAAGCACCCTTTGTTGTCAATTTTCGATGAGATAAAACAATTTAGAGTGTGACTTGTCATGTAATGGAAAGTTCACCTTCAAGTGAAGTATGGTGGATAGCTCAATTTCACGATCATCATCATGTGGAGATTTGAAGTACAAGACATGAAGATCAAGCTACTAATGCAAGTCAACTTCAAGATCAAGCTTCTAGTATGAATTCAAGATCAAGCTTCTTATGCAAATCTACCTCAATTAGAAGATATGAAGCTACTAAAGATACGAGTTCAATGTCCAAATGTTTCAAGTATAAGTGACCTTAGAGATACCCTAGGTTTAGGTCTTTTCTTATGCATATTAACTTTGGGTATTTGTACTTTATGTAAGCTAAAATTCAAGTAGTCGTAACCTAAGTTCGACTAGTCCAGGCTCTAGTTCAACCAGTATAAGAATTGCTTTGACCAGTCCAAGTTTTAAAATTAAAATTTGAAATTTTCTGGTAGATCCTCGACCAATCGTGCACCCTGATTGACTGGCCAGTCATGGAGAGTTGCTCGACCAATCGTGGGGTGCTCAACTCGAACTTTAGCAACATATTTTTTGATCCCATGACCAGTTGAGGGCTATGCCCGACCAGTCGAGTAGGACACTCAACCAGTCGCAGGTTAGTTTTATCCGGTCGCGCTAGAAAATTTGAAATTTTGTAGAATCTATGACCAGTCGAAGGAGACGTTAGACTAGTGGAAGGAACCATTTTTCAGCCTAAAAATAGAGGTCTTTCTCATTTCAAATCATTCAATTAAGCCACAGAAAGCTTCCACTTTGAGAGAAAAGTTCCCTTCATTATCAAGTTATAGTCTGGTAATTTTAGATCTTTTAAATAGCTTTTTTTTTTTTGTAATTCCTTGATCTTAGTATTGTGAATTTGATTTCCTTTTAAAGGAAGTTTTTACTATACCCTTTGAGATCCAAGGAATGCAAACAAGTAGCCCAAGGTTTGAGATAATTTAAAATCTATTTAGAACCTAGAACCCTTGATTATATTTATTGGACATTGAACATGTACATCAAGCGAAGCAGTTCTTTGGGCTACAACAAGCAACGTCTTCAAGAAGAAGATAAGTACTTTTGTTATTTTCTTTTTGGTTTTTTTTAGATTAGCCAAAAAAATCTCTGTATTCGTTTTGAATGAGAACAACCAAAAAATCTCAGCGCGGGGTTTGATTCTGATAGCCCAATTGAAAACACAACTATATAGGTTTTAAGGTGAACCTGAGAAAACCTTATTTTATAGTAAAAGCCAATAACACATGGGTTGTAATTATTGGGAGTAGAGTAGGTGTGGCTGTTTGAGAATAGTTGGTGTACACACCGAACCACTATAACTCTTAGTGTTTGAGGTGGATGATGATGTATGTGATGAATGTATGTTTGTAATCTCTTCTTTCATGTACATGTGGTGAATGCGTGTAATATATAGCTTCCTTTATTAGCCTCTTATTTTAGTTTGTGATCTTAATCCATACCGCGTACAAGAAATCAGGTTGTCCTACCATAAACATTTGTTTTTGGTGTAAGATTGTCCTTTGAATAAGGTTTGAATCAATTTCTCAATATTATTATGATTGAGATCTATAATTGGTTCAGTTATATTTAATATTTCTGCTTAGCTATTTTTTATTCACCCCCCACCCCCCCTCTAGGACTGAGAGCTCACCCTTTTCAAGTTGTATTAAAGCTAAGTTGTTCCTTTACTTGAACTTATCTAGAGCTTTCATTATGTCAAATTTTGATAACTTAGCTATTACTAGGCCTCCACCATTTGATGGCTTAAACTATGCTTATTGGAAAGCCAGAATGAGGATTTTCCTGAAATTCATTTATGAAAGCGTGTGGCAAGCCACAATTTACAAATGGAAACCACCAGTGTTTAAGGTTCTAGGCAGTGATGAAACTAAGTCCATTAAAGAAACACTTTTTTATTTATGGACCACACCTTAGAAAAGTGAAAGCGGTGCTAATGCTAAGGTTTTAAATGTAATTACATGTGCTCTATCACCTGATGAATTCAAAAGAATCATTTCATGTGATACATCTAAACGAACCTGGGACATTCTTGAAATGACACACGAAGGAACAACTATTGTCAAAAGTCTAAAGTTCAGATCCTCACTACTAAGTTTGAGGAAATTCGTGTGGAAGAAAATGAGTCTTTCATGGACTTCTATACGAAACTAAATGACATAGTCAATTCTATGTGGGGTCTAGGAGATGGGATCCCAGAAAGCAAAGTTTGTGCTAGAATACTGCGATCACTTCCTGAGAGGTTTAATTCCAAAGTTACTGCTATTCAGGAACTAAGAGATAGATCAAATGAAGGTTGAGGAGTTAGTTGGCTCACTTCAAACCTATAAGTTAAATTTTAAAGCTCCTAAAGGTAAGTCCATAGCTCTTAAATCATCCAAATCTTTTCAAAAGATAGCGATATTAATTCTGATTTTGAAAACTCAGAGGATGATATGGCTTTACTTGCTAAAAAGTTTTATAGAATTTTTAAATGTAAGAAAAGAGTAGATTTTCAAAAACCCTCTAAGAAGAGAAAGGGAAAATCTAAAAATTGAAAATCTATAAAAGATAGTCAGTGTTTTAACTGCCATGAATATGAGCATTTGGCAAATAAGTGTCCAAAAAGAGACAAGCCAAAAAGAAAAGGCATGCTAGCCACTTGGGATGAATCATCCAGCTCTGAAGTTTCTTTTGAGTCGGATGAATCAGAACAAGAAACTTCAAATGAAGTTAAGGCTCTAATGACTGTAGCCAGAGTCACCTCCTCAGATAGTTACAATTCATTTGATTATGAGAATCTCAGGAGTGACCTTGAAAATGAAGAAGATCTTTAGGATGCCTATAATGGCCTATACAGGGAAAGTTGTAAGATTGCTGTCAAATTAAAGTTACAAAAAGAAAATTTTCTTAAATTAAAAGAAGTACTTGAAAATTCTATTTTGGAAAAATCTCATCTTTTTTATTATTATGAAAAAGCTAAATGTCATTTAAGTTTTAAAACTTCTGAACTTGAAAAACTCGGAACAGAAAATGAGAAACTAAAGCTTGAAGTTTCTCCTCTATTGAGTTCTAAGGATACTTAGAGGTATGCCCATGGAGACCCTAAACTTGAAAAATCATTAACCGCATCCAGAAAATGCAGTGATAAATCGGGTCTGGGCTATATCAACAACACACCTCTGAAAAGTAAGAATGTATCTCCTACATTTGTTAAAGGAGAATCCTCAAACCCAAAAGGAAAGGGTTGAAAAATAGTAACCAAAACGACTTTAAAAATTCAAAACCTTTTCAAGCTTCTTCAATCCAGATAATTTTAACTTTCAAAAACTAAGTTATAACCCCTTAGCTGATGTAACGCTCTGAAATTCGGGGGTCGAGCATAACTCAGCTCCCGAGTTCCAAAACATCACTTATGCAACATATTTAATGATGAATGTATGTTGACTGTATTAGTGGATAAAACATGGAATAGATTAAGCCAAAACACAGATATGATTCAGGGTTAAGTGAATAAAGCAAGCGGAAGACTTATGGTAAAATGTGTACAAGTGTAAAACCCTGAATTTCATATACAAGCCGGATCGTGTGAAAGTGTTATTTAACAAAATTTAAGTATCAAATACATCATTTCAGTTCCCAAAATATAATCCCAGAGATCCCGCGCAACAGACCGAAGCTCGCTAGAACCCATCTGAAAACTGCATATAGGAGAAAGCAGCCTCGTCGTCATCCAGCTCCCGCTCTGCCTCAGACGTCGCATCCACATCTGCAACATCAGAGCCTAAGACAGAGTCTGGTGGGTGTGTAACACCGCCCCAGAAACGTGGGAGTGAGTGATCAACTCAGTGGAACAATAAGGCACTGGTTAACATGTTATCAGTTCAATCAAACAGTAATGATAAAGCAGAACACTTAAATAAAGCCTAAGTACTCTTATTAATGCAGGTATGAATGCAATATGATGCGTGCCCTCACACGTACACCCTCAGCGTCTTCATCTTACGTTACGCATGACATCACCTCAAAGTGCGCCACATCTACAAAGCACATGCAAATGCGGTGCATGGATATGATTACCAAGTTGTTATTAGTCCAATTCATACAAAAGGATTGGGAAGCTAAGATACCTTTCTCATATCACCATCCAAACAGTGATCCATACTAGGGTCGTCAATCCTAGACATCTCATACGATTTTATATTTGAGGTCGTAGCAAAGGGCTCGTCACCAATCAATGTACGCCTTTCATGCCCTTACTACCACAGATCGGCTCGTCACCTCCTTGCGGTATCCAGGTATGCTCGAGGTCACTACAAAGGGCTCGTCACCAATCAATGTAGGCCGACAGCACGAATATAGTGTCCCATACCACCATAATCGGCTCACGAGTTTAGTTGCTCACTGGTCACTACGGGGAGGCTCGTCACCCCAGCGTAGGCCGACAGCTCGACCACGGTGTCCCATACCACCATGTCCGGCTCATGAGTCTTAGCGGATCAGGTACCATGGTTATTAGGATTTCACTGGTAAGTTCGGTACCCTAGATTCAAGCAGTAGCGTCCATACATGGTTAACATACATCGGACAATCGGGTTATTTGACGAACTCGACTAGCACGAGCGCACGTTGAGTTGAACGACATAGAGTGCGCAAACACTCCGCGTGGCCAAACCACTGCCGCCAACTCTAATACGGCTCGGGTTCGTCTAATACGTCCTACGTGGCGAAAGCAATCTCAACCACGATTCATAGGGTCAATTACCGATTTCTTGGACTAAGGCATAGTCCCAAACATCCTACACTACGACAGATATTCATATGGAATGTAAAGTGGTAATAGATCAACAGCTCAAATCATGGTACATACACATCTGAAGAATATTAACTTAACATAAATGTAAGCATAGGAGATGCTTAAATTTAAATAACTTGAAAGATAACTGCATAAAGGAAAACATGCGCATCAATACGAGTATTGAGAATCACTTCTCAACGCCCACAATTAGTGTAATCAGTCACACTTAGATCATTCATGCATTTCTACAAACACTTAGCATACAAGGAACAACATATATAGCGCATGTTGGAATACATGCACTTAGACAATTCCTTTTACCAAGGAGTTGTCATACATGCATCTAGCACACATACATGACAAATAATCATGGCAAACACAAGTGTGTATTTTATACGTATACGGTACTTTATAAATACACTTAGAATACACAAATCTCAATATAGCACATGCATATCAGGAAAGCGATGTAAACATAACATTTGACATGTGAAATCTCATCCATAACAAGAATAAATCACTAACTGGGATTGAAAGCCTTGAAAACCATAACCTATACACTTAAAGTCCGCACCTTAAGCGAAGAAAGAACCGCCGAGCTGATTTAGACGAGTTGTCTTCGTCAACGGCGCTAGAATACCCTAAAATAAGGATAGAAATGAGATACAACAACACCAAGTCTAATCTAAGCTCTAACACAGGTTAGGGTTAGGTTAACTTACCCCAAGAGAACTCAGAATCGTCAGAGGAACGATCCAAAGTGAAGGTTCAAAGATGAAGGAGAACAAGGAAGAAATCAAGATGAATCACCAACCAATCTCTCTCACTAACTCTCTCTTTTCCACTCTCTTTCCAATCTAGGGTTAGAGAAAATTCGTATGGAAATGAGAGCTAGGGTTTAAGGTCTATATATAGGCCTTAAAATGATGGAAATAACCCCAGGGTCAAGGTATACTTAGGTTATAACCAAAGCACGCCTTTCTCGATCCAACGAAGCACTTCTGGTGGGCCTATAACCACGAAAGGTCGGACTTAAGCTCCTTGACCATGGATCTAGGTCAAGCAGAGTTTTCGTACCGACCGGCTCTTCAGATCAGCCGTGGCGGACCACACTCAATTCAACGGTCACGGAAACTCGATCAGGTCCACAAGCACTAGGATATGCCTGGGCCAACTATCCTGATCAGAGGGTGAAATTGGGTCAGAATCCAACGGTCCGAATGCTTAAAATCGTCGCGCAAGCGACACGACTCAGATTTCAATAAAAGCTTAATAAGTTCCAACCGTTCTCACACTCTTCACTCCGAGCTCAACCAAATCGACCCAGAACATCAGATCGACTTGATTTTCGAGGTGAAGATCAAGCCCAACTCGGTGACCGCAACAGCCTAAGATCATCGCCATCGGACTTTCGATGCGCGGTCTAGGTCCGATCCAGATCTTCCAAAAATTCCTCAGAACAACTGGATTTAGCGATGGATCCCAGATTTCAGAGTAACGTAGCGCTCACTAATCTACACGTTTAGAGCCATGCAGATATAATTTAAAGTGATTGATGCGAATTTCACAAACAATCGAGTAAAGCGCTAATTACCCCAAAACAACTACTTAAGGAAAGATTAGCACAGAAAATTCCAAGGTCGTTACTGCTGAAAAGAGAGTAGATTTACTCAAACAGCTTCTCAAATCTAACTCTAATATTAGAGAACAGAGAAATTTCAATTCTACTAAAGGAAGGAAAACCAATGGTACTCCAAAACCCGGAATAACAATAAAATGGGTTCCCAAAGTTACTTGTCTTGTTGCCCACACCGCCTTCAACGCTTCTAGCCATTCAAAGTGGTACCTAGATAGTGGTTATTCAAGACACATGACATGTAACAAAGAAATGTTCACCAACTACAAAGATATGACTGATGGCTCAGTCACTTTTGGTGACGGAAGTAAGTGCAAGATTATTGGCCAAAGTACCGTACAAATTTCTAACCTTCTTCTTTTTAAAAAGAGTCTTATATGTTGAAAGTCTTAAGCACAATCTTTTAAGTATATCTCAAATCTACGATAACAAACATAGTGTTAAATTTATTAATCAAGGATGCGAGATTTCAAATGACAAAGGTTGTGTGATATCAAATGGTCGTAGAACATCTGAAAATTGCTATATCATTAATGAGACTTGCTCATTGACATTCTCATGTTACATGGTCCAAACTGATGAAACTGAATTATGGCACAAATGCCATGGACTTGTTAACTGCGAAAATCTCTATAGACTGAGAAAAATTAATCTTATTAGAGGTCTACCCAAACTAAAGAAAGTGGATAAAATATGTGGTGCATGCCAAATTGGCAAACAAACAAGGAGTAGTCACAAGAAGGTGAACTCCTCTGCCACATCCAAACCTCTTGAACTTCTCCATATGGATCTTGTTGGACTAACCAGAATAGAGAGTAGAGGTGATAAAAAGTATTTTCTGGTGATTGTTGATGACTTTACCAGATTTACTTGGGTAACACTCATGAGAGAAAAATCTGAGAGTCTCGATGAAGTTAAAAAGATTTCAAAATGAATTCATACGGAAAAAGAAATGAATGTTATGAAGATCAGAGTGATCATGAGACGGAATTTGAAAATAGCAATTTTGAGAAGTTTTGTAACGATCATGGCATATCGCATGAGTTTTCAGCTCCTAAAACACCTCAACAAAATGGGGTTGTTGAAAGAAGAAATAGAGTGCTACAAGAGATGGCCAATGTTATGTTAAATAGCATGAAGTTGCCCAAAAATTTGTGGACTAAAGCAGTAAATACTGCATGTTGTATTATAAACCGCATATGAATTGTGGTTTAATATGAAACCTATTGTCAAATACTGTCAAATACTTTCAAAATTTTGAAAGGAAGTGCTTCATCTTATGTGACCATGAAAACTTAAGGAAGTTTGAAGCCAAAAGTGATGAAGGGATATTCTTAGGTCACTACGTGAAAATGGAAAAAAAGGACAAATTTCGAGACGGTTCTGGACCGTCTCTAAAATTGGTTGGTTTAAAGACGTTTTAGAGATGGCCATAAACTATCTCTAAAATTTTAGACGACCCTTGACCGTCCTTAATATTGTCTTAAAATTTTGAACATCCACAAATCATTTAAGACGGTCGCTGACCATCTTATATCCAGTCATCTGAGACGGTCATTGGCCGTCTACATTAGAGATGGTCATTGGCCGTCTTTTACTTGCCATCTGAAACTATCAAAGATTGTCTCTATTAGAGATAGTCCTTAGCCGTCTTATAGCCCTGCCAAAGACCATCTCTAGTAAAGACTGTCAAAGACTGTCTCTATTGGAGATGGTTAAGGACCATCTCTATTAGAGACTGTTAAAGACCATCTCTAATAGAGACGGTCCTTAACCGTCTCTATTTCTACTGCTTAGGTAAAAAATTAATAAACTCAAAAAAATTATGAATTTCGAAAAAAATTATTTGAGAAGCTTAGAAAAATAATTAACAATGTTTAAGAAAAATTTAAATTTTGAAAAAAAAAACTATAATTTTATAAAAATCTAGATTTTGAAAAAAAAATTAAAAACTTTGAATAATGTTAATAATTTTGAAAAAAAAAATCGATAAAAAAATGATATTTTAAAAAAGAATATTTTAAAAATTAAAAAAAATTGTGAAAAAATTGACAAATTGTAAAAAAGATATATATTTTAAAAAAGAAAACTAGATTTTGTATTTTGACAAGAAAAATTTAAAAGTTATATAACAAAAGTGAGATTAAAATAATGATATTTTGAAAAAGAAATTTTAAAAAATTAAACAAAATTGTGAAAAAATTGACAAATTGTAAAAATATATATTTTAAAAAAGAAAACTAAATTTTGTAAAAAAAAATGTTAAATTTATTTATAATAAAAATGATATTTAGATAAAAGAGTAAAAAAAATATACATTTTGAAAAAAAATGTTAAATTTATTTGTGAAAAATAAAATTACTAAATTATTAGACACATCCACTAATTGAACCTTTAATCATTTTTGGACAATCTAATCAGTTCAAATTGAAGAGTAAATAACTTCAGATGTTTAAATCAAATTTCACTGAAATTGTTGGTCAATCTTGTATGCCCAATATCTTTCTCATATATATATGTAGCCTGATTGAGGCGAGTAACTAGTCAAATTGAGAATTGATTAGTAAAATAGAGTGAATGGACTAGACATGTAAAAATGGGCCAAATATTCTGGTTAAAACAGTGACCCAACTTATAACTGAGCTTATGAGAACCTAAGAATTGGTGTTAGTAAGTTTTGTGGGCCCCATCATGATGTGTGTCGAACATCAACACTGTGGATTTGATGTGTCCCATTTATAGTTATGAGATATTTCAAAAATCATCGGTAAACGAAACTCGAGTGGGCCATACCATTTAAAACTATGTGAAGACATCCTAAAAAATATAAAAGCACTTGGTGGGGCCCACATGAGTTTTGGATGGGTTAAAACTTGGTCTGACCCCTCATCTAAGTGGGACACACATAATGAGTAGGTTGGATATGTGAATCACATTTAGGCAGGCCCAATATATGATTATGAATGTTTTAAGGAAACTTCTCCCCACTACATTTAAGTGAGTTACTCGTTACCTTTACCAGAGTAAACTCTGTGGGGTTCACCTTTATTTATTTATTTTATCCACTCCATTCATCCATGTTAACAAATAATTTGAGGTCTAAAGAATAAAAAGGAAGCATATCCAAAGCTCAAGTGGACCACACCACAGGAAATAGTGTGATTGAACCTCTACCATTTAAAATTTCTTGGAGGCCATAGAAGTTTTAGATGAAGTTGATGTTTGTGTTTTCTATTCATTTATATATTTTTGATATTATGAACCTTTAACTGTTTTTGGACAATCTGATCAGTCCGGACATGAAGAGTAAATAACTTCAGATGTTTAAATCAAAATTCACTCAAATTGTTGATCAATCTTGTTTGCCCAATATCTTTCTCATACGAAGCATTATCGAGGCGAGTAACCGTTTTTGGATGTTGGTCGATGCTCTATGGGTCCCACCATGATGTATGTGTTTCATCCATGCCATCCATCCATTTTTACAGATCATATTAGGGCCAGATACCAAAAATGAGAGGGATATAAATCTCAGGTGGACCACACCACATGAAAACAATAGTGATTGGATATCCACCATTAAAACCCTCCTAAGGCCCACTGTACTTTTTATTTGACATCCTATCTATTGATTAGGTCATACAGGCCCAGATGAAGGGAAAAAATATCAGATTGATCCATAACTTTATATGGCCCCCAAAAGGTTTTTAATGGTCGACGCTCATTCAACATTATTTCCTATAATGTGGTCCAGTTGAGATTGGGATATATCTCATTTTTTGTCTCATACCATAAAATAAAATGAAAAGTAAATGGATGGCAAGGATGAAACATGCACATACATCATGGTGGGGCGCACAGAGCACCGACCATGTGACCCATGACCGCTCGTGAGAGAGACTTGAAGTCTCTCTCGCTCTCTATCCTCTCTCACTCTTACTCTCGCACCCTCTCTCACTCTCTCTCTCTCTCTCAGATGGACGATGTGGACGAAGTGGACCATACCACAGGAAACAGTAGGAATAATGATTTCCACCATTAAAATCTTCCTATGGCCTACAGTGATTTTAATTTGTCATCCAACCTATTCAATAGATCACAAATACATGGATGAAGGGAAAACTAAAATATCAACTTGATCTAAAACTTCGGTGGCCTTCCAAATTATTTTAATGGTATACGTTCAGTTTATACTATTTCTTATGATGTGGTCCACTTCAGATTTTTATAGGCTTCATTTTTGAACTTATGTAATAAAATTATATGCTAAAATGGATGGATGTAGTGGATAAAATGAATAAATTATGGTGGGCCCCATAGGATTTACTTTGTACACTTGGGAATGGATTGACTACTCCCTTCACACCAACCAATGACTGGTGGTCAGTGCTCTATGGCTCCCACCATGATGTATGTGTTTCATCCATGCCGTCCATATATTTTTACAGATAATTTTACAATATGAGACCAAAAATGAGATATATGCAAATCCCAAGTGGACCACATTACAGGAAACAATGTTGAATGAGCGTCGACCATTAAAAATATGATCAATAGCCATAAAAGTTTTGGATCAAGCTGATTTTTATTTTTTCCTTTCATCTGGTCCTGTATGACTAAATCAACAGATTTGATGTCAAATAAACAGTACAGATTTGATGACCAAACATCTGGTCCTATATCCACCATTAGGAGGATTTTAATGGTGGATATCCAATCACTATTGTTCTCATGTGGTGTGGACCACCTGAGATTTATGTCCCTCTAATTTTTGGCATAAAGCCCTAATATGATTTGTAAAAATGGATGGACGGCATGGATGAAACGCATACATCATGGTGGGGCCCACAGAGCAATGTCCAGTCTCGCCCAAAATTGGGCGCGTGCTCAAAAGAGCCACGCACATCCAATCTCTCACTTTGCACCCTCCCTCTTCCCTCTCTCTCTCTCTCTCTCTCTCTCTTTCTCTCTCTCTCACCCCTGCCCTTCCTCGCCGCCCTCCCTCGCCGCCCTCTCTCACTCTCGCGCATCCTCTCTCTCTCTCTGGATCCTCTCTCCACCGCGCCCTCTCTCTCTCTCTATTTCTGTCTCTCTCGGTGCTCTCTCTCTCGTGCATCCACATGAGGTATCTCTCTCTCTCTCTCAATCTCTCTTAATCTCAATACTAATTGAAACGATTTGGGGATTTAGGGATTTAGGGATTAAGGTGGGCCTTACTGAGTCTACTCAGTACAATAAGAGCATACTGAGTAACTCAGTATGCAATCCGATTTCCTTTGCAGGACCACCATGATCTATGGCCTTGTATGATCTATGGCCTCACCATGATGTATATATTTTATGCATGCCATTCATCCACTTTTACAGATCATTTTAGGGCTTTATCCCAAAAATTAGAGCTGGTGCTTTTGATCAGTTGAAGCAGAATGCAACTAAAGCTAAGATTCCTTTTTATGAAAGGTACAATGTCTGGATCTTATCTGAGCCATTCCATATTCGTGTTAGTTTCCATTCTGTTTTGTTTCCTAGAAGTTTGAGAGAGGTGTGACGTCAAATGGCAATATAATATTGTTGACTCTAATCATCCATCAAAAAAAGGAAAAAAAATGTTGACTCTAATCATTTAGAAACCCAATCATGAATGGACGTTCAGTGATTGCAATGTATGTAGTACAGTATCTCTGGGAAATAAATTTAAATAATAATAATAATAATAATAATAATCTGGAAATGTGTACATTAGTTCCAAATTTGTTAATGCTGCCAGTGCTACTTGTCTTTTGTTCAGATGAAATATGTTTATGTCTACATTACACTGCTTACTACATTCTGTGCTTTCCCCAACATTTTCACATAAAAAATCATCTATGCTGTATCCACAGCTACATGGAGTCAAACCCTGTAAAAATTGTAGTAGAAGATGTAGAACGGTTTAAGAAGGAAAATTGTGATCTGATAATTGTAGACACAAGTGGACACCACAAACAAGAAGCAGCTCTGTTTGAAGAAATACGCCAAGTGTCTGAAGCAACGGTATTCATTTTCTTACCCTAAAGGTTTATCACTCTTATTCATTTATGTTGGTTGCCAACATGCTATCTATATCTAATTAAGTTCCTTGATGTTGTAGAAACCAGATCTTGTTATATTCGTTATGGATAGCAGTATTGGCCAAGCAGCATTTGACCAAGCTTAAGCTTTTAAACAAAGTGTTGCGGTTGGTGCTGTGATTGTTACTAAAATGGATGGCCATGCAAAAGGAGGCGGTGCACTTAGCACGTAAGTGTTGTTTTGAAATCCACTACACATATGGGCCCCACATTGATGCATACGTTTATCCCTAAGGTACTAGATAGTCTTCTACTTGCAGTACCACTGGCACTAAAAGACACCAAAGTACACAAACAAGGTAAGAAAGACAAGGCAATACTTGAACAGAAATAGGTAGCTTTGTTAATACAGATGAGTAAATAGAAAGTATGTATAGTGAGTAAAGGGGCTTGGAATTGTTAGGCAGGAATGGTCCATTAGGTAAGAGTGTCACTTAGTGAGCACACCTCTCCATGTATCAACATGGGTATTTGTATCAGATTAGATGTGTTGATGCATTGAAATGGATGATCAATCTTAATGGGATGATCATTCTCCTTATGATTGTCTCAAGATTTACCGGCAAGCTTTATAGGCCATGTAGTTGCACAGACTGCCTAACTTGGTAGACATGATTAATGTACCAGTTATACATTGATGTGTATTGTGTTTATGTTGTAAGTTAAAGTTGTAACAAACTTATGGTATGCATTGATGTGTATTGTGTTTATGTTGTAAGTTAAAGTTATAACAAACTTATGGTATGTAGGCCATGCAGTTACAACTTTTTTCTCCTTTGAATTGTAACAAACTGTATCAGTTGCATTTTTCTCTGTCATACAGGTTGTGGCTATCAAAGATATAATATCACCTCCTTATAGGGAAACATTTAATGATGTGTACAGGTAAATTCATTTTTTCTTATTCCTTATATTGTTTCCAAGTTATATTTGTGTTGGTTTCAGAGTAAAGGTAGCAAATAGAAATTGTTGGTCGATTGTGGCTTGTAGACAAAGGGATGAGTAACCAATAATACAAATATAGGAGGCCTTCCCAGGTATCCAGATGCTGTTAAATATATTTATGTTATTTTAAAATGTATTAGCTCGAAATTGATGGAGCAGACCCGGATGTGCGTCGGAGCTATCTGGATGTTGAGCGGGGGTCCCTGGAAGGTGGGAACTGCTGTTATGACCATGATGAAGCTATCCATTTCCTATGGATAGCATTGGAGGGGCTTGGCCATTTGGACAGGTCGTGTTTATGTATTTGCTCGAAATTAATGGAGCAGACCCGGATGTGCGTCGGAGCTATCCGGATGAGCGAGGGTCCCTGGAAGATGGGAGCTGCTATTATGACCATGATGAAGCTGTCCATTTCCTATGGACAACATTGGAGGGGCCTGGCCAATTGGAGTAGGCCGTGTTTATATCTGTATTTGCAGGGACCACACCCTTAACCTAAACCACACCCTAAACCTATAGCCTAAACCTATTCTCAAATCCCAAAACCTATACTTATAGCCGAATCCTAAACCTATAACCTAAACCTTAACCTTAACCTATAACCTAAACCTATACTTATAACCTTAGCATAAACTTATAACCTTAACCTAAACCTATTCTCAAATCCCAAAACCTATACTTATAACCTAAACCTAAACCTTAACCTATAACCTAAACCTATTCTCAAATCCCAAAACCTATAATTATAGCTAAAACCTAAACCTATAACCTAAACCTATTCTCAAATCCTAAAAGCTATATTTATAACCTAAACCTTAACCATAACCTATAACCTAAACCTATACTTATAACCTTAACCTATACTTATAACCTTAACCTAAACCTATTCTCAAATCCCAAAACCTATACTTATAACCTAAACCTTAACCTTAACCTATAACCTAAAGCTATACTTATAACCTTAACATAAACTTATAACCTTAACCTAAACTTATTCTCAAATCCCAAAAGCTATACTTACAACCTAAACCTAAACCTTAACCTAAACCTATTCTCAAATACCAAAACCTATACTTATAACCTAAACCTAAACCTAAACCTTAACCTATAACCTAAACCTAAACCTTAACCTATAACCTAAACCTAAACTTATAACCTTAACCTAAACCTATACTGAAAACCTAAACCGAAAGCTTAACCTATAACCTAAACCTAAATGTATAACCTTAACCTAAACTTATTCTCAAATCCCAAAACCTATACTAATAACCTAAACCTAAACCTAAACCTAAACCTAAAACTATAACCTTAACCTAAACCAAAACCTATGAGCTAACCTATAACCTATAACCTAAACCTAAAACCTAAACCTTAACCTATAACCTAAAACCTAAACCTAAAACTAAAACCTAAATGTATTCTCAAATCCCTAAACATAAACCTACACCTAACCCTAATCTCAACTCCCTAACCTAAACCTAAACCTAACCTTGAAAACCCAAACCTAAACCCGATCCCGAACCCGAACCCTATTACCTAAACCTAAACATTAACCTATTCTCAATTGCCTAAACCTATAGCTTATAACCTAAACCTAAACCTATAACCTATAACCTAAACCTAAACCTAAACCTAAAACCAAAATGTATTCTCAAATCCCTAAACCTAAACCTACACCTAATCCTAATCTCAACTCCCTAACCTAAACCTAAACCTAAACTTGAATGCCCTAAACCTACCCGAACCCGATTACCTAAACCTAAACATTAACCTATTCTCAATTCCCTAAACATATAGCTTATAACCTAGACCCAAACCTATAACCTATAACATAAACCTAAACCTAAACCTAAAACCTAAATGTATTCTCAGATCCCTAAACCTAAACCAACACCTAATCCTAATCTCAACTCCCTAACCTAAACTTGAAAACCCAAACCTAACCCCGATCCCGAACCTGATTACCTAAACCTAAACATTAACCTATTCTCAATTCCCTAAACCTATAGCTTATAACCTAAACCTAAACCTAAAACCTATAACCTAAACCTAAACCTAAATCTAAAACCTAAATGTATTCTCAAATCCCTAAACCTAAACCTACACCTAATCATAAACTCAACTCCCTAACCTAAACTTAAACCTAAACTTGAAAACCCAAACTTAAACCCGATCCTGAACCTGGACCCGATTTCCTAAACCTAAACCTCAACCTTAACCTATTCTCAATTCCCTAAAGCTATAACCTATATACTATAACCTATAACTAAAACCTAAACCTAAAACCTAAACCTATAACCTAGACCTAAACCTAAACCAAAACCTAAACCAAAACCAATAACCTATAACCTAAACTTTTAACCAATAACCTAGCCTTAACTTTAACCTTAACCTTAACCTAAACCTAAACCTAAACCTAAAACCTAAAACCTAAACCTAAACATAAACCTAAAACCTAAATGTATTCTCATATCCCTAAACCTAGACCTACACCTAATCCTAATCTCAACTCCCTGACCTAAACCTAAACCTAAACTTGAAAACCCAAACCTAAACTCGATCCCGAACCCGAACCCGATTTCCTAAACCTAAACCTTAACCTATTCTCAATTCCCAAAACCTATAGCTTACAACCTAAACCTAAACTTTAACCTAAACCTAAACCTATACCTATATAACCTAAACCTAAAACCTAAATGTATTCTCAAATCCCTAAACCTAAACCTACACCTAATCCTAATCTCAACTCCCTAACCTAAACCTAAACCTAAACTTGAAAACCCAAACCTAAACCCGATCCCGAACCCGAACCCGATTTCCTAAACCTAAACCTTAACCTATTCTCAATTCCCAAAACCTATAGCTTATAACCTAAACCTACTTTAACCTAAACCTAAACCTAAACCTATAACATATAACCTAAACCTAAACCTAAACCTAAAACCTAAATGTATTCTCAAATCCCAAAACCTAAACCTACACCTAATCTTAATCTCAACTCCCTAACCTAAACCTAAACCCAAACTTGAAAACCCAAACCTAAACCTGATACCGTACCCGAACCCGATTTCCTAAACCTAAACCTTAACCTATTCTCAATTTCCTAAACCTTGACCTATAACCTAACCTAAACCTAAACCTAAGCCTAAAACCTAAACCTAAACCTAAAACCGAAATGTATTCTCAAATCCTTAAACCTAAACCTACACCTAATCCTAATCTCAATTCCCTAACCTAAACTTAAACCTAAACTTGAAAACGCAAACCTAAACCCGATCCTGAACCCGGATACGATTACCTAAACCTAAACCTTAACCTTAACCTATTCTCAATTCCCTAAAGCTATAACCTATATACTATAACCTATAACTAAAACCTAAAGCTTAACCTAAACCGATAACCTAAACCTAAACCATAACCTAAACCTAAACCAAAACCTATAACTTAAACCTAAACCTATAACCTAATCTTATAACCTATAACCAAACCTTAACCTTAACCTAAACCTAAAACCTAAACCTAAACCTAAAACCTAAAACTTAAACCTAAAACCTAAATGTATTCTCAAATCCTTAAACCTAGACCTACACCTAATCTTAATCTCAACTCCCTAACCAAAACCTAAACCTAAACTTGAAAACCTAAACCTAAACCCGATCCCGAACCCGAACCCGATTTCTTAAACCTAAACCTTAACCTATTTTGAATTCCCTAAACCTATAGCTTATAACCTAAACCTAAACCTAAACCTGTAACCTATAACCTAAACCGAAACCTATAACCTAAATGTATTCTCAAATCTCTAAACCTAAACCTACACCTACTCCTAATCTCAACTCCCTAACCTAAACCCAAACTTGATAACCCAAACCTAAACCCGATCTCGAACCTAAATCCGATTTCCTAAACCTAAACCTTAACCTATTCTCAATTCTATAAACCTAACCTAAACTTATAACATATAACCTAAAATCTAATGTATTCTCAAATCCCTAAACCTAAACCTACACCTAATCCTAATCTCAGCTCCTTAACCTAAACCTAAACCTAAACTTGAAAATCCAAACCTAAACCCGATCCTGAACTCGAACCCGATTTTCTAAACCTAAACCTTAACCTATTCTCAATTCCCTAAACCTAAACCTTAACCTAAACCTAAACCTAAACCTATAACCTATAACCTAAACCTAAACCTAAAACCTAAATGTATTGTCAAATCCGTAAACCTAAACCTACACCTAATCCTAATCTCAACTCCCTAACCTAAACCTAAACCTAAACTTGAAAACCCAAACCTAAACCTGATCCCGAACCCGAACCCAATTTCCCAAACCCAAACCTTAACCTATTCTCAATTCCCTAAACCTATGGCTTATAACCTAAACCTAAACCTAAACCTAAACCTATAACTTATAACCTAAACCTAAACCTAAAACTTAAATGTATTCTCAAATCCCTAAACCTTAACCTACACCTAATCCTAATCTCAACTCCCTAACCTAAACCTAAACCTAAACCTAAACCTAAACCTAAAACCTAATGTATTCTCAAATCCCTAAACCTAAACCTACACCTAATCCTAATCTCAACTCCCTAACCTAAACCTAAACCTAAACTTGAAAACCCAAACCTAAACCCTATCCCGAACCCGAACCCGATTTCCTAAATCTAAACCTTAACCTATTCTCAATACCCTAAACCTATAGCTTATAACCTAAACCTAAACCTAAACCTGTAACCTATAACCTAAACATAAACCTAAAACCTAAATGTACTCTCAAATCCCTAAACCTAAACCTACACCTAATCCTAATCTCAACTCCCTAACCTAAACATAAACCTAAACTTGAAAACCCAAACCTAAACCTGATCCCGAACCCAAACTTGATTTCCTAAACCTAAACCTTAACCTATTCTCAATTCCCTAAACCTATACCTTATAACTTAAACCTAAACCTATAACTTATAACATAAACCTAAACCTAAAACCTAAATGTATTATCAAATCCCTAAACCTAAACCCACACCTAATCCTAATCTCAACTCCGTAACCTAAACCTAAACCAAACTTGAAAACCCAAACCTAAACCCGATCCCGAACTTGAACCCGATTTCCTAAACCTAAACCTTAACCTAGTCTCAATTTCCTAGACCTTGACCTGTAACTTAACCTAAACCTAAACCTATAACCTAAACCTAAGCCTAAAACCTAAACCTAAACCTAAAACTGAAATGTATTCTTAAATCCTTAAACCTAAACCTACACCTAATCCTAATCTCAACTCCCTAACCTAAACCTAAACCTAAACTTGAAAACCCAAACCTAAGCCCGATCCCGAACCCGAACCCAATTTTCTAAACCTAAACCTTCACCTATTCTCAATTCCCTAAACATATAGCTTATAACCTAAACGTAAACCTAAACCTAAACCTATAACCTATAACCTATAACCTGAACCTAAACCTAAAATCTAAATGTATTCTCAAATCCCTAAACCTAAACCTACACCTAATCCTAATCTCAACTCCCTAACCTAAACCTAAACCTAAACTTGAAAACCCAAACCTAAGCCTGATCCCGAACCCGAACTTGATTTCCTAAACCTAAACCTTAACCTATTCTCAATTTCCTAAACCTTGACCTGTAACCTAACCTAAACCTAAACCTAAAACCTAAACCTAAGCCTAAAACCTAAACCTAAACCTAAAACCGAAATGTATTCTCAAATCCTTAAACCTAAACCTACACCTAATCCTAATCTCAACTCCCTAATCTAAACTTAAACCTAAACTTGAAAACCCAAACCTAAACCCGATCCCGAACCCAGACTCGATTTCCTAAACCTTAACCTTCACATTAACCTATTCTCAATTCCCTAAAGCTATAACCTAGATACTATAACCTATAACTAAAACCTAAACCTATAACCTAAACCTAAACCTTAATGTAATGACTCGAAAAAATTTCATGCTAAGACCCGAGTACTACCTCAAATTCTTTAGAAGTTAATTGTGGGTTAATTAGCACTAAACTCGATTACTTGTGAAATCAGCATCAATCACTTTAAATTTGATCTGCAAGACTCAAAACCTGTAAAATCGTTAGCGCTATGTTACTCTGAAATTTGGGATTCAACGCTAAATCCAATTGCTCTTGGGAAAATTTGGAATCTTTGGATCGGACCTGTACCGCCCATCGAAAGTCCGATAGTGATGATCTTAGGCAGTTCTGGTCACTTTGTTGGGCTTGACCATCACCTCAGAAATCAAGTCCAGATGATGTCCTGGGTCAATTTATTTGAGTCCGGAGTAAAGAGTGTGAGAACGGTGAGAAATTAAATATCATTTTATGAAATCTGAGTCGTGTTGCTTGCGCGACGATTTTAAGCAATCTGACCGTTGGATTTTAACCCAATTTCACCCTCGGATCAGGGAAGATGGCCTAGGCATGTCGTAGTGCTTATAGACCTGATCGAGTTTCAGTGACCGTTGAATTGAGATTGGTCCGCCACGGCTGATTTGTAAATCTGATCGGTACGAAAACTCAGTCTGACCTAGATCCATGGTCAGTGAGCTTAAGTCCGACCGCATCTGGAAAAAGGACCAACGGAAGTGCTCCGTTGGATCGAGAGAGACCTGTTTTGGTTATAACCTAAGTATACCTTGGCCCTGGGGCTATTTTCATCAATGTTAGGCCTATATAAAGACCTTAAAACCCTCACTCTCTATTCCATACGAATTACCTAAACCCTAGAAAAGAGAGAGAGAAGGAAAGAGAGAGAAAGTGAGATTGAAGTTGGTGAATCATTTGAGATTCTTTCTTATTACTTTGCATCCTTAAATCGTCACTTCTGAATCATTATTCCGGCGATTCTAAGTTGATTCTTGGGTAAGTTAATTAAACCCTAGTCTGTTTTAGAGCTTAGAATAGTCTATATGTTGATGTAGCTCATTTCTATTCATGCCTTAGGTTATCTAGTCGTCGTTGATGAAGACATATCGTCTAAATTAGTTCTGTGCATTCTTTCTGGTTTAAGGTGCGGACTATATTCATATAGGTTATGGTTTTTTAGGCTTTCAATGTCAGATAATGGTTTATTATTGTTGTGGGTGTAATTTCACATGCCAAATGCGATGTTTATATTGTGTTCCTGATATAAATGAGTTATGTTGAGATTTGTGTATTCTATGTATATGTAGAAAGTATCGTATACGTATGAAATACGAACATGTGTTTGCCATGATTAATTGTTGTGTACTTATACTAGTTGTATGTATGTTAACTCGGTGAAAGGAATTGTCTAAATGTGTGTATCACTAACATACGTCATGTATGTTGGAATATGTAGTCTAAGTGTTTGTAGAAATGTCTGAATGGTCGAATGTGTAATATATTATCCTATTTATGGGCGTTGAGAAGAGATTCTCAACTCTCCTATTGGCATGTATGATCTTCTACATTCAATTTATATTCTTTGTTATTTAAGTTCAAGTACTACTTATGTTGAAATCCATGTTAAGTTGATATTCTTCAAATGCTCACATACTGTATGATTTGAATTGTTGTTCCATTACTGTTCTAAATTATTGATATGAATATCTGTTATAGTTGAATATGTTTGGGTCTATGAAATAGTCTCGTAACAGACCTTGAGTTTGTGGCCGATATTATTTTCACCACGTAAGACGTGTTTGACGAACCCGAGTCGTATTAGAGTTGTCGGCAGTGGTTTAGCCACACGGAGTGTTTGCGTACTCTATGTCGTTCGACACAACGTGCGCTCATGCTAGTCGAGTTTATCAAGTAACCTGATTGTCCCGATGTATGTTCACCATGTATGGACGCTATTGTTTGAATCTAGGGTACCAAACTTACCGATGAAATCCCGTTAACCATTGTACCTTGATCCACTAAGACTCATGAGCTGGACATGGTGGTATGGGACACCGTGGTCAAGCTGTCAGCCTACGCTGGGGTGACGAGCCTCCCCATAGTGACCAGTGAGCACACTAAACTCGTGAACCGATTATGGTGGTATGGCACACTATATTCATGCTGTCGGTCTACATTGATTGGTGACGAGCCCTTTGTAGTGACCTCGAGCATACCTTGATACTGCATTAAGGCGACGAGCCTTAGAGTAGTAACTAAGGTATGATAGGCGTGCATTGATTGGTGACGAGCCCTTTGTAGCGACCTAGAACCATATGATCATATGAGATTGCCTAGGACTGACGACCCTAGAATGGATCACTGTGTGGAAATTGATATGAGGAAGGTGCTTTAGCTTCCCAATCCTGTTGTATGAAAAGGAATAATAACAACTTGGTAATCACGTTCATGCACCGCATTGCATGTGCGTAGGAGTTGTTGGCACTGCGGGAGGTTAACATGCATAACGTAAGATGAAGACGCTGAGGGAGTGCAGGCGAGGGCATACATTATTTATATATACATCCTTGCATTAACAAGAGTACTTTAGACGTGTTTAATTATATTACCTTATCATTACTGCTTGATTGATTTGATAATATGTTAACATTTACTGTGTAGTTCCACTAAGTTGATCACTCACTCCCACATTCTGGGACGGTGTTTCAACACCAACCAGACTCTGTCTTAGATGCAGATGATGACGTGACCCCTGAGGCAGAGCAGGAGTATGAGAATGAGGAGGACGCGTTTTCTTTTATGCAGTTCTCAAGCATTTTCTTTTATGCAGTTCTCAGGCATTTTCTTTTATGCAGTTCTCAGGTGGGTTTTCTTTTGGAATAGATAATTTTATTTTGATACTTGCATTTTGAAGATAAGCACTTGTAATTATGACCTGGCAGAGCATACATATCATAGGGACTTACACATGTATACATATATTTCTTTAAGTCTTCTGCTTACGTTTTTCACTTATCTCTGGATTATGTTTGCAGTTTGGCTTAATCTATTCCATGTTTTATGCACTCATATAGACAACATACATCCATCATTACATATGTTGCATAAGTGATGTGTTGGAACTCGGGAGCTGAGTTATGCTCGACCCCTGAATTTCAGGGCGTTATAAGTTGGTATCAGAGCATGATTTGGATAAAACTGGACCTGGGCTATGGTCACACACCGCATGCTATAGCCACCTTAGTGGAGGAGGGTGCGAGATTTATCTAAAATTTGTATAGTTTTTCCGTTGCTTCTATCGGCGAAAGTTTACTGAAAATGATCGCCGAGATCGAGTCTGTGCACACTCCTGATCACACACAGCGACCCTAAATCTCTTCTAAACTGTCCATTGACGAGTTTAGATGGTGTATCATCCCATCCTAGCCATTAAAATGTCTGTAAACCTGCATCTGTATCAGTTTCTTCTCCTAGTGACCTGATAAGAGTCGAACCAGACTAAGGGCCCAATTGGGGCAATTCCAGGGGGACCCAGGGGGGGCCCACATCATTTGGCAGCTTAGGGGCCAGGAGTACCTCGTCCAAATGGTAAGTCATCGCCGGAAGGTCCAGAGACCGGCGATGACCTCGCCGGTTTGGCGAGCCCTCGCCGCCCGGCCGGCCAGGCAGGGCGGGCCGGCTCTGACCGATGCTCATGGGGTCTTGTGTGGCCCACTTATCCAGGGTTGCTCAATTTTAACTCTTCCTAAACCTTCATTCCTTCACAAACTCACCCTCCAAGCTTTCCTTTTCTTGAAATCTCTCTCAAAACTCCACAAAAACCTCTTTCCAAACCTTTCCCTCTTCCATTTTCGTGCATCCCCATCCTCCCATCTCAAAACCCCATCTTCATTACTGTTTTCACTCTTTTTCCTTTTCATTTGAGCACTCAAATCCTTCCTTTGAGTCTCAAGTTTGTGGAAGCCTCACCATTCTTCCCATTTCCCTCTTTTCTCTCATTTTTCATGGCCCTCTTTGAGTTTGTTACGGCCATATTTTCCATCTCCTCCATTCTCTCTTTGATTGGGAAGAAGAGAGCGCCCGTTGATGAAGCCGGGCCTAGCCGCCCAACCCGTGCACGGAGGCCGAGAGGTACTGCCGCGAGCACGCCCGCCACCCGAGAGTTTCAGACCAAGCGGGACCTCGATCCTCAAGCTCCTGTTGGAAGAACTTTGTTGGCGGAGCTATCTCATGGAGTTTATGAAGGGCGTAGGGTCCTTTTTGAAGCTCATGTAGATCCGTTGCTATTTGGCAAATTTATCTTGTTGGAGCGCTTAGAAGGGGCCGGTTGGTGTCCCTTATTTAAGGGAGAATACCGCGTCAATGTGGGTACTGTTCGAGCTTTTTATGCCCTCATTCGAGATCTCTCGCTGGAGCTTTTGCAGTTCAAGATCCCTTGCGGAAGAGATCGGGAGTCCACGATCAACGTCGCCTTAATATCCCGACTTCTGAATGTGCCGCTTGGCGAGGTTCATGCTAGCGAGAAGAATCTGAGTAGTGCATGTGAGAGGGATCGCCGCGCGTGGTTCCTGTGTGGTTGTCTGGTCGAATGGCAGCCTAACAAAAGCCTTTTAGCTACTAACATGATGGACGACTTTCGCTTGCTTCACCACATGTGCACATTCAATGTTTATCCAAGGTGGAGCAACCGCAGTGAGTGTACGCGCCTGATGGTAGATTTCCTGTATCAGGTGGGGCAAGGAGAGAAGCTTTGTGTGTCATCATACATCTTGCGTCAGATTATCCTTATCGCTGGTTCGAATAGCAGAACCGAATCGTTCCCATTTAGCCGACTCATTTGTAAGCTTGCACATGAGTTTGGCTACAGCCTTGGGGCGAAAAAGTCGGTACCTGTTCATTACATTAATGAGATGACCCTTAATCAAATGGACATTGGGCCTCGTCGACGACAAGCCTCACTTGAAGAAAGTGAGGATGAGACTGAGAGAGATGAGGAAGAGAGTTATGGCGAAGGTGGAGTAGAGATAGAAGAAGAAGAAGAGAAGGATGAGGAAGAAGTGGAGGCCCAAGACACACGTGAGAGTTCTCCTCCTGTGGCATCGGAACAGGGCACAGATCAGGCCGCCGAGGATGCTCGTATAGTTCGGCTTGAGGAGGGTCAGGCTATCCTGCGCCAGGATATTATGGATCTTCGAGGCCTCGTGAAGCATAAGTTCAAGAAGATGTCTCGAACTCTGAAGTCTATCCTGTGTTGTCTGCAGGATAAGGGTGCCCCGCCTCCATCTCCGATTTTGACGAGTAGTTGCAGTTGTAGTCGTCCTTTGCTCTGTTTGTTGTTTGTTTTTGTGTGTAGCCGTTGTTGGCATAGTAGTTGGAAATTGTTTGTTGTTTGAAGCTTTAGATGTTTTAGCTCACATGCTTTCTCTGTTGTGATTCATGTAATGTTACACTTCTTGTATTGCGACAATTTTGTTAAATGAAATGCATGTTGTTTATCTTTGAGTTGTGATGTAAATGCTGTGTGGGTGGATTATGTGGATGTTGGATCTCATAGGTTGCATCCTCTGTTGAATGTAGGGTATGCCTCCTAAGGGATCGAAGACTTTGGCCCGTCTCTTTTTGGGCGAGTTGCTTACCGGGGTTTCTCTCCTAGGCGATAGCCGGACGGATCCACAGTCGGGCCCGTCTCATTTTGGTGCTAGGCCAGACTCTCAGCCAGCTACTGGCCCCACTACTGGGCCACTCCTGTGATTCCACCTATGGCTCCTCCAGTCACGCCTTCGGTTCCTGAGCCAAACCGTGCATCTGCGTCGACGCCTTATGCATCTTCATCTGCTCCGCCTCCTGATAGGTTTGAGCAGATGATGCTGTTGATGCAGCAGCAGCAGCAGCAGCAGTAGTTTCTGTCTTCCATGGCTGGCATCTTTGCTCAATCGATGGGGGCGACTCCACCTGCATCACCTATGCACCCATCTGGGAATGCTAGTGCCAGCGGCACACTTAAGCGATTCCAGCGCTTACGACCTCCCACATTTGCTGGTTCTCATAGACCCGAGGAGGCCGAGTACTGGATTGACCGCATCTCTAAGATGCTGAGGCCGCTTCACTGTTCTGAGGTAGAGCAGGTAGAGCTTGCCTCCTTCATGTTTGAGAAGGAGGCCAGTTTATGGTGGGACAGTGTTCTCCGCACAGTTGCGGAGGGATTTGAATGGACGTGGCAGGCGTTTGAGGCACGCTTCCACGAGAAGTATTTTTCGGTCACTTACCGACACAAGAAGGAGAGTGAGTTCCTTCACCTCCGTTAGGGAGGGATGTCAGTGACTAAGTATGAGAACCGATTTACTGAGCTGGGTCAGTATGCTCCTTTGCTTCTGGGTGATCAGCCTATGCTGATGTGGCGTTTTTCTGAGGGGTTGAGGCCTGAGATCCGATCGAAGATATGCTGTGCTATTATATCTTCTTATGCGGAGTTGGTGAGCATGTCCCTACGAGCTGAGTAGGACGGGGACAGGTCGTCCCGTATGCGAGCACTTATGGTTCCCAGACCGCGACCTGACTTTTTGAGTGCACCATTTCTCGGCAAGAGGCCGCGGGCAGATTCTCCTCTAAGGCGTCCGGCGCCGCTTGCTCAGCAGGTGCGTTCTGACTTTCGCTATTCGTACTGTGGGAAGATGGAGCATTCAGATCGCAATTGCTTTTCGCGAATGCGGGATAGTGGATTTACTCCACCGCAGAGGATCAGCCGCTCGATGCCTCGGGTTATATCACCCCCACCCCTTCGGTCAGCGCCAACTCACCCATCCTTCAGACCTTCTGTGCCTCATTTCAGGCCACCTCAGCGGCCCATGGTTCCTCCGCCGAATCGTCCACAGCAGGCTCGAGTTCACGCTCTTTCAGCTGAAGCACCTGTGGCTGACTTGGTACCGAGATCTTTTGAGGTTACAGCTCACATCCAAGGTATTCTTGTTTCTTTGTTGGTGGATACATGGTCCACTACCTCTCTTATATCGTATGCAGCAGTTAAGCGCCTGAGTTTGGGCATTGTTTATATGAAGGGAGTGACGCTCACTACCACTACAGGGATCTCCTCTGATATGACCAAGCGTTGTATGGGTTGTCTGATTGATCTAGGGAGCAGATCGATTCTTGTTAACCTTTTTGTCGCACTTCTATACCATTACGATGTTATTTTGGGTATGGATTGGCTCACAAAGATGCGAGCAGAGATTGATTGCGAGGCTAGGTTGGTGACAGTCCATGGACCTGAGAGCGAGACATTTACTTTCCCTATTCAGGTCAGTTACCCTTTTTGTCTTAGTTATTATACTTCTCTGTTGGAGAGTATTGCGGTTCGGCGTTTGAAAGCACGCCTGTAGTTCAAGATTTTGATGATGTGTTCAAGTCGATTCCTTGATTACCCCCTCAACACGAGATTGATTTTACTATCGATCTCATGCCTGGTGCGGCACCTATTTCATTACCCACCTATCGCATGCCTCCAAGTGAAATGGAGGAATTGAGGAAGCAGATAGATGACTTGTTGAATTTAGGTTTTATTCGACCTAGTATGTCTCCTTGGGGAGCACTTGTTCTGTTTGTTAAGAAGAAGGATGGTTCCTTGCAATTATGTATAGATTATCGCAGGTTGAATCAGGTGATTGTGAAGAATAAGTATCCTTTGCCCAGGCTCGATGATCTATTTGATCAGTTGAAGGAGGCACGGTACTTTTCAAGGGTTGATCTGCAGTTAGGGTATCATCAATTGCGCATCAAGAATGAGGACGCGCAGAAGACCGCTTTCAGGACTAGTTTCGGCCATTATGAGTTCCTTGTGATGTTGTTCGGTCTTACGAACACACCGGCCGTGTTCATAGATCTAATGAATAGGGTGTTTCGGCCATTTTTGTTCCGATTCGTCATTGTCTTTATCAATGACATTTTGATATACTCTGCGAGTCAGGAAGAGCACGAGGAGCACTTAAGAGCGGTTTTGTATACTCTCAGGAAGAATCAGCTTTTTGCGCAGTTCAAGAAATATGATTTCTGGAAGGAGGAAGTCAAGTTCGTAGGACATGTGGTGTCTAAGGAAGGGATAGCTGTCGATCTCGCTAAGGTAGCTGCAGTTCAGGACTGGAAGCAGCCTGGTAACCCCTGGTTTGGTTACTGAGGTGAGAAGCTTTCTGGGTCTACCAGGCTATTATCGACGTTTCATACACGACTTCTCGAAGATAGCCAGACCGTTGTCTCAGTTGACATGGAAAGACTTGAAGTTTGCTTGAAATGAGAAGGCAGAAATAGCTTTTCAGGAGCTGAAGGACAAGTTGACGTCCGCCCCTGTGCTAGTATTACCAGAGCAAGGGGTTAAGTATACGATATATATTGATGCCTCTCGCGTTGGTCTGGGTTGTGTCCTTATGCAGAATGATAGGGTGATTGCATATGCCTCGAGACAGTTGAGGAAATATGAAGAGAATTACCCTACACACGACCTGGAATTGGCAGCTGTCATTTTCATATTAAAGCTTTGGAGACATTACCTCTATGGAGAGGAGTTCGAGCTCTTTTGCGACCACAAGAGCCTTAAGTATATTTTCACGCAGCGTGACTTGAATATGAGGCAACACCGATGGATGGAAACATTGAAAGACTTTAAGTTTGGTGTCTCTTACCATCCGGGCAAGGCGAACGTTGTGGCAGACACGTTGAGCCACAAGAAGGCTATAGAGTTTGTGGCTCTGCTAATGATAGCAGAATGGGACATGATGGAGATTGTGCGAGACTACGAGCAGAAACTTACGGTGGAAGAGCCGTATGAGGTTATCGCACACATTCGAGTACAACCCCTCATTGACGAGAGGATCATTGCAGCTCAGGCAAATGATGAGCTATTGGCGAAGATGAGAGAGCAGGTTGGTACAGATGAGGACTACGAGTCGAGTGTTGGTTCAGATGGGGGCCTACGATATCGTGGCCTTGTGTCCCAGACATTCCTGACTTGAGACGGGAGGTTCTTGAGTTAGCCCATAATTGTAAGCTTGCGATGCATCCCGATAGCACGAAGATGTATCAAGATATGAAAAGATCTTATTGGTGGGACAACATGAAGGTTCACATTGCTGAGTTTGTATCTCGTTGTCTCACGTGCCAGCTGGTCAAAGCAGAGCATCACCGACCTCCTAGACTACTTCAGCCCATGCCCATAGCAGAATGGAAGTGAGACTTCATCTCTATGGATTTTATTTCAGGGCTACCGAGAACGAAGAAGGGACATGACTCTATTTGGGTGATCATCGACCGATTGACGAAGTTGGCTCATTTCTTACCAATCAGAGTCACAAACTCTGCAAACGAGTTGGCTAGGTTGTACATCAAGGAGATTGTATGTCTGCACGGAGTTCCCTTGGAGATTGTATCTAACAGAGACACGTGATTCACAGCTATCTTCTGGACTCGTATCCAGGAAGCGATGGGTGTGAAATTGAAGTTCAGCACCGCGTTTCATCCGCAGATAGATGGGCAGAATGAACGTGTGGATCAGGTTCTGGAAGACATGTTGTGAGCTTGTGTTTTGGATTTCAAGGACAGTTGGGATGATTGTCTCCCTTATGCAGAGTTCGCGTATAACAATAGCTTTCAGGCGAGTATCGGCATGGCTCCCTACGAGGGATTGTATGGTCACCCGTATAGAGCACCAGATTGCTGCGCAGAAGTTGGTGAGCGTAGCTTGATTGGCCCAGAGTTGGTGCAGGTGACTTTAGAGAAAGTTGACATTATTCGACGTCGACTTCTGACAGCCCAGAGCAGGTAGAAGAGTTACGCTGATACTAGGAGGCGACCGCTTGAGTTTGAGGTTGGAGACCATGTATTTCTTAAGGTCTCCCCTATGAAGGGAGTTCTGCGGTTTGGTAAGAAGGGCAAGCTCACGCTGAGATTTATTGGTCCATTTCAAATTCTAGATCGAGTGGGAGCGGTAGCGTACCGACTTGCTTTGCCCACACCACTTACGAGCGTGCATAACGTATTTCATGTTTCTATGTTGAAGAAGTACGTTCCTGATCCTTCGCATATTATCAGTTGGGAGCGGGTGCAGTTGACCAAGGATGCCACATATGTGCTGCGACCGACGTGTATCCTAAACCGGAAGGAGTGGGTATTGCATAGCAAGGTCATCCCTCTTGTGAAAGTACTATGGACGCATCATAGTGAAGAAGACGCTACTTGGGAGACTGAAGCTGAGGTCAGAAAGAACTACCCTCAGATCCTTGAGGAGTATGAGAAGGTACGAATTTTGAGGATGAAATTTTTCTTTAAGAGGGGTAGATTGTAATGACCTAGAAAATTTCATGCTAAGACGCGAGTACTACCTCAAATTATTTAGAAGTTAATTGTGGGTTAATTAACGCTAAACTCGATTGCTTGTGAAATTAGCATCAATCACTTTAAATTTGATCTGCAGGACTCAAAACCTGTAGAATCGTTAGCGCTATGTTACTCTGAAATCTGGGATTCAACTCTAAATCCAGTTGCTCTCGTGAATATTTGGAATCTTTAGATCAGACCTGGACCGCGCGTCAAAAGTCCGATAGCGATGATCTTAAGCAGTTATGGTCACCTTGTTGGGCTTGATCATCACCTCAGAAATCAAGTCCAGATGATGTCCTGGGTCGATTTATTTGAGTCCGGAGTAAAGAGTGTGAGAACGGTGAGAAATTAAATATAATTTTATGAAATCTGAGTCGCGTCGCTTGCGCGACGATTTTAAGCAATCTGACCATTGGATTTTGACCCAATTTCACCCTCGGATCAGGGAAGATGGCGCAGGCATGTCGTAATGCTTGTGGACCTGATCAAGTTTCGGTAACCGTTGAATTGAGATTGGTCCGCCACGGCTGATCTGTAAATACGATCGGTACGAAAACTCAGTCTGACCTAGATCCATGGCCAGTGAGCTTAAGTCCGACCACACGTGGAAAAAGGACCACCGGAAGTGCTCCGTTGGATCGAGAGAGACCTGTTTTCGTTATAACTTAAGTATACCTTGGCCCTGGGGCTATTTTCATCAATGTTAGGCCTATATAAAGACCTTAAAACCCTCACTCTCTATTCCATACGAATTTCCTAAACCCTAGAAGAGAGAGAGAGAGAGAGAAGGAAAGAGAGAGAAAGTGAGAGTGAAGTTAGTGAATCATTTGAGATTCTTTCTTGTTACTCTGCATCCTTAAACCGTCACTTCTGAATCGTTATTCTGGTGATTCTAAGTTCATTCTTGGGTAAGTTAATCAAACCCTAATCCGTTTTAGAGCTTAGAATAGTCTATATGTTGATGTAGCTCATTTCTATTATGCCTTAGGTTATCTAGTCGTCGTTGACGAAGACATATCATCTGAATCAGTTCTGTGCGTTCTTTCTGGTTTAAGGCACGGACTATATTCGTATAGGTTATGGTTTTCAAGGCTTTCAATGTCAGATAATGGTTTATTATTGTTGTGGGTGTAATTTCACATGCCAAATGCGATGTTTATATTGCGTTCCTAATATAAATGAGTTATGTTGAGATTTGTGTATTCTATGTATATGTAGAAAGTATCGTATACGTATAAAATACGAACATGTGTTTACCATGATTAATTGTCGTGTACTTGTACTAGTTGTATGTATGTCAACTCCTTGGTGAAAGGAATTGTCCAAATGTGTGTATCACCAACATACGTCATGTATGTTGGAATATGTAGTCTAAGTGTTTGTAGAAATGTCTGAATGGTCTAATGTGTAATATATTATCCTATTTATGGGTATTGAGAAGAGATTCTCAACTCTCTTATTTATTGGTGTGTATGATTTCCTACATTCAATTTACATTCATTGTTATTTAAGTTCAAGTACTACTTATGTTGAATTTCATGTTCAGTTGATATTCTTCAAATGCTCACATACTGTATGATTTGAATTGTTGTTCCATTACTGTTCTAAATTGTTGATATGAATATCTGTTATAATTGAATATGTTTGGGACTATGAAATAGTCCAAGAAATTGGTAACAGACCTTGAGTTCGTGGCCGAGATTGTTTTCACTATGTAAGACGTGTTTGACGAACCCGAGTCGTATTAGGGTTGTCGGCAATGGTTTGGCCACACGGAGTATTTGTGCACTCTATATCATTCAACACAACGTGCGCTCGTACTAGTCGAGTTCGTCAAGTAACCCGATTGTCTCGATGTATGTTCACCATGTATGGACGCTATTGTTTGAATCTAGGGTACCAAATATACCAATGAAATCCCGTTAACCATTATACCTTGATCCACTAAGACTCATGAGCCGGACATGGTGGTATGGGACACTGTGGTCGAGCAGTCGGCCTATGCTGGGGTGACGAGCCTCCCCGTAGTGACCAGTGAGCACACTAGACTCGTAAGCCAATTATGGTGGTATGGGACACTATATTCGTGCTGTTGGCCTACATTGATTGGTGATGAGCCCTTTGTAGTGACCTCGAGCATACCTTGATACTCCATTAAGGCGACGAGCCTTAGAGTAGTAACTAAGGTATGATAAGCGTGCATTGATTGGTGACGAGCCCTTTGCAGTGACCTAGAACCATATGATCGTATGAGATTGCCTAGGACTGACAACCCTAGAATGGATCACTGTGTGGAAATTAATATGAGGAAGGTGCTTTAGCTTCCCAATCCTGCTATATGAAAAGGACTAATAACAACTTGGTAATCATGTTCATGCACCGCATTGCATGTGCGTAGGAGTTGTTCGCACTGCGGGAGGTTGACATGCATAACGTAAGATGAAGACGCTGATGGAGTGTAGGCGAGGGCAAGCATCAATTATACATACATCCTTGCATTAACAAGAGTACTTTAGACGTGTTTAATTGTATTGCCTTATCATTACTGCTTGATTGATTTGATAATATGTTAACGTTTACTGTATAGTTCCACTGAGTTGATCACTCACTCCCACATTCTGGGATGGTGTTTCAACACCAACCAGACTCTGTCTTAGATGCAGATGATGACGCGACCCCTAAGGCAGAGTAGGAGTACGAGGATGATGAGGACGCGTTTTCTTTTATGCAGTTCTCAGGCGGGTTCATGTGAGCCATGTCCTGATCGACTAAGATTCTGGGTTTTCTTTTGGAATAGATAATTTCATTTTGATACTTGTATTTTGAAGATAAACACTTGTAATTATGACCTGGCGGAGCATACATATCACAGGGACTTACACATGTACACATATATTTCTTTAAGTCTTCCGCTTACGTTTTTCACTTATCCCTGGATTATGTTTGTAGTTTGGCTTAATCTATTCCATGTTTTATGCACTCATACAGAAAACATACATCCATTATTACATATGTTGCATAAGTGATGTGTTAGAACTCGGGAGCTGAGTTATGCTCGACCCCCGAATTTCAGGGCGTTACACTTAACCTAAACCTAAACCAAAACCTATAACCTAAACCTTAACCTATAACCTATAACCTAAACTTATAACCTATAACCTAACCTTTACCTAAACCTAAAACCTAAACCTAAACCTAAACCTAAAACTTAAATGTATTCTCAAATCCCTAAACCTAGACCTACACCTAATCCTAATCTCAACTCCCTAACGTAAACCTAAACCTAAACTTGAAAACCCAAACCTAAACCTGATCTCGAACCCGAACCCGATTGCTGTAATAAGGTAGCCCAATCACATGGCAACAAATAAGAATGTATCCCTTTCAACACATGCCCCTTTTTACAAAGCTTTAATTTTTGTTGTTGTTTCTATTAACTTGAATTATAGCCCAATCACATGGCAATAAATAAGAATGTATCCCTTTTAACACATGCTCCTTTTTACAAAGCTTTAATTTTTGTTGTTGTTTCTATTAACTTGAATTGAAACACTTTTTTGTATTATTTGCTTGCATTAGTTTTATTTTAATGATCAATTTTATTTTAAAAAAAGTGTCCACTTTTTTGGAAGAAGTTTATGCAATTCTTCATGATTCTGAATTATAATGTTTTGTTAGTTTAATATTTTTTTATTAAATGAAAGACACAAAAAGAAAATTGTTTCTGATTTTTTTCCTTTTTTATATTTATGATGTTAAACTTATATGTATTTATGTGTGGATGAATGTAATGTGGATAAGATTGTTTGTGTTTGGATGAATGTACTTTATGTTTGGATGAATGTAGTTTATGTTGGATTTACATAGCATGGGTTTAGATCGATGTGAATATGATGAAATATATCATATAACAGGTGTATATCAGGAAGAATATGATGAAATATATTGTAACAGGTGTATATTGACCCTCTCAAATTTAAAAATGTCCTATGAAGGCTCATAAGGGATGGTCCATGACCGTCCTTTGAAGGCTCATAAGAGACGGTTCATAGCAGTCCTTTTTAAGGATAGTCTATGACCATCCTTTTAAAGGACGGCCCATGACAGTCCTTTTTAAGGACAGTTTATGACCGTCCTTTGAAGGCTCATAAGAGACAGTCCATGACAATCCTTTTTAAGGACAGTCCATGATCGTCCTTTTAAAGGACGGTCCATGGCCATCCTTTGAAGGCTCATAAGAGACGGTCTATGACCGTCCTTTTTTGTCAATAAGAATGACGGTTTTCGACTGTCCTTTAAGTAATACGACACATCAAAATTTGATGGCCCATGCGACAGTCCATGACTGTCCTTGGGGAAGTTTAAAGCCAAAAGTGATGAAGGGATATTCTTAGGATATACTTTAAATAGTAGAGCATATCGTGTTCTTAACAAGAGAACAGGTGTAATTCAGGAATCTATAAATGTGGTAATTGATGATCACATGAACACACCTTCATCTTGTTCAGAAGATGATGAAGTCAATATAATTGAAAAACCTGACTCCTCATCTAGTCCAATCAATACTGAACTAAGATCAGTCAAAGACCACCCTACTGATCTAATACTAGGCAACCCTCTCACTAGCATGTGTACTAGAAAACAATTAGAAAATATTTACAACTACATTTGCTTTACTTCTCAAATTGAACCAGCCAACGTAAAAGAAACACTTACTGATGAAAATTGGATTGTTGCCATGCAAGATGAATTAAATCAGTTTGTTAGGAATGATGTTTGGTATTTGGTTCTAAGACTATCTGATAAACACATAATTGAAACCAAATGGATTTTTAAGAACAAATCTGATGAATTGGAAAATATAATAAAAAATAAAGCTAGACTGGTTGTATAAGGGTACACTTAAATAGAATGAGTTGATTATGATGAAACCTTTGCTCCAGTAGCTCGTCTTGAATCCATCAGATTATTTATATCCATTGCTGCTTTAAAAAGTTTAAGATATATCAAATGGATGTTAAAAATGTTTTCTTAAATGGTGATCTACATAAAGAGGTTTATGTTGAACAATCTAAGGGCTTTGAGGACCCTAAACACTCTAATCATATTTATCGCCTTAGAAAGGCACTTTACGGTCTGAAACAAGCTCCCAGAGCATGGTATGAGAAGTTGACTAAGTGCTTACTCAGTCACAATTTTATTATGGGAAGCGTTGATAAAACCCTATTTGTTAAAAAATATAATGAACACATACTAATAGTACAAATATATGTTGATGGTATTATTTATGGTTCTACTTGCACTAACTCGACCGTTGAGTTTGTAGAACTTACGAAATCTAAATTCGAGATGAGTATGGTGGGAGAATTCAACTACTTTCCATATTTATAAGTTAAATTGCTAGAAGTTGGTACCTTCATTTCTCAAACCAAGTACACTTTAAGTTTGGTTAAGAAATTTGGACTTGGAAATGGTAAGAAATTTGATACTCCTATGAGTACAACTCTTAAGCTTTCAAAGGATGAAACAGGTAAAAGTATAGACTCTCGCTTATATCGTAGCATGATTGGTAGTCTCTTATAATTATCTTCAAGTAGACTAGATATTACTTTTAGTGTAGTTATCTGTGCTAGATATCAATCAGATCCAAAGGAATCATATCTTATTGCTGTCAAACGCATTATTAGATATGTTGTAAGTACTGCTAGTTTAGGCCTCTAGTATCCGTATGATACAAATGTTCAATTAGCTGGATATACAGATGCTGACTAAGTAGGAAACATTGATGATAGAAAGTCTACCAGTGGTGGATGTTTCTATGTTAGAAATTGTTTAGTTTCCTAGCACAGTAAGAAACAAAGTTCGGTATCATTATCCACAGCTGAGGCTGATACATTGTACCTAGTAATGCTTGTACCCAACTTGTTTGGATGAAAAGAATGCTTAATGATTACGGAATGCACTGGATACTATGATCTTGTATTGCGATAAGTCTAGTACAATTAATATCTCAAAAAATCCCATCCAGCATTCACGAACGAAACATATTGACATTTGTTATCACTACATTTGAGAATTGTTTGAAGATAAAAGCATTTCTTTAGAATGTATTTAGACAGAAAATCAGCTTGCTGACATTTTAACTAAACCGCTTGATAGGAATAGGTTTTCCAAATTATAACTTGATAATGGTATGTGTAATTCAACTTAAGTGGATTATGTTATGTTTGCATGCTTTAATTTTTTATATTTTTTATGCAAATATTTTTGAAAAATTTTAAATAAAAATTTAATTTTTCAGTGTATCACGACCGGTCGAGCACATACTCGCCCAGTTGAGCCATGATGGGTCGAGCATGTACTCGACCAATCGTGGAGCGTGGGTATGTGTCTTAAAAGAGGGGAAATCTCTTTTTTTTTTTCTCATTTCTTCATCTTCCACGTTCGACCCTCTTCTCGACTTGTCGGACCCATTAACCAAGGATCATTGTAAGGGCTTCATTTTCATTTTCCATCTAGATTTGGGTCATGGTACGCTTATTGTGCTACATCTTGAAGTCGATTTGAGTTTTCCTATCCATTTTTGTGGGTTTTGATAAAAAAAAAATTGATCTCTTGGAAATCCATCATTCTTTCATTGTTTTTCTCTATTACTTGCATTCAATGGATGTTCGATCTAAGAAGAAAGCAACTCGTGTTTCTTGTTCTAGGGCAACTCCTCTTAAGTTGCATACCCTACGGCCACCCAAGGAAGACCCGGAATATGTGCGGGATCTCCTCAACAAGGAAGTCATTGTCGAGTGTATGGTAAATGCTTATCATTTGGCTCCTTTCCATCTTTTTCCCATCCTTAACGTTGTAGGTTGGGAAAACATCCTCAATTGGGGCGGACCGACATACTACTCTATTGCACAAGGGATGTATACTTCAATTAGTGACGCGTCCCTTGATGATCTAACTTTCTCTATTAATTTTAGAGAAGGGACATTTCAAGTTGATAAACATCTCATTTCGGGTTTGTTAGACATAACAGTTAATGATGACGATATTCCTATACCAACTCTTGCTGATAGAATGTCTGAATTCGAGCGGCATAAACTTACTCGCAAATTATGTCATTTTGATGTTGAGTGGAGCCCAGGTAATGCCATCTGTGCCAATTGGATGTTGCCCAAATACAAGGTTCTTCACCACATCTTTATTGCCAATGTATGTCCTAGATTTGGGATCAAGGCCGAGTTGACCTCGTTTATGTGTCGCATTCTCCATTATGTCGTGTCTGGCATACCCATTTGTCTTCCTTCCCTGATCTGTTATATTATCATTCAATTTTGTCTTTATCCTGGCTATGGTTACATACCTTTTGCCTATCTGGTGACTACATTAGCACATCATTGTAATGTGGTCATGCCACCTACTGAGGCACCGATAATGGTTCTACCATTTAATAACTCCAATATCAACAAGATGAACCTGAAGTTCTTACGTGGCCAACGTGATAAGGAGGAAGTAGAAGTTGAAGATGAAGACACTCTGCCAGCTGACACTACTATGGACAATATTTTTGATGAATTAGAAACTGATGATGAGGCAGACCTTGATTTTCAGCCATCTCACTTTGATGAGCGTCTTCACTCTCTAAAGGAGAAGGTGGGTGAGTTAAAAATGTCTTAGGACAATCTGACTGAAAGTCATAAATCTTCGATGAAGTATATGCACAAATATTTCCATCACATTAGTGGGGACTTCATCAGATTGACCCGTCCATTCCACCTCCTTGTTCCTCAGGTTCTGATTAGTATTCGTGTTGTTCTATGTTGGATCCGCATAATTGTACTTTACTATTCACTTGGTTTGTATGGGATTATTCTGGATAACACTTTCTTTTTAATTATTATCTTTATGACACTCCTTTGATGCTACTCTCATTATTTTCTCATAATCATTTTTGTGCTTTAATTGGATTTCTATCTTCCTTTGTCACTGTAACACCCTGAATTTCGAGGGTCGAGCAAAGCTCTACTCCCGAGATTTCAAACATCACTTATGTCTTATGAATGATGATATTCAGATTTCTTTCATATTCATGAATTAAGCATGCATGGGATTATACTAATCAACACATCATACTCTGGATTTAATGAAATTAAGCCAGTGCAGAATTCTAAAACATATCTATGTAAGTATGCAGATGTATCACAAAACTTCTTCTAGAGTATGAGTACGTAACCAGGTTCAATATGTACATGTATAATTTCAAAATGTACAAAAAGTGGTAGTGTAAATGTGTTCAACTAAGCCTTGATGCCTAGTGTCCCCTGCGCAATGGTATGAGCACAACGGTACGTGGTCTACATCGACCTGCCCGAGAGTTGGAAGTAGGAGAATTCCTCCTCATCTAAGAAGTCCTGCTCTAGAGCATAAACGTCATCTGTACCTACATCTAAATCAGCGTTTGGTTGGTGTTTTAAAACGTTGTCCTAGAGTGGGAGTGAGTGATCAACTCAGTGGTTCTATAAGGCAAAAGTGGCACATGTTATCAAGTCAATCAAGCAGTACTAATAAAGCAATCATAAACAATCACTTCCTAACTATTCTATTTAATGTAGAAATGGAGTGCAAGTAATGATGCATGCCCTCGCCCATTAATGCTCCCTCAACACGTGACTCCGATAACCTATTTTGCATATGACAACACTTCCTCAAATGTGCAACTCCAACACCTTTTTGGCACATCCTAACTAATGTAGTGTGATGAATGGTCATGTTAGCCAAGTAATTAATTATGCTTATTCACACAGCAAGTTTGGGAAGCTAGGGTACCTCCTTTTTTAATATCGATCCAAATCGAACATTAGGCATCGGACAGCCACAGTGGTCTTACTCCTATGTTCTAGATCCATCTAGGTTCATCACTCCTAGTTAAACACATATGAAAGGCAAGTTGCAAGAAGCTGTGCTCACGGTCACTACGGGGAGGCTCGTCACCCTAGCGTAGGCCGATAGCATGAACACGGTGTCCCATACCACCATGCCTGACTCATGAGTCTTAAGGATCGTGGTACCATAGTTAAAGGTGGATCTTTACATTGGTAAGGGGTACCTTAGATTCAAACAGTCACATCCATACATGATAAACACACAATAAGTCAACTGGTTCGTTAGGTAAGCACGATTGGTACGGGCACACACTGACCTAATCGACATGGAGTGCATAAGTTCCCCTCGTGGCCTAGCCACTGCCGATAGTCGTCGTACGACTTATATTCATCGAGTTAACCTAAGGTGGCAAGACTAATTTGGCCACCCAAACACGAATGTTTACTGGTTACCTAGGCTACGTTTGTAGCTCCAATCCTATCCAAATGCTGCTAATAACCCTGTGTAATGTCTATCCTGGCATTCAACACATAATCCAAGTAGATTTCTCATTTGGGCATTTCAACAAACACATAGACCATGTTAAGTACAACTCGCATTTTATCAGTTGATTTCACAGAGGAAGATATGCATATGCATAAGATAATGAAAATCCTATCTTAATACTCGCAGTAAATACAAGTCACCAACAATTTCTCATGTAGACAATTTATCAAACACATAGACTACGCTAGTTACAATATATGATTTATCAACTCTTTATATAGGGATATCTATATGCATTTAACAACGATGAGTCCTAGATTAGTAATCATAGTAAGCACTAATCATTCTGTATTTTCCATTTAAACATTTCAACAAACACATAGGTTGCATCATTTACTTATCACAGTTCATAGGCATATCTCATATAAAAATCAACGTATTTAGGATAATACGGTAGCAATCATGACAAGTATAAATCATTAGCTGACATGAAAGCATTGATAAACCGTAACCTAGGCGTTTATAGTCCGCACCTTTCGTTAGTACGCTCAACTCAGACTCGGTCCAAATTCTATGTTTCAAAAAATGGAACATCGGGCACCTAAATGATGAAACTGGTTAGCTAGGCTGGCGAAAACTATCCAAGAGCTCTACATTGACATTAGGGTTGGTATTTCTTACCCGAAATCATAGCTGAAAGATGCTTGGGTAGCGAAAGGAGGTGGTGATTAGGTACGTGGATGCGTGGGAGAAGATTTCCCACAGTTGTAGCGATCTCCTACACTTCCTCTTCTCTATTTTCTCTTTTCTCTTCTCTCTCTCTCTCTCTCTAGGGTTTGAAATTCGTATTTGTGAGAGAGGGGGTGTGTGAGAAGCTATTTATAGCCCCAGATGGGGTGCAAATGATCCTAGGGCCTTCGTATACTGTGTTTATATCCTATGGGCGGCCGTTTCTGACGAACAGGGCTCTTAGGGAGGCCCACGGCTCATCTACGTTATAGGGTATGTTCCCTGACAATGGATCCATGCTATGACATGATTTCGGTGCGATCGGATGAGCAATCGACCGTGGAGAGCTCGTGTCAGATCAACAGTCATACATGTCCAATCGGGGCCACGGTTATATAGATATGTGCAGGAAAATTTCCTTTCTTCATTTGTGAAGTTTGGTAAAAAACTAACGGTCCGAACTTCTCAATTTTACATAAGAGCGAATGGCCCAATTCACTTAAGTTTCAGTTCATTTTCTAAGGATATTCGCGTTTCTCATGCACTTAACTCATGGCTCAAGTTGGGCATTTCTGGACACTATTTGGGCTTGATTCCTGCGATGGTTGTCAAGCCCAGTAGGATGGACATCTTCCTATAATTTCACAGTCATCGAACCCTCGACGTGCAGTGTAGGTCCATTACAGAGTTTCAATGTATTCCCAAGAGCGACAGGCCCTTAGGATTTCTCCTAGGTCTTAAGATGATATTAAGCCAGTGGTATTCCTAATTCTAGGCCTTCCCATTTAGGAAAATGGTGGCCCAAGCTTAATCCACTGATTATTTAGCACTTAACTAAATCCTGTCTAAATTATACAACCGAATGCGGTCCTTGGGTTGTTCTGCCTGAGGTTGTACTCAGGTCTTTATACGGATTTTTCCTGGATGTTACATTTTCTTGTTATGGTTATGGTATGTGCAAATGAATTAGATTGGGTGGACTGTATATTTTGGATATATATATATATATATATATATATATATATATATATATATTTCTTAATACAGGTACTCTACACGAGTCTATTCAAAGCTCAGACTAAGGGGGAGTATATTGAGGGGGAGTATGTATTGTGAATGATAGAGTGTTGTGAATGATTGTGAAGTTGTGAAGTTTGTATATTCTAAGTTTGCTTTGTCGTAAATTTGACAATGGGGGAGATTGTAAGTGCTATGATGTTTTAAGCACCCTATGTTGTTAAATTTTGTTGAGACAAAACAATTTGAGTGTGACTTGTCATATGATTGAAAGTTCACCTTCAAGTGAAGTATGGTGGACAGTTCATTTTCAAGATCGTCATCATGTGAAGATTTGAAGTACAAGACATGAAGATCAAGCTACTAATGCAAGTCTACTTCAAGATCAAGCTTCTAGTACGAATTCTAGATCAAGTATCTTATGCAAATCTACCTCAATTAGAAGATATGAAGCTACTAAAGATATGAGTTCAATGTCCAAATGTTTCAGGTATAAATGACCCTAGAGAAACCCTAGGTTTAGGTCTTTTCTTATGCATATTATCTTTGGGTGTTTGTACTTTGTATAAGCTAAAATTTGAGTAGCCCTAGCCTAAGTTCAACAAGTCCAGGCTTTGGTTCGACTAGTCTAAGAATTGCTTCGACTAGTCCAAGTTTTAAACTCAAAATTCAAAATTTTCTAATAGATCCCTGACCAGTCGTGCACCCTGATTGACCAGTCCTGGAGAGCTGTTCAACCAGTCGTGGGGTGCTCAAATTGAACTCCAGCAACATTTTTTTGGATCCCATGACCAGTCGAGGGCTATGCTCGACCAGTTGAGCAGGTCACTCGACCAGTCGTAGGTTAGTTTTATCCAATCGCGTCAGAAAATTTGAAATTTTGTTGAATCTAAGACTAGTCGAAAGAATCGTTTTTCAGCTTATAAATAGAGTTCTTTTCTCATTCCAAATCATTCAATTAAGCCATAGAAAGCTTCCACTTTGAGAGAAAAGTCCCCGTCATTATCAAGCTATAGTCCAGTAATTTTAGATCTTTTAAATAACTTATTTATTTTTGTAGTTCCTTGTTTTTGTGATTATTGGGAGTGGAGTAGGTGTGGCTATTTAATAATAGTTGATGTACACACCGAACCACTATAACTCTTGGTGTTTGATGAATGTATGTGATGGCTATTTAATGATGATGTATTGTGATGGATGTATGTTTATAATCTCTTCTTTCTTGTACATATGGTGAATGCGTGTAATAGATAGCTTCCTTTATTAGCCTCTTGTTTTAGTTTGCAATCTTGATCCTTACGGCGTTTAAGAAATGAAGTTGTCCTACCATATACAATTGTTTTTGATGTAAGGTTGTCCTTTGAACAAGGTTTGAATCAATTTCTCAATACTATTACGATTGAGATCTGTGATAAGTTTTGATTTATTTAATCTTTCAGTTCATTATTTTTTAAATTACAGTGGGCCTTAAAAGGTGTTAATAGTAGCATCATTGTCGCCATTGTCTTCCATGGTGTGGTCCCATGAGTGGGCCACCAGTCTCTTGTCAAGACTTGCTACCGTTCGTAGCATGGCAGTCTCAACACTAGGCTTTCTTTCTCTTTATATATATATATATATATATATATATATTCTTTTCTATTTTTCCCATCTTGGTGGGGTCCACTTAAATGATCAAATTCATCCATCGGATTAAGTAGCTCAGGAGGGGCTCAATGAGCCCTGACTTAGATAGATTTGGATGAATAGGAACATCATGATGGGCCTTAGAAGGTTTCAACGACATGTATTGTTTCTTACGGTGTGGCCCACTTGAGATTTGGATCTTCTTCATTTCACGGCCCATGGTCTAAAATAGTCTGGGGAAATAGATGGATGATGTGGATATATAAAAAAATGCATCATTATGTGTCCCACAAGTGGGGACCCCACTTCCCACGTCTGCAAGCACAAGCGTTGCTACGCTGGTGGGGTGGTCTCCCAATCCACGGTTCCTTGTGGTGTGGTCCACCTGAGATTTGGATCGGCTTGATCTTTGGGCCCGACACCCAAAATGATATAGAAAAATAGATGAATAGAGTGGATGAAACATATACATCATGGTGAGGTCCACGCGTGGATGATCCACTCAGATCCTCAGTTTGGCCATTGCTTGGTGGCCCCAAAAGCTTTGGATCAAATCTGCTATAAATATCATTCCACTATCCATATCTGAGTGACCCTTATGAGCAAGTTGGATGGAAGTAAACATCATGGTAGGCCACACAAGATGGTCCATGCCATATGAGCATACGAGATATGCTGCAACGTGGCCCACTTGTGAGCCCATGAAAAACCAAAAATCAAGAAAAAGGAAGGAAAAAGAGACGAGAAGGGAAGAAGATCATGGTTCATGCCATACGAGCATAAGGGATATGCTACCTTGCAATGTAGCCCACTTGTGGGTCCCACTAAAAACCAAAAGGCAAGAAAAGGGTAGGAAAAGGAAATGGGAAGGGAAGAAGATCTCGACAATCGAAAGGGACGCTGCCACTGTGGGGTCCATCATACATACCATACATGCAAAAGTTGAATTCCACCCTTGTGGTCCCATCAAAGTGAAAGGAAGCAATGAAAGAAAAAGGGGGAGCTATCCCTCCCTTGCAGTCACTGTGAATATGAATGGTTGGATCGGTTCGGATTGGCAATCGAATGGTCCACCAACCTTTCTTACTTCTCCCTATGCTCCCTCTCTCTAATTCACACTTAATCTCTTTAATCTCTCTCTTACCCAAGTATCTCTCTAATCTCTCTCTCTCTCTCTCTCTCTCTCTCTCTCCTCTCTTGATCGTTCCCTAATCTCTCTAATCTCACTTTCTTTTTCTCTAATATATATTTTTCTCACTCTCTCTTGGTAGAAAAAATGGTGGAAATGAGAGAGGTTTGGGACTTTGTGGTAGAAATTTTAAGATAGAGAGGGAATAGGGAAAAAAAGGTTAGGATGGGGAGAGGTGTAACGCTCTGAAATTCGAAGGTCAAGCATAACTCAGCTCCCGAGTTCCAAAACATCACTTATGCAACATATTTAATGATGGATATATGTTGTCTGTATTAGTGCATTAAACGTGGAATAGATTAAGCCAAAGCACAGATATAATTTAGGGATAAGTGAAGAAAGCAAGCGGAAGACTTATAGAAATATATGTGTACAAGTGTGAATCCCTGAAGTACATATACAAACCAGGTCGTAATGTAAGTGTTGCTATCAAAATTACAAGTATCAAGTTACATCATTTAATTCCCAAAAATAATCCCAGAATCCCGCGCATCAGAGCAAGGCTCGCTAGAACCCGTCTAAAAACTGCATATAAGAGAAAGCAGCCTCATCATCATCCATCTCCCGCTCTACCTCAGAAGTCGTATCAACATCTGCAATATCAGAACCTAAGACAGAGTCCGGTGGGTGTTTAACACCGCCCCAGAACGTGGGAGTGAGTGATCAACTCAGTGGAACAATAAAGCACTGGTTAACATGTTATCAGTTCAATCAAGTAGTAATGATAAAGCAGAACAATTAAACATGTCCTAAGTACTCTTGTTAATGCAAGGATGTATGCAAAATAATGCGTGCCCTCACGCGTACACCCTCAGCATCTTCATCTTACATTATGCATGACACCACCTCAAAGTGTGCCACATCTACAAAGCACATGCAAATGCGGTGCATGAATATGATTACCAAGTTGTTATTAGTCCTTTTCATACAGCAGGATTGGGAAGCTAAGATACCTTCCTCATATCACCATCCAAACAGTGATCCATTCTAGGGTCGTCAATCCTAGACATCTCATACAGTCATATAGTTTCAGGTCGTAGCAAAGAGCTCGTCACCAATCAATGCACGCCTATCATACCTTCGTTACTACACCAAGGCTCGTCATCTCAATGCGGTATTCAGGCATGCTCGAGGTCACTACAAAGGGCTCGTCACCAATCCATGTAGGCCGACAGCACGAATATAGTGTCCCATACCACCATAATCGGCTCACGAGTTTAGTTGCTCACTGGTCACTTCGGGGAGGCTCGTCACCCCAGCGTAGGCCGACACCTCGACCACGGTGTCCCATACCACCATGTTTGGCTCACGAGTCTTAGCGGATCAAGGTACCATGGTTAATAGGATTTCATTGGTAAGTTCGGTATCCTAGATTCAAATAGTAGCGTCCAATACATGGTGAACATACATCGGACAATCGGGTTACTTGACGAACTCGACTAGCACAAGCGCACGTTGAGTTGAACGACATAGAGTGCGCAAGCACTCCGCGTGGCCAAACCACTGCCGACAACTCTAATACGACTCGGGTTCATCTAATTACGTCCTTTGTGGTGAAAGCGATCTTAGCCACAACCTTAAGGCTGATTACCGATTTCCTGGACTATTCATAGTCCCAAACACATTACCCAACAACAGATATTCGTATTAAATGTAGAACAGTAATGGAACAACAACTTCAATCATGTGGTAACCAAGCATTTGAAGAATATCAACTTAACATAAATGTAAGCATAAGTAAGACTTGAATTTAAATAACAAGGAATGTAACTTGCAAGAAGGAAATCATACACACTAGTGGGAGAGTTGAGAATCGCTTCTCAATGCCCATACTAGGTTGAAATATCATACTTTAGATCATTCAGACATTTCTACAAACACTTAGAATACATAGTACAACATATATGACATATGTTGAAAATACACACATTTGGACAATTCCTTTTACCAAGGAGTTGTCACACATACATCTATCATACATACATGACAAATAATCATGGCAAACACAAGTGCATATTTTATACGCATACCGTACTTTATACATACACGTGGAATACACAAATCTCAATATAACACATGCATATCAGGAACGCAACATAAACACGACATTTGGCATGTGAAATCTCATCCATAACAAGAATAAATCATTAACTGGCGTTGAAAACCTTGAAAACCATAACCTATACACTTAAAGTCCGCACCTTAAGCCATAAAAGAACACCGAACTGATTTCAGACGAGTTGTCTTCGTCAACGGCGATAGAATACCCTAAAGCAAGGATAGAAATGAGATACAACAACACCAAGACTATTCTAAGCTCTAACACAGATTAGGGTTAGGTTAACTTACCCAAAGATGAACTCAGAATCGTCAGAATAACGATTCAAAGTGAAGGTTCAAAGATGTAGAAGAACAGGAAAGAATCTAAGATGATTCACCAACTTCTCTCTCACTTTCTCTCTCTTTCCCTTTCTCTTTCTAAGCTAGGGTTAGAGAAAATTCGTATGGAAAAGAGAGCTAGGGTTCAAGGTCTATAAATAGGCCTAAAATTGATGAAAATAACCCCAGGGCCAAGGCATACTTAGGGTATAACCAAAACCTGCCTCTCACGATCCAACGAAGCACTTCTGGTGGGCCTATAACTACGAAAGGTCGGACTTAAGCTCACTGACTATGGATCTAGGTCAGGCTAAGTTTTCGTACTGACCGGCTCTTCAGATCAGCCGTGGCGGACCACACTCAATTCAACGGTCACAGAATCTCGATCAGGTCCACAAGCACAAGGATATGCCTGGGCCACCTTCCCTGATCAGAGGGTGAAATTGGGTCAGAATCCAACGGTCAGATTGCTTAAAATCGTCGTGCAAGCAACACGACTCAGATTTCATAAAAGCTTAATAAATTTCCAACCATTGTCACACTCTTCACTCTAGACTCAAACAAATCGACGCAGAACATCATCTGGACTTGATTTTTGAGGTGATGATCAAGTCCAACATGGTGACCGCAACAGCCTAAGATCATCGCTATCGGACTTTTGACGCGCGGTCCAGGTCCGATCCAGAACTTCCAAAAATTCTCCAGAACAACTGGATTTAGCGATGGATCCCAGATTTCAGAGTAACATAGCGCTAACTAATCTACAAGTTTAGAGTCATGCAGATCGAATTTAAAGTGATTGATGCAAATTTCACAAGCAATCGAGTATAGCGCTAATTACCCCAAAAACAACTACTAAGGAAAGAAAAGCATAAAATTTTCAGGGTCATTACAAGAGGGAAAGAGAGATAGGAATGGGGTGGTATGAGAGAGGGTATGGAGAGGTATGGAGTGACTTGACTTGAAGGGACAGAGAGCATGGGATGCTTTGACTTGTGTGAGGTGAGGGGATGCGTGGTAAGGGCATTTTAGGAATATTATGGGTGGAGGTGTCCAGCATAAGGGTATTTTTGGTCATTTGGTTAATGGTAGTTGGGATGGGTATGGGTGAAGGTAGAATAGAAATTTAGGTATATGTTTCTTTTCGAGATTCTTGCTAGATTCTCTAGGTGAGCCCCACGCCACACGTACATAGCATGACCCATCTCAATTAGCATGCACATAAGCATATTTTAATCTAAGTATCACAATAGGGCATCCCATGTGGCGTTCAAATCGTAGTGCCCGTGTGGTCACTAGGGCATAAGTCTCATGTTGTTGTGGTACTAAAATGGGGTCGCGATTAAAACTCATGATATGGTCTACCCAAAATATATCAATGCCGAAGTTGAAGCATATGAAAGGTCTCATAGGGTTACGAGTCTTACATCGATGTAACTGAAGAGTAACAAAAGTGTGAAAATCGAAGTTGAATCCAAGTCGGTATGAAATTTTCCTATTTAAAGAAGTGTTTTAAGCCTTCCTAAGCTTGAATTATGGTAGAGGAGGGAGACCTAGGAGTTGTAGAGCTTCTTCGGATTTATCCTGTCAGGCCCCAAACTCAGAAACCGGGCTCACAGAATTCATGATCGCCGAATCCGGCACTAATAGCCTCCGTAGTGCCCCATTCTCGGCTTCCGACACCCATACACCAGATTCTGATCCTGGGATCCTACAAGGAGGATTTTTAGTTTGAATTTTCATTTTTTAAATGGAGCATAACCACAAGCATAACTAAGTCACAAAACAAACATCACCACATATGCACTATATCAAAAAATTTGAGTACGATGCAGAAAGGGAAATACAAATATAGGTATTAGAACTCTAAAAGCCCAGCTACACGCTCTTGCCTTAGTGCTGTTGCGATCCAATTTCACCTGCACGCAACGGTCATGCATAAGCTTACGAAAAGCTTAGAGGGTGGTGTAAGTATGTGCGCATAGCAAGTGTCAAGTATGCAATATCAGAGTAATGCCAAAATATACTGTTAAGTCCATGAATACTATCAGTCGTACCAAGGCTATGCGATGCAAGGCATGATTGCTATTGGCCATACCAAGACCATGTGATGCGAGGCATGAATGTTGTTGGCCATACCGAGGCCATGCGATGTGAGGCCTATGTAGCTAAATGTCATATGCGAGATGCAACGCAAGCATGCCAGTCCTCATCTGAATCTAAATAATAATACAACTCATCTCTGGAATATCACTGGGGTCTAGTAAACTCCACACTGACTGCCGCCTCCCTAGCCGCACAGCCCAGCGATTGGAAGAGACCACACTATCTGCCTGACCAGTAGTCTGCCAATACTTACCCAGCTCATCGATAACAGACCCATTTGTGAGCTGGTCAAACTGAGCCTAGCTTACAGCCCCCTCACTCAGGCGGATAAGGCCACACACCCTTCCAACTGACCACAACATAGTAGGAGACACAACTTACTGGTATTCGGCACTCGTGCGCTCATGTATCCACTCGGTTTAGACGTTGGAGCATCTCCTGGTACCAAAAAGGTTCTAAGACTTTCACCCATGGACATCCTACGTGTCTATAATGCTAGAACCAATATTTCTGGTATCCAATCTGGCCATCTACAATGTGCCTGTGGAGGCCATGCCCCTGATGTCGATAGGGCGTACAGTGATTATGTCACACAAATACGAGATGCATGAGTCATTCCATCTAGTCATGCATTAGTCCTGCGCATATCGCGCGATCATGTGGGGCACTCCGTCTCATAAGGAGTCCCGTAAATGTCTCAGCCCAACGGCATATGCTATGATCAAACACTCCTCATATCAAGCATGCATATGATGCATATGGGCATGAATCATGGAGTTATACTAAGCGTGTTATATGGTGTTGAATTATCTTCATAATGAAGATGGGCTTAGACGTCCCACACACAACAAGTATGGGCCTAGACGGCCTACACGCAACAAGTATGGGCCTAACAATGGGCCCTAGGGAGAGTTACAATGCAAACATTTAACCATCATTACTCTTACAATGTGGACGTCAAACCATCATTGCTCCCAAGGCATGGCCCGCCATAAATATCATTACATACATCATGGTGGAATCACACATCGCAATAGACTTCATATACATCACATTCAGCCCCACACAAAGGCCTCACATACGTCTCATTGGGCCTCACTCACGGTCCTTATATACATCACATTGGGCCTCAACCCATGGCCCTCAAATACATCACAATGGGCCTCATATACATCAAGTGGGCCACATCACATGGGCCGCACCAATGGGCCTCATATACGTCAAGTGGGCCACATCACACAGGCCGTACCAATGGGCCTCATATTAATCACATGGGCCGCATCAATGGTCCGTACCAATGGGCCTCATATACATCAAGTGGGCTGCATCAATGGGCCGCACCAATCTACACCATTCATCTATTTTTAGAGATCATTCTAGAGCATTTCCAAAAGAATGAATCATATCAAAAGATCATTTGGACCATACCACAAATAGCAGTGGAGATAATGATTTTCACTATTTAAAAATTTATGGGGCCCACCATCATGATTATTTTCCATCAAGTTTGTTCATAATATCACAAAGAGTTGGTTGAGAGGAAAAACAAATATCATTTAGATCCAAAACTGCTGTGGTCCTAAAAGGATTTCAACGGTAGGAGTTCATCTCTCCATTGTTTTCTACAGTGTGGTCCACCTGATAGATCGGCCTCATTTTTAGTCTCAGGCCTAAGATGAGCTTGCCAAATGGATGGACGGTTTGGATGCGACACATTCATCATGCTAGACTTGTAGAACTTGTTGACGTTAGTATAACAGGTATATAGGTGGGGTCCACATATATGGATGGTGTGAATAAAGCACATGCATCATGTGTGGTCCATGCAAATGGATGGTGTGGATGAAACCCACAAAACTCGCTGGTGCCAATACAGCAGTCCTGGGCTGCTTGTCTAGTAGATGGACGGTCTTGATGTAAAATAGATGGTCGGTTTGGATACTACATACATCAAGGTAGCCTCATACGTGGGAGGGTTCCACCATCCCAAACAATGGACGGTGTGGATGGAACATATACATCAGGGTGGCCCGTCAGACGGACGGCGCAAATGAACACATGCGTCATGGGCTCATCATCCACTGTTGACAGTGCACGTACAAAACATACACCATGGGGACCCGTCCCTTATAGATGGACAGTAGGGATGAAAACCATACATCAGCTGGGTCCCACCATCCAACCATCTGGATGGTGTGCTAACACCAGCCAATCCCTTCCTATCCGGTGGGTTCCCACGTGGGGCTCACCATATCCTTATACATAATAACAATAATAATAATAATAGTATATGTATGTATGTATGTGTGTGTATGTATATATATATATATATATAATATTATATAATATTTTCTTCTTCTTTTTTGCAACGTCTAGGCCCTGGACAGCCTGGATAAAAATACATAATCGAGGTGGTTCACACCATCCAGGAGGCTGGTTTCACATGCATCACGGTGGTCCCACGTGGGTGGGCCACATGTGTTGGATCAAACTGCTATTTTGTGTTTTCCCCTTCATTCGGGCCTGATTGGATCAGGTGGGCCATGCTTCATCACAAAAGAGAGAGAGAGAGAGACGAGTGGTGATGGAGAGACCGCGACAGTATGGGCCCTCCCTTCCATGCATTACAACATATATCAAGTGGGTCCCATTACATGTGGGCCCACCAAATCAAAATCAATGGTGGAGATTCCTTCTCCACCAAACTGGAAGGTCTCACCTTTCAAACTAGGAAAAGTAAACATCATGATGGGGTCCATGGAGAATGGCCCCATCATGGAATGATCATGTGAATCATGGTGGGCCATCAGCCACGCCTATGGTCCAAAGCGAGATCCATACCATCAATCGGTAGGCCTCACTTGGCCCATCTTCAAAACATGAAATCTAGGCCTATAAAACACTCACCAATCGATCTTCTTGGTCCGATGGAATGCCAAACTCCTTGGCTTTCACTTTGATGGAGGTTGATGAAGCTTGGAGGGTTGAGATGGGAGATGGGAGATAAGAGGGGTAGGAGGTGGGCCACAATTGGCTCTCTTGGAGCTTGGAAATACTTGGACGGCCAACATCTTTAGTTGCTTGTAAAAGTTAGTAGAGAAAGAGAGAGAGAGAGAGGGTGGTTGTAAGAGAGAAGTGATGGGTGTGAGTGATGGATGAAGTGATGTAAGAGTTGACTTTGGGATAGCTTGTGTAAGAGGGGTATGGGTTGTGTAAGCGAGGTCACATGTGAGGTATGAGTGTGATAGGTTGAGTGATGGGTTGAGTACTTGATTGATTTAATTAATTGATTGATGGGTTGTTGAGATTCTCTCAGAATTCGCAATGTACGGCGTTTCTTCGAAATATTCACGGGCCCACATCTCCTGGCTTGGGTATCACATCGGTGAGCAAGATGCAACGTTGGGACCGTGGCGATGGTACAGTCACGATGGTACAAGTTTCCAGTCGAGTCGACTTAGAATCACAGGATGCGACTTAGGGTCATACGCAAACGCCAATTACAAGTTGAGGGTTGTCGAAATTCGACGGGGAGGGTCGCAGGAGTCTACGGAACGATATGGACTAGGATACGGCCCTTACAGCTCTCCCCTCCTAATAAAAATTTCATCCTCAAAATTTACACTATCATCTCAACTAAACATAACTCATAAAAGGAGAGAAATCATGACATCATATATAATCAGAGACAATATAAAATACAATCAATCATCAAAGAAATGGGGATAACTCTCGCGAATCTCAGCCTCGCAGTCCCAAGATGCCTTGTCAACACTATGATGGCCCCACTGCACCATCACCATGGGAATAACCTTGGTCCGGAGGACCTGCTCCTTTCGATCAAGGATTCGAACTAACTGTTCAATGTAAGAAGCATTTTCATGAACCTCCAATGGCTACCAATCAATAACAGGAACGATGTTTGACCCACACTTCCTCAACATAGAGACATGAAAAATGTTGTGGATGCCAGACAACTGAGATGGCAAGGCGAACCGATAGGCTACGAAGCCAACGTGCCTGGTGATCTCAAAAGGGCCTATGAATCTCGGGGCAAGCTTGCTCTTCACTCCAAAATGAACCGCACCGTTCATGCATGAGACCTTGAGTACACATGGTCCCCAATGGCAAACTCCAAGGGACGACGCTGACGATTAGCAAAACTCTTTTACCAGCTCTGAGCTGTATGCATCCTCTGCCTGATGATGTCAATGACCTCTGATGTCTATTGCAAAAGCTCGGGACCTAAGAGACGTCACTCTCCAACCTCAGTCTAACAACTAGAAGATCTGCTTAGTCCGCCATATAATGCCTCAAAAGGAGCCATGTTAATGTTGCCTAATAGCTGTTGTTGTATGTGAACTCAGCCAATCGCAGGTACTCATCCTAGCTACTCGAGAAATCAATCATGCAAGCCCAAAGCATATCCTCAAGGATCTAATTGACCCTCTCGGTCTGCCCATCAGCCTGCAGATGATACTCAGTGCTGAACTGCAAAACATACCCATTGCTGCTTGGAAGCTCCTCCAAAACTGAGACGTGAACCTCAGGTCTTAGTCAGAAATGATCGAAAGTGGAACACTGTGTAGTCTCACAATCTCATTGATGAATAAAGTCTAGGTCGCACGAATCGCAAGAAAATGCACCGACTTTGTCAGACGATCAATGACAACCCAAATGACGTCGTGACCGCGCTGAGTCCTCGGCAAGCCCATGATAAAATTGGTAGATACGTGCTCCCACTTCCACAACGGGACGCTCGACGGCTGCAAGGGACTAGGGGGTATCTGATGATCGGCCTTGACACGCTGGCACGTGTCACACTTAGTCACAAAACTGGATATATGGCTTTTCATCCCCACCCAAAAATACTGTTGCCTCATATCTTGATACATCTTCGTCAAGCCAGGGTGGATAGAAAATCGTGATCAATGTACCTCGCTCATAAGATATTTGCGCAACTCAGGAATATCTGAGATACATAATTAGCCTCTAAAGCAGAGTCCGCCATCAAAACTAATCTGCCAATCTAACTGACTCTCAGATGCTGCCTCTCCTTGATAACTTTACAACGACTCATCTGTTTGCTGAGCCTCGATCACCTTTATGATAAGTGAGGATTGAATCGATAAGCTCGATAATTGAATAATAGAAGACTACAACCCAATCTCGAAGTCGAATGCTGACACATCCTCAAGCGTCTTCCACTCCTGAATTATCATGTGCGCCACCAAGCCTCGTGACTGATGGCTGAGGGCATCTGCCACGACGTTCGCCTTACCCGGGTGGTACTGAAGATCAAAATCATAGTCCTTCAGGAGCTCCATCCAACACCTCTGCCTTATGTTCAGTTCAGATTGAGAGAATAGATACTTCAAGCTCTTGTGGTCAGAGAAGAGCTCAAACCTAACCCTATAAAGATAGTGCCTCCACACATTCAGTGTAAAGACAAATGCTGCCAGCTCCAAATCATGTGTGTGGTAGTTCAGCAGATGGACCTTGAGCTGGCGAGACATATAAGCCACTGGCTTCCCATGCTGCATGAGGACAACACCCAAGCCAACTCACGAGGCATCGGTAAATACAACAAATCCATCACTCTGAGAGGAAAAAGTGAGGACAGGAATAAACGTGAGGCGGTCCTTCAACTCCACAAATGCCTACTCATAATCGTCACTCCAAACGAACTCAACGCTCTTCCAGGTTAACCTGGTCAATGGGGTTGCAATACGGGAGAATCCCTCAATGAAACGTCGATAGTAACCCGCCAAACTAAGGAAATTACGGATCTTGAACGCGTTAGTGGCCTAGTCCCACTGACACATGGCATCAATCTTTGAGAGGTCCACTGCGACAACCTACCTCTTTACCACGTGACCGAGGAATTTCACCTCCTCTTGTCAGAACTCGCACTTTTCTAGCTTCGCGTAAAGCTGGTGTGCATGGAGAGTCTGCAAGATAATCTTCAAATGTTGCTCATGCCCCTCACGGGTCCTCGAATATACCAGAATGTCATCGATGAACACTACAACAAATTGATCAAGATATGGACGAAAAACCTCGTTTATCAACTGCATGAATACTGCGGGTGTATTGGTCAGTCCGAAGGACATGACCTGAAACTCAAAATGACCATAGTGCGTCCTGAATGTTGTCTTCAGGATATCCTCCTCACGGATCCGAATCTGATGATAACCAGAACATAGATCGATCTTAAAAAAGAACTGTGCACCTTGCAGCTAATCAAACAAATCATCAATCCTCAGGAGCAGGTATTGTTCTTGATCGTGACCTTGTTGAGCTCGCGGTAATCCACGCAAAGCCTTAATGAGTCATCCTTCTTCTTCACAAAGAGTATTGACGCTCCCCATGGTAAACTGTTTAGACGGATAAAGCCTAACTCATGCAACTCATCCAACTCCTTCTGCAATTCCCACAACTCCAATGATGTCATATGATACGGGGCCTTCAAAATAGGCACGATACTGAGCATGAGATCAATTTGAAACTCCGTGTGCTTGCGAGGTGGTAAACTCGGAATCTCCTGGAACACATCGAAAAAAGCACAAATGACCGGCAACTGGTCAATACTCAAAGCAACTGACTCCTCAACGGCACACGAAAACACGTAGGAAAGCTACTCTCCTCTAGGCTCGGCTATAAATTGGAACTGTGGTACGCCGGGTATACAGAATGTGACTGTCCTTAAGGAGCAGTCTAATATGGCGTGGTACTCAGGAAGCCAATTCATGCCCAGGATGACATCAAACTCAGACATCGGTAATGCAAACAGATCAGCAGGCAAAAAGATATCCCCAACCAGAACGGGTCAAGATGAGTAAAATCAGCCCAACACTACAGTTTTCCCCAAGGGCGTCAATACCGACAAAACCTCACAAGTAGATTCCAATGGTAAACTAGTCGATCGGCAGAAATCCTCGACCACAAAGGAATGTGATACACAAGAGTCAAACAATACATGTGCTATGCATGTAGAAAGAGGGAGAGTACCCTCGACTGTAAGTGTTATGTTTTCTAGCTTTATTATTCTCAAATTTTGTAGTGCCAAAACCTCCTGGAATCTGTGTCTTATGTACCTCATCTACAAGTTCAAGGCATTGCATCTCATGTACAAGATCAAAGGTCTTTACCTTAAGAACTTCATATGCAAGATCAAGAGATATACAAGTTCAAGTACATAGATCACTCCTTCAAACTTCAATGTTCAAGGTTTCAAAGCTTTATTTAAAGGCAAGACAATAGTACTCACTTTTGTACTAAAAACTCAAGTTGGAATACAAGACAAGTGCTTCAATTTCAAGCTTCAAAAGGTCTCAAGATCAAGCTTCATTATATGTCAAGATCTCAAACTTAGTGATCTTCAAAGAACGACTATCAACTGATGCAAAAGAATACTTATAAGGTATGAATGACCCTAGATTGACCGTAGGATAGGTCATTTTGAATAAATAATTTAATTGGGTCATTTTATAAGTGCATAGTCTGTTTTTCGACTAGTCTTAGACTAAGTTCGACTTGTCCTAACACTGGCTCGACCAGTCTAAGAAATCCTCAACCAGTCCTAAGGTTGTTACTTATTTTTGGGATTTTTTGTTATTGCCTCGACTAGTCTTGGAGACTGCTCAACCGGTTGTATGAACAGTGCTCGACCAGTCCTACAGGCTCGATGTAAAGTCCAACAACTAATTTAAGTTCCACATGACCAGTCATGGAACCAATCGTGGAGGCCACTCGACCAGTCAAGCAGGTCCTTCGACTAGTCATGGGACTATCTAATCTTATCGTGCCCAAATTTTTAAAAGTTTGTTGGCCCTTCAACCAGTCGAACTGACCTCAGGACTAGTCGTAGATGCGATTTCTGCACTTATAAATAGAGCATGAAATTCAGAGTTTGATATTCAATTCAAGTAAAATCAATTCACCACTCTGAGAGATAAGTTAGTGATATTCTTAAGCTATTTAGTTTAATTTTATATTATCTTTAATTAACTTTTTGCATTTGATTTTGTATTCTGCATTCCAATTTTATTTGAAAGAGGGATAAAAGTATTCCCATTTCTTGGAATCAAAATCAAATCACGCTAGCCCAAGGTGATTTAATTTAAAATCAATTTAGAATTTAGAACCTTTTCACAAGTGAGTGTGAACATTGAACTTCTACATTGAACTTTTACTCCGAATTGGTTCTTCTGGGCTGCATCAAAAGGAGAATATCCATATAAGTATTTTACTATTTTGTAAATTTATTCTTTTGGTTTCATTGGGATTGTGCCCGAAAAATCTCTCTGTTTTGGTTTGTTTGAGGTGATCCAGAAAACTCAGAGTGTGGGGTTTTTGAATTGTGCAAGCCCACTTGAAAGACACAATTGTGAGGGTTTTAGGCGAACCTTGAAAAACCTATTTTCATAGTGAACGGTAATATCCACCGCGTGAGGATTTTATGAGTGGAGTAGTTGTGTGGCTATTTTTATAAATAGTTGGTGTACACACAAGTGAACCACTATAATTTCTGGTATTTTGGTGATTGATTGAATATTTAATTTTGTGGATGTTGTAATTTCCCTTTATGCATTGTGGAGAATGTTAGAATTTCTTTTATACAAGTGTAGGAATGTTGTAATAGCTTAGTTATTTCCTTTATTATTTATTTCTTTATTCCTCTGTATCGGTTTGAGATTTTAATACATAGACCGTTGTAGGAATCAAGTTATCCTACCATAAGCCATTGGTTTTTGGTGTAAGGTTGTCCTTAGAACAACATTTATATCAACCTCTCAATACTTGTACACTTGAGGTTGTTTTACATTTCTGCATTATGGATTGTTTAAGTGCTATCTTTATTTATATTTGATTAAATTTTGTATTTAATTTTTAATTTGGCATAGTCCTATTCACCCCCCCCCCCCCCTCTACGACTCTTAGCTTGACCTTTTCAAGTGGTATCAAAGCCTAATAACTTTCTTTAATTATTATTTATTTTGGACTAATTTCCTGAGCTAATCGATCTGAGCTTTGTAAGATGTCAAATTTTGATAGCCTCTCAGTCACTACGACTCCACCATTTGATGGCTCCAATTATGCCTATTAGAAAGCCAGGATAAGAATTTTCTTAAAATCCATGGATGAGAGCGTGTGGTGAGCCACAGTGATTAATTGGACCCCTCCTACCACTGAAGTAACTTTTATCGACGGATCCAAAACTATAAAGGTCACACCTTATTTTTCTTGGACCACTCTTTGGAAAAGTGAGAGTAGCGCCAATGCAAAGGCTCTAAATGCAATCACTTGCACACTATCACTGGATGAATTTAAAAGAATTATATCCTGTGATATTGCAAAGTAAGCCTAGGATATTTTAAAAATAACACACGAGAGAACAACAATTGTCAAGAAATCTAAAGTCCAAAACCTCACAACCAAATTTGAGGAAATACATATGGAAGAAAGTGAAACTTTCATGGACTTCTATATAAGATTAAATGACATTGTAAACTCTATGTGGGATTTCAGTGATAAAATCCCAGAAAATAAAGTCTATGCAAAGATACTATGCTCACTGCTTGAACGGTTCAATTCAAAGGTGACTGCGATTCAGGAACTTCGTGATATAGATAATATGAGGGTAGAAGAATTAGTTAACTCATTACAGACCTATGACTTAAACTTTAAAGCTCCTAAAGGTAAATCCATCACTCTTAAATCTTCTAAAAGTATTTCTCAAGAAAATAGTAATTCTGATTTAGAAAATTTTGAAGATGATATGCCCCTTTTAGCTATAAGATTTTTAAAAGTAAAAAGAGGGTTGATTTACAAAAACCTAATGAAAAGAAAAGATCTAAATCTAAAACCTGGAAATCTTTAAAAGACAGTCAATATTACAACTACCATAAATATGAGAATTTAGCAAACAAGTGTCCTAAAAAGGACAAACTAAAAAAGAAAGGTATGTTGGCTACTTGTGATGAATCTTCCTGCTCTGAAGCCTCTTATAAGTCAGAAAATTCTGAAACCGAGTCGGGTAATGAAGTTAAAGCCTTTATGACTCTAGCCAAGTTCACTTTTTTAGATAATGATGATTTAACTAGTGAAGAAAATCTAAATAGTGATCATGAAAATGAAGAAAATCTTCAAGATGCTTATAATGCCCTATATAAGGAAAGCTGCAAAATTGTTGTAAAACTAAAACTTCAGAAAGAAAAGTTTTCAAAACTTAAAGAAAATTTTAATAATCTTGTTTTAGAAATATCTCACATTTTAGATTGTTTTGAAAAAACTAAGTGCGACTTAGATTTCAAAAACTCCCAAGTTGAAAACTTAAAATCTGAAAATGAAAAGCTAAACCTTGAAGTCTCTTCACTTTTGAGTTTAAAAGACACTTGAAGGTATGCCCAAGGTGATCCTAAGTTAGAAAAACTCTTATTTGGATCCAAAAAATGTGGCATCGATTTGGATTGGGCAACGATAAACATAAGAATACTCCACCTAAATTTGTGAAAGGGGAGTCTTCAAACTCAAAAGGGAAAAGTCTAAATCAAAATTATTCTAAAAATACGAAGACTTAAAACCTAAAAGCAACCATATCAACTATAAAAATCAGAAATGTAATCCTTTAGCTGAGAAAATTGTTGATTTACTTAAGGAGATCTTAAAATCTAACTCAGTAGGTCGGTCTTATAACAACTACAAACATAAGAAGACCAGCTATACTCCTAAACCCAAGACTGTAATGAAATGGGTTCCTAAGGTTACTTGCTTGGTTGCCCACACTACTTTCAAAGCTACAAGCTATTCAAAGTGGTACCTAGACAATGGATGCTCCAGACACATGACCAGTAACAAAGGTCTGTTCACCAATCTTAAAGATATGACTGATGCTTCAATCACATTTGGTGATGGTAGCAACTGTAAAATTGTTGTTCAATATACAGTTCAACTCTTTAACCTCCCTTTATTTGAGAATGTTTTATATATAGAAGGATTAAAAAACAACTTATTAAGCATCTCTCAAATATGCGATAATAATGATAGTGTAAAATTTATTAATCAAGGATGTGAAATTCTAAATAAAAATGGTTCTATAATATTAACTCGTCACAGAACGTCTGAAAACTGCTACATTGTGAGTGATTCAAGCTCATCTAATCTATCGTGTTACATGGTCCATACCGATGAGACCGAGTTATGGCATAAATGCCTTGGACATGTACACTACCGTAACTTGTATAGATTGAGCAAAAGAAAGTTGGTAAGAGGCTTACCCAAAATACAGAAAATAGATAAGATATGTGGTGAATGCCAAATTGGCAAACAAACCAGGAGTACTCACAAAAAGGTGAACTCCAATGCCACAACTAAACAGCTTGAACTTCTCCACATGGATCTTATTGGACCAACCAGAACGGAGAGTCGAGGTGGCAAGTAGTACATACTGGTAATTGTTGATGACTTTACCAGATAGACTTGGGTAGTCTTCTTAAGGGACAAATCAAAAAGTCTCGATGAAGTAAAAAGGGTACTTAAACGTATCCAAATGGAAAAAGGATCTCAAGTCTGTAAGATCCGTAGTGATCATGGATCAAAATTTGAGAATAGCAGTTTTGAGAAGTTTTGCAGTGATTAGAGAATTCACATGTATTCTCTGCACCCAAAACACCACAACAAAATGGTATAGTAGAAAGAAAAAATAGAGTGCTTCAAGAAATGACAAATGTAATGTTAAATAGTATGAAGATCCCTACAAATCTTTGGGCCGAAGCTGTAAATACTGCTTGTTATATAATTAATCGCGTTTATACTAAAAAATCAAATGGTAAAACGGCTTATGAAATATGGTTTGATAAAAAGCCTACTGTCAAACTCTTTCGAGTTTTTGGTAGTAAGTGCTACATTTTACGTGACCGAGAAAATCTGAGTATGTTTGACACCAAAAGTGATGAAGGGATATTTTTAGGGTATGATCTGAATATTCGAGCATATCAAGTTCTTAACAAGAGGACTGGCATAATTTAAGAGTCTATTAATGTGGTTATTGACGATCACTTAAATACAGCTGTCTCAAGTTCAGAAATTGATGTTCTTTTAATTGATAAACCAGATAGTTCATTAAGTCAAAATAACTCTAAACTAAGGACTGTTAAAGACCATCCAACTAATCAGATTCTTAGAACCCTCTCACTGGTGTGCACACTCATAAACAACTGGAAGATATGTGTAATTACGTGTACTTTACATCTCAGATAGAAACGTCTAACGTAAAAGAAGCTCTTACTGACGAAAACTGGATAGTTGCGATGCAAGAAGAGCTCAATCATTTTGTTATAAATGATATTTGGTACTTAGTTCCTAGACCGAAAGATAAACATATTATCGGAATAAAATAGATTTTCAAAAATAAGTCTGATAAATTTGGTAATATTATTAGAAACAAGGCTAGGCTAGTTGTACAAGTGTACTCTCAAATTGAAGGCATCGATTATGATGAAACCTTTGCCCCAGTAGCTCGTCTTGAATGAATCAGACTATTTATATCCATTGCATGCTTTAAAACATTCAAAATATACCAAATGGATGTAAAGAGTGCTTTTTTAAATGACAATTTGCATGAAGAAACGTATGTTGAACAACCAATGATTTTTGAAGACTCTAAGAATGCTAATCATGTATACTACCGAAAAAAGGCCCTTTACGGTTTAAAACAAGCTCACAGGGCATGATAACAAAAGTTGACTAAGTTTTTACTAAGTCATAACTTTATAATGGGAAGAGTTGATAAGATATTGTTTGTAAAGAAACATAATGATCACATTTTAATAGTGAAAATCTATGTGGATGATATTATATATGGATCTACCTGTGCTAACATGACTATTGAGTTTGCAGATCTTATGAAGTCTAAGTTTGAAATGAGCATGGTTAGGAAATTGAATTATTTCCTAGGGTTGTAAGTAAAACAGTAACTTGATGGTTTCTTTATCTCTCAAACTAAGTATGCTTTGAACTTAGTTAAAAAGTTTAGATTTGAGAGTGGAAAAAATTTTGATACTCTTATGAGTACTACTTTAAAACTCAAAAAAGACTCTACAGGTAAGAGTGTGGATCCTAAGTTATATCGCAGTATGATAGGAAGTTTACTTTATTTAACTGTGAGCCGACCTGATATTTTATTTAGCATAGGAATTTGCGCTAGATATCAATTTGATCCTAAAGAGTCACATTAAATTGCTGTTAAGCACATTTTGTCATATGTCGCTAGTTCAGCTAATCTTTATCTCTGGTATCCACATGATACTAGTGTGCAATTAGCTGGCTATGCGGATGCTGATTGGCTGGTAACATTGATGACCGAAAATCAACTAGTGGTGGTTGTTGCTATGTAGGGAACTATTTAGTTTCTTGAAAAAGTAAGAAATAAAGTTTCGTATCGCTCTCAACTGCTGAGGTTGAATACATTGTTGCAGGTAATGCATGTACTTAGCTTGTATGGATAAAAAGAATGTTAAGCGATTACGAAATTGCACAAGATTCTATGGTTTTGTATTATGATAATTCCAGTGCAATTAATATATCCAAAAATCCAATCCAGCATTCATAAACCAAGCACATTGACATTAGATATCACTACATTCATGAATTAGTGGAAGAAAAGACAATTTCTATGGAATATATTCCAACCGAAACCCAACTTGCTGACATATTCACAAAATCACTTGACAAAAGCAGGTTTGCTAAATTAAAATTTGATCTTAGTATGTATAATTTGAATTGATTATTCATGCATTTCTGTATTATAATGTATATATGTGTTATTTTAAATGTTTAAAATTTTAAATTTTATGATAATTACATATTTTGAGCTGTGCACGACCAGTCAAGTACATACTCGACCAGTCGTGGCACGACCGATCGAGCATGTACTCGACCGGCCGTGAGCGCTGGTTTGGTGCTTTATTTGGGGGAAAAAAATCCATTTTTCCTCATTTTGTGTGTCTTCTCTAATGGCTCCTAGGTCGACCAGTCGAACCCATCTCCTATTTCTTCAAGGTTAGTGTATGGTTTTCATTTTCCTTGTAGAATCAAGTTCTTTGCACTCCCTTTTCATCATTGGTGTGGTTTATTTCTTGATTCATAGTTATTTTTAGGGTTTTCTTCTCAAAAATCTGATCTAGTGAAAATCCTCTTTACCTCTTTTGTAATCTCTTTGTTTTTTGTTATCGTTGATACAAATGGATAGTAGAACCAAGAAGAAAGGATCTCGTGGTCCTTCTACTTCTCGATCAACTCCTACAACAGTGCGCCACCTTTGGTCACTCGCAGATGATCCCTCTTGTATACGGGATATTAGGTTGTGCAATACTATAGTTGAAGGACTTGTTAATGTTGATCATCTAGCTCCGTTTAATATCCTTCCTCTCCTTCAGTCTATAGGATGGGATAACATACTACATTGAGGTGGGCTGACATACCACTCCATTACGCAAGCTATGTATGCTTGTATTACTAATTTTTCTACTGAAAATCTGAAATTCATTATCTCGACTAGAGAAGGTCCAATTGATGTGGACCGTCACCTTATCTTTAGATTAATGGATTTACCTATCAATGATGATGGTATTCCCATTAGCACTCTAGTTAGCAAAACCATTTGAAACTGAGAAATGTATGCATACTAGAGATTTATGCAATATAGATGCGAAATGGAATACTAATGGAAATGCGCTTGCCTCAAAGTATTTATTACCCAGATACAGAGTCCTTCACAGGATATTCATTTTGAATGTCAATCCTCGTTTTGGTAACAAAACCGAACTCACTACGTTCATGGTCCGTATTCTTCATTCCATCATCTCTGGTACATCTGTATGTCTTCCTTCCTTGATTTATCATTGCATCATTCAGTTCCGTCTCCATCCAGGACACAGTGATATTCCCTTCGTGTATCTTATGACTGTGTTGGCCACACATAGTTTAGTGGCTATACCTGTAGGAGAAGCTCCTATTCATCACTTACCATTCAACAACTCCAATATTAATAAGATGAATTTATAGTTGGCCCCATGCCAAGTTAATGTGAGTGCTGGTGGAGCTGATGTCGCAAATGAAGATGAGGGTGATTTACCTCTAGATGACATCAATATGGATGATATTTTTGATGAGATCAAATCCAATTCAACAAATGATCCTGATTATCGGCCATCTGATTTTGATGCGCGGTTGCGCTCGCTTGAGGAGAAGGTAGAAAACATGAATGTGTCCCATGATTTGCAATTCAAATATATGCGCAAATATCTTAGGCACCTTAACAAGGGACTTCATCAACTTGATCCTTCTATACCCGCTCCTTCTTCGGGTTTTGATTAGTATTTTCTTATGTGGTTTGTAATAACTTTTAAGATACTTGGATTTCTTTCGTTTTCTGGGTTGAACATGGTTGATCATGCTTGGACAATGCTTGTTTATGGATTTACTACCTTGAATATCTTATTCATTTATTCCTCGTTAATCTTCTTATTCTTCCTTATTTATCTACTTCCATTATCATTTAGTGGTTCCTTCCTTTGTCATACTGTGACAAAAAGGGGGAGAATTTTATCATGCCTTATGATATGTGGCATGTGGATTGTGGATGTGGATTGTGGATCGTGGATAGGTAGCCATCCAATTTTTTGTTTGGGGGAGTAAGTAAGGGGGAGTAGATGCGAATTGTTTTGACCTGTTAATGACTGGTGAATGATTCTTTAACCAGGTTGTAGCTGGTTTATATTGATAATTGATGCATGATTCTTTATTGTGCATATTATGCTTATTTTAAATGAAGTGTGTTTTGTCACAAATTTGACAAAGGGGGAGATTGTAAGTGCTATGTTTTCTAGCTCCTATTATTGTAAAATTTTGTAGTGCCAAACATCTTGGAATCTATGTCCTGTGTAGCTCATCTACAAGTTCAAGACATTGCATCTCATGTAAAAGATCAAAGGTCTTCTACCTCAAGAACTTCAAATGCAAGATCAAGAGATATATTACTTTAAGTACATAGTTCACTCCTTCAAACTTCAAAGTTCAAGGTTTCAAAGCTTTATCTCAAGGCAAGACAATAGTGTTCACTTTGGTACTCAAAACTCAAGTTGGAATACAAGACAAGTACTTCAATTTCAAGCTTCAAAAGGTCTTAAGATCAAGCTTCATCATATGTCAAGTTCTCAAGCTTCATGATCTTCAAAGAATGACTATCAACTGAAGCAAAAGAAGATTCAATGTTCATATATTGCTTATAAGGTATGAATGAGCTTAGATTGATCATAGGATAGTTCATTTTGAATACATAATTTAATTGGGTCATTTTATAAGCGCATAGTCTATTTTTTGACTAGTCTTAGACTAAGTTCGACTAGTCCTAACACTGGCTCGACCAGTCCAAGAAATCCTCAACCAGTCCTAAGGTTGTTACTTATTTTTGGGATTTTTTGTTATTGCCTCGACAAGTCCTAGAGACTCCTCGACCGGTGGTATGAACAGTGTTCGACTAGTTCTGCAGGATTGACTCAAAATTCAGCAACTAATTTGAGTTCCACATGACCAGTCGTGGACAGGACTCGACCGGTCGTGCGGGCCACTCGACCGATCGAGCAGGTCCTTCGACCGGTTGTGGAATGGTCTAATTTTATTGTGCCTAAATTTTCAAAAGTTTGTTGGTCCTTCGACAGTCGAACCGACCTGAGGACCAGTTGTAGATGTGATTTTTGCACTTATAAATAGAGCACGAAATTCAGAGTTTGATATTTAATTCAAGTAAAATCAATACACCACTCTAAGAGATAAGTTAGTGATATTCTTAAGCTATCTAGTTCTTTTTTTATATTCTCTTTAATTAGCTTTTTGCATTTGATTTTGTATTCTGCATTCCAATTTTATTTGAAAGAGGGATTGAAGTATTCTCATTTCTTGGAATCAAATTCAAATTAAGCTAGCCTAAGGTGATTTAATTTAAAATCAATTTAGAATTTAGAACATTTTCATAAGTGAGTGTGAATATTGAACTTCTACTCTGAATTGGTTCTTCTGGGCTGCATCAAAAGGAGAATATCCAGATAAGTATTTTACAGTTTTGTAAATTCAATCTTTTGGTTTCCTTAAGATTGTGCCAGAAAAATCTCTTTGTTTTGGTTTGTCTGAGGTGATCCAGAAAACTCATAGTGTGGGGTTTTTGAATTGTGTAAGCCCACTTGAAAGACACAATTGTGAGGGTTTTAGGTGAACCTTGAAAACCCTATTTTCATAGTGAACGCTAATATCCACTGTGTGAGGATATTAGGAGTGGAGTAGTTGTGTGGCTATTTTTCTAAATAGTCGGTGTACACACAAGCGAACCACTATAATTTCTGGTCTTGTGGTGATTGATTGAATATTTCATTTTGTGGATGTTGTAATTTCCCTTTATGCATTTGTGGAGAATGTTGTAATTTCTTTTATGCAAGTGTGGGAATGTTGTAATAGCTTAGTTATTTATTTTGCTATTTATTTCTTTATTCCTCTTTATCGGTTTGAGATTTTGATACACAGACCATTCTAGGAATCATGTTGTCCTACTATAAGCCATTAGTTTTTGGTGTAAGGTTATCCATAGAAAAACATTTGTATCAACCTCTCAATACTTGTACACTTGAGGTTGTTTTACATTTTTGCATTTAATTTTTAATTTGGCATAGTACTATTCACCCCCCCCCTCTGAGACTCTAAGCTCGACCTTTTCATCGATAACCCCTCATGATGACTGAGGGTCCTGCTAGGCAGCATAAAATCTGCCCTGAGCCTGCTGGGAAGGTGCATGTCCCCTTTAAGGTCTCTTTTACTACTACTACCACTGTGGCGGCCTGATCTACTGCCTCTGCTGTTGTGGGGGAGGTCTCGGAGGCTGGTGCTTTGGTCACCGCTGCTGCTGTGGAGGCTGCTATGGTGGCTGATATGATGCCCTTGGTTGCTGCTGTTATGGATGGGGACACTTGTGCCTACGATGTCCTGTCCTACTGCATCCAAAGCAAGCACCTGGGAACGCTCCTGGAGGTGGTGCTGGGGGTGCCACTGGTGCTCGAAATGATGGGCGGGTTGTGCGTTGTTGCTGTGGACGATGTTGCTGCTACTGGGAGCTACCGAAGGGCACCTTCCTCTTTTGGCCTCCTCTCTGGTCACGGGCCCCCTGGAAACTGGCCCAATCTGCCTCATAGACTTGTGCCCTCTGCACAATCTGCTCAAACGTCAGAAGCATGTGTCCGACCACACAACTCATGAGGGCAGGATGCAAGCCATTCTTAGAACGGTGGGCCTTTCGCCCCTCATCATTGACAAGATACTTCGTGAACCTCGATAGTTCAACAGAATGTGCCTCTTACTGTGACACAGACATGTCCCCCTGGACCAGGGTCTCAAACTCTAATGTGCGCTGCTATCGAATATGCTCGGGAAAGAACTTTCGGTCGAACCGATCAACAAAATCATCCTAGGTCAACTTGAGATCGGTCGCTGCTGCCTAGGCGACTGATGCCCACTAGTGCTGAGCCTCGCCCTAAAGAAGAAATACAACTAACGGGACCCGCTGCTGGGTCATATATCTCATATTGTCAAATATTTTCTCCACCTCGGAGTGCTATATCTCTACTATAATAGGGTCTAGCTCACCCCAGAAACGTGGGGGATCGTGCTATCGAAAGTCTCGGAGAAGGGTGCTCACACGCTCCTCCTCTGCCTGGGCCGACGTAACAGCGAGCCGCCTACGCTTCCCCTGAAGGATAGTAGTCATCACTTATAGCATCTGCTGAAGCTGATCTGTAGTCACGGGTGTTATTAGGGCTGTGCTAGTCTCAAACAAGGGAGCGGGAGTCGCTCGAGTCGTTCTCCTAGGTGGCATGTCCTATAGAAAGGAACAAGTGCCTATCAGCCTTGAGAACCCTCGAAGGCACACACGTTAAGGGTCTATATCCAATAATTGCTAGGTTATTCAGACTTGGAACCTATTATTCTAAGTTCATAGCAGATATGTGATGTGATCCTCGAGTATTCCAAAGTTATGTCTTGATACCAACTTCTGTCATGCCTCAAACTCAAAAACCAGGCTCACAGAATTTTTGAACGCCTAATCCGGCATCGACAGTGTTTGTAGTGCCCCATTCTCAACTTCCAGCACCCATACGCTAGATTCCGATCCTGGGATCCTATAAGGAGGATTTTTAGCATGATTTTTTTTTGTAATGGAGCATAACCACAAGCATAACCAAGTTAGAAAACAAACATCACCACATATCCACTATATCAAAAACTTTAAGTACAATACAAAAAGGAAAATATAAATATAGGTATCGGAACTCCAAAATCTCAGCTACATGCTCCTGCCTTAGTGCTGTTGCGATCCAACGTTACTTGGATGCAATAGTCGTGCATAAGCTTACGGAAAGCTTAGAGGGTGGTGTAAGTGTGTGTGTAAGGTAAGTGCTAAGTATGCAATATCAGAGTAATGCAGAAATATGCTGGTAAGTCCATGAATACTATCAGCCATACCAAGGCTATGTGATGCAAGGCATGAATGCTATCGGCCATACCAAGGCCATGCGATGTGATTCATGAATACTGTCGGCCATATCGAACCATGCGATGTAAGGCCTACATAGCCAAATGTCATATGTGAGATGCAACACAAGTATGCTGGTCCTCAGCTGAATCCACATAATAATACAGCTTATCTCTGGAATATCACCAAGGTCTAGTACACTCCACACTGACTGCCGCCTCCCTAACTACACAGCCCAGCGAGCGAAGAGACCACACTATCCGCCTAACCGGTAGTCTGCCAATACCTACCTGGCTCATTGATAGTAAACACATTTGTGAGTTGGTCAAACTCAGCCTAACTTATAGCCCCCTCACTCAGGCGGATAAGGCCACACCCCCTCCGACTGACCATGACACAGTGGGAGAAGTAGCCTACTGGGATTCGGCACTCGTGCGCTCATGTATCCACTCAGTCTAGATGTTAGAGCATCTTTTGGTACTAAAAAGGTTATGGGACTTTCACCCAAGGACATCCTACGTGCCCACATTGCTAGAGCCAATATTTCAGTATCCAATCCGACCATCCACGATGTGCCTGTGGAGGCCACGCCCCTGATGTCGCTAGGGCGTATAATGATCATGTCATACAAATGCGAGATGCATGAGTCATACCATCTAGTCATGCGTCAGTCCTGCACATACTATGCAATCATGTGGGGCACTCCATCTCATAAGGAGTCCCGTAAATGCCTCGGCCCAACGACATATGCTATGATCAAATACTCCTCATATCAAGCCTGCATTGATGCGTATAAGTATGAATCATGGAGTTATACTAAGCGTGTTATATGGTGATGAACTATCTTCATAACAAAGATGGGCCTAGACAGCCTACACACAACATGTATGTGCCTAACAACGGGCCCTATGAAGAGTTACAATGCGGACATTTAACCATCATTGCTCTTACAATGTGGACGTCAAACCATCATTGCTCCCAAGGCATGGCCCACCATAAATATCATTACATACATCATGGTGGAATCACACATCGCAATGGACCTCATAAACATCACATTCGGCCCCACACAAAGGCCTCACATATGTCTCATTGGGCCTCACTCATGGTCCTTATATACATCACATTGGGCCTCAACCCATGGGCCTCAAATACATCACAATGGGCCTCATATACATCAAGTAGGCCACATCACATGGGCCACACCAATGGGCCTCATATACATCAAGTGGGCCACATCACACGGGCTGCACCAATGGGCCTCATATACATCATGTGGGCCGCATCAATGGTCCGTACCAATGACCTCATATACATCAAGTGGGCCACACCAATCTACACCATTCATCTATTTTTAGAGATCATTCTAGAGCATTTTCAAAAGAATGAATCATAACGAAAGATCATTTGGACCATACCACAAATAGCAGTGGAGATGGACCTTTTAAATGTTAGTCATGCTTAGCTAATCTCTTAGCTAAGGCGAAGGGATGGACCTTTTAATGGATATTTGATGTTTAATTCATTTCTTCAATGAAAGTTAAGGTTTTTATTTTGAATTCTAATTAGATATGGTTGAATTTCTAGATTGGGGAAAGAATCAATTTGTAAAGTTGTTTAATATATTGTCGCCTCCGGTTACATTAGATGCTTTCAGTTCCCTGCGATGTAATTACCTATATCATCCTGAGAGATTAGGCCTATCATGATTCTAGTATATGTTGGATGTTTTTTTTTTATTGATATTACTATTTAATATAATGATTAGAACAGATTGGAATCCATTTCTAGTTGAGTTATCAACTCGAAAAGATGAATTGAATTCAAGGTCTATTGATTGAGGATTCCTGGATCCTTAGTCTTTTTTATAATTATTTATTCAACTCTTCTATTTCACTGGATTAAAAACACATATCAACCATTTTTCTTATTTTAATTTCTTCGTATATTCTTACCAAATTCCCCGTGGATCGACCTTTGTATCACTGAGTTATTATTACATCATAACCCTATAATTGCGATTGTCAACCCTTTGGGTTTGATCAATTGGCATCAAGATTACTTTATCAAGGTATATGTTTTAGCTTGACCTCATCAAATTGACTTAGCAACAATATTGTCAACAGATAATATGACTATAAAGGGGTACTTGAATAATTAAGCAAACCAATGAGTTGGTTTATTACTAATAAGAAATCGCACATAATCAATACATCTTTTTCTCCTAAATCGGTCAATAATTTTAGACTAATTATTAAAGTCTTGTATTTAACTTGATTATTGGTACAATTAAACTCGAATTGGAATACAAAATCTTATTTTCTACCAATTAGATCGATCAAAAACATCCCTGCTTCTAATCCTCTATCGGTCCTTTAATCATCAAATATCAATTTCTAGGATGACCAATAAGCCACATACACATATAAGGCCTCTAAAGGAAGTTGCATTTCTATATTTGAAGGATGATTGACTAAAAAAATCTACTATGGCCTATCCTTTTACAACCCTCTACATCATATAAACAAAATCATACTTGGGCAATGCAAGAATCCATTTATCAATTTGACCATTCAAAATCGGCCGATTTAACATATATTTTATTATAGTAGTTTTCATTATTAAATTGACTGTCTCGACTAATAAATAATGTAATAATTTTTTATCTACAAAGTATAATAATAAACATAACTTTTCCATAGTAGAATACCATTTCTCTGTATTTAACAATGTTCGATTAAGATAATAAATTGAACACTCTTTTCGATCATCGTCATAATGTGCCGACAAAGATCCAATTGACTTTATAGAAGCTGAGATATAAAACTTGAGTGGTCGATGACGTGCCCCAAACTTGGGAACACTGCTCACTAAATTTTCAACCACCGAATTCGGCACCGACAACCTCCATTGAAATTGTGGTAGGACCGCTATAATTGAAGTTAAGTAGGATTCTCAAGAAGTCATTCATGTTCAACTTCTAAGAGAGTGAGAAATCTAAGTGTTGCATTATATTAAACACATATTATGCATAACATAAACATTCCAACAGTCAATACATATGAGCAAGAGCAACCATCACAAATGCAACAATAATAGTGGTTCGACTACTTACCTACTCCATTCTTGGCTGACGCACTCCACCCTAGAGTGTACCGGATTTCACTATCAATGGTTTTAAATCAGGTTAACCATCGACCTTTATAACTTACATAAGGTTAACTAAGAAGCCTACATAAGACATCCTTAGGTGCTTACACAGGGCAACTCACTATGCCTACACAAGGCGATAGGTCCTACACAAGGACACTATAAATATGCCCACATAAGGCAATACGTCCTACTCAAGGACACTATATGTATTCTCCCATCGGAGGCATACGAAAGGTCTTAGCGAGTTTGAGGACAAACTCTGAAACCAAATCCTACATAAGGAAGAAGCTTCAGACTCTATGGACTCTATTACTTGTAAGTGAAAGAGTTCTTTATTAGCACATGTTGGTGAAGATCTTCCTGATGTTGAAGAGTCTTCAGATCCCTTAAACCACAACCGTCTGTTGATGCTCCAATCAATGCTCTTAGGTTGTTGGTTTAGGGTTTGGTCTAATCTTCTCTAATAAATGATTTGTCTTTAGAGGTTAGAGAAGATTTTGATGAGCTAAGCATTCAAAGATTCCAACACAATGATTTTCCATTAAGAGGTGCTACTGGAAACTTAATGAATGCCAAAGTTCATAATTTAATACAAGTAATAAAGATGAGAATAAATGCGGGAGCTATGGATTGAATGATGAACTCTTTATGGGAAAGAGGGCTTGAGGATGAGGGTATTAACTATTAAAATAATTTTCTCAAGCTCTCTTCAATTCTTGCTCATGTTCTCAAGTAGCAACACAAGTGTTTATATAAAGTGGAATCCCAATGGTAAAATAATGAGCAGAAATCTGATCTTGTTGATGCCATCAAATTCATGCACCAAGGTTTTTCAAATAGGTGGGGGGCAGATTTTGTCCGATGCCATCAAGCTTACTTCGATGCTATTGAAGATATATTTGAAGTCATTGAGACATACTTCGATGCCATCGAGATTTTCTTTGTAAGGATCTCTTTTGTTGCTAGACAAATTTGTCCCTTTTTTGATGCAATCGATCAAACCTTCGATGCCATCAAAATTTGAATTTTGATGTCATCGAACTATCTTTGATGCAATAAAAAATATTAGATTTTCCTAAAAAGCATGCTAGACAAGCTGGTCCATAATTCATTGGGATTGATTTGCCTTCGATGTCATTAATAACTTACCCCCGATGCTATTGAAGGAGGTTTGATTACATCGATGTACACTTAGAGTATTATAAAAGCGGAGGGAATAAATGCAAGTTTGATTTAATTGAGGTGTGTTCGATTCCATCAAAAATAAGTTTGATGTCATCGAACTTCATTCGATGTAATCGACAATGCCCAACTTATGTTCAATTTGTTGCTAGACTATTTGGGCTTGATTTCGATGTAATTGACCCATGTTTGATTCTGTCAAAATTGTCCTCGATTGCATATCGATATAATTGTCAGGACATTTAATTTACTTGCATTAGCTCATTTTTCCTTCAATAGTCAAAATGTATAAAACAAAGCTTACTAAGGGATATCTTAAAAAAAGTTGAGGGTAAGTTTTAGGTTCTTTTATATTAGTGCATATACCTGATTAGGGCTTGTTTGGGTAGATGAGGCATAGTTTACCTATTAAGCACATTCATATATCTTCATCTTAATGAGTCCAAAACTTGTGGTCTTCAATCTGGGGCTCACATGACAGATAAATTTATCATTCACATATATTGACAAAAAAGGGCACTTTTGTCCATAGTAACCCATTCTCGGCACCTAGCTCCATTACGCCAGGTTCCGATCCTAGGATCCTACAAGGAAGATTTTCAATTTTTTTTCTTTTTGTAAAGGAGCATAACCATAAGTGTACCAAAATCATAACACACCATCACATATCCATTATAAAATCTTTTCGTACAGAGCTGGAAAGGGAGATATAAAATGTAATCAAAATCTAAAAGGGTCATACTCTTGCTCTAAGCTTATGCTATTGATATGCCCTATCATCACCCATAATGTAAACAAATGTAAAAGTATCATACGAAGCTCAGTAGAGTGTGTGTGTGCATTTGTAATGGATATGACTAGAACACAAATATCAGAGTGAGCAGAAAATGATGGAGGGCTAAGTTACCAACTCCATGAATGTTGTTCGGCATACCAAGGCTATGAAATTTGGGCCAGGATGGTTTTAAGCTAAGCTGCTACATCATATGTGGTGTTGGTCTTGTGTGTTGCTCCAGTTGAATGTCCCGTAAGATTTCCTCCAAGTCCTTTTTAGAAGCATCTCCCATTAGGCTACATGTTTCCCACCTTAGAGCATTATGGGTAATGCCAGGGGATTGCCTTGTTGTCTAAGATCAATTTTATCCTTCCTTAAATAACCAAAGATGTGAAGATTCTAAAGAAGATAGAGGGTTAGCAATAGAAGAAGTGTGGTTTGATTAGGGAGCTAGCAGTGCCCCTAGGAGCGTCAGGGGTTGTGCAAGAAAGCCTTCCTATATTGACTAGCCAGTTCATGCGGCATGCAAAACTGGGAAGGACTTTTTTCTTATGCATCAATGGTAGATGGTATGGAACCTAATTAGAGATGGGGATAGAACCTTCCCCATAAGGACCAATGGCTGGTAGGGCTCTAACTAGTGGTGATTGTTAACTGGTGTTGATGTAGGGGCTCTTTTCTATAGGACCAAGGGTTAATCTGTAAGGCCTGTATCTTAGATTGTACTATTCTGTAGACTCTTGCAATCCTCCCCATCAAATTCCGGCAACCTGCGATCTGTAGACACCATTTGCACCCAACCCTAAGCCGCATCCCTTAGATATGAGTTAGCTCGACTCAAAACTTGTCCTATAGTGACTACATCGTTGCCGTGGTTCCAATGACATGGTTTCTATAGGACAAGTTTTGAGTCCCATCTCTAGCCATGCTTTCTTTCTCCCCAAGATAAGAAACCCACCTAAGTCAACTCTCATGTCACTCACATCCATCACTCACACCCATCACTCCACCCATCACCCATCACCTCTCTCTTACAACCACCCTCTCTCTCTCTCTCTATCTTTTTCTCTACTCATTTTCCCAAGCAACTAAGGGAGGTGACCATCCAAGGAGAGAAAAGCTAAGGAGAAGCTAGGTGTGGCCCACTTCTTACCCCCGAAATCTCCCATCCCAACCCTCCAACCTTCATCAACCTCCATCAAAGAGAGAACCAAGGAGTTTGGCATTCCATAGAACTAAGAAGATCCAATGGTGGGTGTTTTATAGGCTTAGATTTATGTTTTGATGATGGGCCAAGTGGGGCCTACCGATTAATGGTATGGATCTCACTTTGGACACTAGGTGTGGCCGATGGCCCACCATCATGATGTTTATCTTGATTCCATTGTAAGAGGTCATCTATACCTTAAGTTTGTGGTGGGGATGGTATCTGCAACTTGATTTCCATTTTTAAAGGGCCCACATGTTTTGGGACCCATTTAATGCATGTAATATAGCTCAAGGGAACTCATAGTGGCGGAGCTCCCTTCACCACTTGATTCTCTCTCTCCCTCTCTCTCATTTTTTCCATGATTGATGGCCCACTTGATGAGTGTATGAGTTTCGTCCACGCCGTCCATTTAAGCGGGCCAACTCGCTGTCCATATGGGTCTACCTTGTTGCCCATTTTCAGGTAGGGCTGGACGAAGGAAAATCATAAATATTAACTTATTTCGAAGCTTCTTACGGGCCTAGCATGAGGTGGCCAACTAATGGATGGATAGGATCACCCGCGTGGACCCACATGTATGTATGTATCCAACATCCAAGTCGTCCGTCCAATGCACCTGGACGCTGAAGCAGGATGGTGATATATATATATATATATATATATATATATATATATAGTGGGTGGACCACATCACGTGGGCCCACATGATTTATGTATGGCTTTCACCATTGTCCAGCAATGGATGGTGGGGCCACTGATATATGTTTTTGTCCTCGACAGTGGGAGATGCCATGATGCGCGTGTTTCATCCATGCCGTCCAGTTAATGGACGTGGGACCCACCTTCCCTTATACATTGTAGCTGAACCATATATGTGTGGGTCCCAACATGATAGATGTGTTGTATACTCACCATCCAATCTCTGGATGGTGGGAAGAAGATTGGCCAAAATACCTCCCATGCTGCATGTAGCTGCTATATTGACATCAACAAGTTCTATGGGTCACGCATGATGTATGTGTTACATCCAAACCATCCCTTTGTTAGGTCACACCAGCTATATAGCTGTTGTGGTGACGTTAGCAAGTGTGGGCCTGCTCATGAGTTATGTGTTAGATCCAAACTGTCCATCCTCTGCACGAGCTCGTCTTAAGGATTGAGAAGAAAAATAAGATTGATCTATCAATCAGATGGACCACAATGCAAAAACTAGTGGAGGATTAAACGCCTACCATTGAAACCGTTTGGGGTTTTAGAAGTTCGGGATCAATATGGAATTTATTTTCCTCTTAATTCAGGTCTTTGTAACCTTATGAATAGATTGGAAAATAAACGTTATGGTGGGCCCTGGGAATTTTAAACGGTGAAGATCATTATCTCCACTGCTATTTTTGGTATGGTTCAGATGATCTTTCGATCATTATCTCTACTGCTATTTATGGTATGGTCTAAATGATCTTTCGATATGAATCATTTTTTGGGGAACGCGCTAAAATGATCTCTACAAATAGATGAATGGTGTAGATAGTCCAACTAGAATTGGTGGGTCCCACTCGATGTATATGAGGGCCATTGTTGTGGCCCATGTGATGCGGCCCACTTGATGTATATGAGGCCTATGTGATGTGTCCCACTTGATGTATATGACGCCCATGTGATGCCGCCCATTTGATGTATATGAGGCCCATTGTTGTGGCCCATTGCGATGTATATGAGGCCCATGAGATGTGGCCCATTGTGATGTATATTAGGCCCGTGTGAGAGGCCCATTGTGATGTATATTAGGCCTAGGTGACAAGGACCTTTGTGATTGTTTACGAGGCCCATTGGGAATGTGTAAGGCCCTCTATGATGTATGCACGCCGTCTATCCATTTCCTTTAGGCCGTGGGCCCCGCCGCCTTATGTAGGCCCATCATGTATGAGTAATGGGCACGCGCTGTCCATCCATTTCCTAGATAGTTGGAGGGACAAGGTCCCCATTATGATTCTAATTCCAATTTCCAAACGGACCACACCTTAGCATAATGATGGTTAAATGTGAAAAGGTTGAGCTAAGAGTCCTAAAGGGGGGTGGGGGGTGAATAGGACTATTCCAAATTAAAAAATTAAATGTAGAATTAGACAGATATAAATAAAGTTAACACTTAACAATCCCACAAAGCAAAAATGAATAGCAACCTCAAATGTATAAGTATTGAGAGGTTGATACAGATGTTATTCTAAGGACAACCTTACACCAAAAGTCAATGGCTTATGATAGGACAACCTGATTCCTAGAATGGTCTGTGTATCAAACACCTAAAGCAATACAGAGGAGAATAAAATTAGTAAAGAAAATAAACTAAGCTATTACAGCATTCTCACACTTGCATAAAAGAGATTACAACATTCTCTACAAAGGCTTAAAAAGAAATTACAACATTCACACAAAGCCACAATCAACCATCCACCACAACACTAGAAATTATAGTGGTTCGCTTGTGTGTACACCAACTGTTTAGAAAAATAGCCACACAACTACTCCACTCCCAATATCCTCACACAATGGATATTGGCGTTCACTATGAAATAGGTTTTTCAATATTCACCTAAAACCTTTACAATTGTGTCATTCAAGTGGGCTTACACAATTCAAAAACCCCACACTCTGAGTTTTCTGGATCACCTCAGACAAACCAAAAGGAAAGAGAGATTTTTCCTGGAACAATCTAAAAAAAAATCAAAAATAGATTTATAGAAATGTAAATATACTTATCTAGATAATCTCCTTTGATGAAGGCTGGTAGAACCAATTCGAAATAGATGTTCAACGTAGATGTTCAATATCCACACTTACCTATGAAAAGGTTCTGAGTTCTAAATGATTTTTTAGATTAAATCACCTTGGGCTAGGTTGATTTGAATTTGATTCCAAGAAAGGGGAAAACTTAAATCCCTTCTTCAAATAAGATTGGAATATAAAACTCAGAATCAAATGTAAAAAACTAAATTAAAGAGTATTAAATGAGCACTAAATAGATTAAGAATATCACAAACTTATCTCTCAGAGTGGTGTCTTGATTTTGCTTGAATGACTTATCAAAATCTGAAAATTGTGCTCTATTTATAACTGAAGAAATTGTTCACTCGACTGGCCCAAAGGTCGGTTCGACCGGTCAAAGGACTAACAAACTTTCAAATTTTTGGGTGTGATAAGATAAGACCGTTCCACGACTGCTCGAGTGGCCTACTCGACTGGTCGAGTGCGACCCTGAAAGGTTGCTGAAATTTGAGTCGAGCCTGTTCGATTGGTTAAGCACTGTTCACTCGACTAGTCGAGCAGTCTCTATGACTGGTCGAGGGTCCAACAAAAAATTCTAAAAATTAGTAACAAACCTTGGACTAGTGAGGAAAATTCTTAGACTGGTCGAACTAGTGCTAGGACTAGTCAAACATAGGCTAAGACTAGTCAAGAAAAAGCCTATAAAATTATATAGTGACCCAATTTAATTATGTAATTAATATGACCTAACCTATGGTCAATTTAGGGTCATTCATACCTTATAAGTGATATTTGAATCATTGAAGCATCATTCAGTTCGGTTGAACGTTGATCTTGAAGTACATGAAGCTTGACATCTTGAAGTACTTTAAACCTTAAACTTGAAGTACTTTGAAGGTTGAACTTGAAGTACTTGTGACTTGTGTTTCAACTTGAGAAATTACTTAAGCTTTGAGTTCCAAAGTAAAGCACATTATCTTGACATAGTTAAAGCTTGAAAGCTTAATCTATCACATGATATTGTACTTGAACCTCTTATTCTTGCACTTGAAGTTCTTGAAATAAAGACCTTTGTTCTTGTACTTGAATGTAGAGCTTGATCTTGAATATGAAGATGAGCTACACAAGATACAGATTCCAAGAAGTTTTAGCCCTACAAAATTTGACAATCATAGGAGCTAGATAGAATAACATTTACAATCTCCCCCTTTATCAAATTTGTGACAAAACATAATACATTAAAATAAGCATACTACTCACAATAAAGAATCATGCACCAGTTACAACCTGGTCAAAGAATCATGCACCAGTTACAAACTAGTCAAATTAATACTCATCAATACTCCCCCTTAATACCTTATTACATAGAATCTAAGACGAGAAAAAAATTGCTACTTATCACCTAACCACATTCTCCACAGTTCCACATTCATTTCATTCTACACATTTATCACAATGAAATAGGCATGTCAGAATAAATTCTCTCCCTTTTTATCATAATATGACAAAGGAAAGAAACTATAAATGATGATGAAAACACAAGAGGAATGTGAGAGGTAAGGTTAAGATAAGATAGAGATAAGATAACCATTAAAAACATGTCCAATCACAAGAAGAAAATCAAGTATTTAAAAGTTATTACATATCAGATACTCAAAACTAATCCGAACCAGAATAAGGAGCAGGTATGGATGGATTAATTTGATGAAGTTCCTTGTTAATGCGCCTAAGATATTTGCACATATATTTAAATTGCATTTCTTGAGACACATGCATACCTTTAACCTTCTCCTCAAGTGAGCGCAAACGCACATCAAAATCAAATGGCTGATAATCCGGATCAGTAGTAGAATCAGATTCAATTTCATAAAAGAGGTCATCCATATTAACATCATCTGGAGGCAAATCACCCTCCTCTTCATTTGTTTCAGCAGCTCCACTAACACCCACATCAACTTGGCCTGTGGCCAACTTCAAATTCATCTTGTTAATGTTAGAGTTGTTAAAGGGTAGATGGTGAATGGGAGCTTCTCCAACAGGCATAGCTACTAAACTATGGGTGTTAAAACAGTCATAAGATAAGCAAAGGGTATATACTATGACCTGGGTGGAGACAGAATTGAATCATGATATGACAAATCAGAGAAGGAAGACACACAGAGACTCTAAAAATGATAGAATGAAGAATATGAACCATGAATGTAATAAGCTCGGTTTTGTTACCTGATCAAGGATATACATTTGAAATGAAAATCTTATGAAGAATTCTGTATCTAGGTAACATAAACATGAAAGCGAGCGCATTCCCAGTACTCTATTCTGCATCCATATTACATAAATCTCTAGTGAGCATTCGCTTCTCAAATTCAGAAGGTTTTGCCACAAGAGAACTTATGGGAATACCGTTATCATTGACAGGTATATCCATTAACCCAAAAATAAGATGACGGTCCACATCAATTGGACCTTCTCTGCTCGTAATTGTAAATGTCAGATTCTCAGAAGAGAACTCACTAATGCAAGTATACATAGCCTGCGCAATGGAGCGGTATGCCGGTCCACCCCAATGTAATATGTTATCCCATCCTACAGACTGAAGGAGAGGAACAACATCAAATGGTGCCAAATTATCAGGATTAACAGTCTGTTCTACCATCACATACGTGAGCGAATATCCTGCACAAACTCGAGATCTTCCTCAGGTGATCGAAGATGGAGCATCGTGATAAGAGCAGTACAAGAAGGAGAGGGACCACGAGATCCTTTCTTCTTAGTTCTACCCTTCATTACAATAAAGAAATTAAGGAATAAAGTGATTGCAAAAGAGGCAAGAAGGGTTTCTAGTAGATTAGATTTTTTGATAGAAAACCCATCAAACAATCAGAAAGCATGAAATAAACCACACAAATGAAGACAAGGAAGTGCAAAGGACTTAAATATAGAAGAAAATCGAAAATAATGCACTAACCATGGAGGAATCAAAGATGGGTTCGATCGGTCGTGGTAGGGCTTGTTGGAAAAGAAGACACAAATGAAAAAAAAAGAAGATTTTCCCTAAATAAACCGTCAAACCCATGTTTCATGACTAGTCGAGTACATACTTGACCGATCGAGCCACGACTGGTCGAGTTTGTACTCAATTGGTCGTGCAGCGCACAAAATATGCAATTTTGCATAAAATTTCAATTCTAAAAATTTTAAAATAAAAATATATATACATTATGATACAAATAGACACTAATCAGTAGTTCATATTGCACATACCAAGATTAAATTTCAATTTTGCAAACCTAGTTTTGTCGAGTGGTTTTGTGAATATGTCTGCAAGTTGAGTCTCGGTCAGAATATATTCCAATGAAATTATCTTGTCTTCTACCAGTTCATGTATATAATGATATCTAATGTCAATATGCTTGGTTCGTGAATGTTGAATTGAATTTTTAAAAGTATTAATTGCGCTTGAATTGTCACAATATAAAACTATGGATTCTTGCGCAATTTCGTAATCGCTTAGCGTTCTTTTCATCCACACAAGCTGAGTACATGCATTACCAGCAGCAATATATCAGCCTCAGCTATGGAGAGGGATATGAAACTTTATTTTTTTTTTACTTAGTCAAGAAACTAAATAGTTTCCGATATAGAAACAACCACTAATGGTCGATTTACGATCATCAATGTTACCAGCTCAATCAACATTCGTGTAACCAGCTAATTACACACAAGTATCATGTGGATACCAAAGACCAGGATTAGCTGAACTAGCGACATATCACAAAATGCACTTAATAGCAATCAGATGTGACTCTTTAGGGTCAGATTGATATCTAGCACAAATTCCTATGCTAAATGCAATATCAGGTCGGCTCGCAGTTAAATAAAGTAAACTACCTATCATACTGTGATACAACTTAGGATCCACACTCTTACCTATTGAATCCCTATAGAGTTTTAGAGTAGTACTCATTGGAGTATCAAAATTTTTCCCACTCTCAAATCTGAACTTTTTAACTAAGTTCAAAGCATATTTGGTTTGAGAGATAAAGAAACCATTAGGGAGCTGTTTGACTTGCAACCCTAGGAAATAGTTTAGTTCTCCAACCATGCTCATTCAAATTTAAACTTCATAAGATCTGCAAACTCAACAATCATGTTAGTACAAGTAGATCCATAGATAATGTGATAAATATAGATTTGCACTATTAGTATGTGATCACTATGTTTCTTTACAAATAATGTCTTATCAACACTTCCCATTATACAGTTATGACTTAGTAAAAAATTACTCAACTTTTCGTACCATGCCCTGGGAGCTTATTTCAAATCATAGTGTGCCTTTTTCAGGTGGTAGACATGATTAGCATGCTTAGGGTCTTCAAAACTCATTGGTTGTTCAACATACACTTCTTCATGCAAGTCGCCGTTTAAGAACGCACTCTTTACATCCACTTGGTATATTTTTAATTTTTTAAAGCATGCAATGGATATAAGTAGTCTGATTGATTCAAGACGAGCTACTGACGAAAAGGTCTCATCATAATCAATGCCTTCTATTTGAGTGTACCCTTGTACAACCAGCCTAGCCTTGTTTCTAATAATATTACCAAGTTCATCAGACTTATTTTTAAAAATCCATTTTGTTCCAATAATGTGTTTATCTTTTAGTCTTGGAACTAAGTACCAAACATCATTTCTTACAAACTGATTGATTTCTTCTTGCATTGTTACAATCCAGTTTTCGTCAGTAAGGGATTCTTTTACGTGAGCCGGTTCTATCTGAGTTGTAAAGTACATGTAGTTATACATATCTTCAAGTTGTTTACGAGTGCGCACACCAGTGAGAGGGTTTCAAGGATTTGATTAGATGGATGGTCTTTAACTGTCCTCAGTTCAGTGTTATTTTAACTTGATGGAGAGTCTGGTTTATCAATTAAAAGAACATCATTTTCTAAACTTGAGACAGGTGTATTCAGATGATCAGTTATGACCATATTGTTGGACTCTTGAATTGCACCAGTTCTCTTGTTAAGAACCCAATCGCTCAACTATTCAGAGCATACCCTAAAAATATCCCTTCATCATTTTTGGTGTCAAATTTACCTGAATTTTCTCGGTCAAGTAAAATGTAGCACTTGCTGCCGAAAACTTAAAAGTATTTGACGGTAGGCTTCTTATTAAACCACATTTCATAAGCCATTTTACTATTTGATTTTCTAGTATAAACACAGTTAATTATATAACAACCAGTACTTACGGCTTTAGCCCAAAGATTTTTAGGAAGCTTCATACTATTTAGCATTACATTTGTCATTTCTTGAAGCATTCTATTTTTCCTTTCCACTACCCTATTTTGTTGTAGTGTTTTGGGCATAGAATATTCATGTGACATTCCCTGATCACTGTAAAATTTATCAAAACTGCTATTTTCAAATTCAGAACCATGATCACTACGAATCTTCGAGACTTGTGATTCTTTTTCTGTTTGGATACATTTACGTATCCTATTTTACTTCATCCAAAGTTTCTGATTTCTCTCTTAAGAAGAGTACCTAAGTATATCTGGTAAAGTCATCTACTATCACCAGAATATACTTCTTGCCACCTCGACTCTCCGTTCTAGTTAGTCCAATGAGGTCCATGTGGAGAAGTTCGAGTGGTTTAGATGTTGCATTGGAGTTCACCTTTTTGTGAGTACTCTTAGTTTGTTTACCAATCTAGCATTCGCCACATATTTTATCTACTTTCTGTAATTTAGGTGGACCTTTTACCAACTCTCTTTTGCTTAATCTATACAAGTTATGGTAGTGTACATGTCCAAGGCGTTTATGCCATAATTCGGTTTCATCAGTACGGACCATGTAGCACGATAGGTTAGATGAGCTTGAATCACTAACAATGTAGCAATTTTTAGAAGTTCTGTAACCAGTTAATATTACAGAACCATTCGTATTTAAACTTTCACACCATTGGTTAGTAAATTCTCCACTATGATTATTATCGCATATTTGAGAGATGCTTAATAAATTATGTTTTAACCCTTCTACATATAAAACATTCTCAAATAGAGGGAGGTTAAAGAGTTAAACCATACCTTGGCCAATAATTCTGCAGTTGAACCATCAGTCATGTCTTTAAGATTAGTGAACGGACCTTTATCACCTGTCATACGTCTAAAGCAACCACTATCTAGGTACCACTTTGAATGGCTTAAAGCTTTGAAAGCAGTGTGGGCAACCAAACACATAACCTTACGAACCCATTTCATTACAATTTTGAGCTTAGGAGTATAGGTGGTCTTCTTATGTTTGTAGTTGTTATAAGTCCAACCCACTGAGTTAGATTTTAAGAGCTCCTTAAGTAAATCAACAATTTTCTCAGCTAAAGGATTATGATTTTGATTTATATAGTTGATATGATTGCTTTTATGGTTAAAAGTCTGAAAAGTTTTACAATTTTTAGAATAATTTTGATTCAGACTTTTTCCCTTTTGAGTTAGAAGACTCTCCTTTCACAAATTTGGGTGGAGTATTCTTATTCTTAGGAGGAATACTTTTATCATAGCCCAATCCAGATCGATCACCACATTTTTTGGATCCGGATAATAATTTTTCTAATTTAGGATCACCTTAAGCATACCTCCATGTGTCTTTCAAATTCAAAAGCGTAGAGACTTCTAGTGTTAGCTTTTCATTATCAAATTTTAAGTTTTCAACTTGGGAGGTTTTGAAATCTAAGTCGCACTTAGTTTTTTCAAAGGAATCTGAAATGTGTGATTTTTCTAAGACTAGATTATCAAAATTTTCTTTTAGTTTTAAAAACTTTTCTTTTTGAAGTTTTAGCTTTACAACAATTTTACAACTTTCCATATATAGGGCATCATAAGCATCTTGAAGATCTTCTTCATTTTCATGATCACTTTTCAGATTTTCTTCACTGGTTGAACATCATTATCTGAAAATGTGAACTTGGCCAGAGTCATTAGGGCTTTAACATCATTAGCCGACTCAGTGTCAGAATCTTCTGACTCAGAAGAGACTTCAGGGCAAGAAGAATCATCCCATATAGCCAACATAGTTTTCTTTTTAGACTTGTCCTTCTTAGGACATTTGTTTGCTAGATGCCCATATTCATGGTAGTTGTAGCATTAACTGTCTTTTAAAGATTTCCAAGTTTTAGATCTAGATCTTTTCTTTTCAGTAGATTTTTGCAAATCAACCCTCATCTTACTTTTGAAAATCTTGTAAAACTTTTTATCTAAAAGAGCCCTATCATCTTCAGAAGTCTCCAAATTAGAATTATTACTATTTTCTTGAGAAATAATTTTAGAAGACTTAAGGGCGATGGATTTACCTTTAGGAGCTTTAAAGTTTAACTCGTAGGTTTGAAAAGAACCAACCAATTCTTCTACTCTCATATTATCAATATCACGAAGTTTCTGGATTGCAGTCACCTTTGAATTGAATTGTTCAGGCAATGGGCACAGTATCTTTGCACAGACTTTACTTTCTGAGATCCTATCACCAAGACCCCACATAGAGTTGACAATGTCATTCAATCTTGTATAGAAGTCCATGAACGTTTCACTTTCTTCCATACGTATTTCCTCAAATTTGGTTGTGAGGATTTGAACTTTAGATTTCTTGACAATTGTTGTACCCTCATGTGTCATTTCCAAGATATCCTAGGCTTGTTTTGCAGTATCACAGGATATAATTCTCTTGAATTCATCCAGCAATAGTGTGCAAGTAATTGCATTTAAAGCCTTTGCATTGGTACTACTCTCACTTTTCTGAAGAGCGGTCCAAGAAAAGTAAGGTGAGACTTTTACAGTACCAGTCACTTTAATGGTAGAAGAGGTCCAATTGGTCACTGTGGCTTGCCACAGGCTTTCATCCATGGATTTAAAAAAAAATCCTCATTCTGGCTTTCCAATAGGCATAATTGGAGCCATAAAAAGGTGGAGGCCTAGTGACTGAAAGGCTATCAAAACTTAACATCTTAAAAAGCTCAGATTGATTAGCTCAGGAAATTAATTGAAAAATTAAAATGAGCTACTAGGCTCTGATACCACTTGAAAAGGCCGAGCTAAGAGTCCTAAGGAGGGGGGGGGGTGAATAGGATTATGCCGAATTAAAAACTTAAATGCGGAATTAGATAGATATAAATAAAGATAACACTTAACAATCCCACAAAGCAGAAATGAAAAGCAACCTCAAATGTACAAGTATTGAGAGGTTAATACAGATGTTGTTCTAGGGACAACCTTACACCAAAAACCAATGGCTTATGATAAGACAACCTAATTCCTAGAGTGGTCTATGTATCAAAATCCCAAACTAATACAGAGGAGAATAAAATTAGCAAAGAAAATAAACTAAGCTGTTACAACATTCCCACACTTGCATAAAAGAGATTACAACATTCTCCACAAAGGCTTAAAAAGAAATTACAACATTCACACAAAGCCACAATCAACCATCCACCACAACACTAGAAATTATAGTGGTTCTCTTGTGTGTACACCAAATGTTTAGAAAAACAGCCACACAACTACTCCACTCCCAATATCCTCACACAGTGGATATTGACATTCACTATGAAATAGGTTTTTCAAGGTTCACCTAAAACCTTCACATATGTGTCTTTCAGGTGGGCTCACACAATTCAAAAACCCACACTCTAGATAAACCAAAAAGAAAGAGAGATTTTTCCTAGCATAATCACAAAAAAACCAAAAATAGATTTACAGAAATGTAAATATACTTATCTGGATATTCTCCTTTGATGAAGCCTAGTAGAACCAATTTGAAGTAGATGTTTAACGTAGATGTTCAATGTCCACACTCACTTATGAAAAGGTTTTAAGTTCTAAATGATTTTTAGATTAAATCACCTTGGGCTAGCTTGATTCGATTTTGATTCCAATAAAGGGGAAAACTTAAATCTATTCTTTAAATAAGATTGGAATATAGAACTCAAAATCAAATGCAAAAAGCTAAATTAAAGAGAATATTGAATGAGCACTAAATAGCTAAAGAATATCACAAACTTATCTCATAGAGTGGTGTCTTGATTTTGCTTGAATGACTTATCAAACTCTGAAAATCATGCTCTATTTATAAGTGTAGAAACTGTTCAGTTGACTGGCCTAGAGGTCTGTTTAATTGGTCAAAGGACCAACAAACTTTCAAAATTTTGGGCGTGATAAGATAAGACCGTTCCACGACTGATCGAGTGGCTTGCTCAACTGGTCAAGTGGGACCCTGAACAGTTACTGGACTTTGAGTCGAGCCTTCTCGACTGGTCGAGCATTGTTCGCTCGACTGGTCGAGGGTCCAACAAAATCTTGAAAATTAGTAACAAACCTTGGACTGGTCGAGCCAGTGCTAGGACTAGTCGAACATAGACTAAGACTAGTTGAGAAAAAGCCTATAAAATTATATAGTGACCCAATTTAAGTATGCAATCAATGTGACCTAACCTATGGTCAATCTAGGGTCATTCATACCTTATAAGTGATATTTGAATCATTGAAACATCATTCGCTTCTGTTGAACAATGATCTTGAAGTACATGAAGCTTAACATCTTGAAGTACTTTGAAGCTTGAACTTAAAGTACTTGTAAGTTGTGTTTTAACTTGAGAAGATTATTTAAGGTTTGAGTTTCAAAGTAAAGCACATTATCTTGACATAGTTGAAACTTAAAAGCTTGATCTATCACATGATGTTGTACTTGGACCTCTTATTCTTGCACTTGAAGTTCTTGAAGTAAAGACCTTTTTTCTTATACTTGAATGTAGAGCTTGATCTTGAATATGAAGATGAGCTACACAAGATACAGATTCCAAGAAGTTTTGGCACTACAAAATTTAACAATCATAGGAGCTAGATAGAATAGCATTTACAAAATGCCCATCATTGTAAGCTTCCTAGGGCACATTGTTAAGCTTGTGTCCACCCTTAATCTAGTGGGCTAACCCAAACCATTGGATCTCCACTTATATCAGTAATACCCATTGGGCTAACCCAAAACATTGGGCCCCTATTGATGATGATACTTTCCACCGTCCTTGCAGGGGACCCCGCCTTAGGATATAAAATATGCTAGTACCTTGAATAGGTTATGATAGTCTAACATGGACCATTCCATATAGACTTCTATATGCCTAGCATGGCGTATCGTTCAGCCCTTACTCTTGCAAGTAGCACACCAGTTATGGCCGATCATCGCCTGTTATATCTGATAATCATGCTAGTATACTTAGCCTAGTAGAATACACTGAGAATATGCTTAACATAACATTATGATACATACCTATACGCATCATTTGTATGCCTGTTATGAGGAGTGTTTGATCATAGCATACACGGTACGCGCAAGAGTGATACATGACTGGATGGTGTGACTCATGCATTTCGCATTCCATGTGACATGATTCACTGTACGCCCTAGCAACATCAGGGCCCCAGCCTCCACATGCACATCGTGGATGGCCAGATTGGATATCAAAAATTCTTAGTTCTAGCACTATGGGCACATAGGATGTCTTTGAGTGAAAGTTTGAGAACTTTTTGGTACCAGGAGATGCTCCAATGTCTAGACTGAGTGGATACATGAGCACACGAGTACCGAATACTAGTAGGCCACATCTCCCACTTTGTCGTGGTCAGTTGGAAGGGTGTATGGTCTTATCCGCCTGAGTTAGAGGGTTGTAAGCTAGACTGAGTTTGATCAGCTCACAAATAGATCCGCTATCGATGAGTCGGGTAGGTATTGGCAGACTACTGGTCAGTCGGATAGTGTGGTCTCTTCCACTTGCTGGGTTGTACGGTTAGGGATACGACAATCAGTGTGGAGTGTACTAGACCCCGATGATATCCCAAAGAGGAAATGTATTGATATATGTACTTGATGAGGACTGGCATGCTTGCGTTACATCTCGCATATGACATTTAGCTATGTAGGCCTTGCACACATGGCCTTGGTATGGCCGATAACATTTATGCCTTGCATCGCATAGCCTTGGTATGGCTGATAGTATTCATGGACTTACTAGCATATTTTCGCATTACTCTGATATTGCATCCTTAACACCTACCTTGCGCACACACTTACACTAGCCTCTATACTTTTCATAAGCTTCTGCACGACCGTTATGTGTAAGTGGCGTTGGATCGCAGCAGCACTGAGGCAGGAGTGTGTGATAGATTATTTTGGAGCTTTTTTATCATCTTGTATTTTCCTTTCTGCATTGTACTCAAATGTTTCATTATAGTGGATATGTGGTGATGTTGTTTTGTGACTTGGTTATGCTCTATTAAAAAAAATCATATTGAAAATCCTCCTAGTAGGATCACAGGATCGGAATATGGCATATGGGTGTCGGGAGCCGAGAATGGGGCATTCGGAGGTTGTCATCCCCGAATTCGGTGATCGGGAATTCTGTGAGCCCAATTTCTGAGTTTAGGGCGTGACAGAAGTTGGTATCAGAGCATAACTTGGGAATACCTAAGGATCACATCACATATCTGCTATGAACTTAGAATGATAGGTTCCAAGTTTGAATAACTTAGCGATTTTTTGATATAGACCCTTAACGTCTTTGCCTTCGAGAGTCCTCAAGGCTGATAGGCCCCTTGTTCCTTCCTGTAGGACATGCCGCCTAGGTGAGTGACCCGAGCGACTCCCGCTCCCCCATCTGAGTCTAGCGCAGCTCTAATAGTGCCCGTGAGTGCAGATCAGCTGCGAAAGATGTTACAGGCGATGACCACTATCCTTCAGGGGCAAGGCAAGCGTCCCGCTGTTACGCCAGTCGAGGTAGAGCAGGAGTGCCAAGCACCATTCTTTGAGACTTCTGACTACAAGATCCCCCACGCTTCTAGGGTGAGCCACACCAGACTACAACAGAGCGATAACGCTTCGAGGTGGAAAAGTATTTGACCCCATGAGATGTACGACCTAGCAGCGGGTCTTGTTTACTGTATTTCTTCTCTAGGGTGAGGCTAAGCACTGATGGGCATCAGTCGCCTGAGCGGTAGCAGCCGATTTTGAGTGGACATGGGAGGACTTTGTAGACCAGTTCGACCGAAAGTTCTTTCTGGAGCATGTTCGACAGCAGCGCGCATTAGAGTTTGAGACTCTAGTCTAGGGGGACATGTCTATGTCGCAGTATAAGGCACGTTTCATCTTGCTATCGAGGTTCGCGAAATATCTTGTTGATGATGAGGGGCAGAAGGCCCGCCGTTTCGAGAACAGCTTACGCTCTAGCCTCAGGAGCCGTGTTGTCAGACATATGCTCCCGACATTTGAGCAGATAGTGTAGAGGGCATAAGTTTACAAGGCAGATTGGGCTGATTCACAGAGAGTTCATGACCGCAGAGGAGACCAGAAGAGGAAGGCATCCTCCGATAGCTCCTAGCAGCAGCAGCATCGTCCACATCAATGATGCATGACTCGCCTAGCAATCCGAGCACCCTTATCACCACCTCGGAGACCGTTCCCAGGTACTTACTTTGGATGCAGTAGGATAGGACATCGTAGGCACGAGTGTCACCATCCGCAGCAGCAGCAGTCGAGGGCACCGTAATAGCCTCCATGGCAATAGCAGCAACCATAGCACTAGCCTCTGAGACCTTCCCCGCAACAGTAGAGGCAGTAGATTAGGCCACCGCAATGACAGTAGTAGTAGCAAGGACCTCGGAGGGGATGTGCACCTCCTCAGTAGGCCTAGGGCAGATTTTATGTTGTCCAGCAGGACCTTCAATCATCAGGAGGGGTCGTAGAGGGTACTCTCCGTGTTTTTACATGCAATACATGTGTGTTGTCTGACTCTGGTGCATCGTATTCCTTTGTGGCAAAGGATTTCTACCGATTGACTGGTTTACCATTAGATTCTGATCATGAGGGGTTGTGTAATGACCTGAAAAATTTCATGTAAAGACCCGAGTACTACCTCAAATTCTTTAGAAGTTAAATGTGGGTTAACTAGCGCTAAACTCGATTACTTGTGAAATTAACCCCAGTCCCTTTAAATTCGATATGTAAGACCCAAAACTTGTAGAATCATTGGCGCTACGTTACCCTGAAATCTAGGATTCAACGCTAAATTCAGTTGCTCTCGGGAGTACTTGAAAACTTTGTATCGGACCTGGACCATGCGTCGAAAGTCTGATAGCGATGATCTTAGACAATTATGATCACCTTGTTAGGCTTGACAATCACCTCAAAAATCAAGTCTAGATGATGTCCTGAGACGATTTGCTTGAGTCCGGAGTAAAGAGTGTGAGAAAGGTGAGAAATTAAATATGAATTTATGAAATCTCAGTCGTGTCGCTTGCGCGCCGATTTTAAGCATTCTAACCGTTGGATTCTGACCCAAATTCACCCTCGGATCAGGAAAGATGGCCCACACATGTCAAAATGCTTGTGGCCCTGATCGAGTTTCGGTGATCGTTGAATTGAAATTAGTTTACCATGAGCAATCTGGAAACCTGATTGGACTGAAAATTTAACTTGCTTAAGATCCAATATTAGTGAGCTTAAGTCCGACCACACTCAGAAAAAGGACCTCTAGAAGCACTCCATTGGATCAAAATAGACCCGATTTGGTTATAACCTAAGTATAGCTTGGCCTTGGGGCTATTTCCATCAATTTTAGGCCTATATAAAGACCTTAAACCCTCACTCTCACATTCCATACGAATTTTTTAAACCCTAGCTAAGAGAGAGAGAGAGAGAGATAGAGAGTGAGAGAGAAGTTGGTGAATCATCTTGAGATTCTTCCCTGTTACTCTGCGTACCTAAACCATCGCATCTGAATCGTTATTCCGGCGATTCTAAGTTCATTCTTGGGTAAGTCAATCAAACCCTAGCCTGTTTTGGAGCTTAGAATAGTCTAAGTGTTGATGTAGCTCATTTCATTCATGCCTTAGGTTACCTATTCGCCGTTGACGAAGACTTATCGTCTGAATCAGATCTGTTGCACACTTTCTGGTTTAAGGTGTGGACTATATTCGTATAGGTTATGGTTTTCAAGGCTTTCAAAGTCGGTTGATGGTTTATTATTGTTGTGGGTGAAATTTCACAGGTCAAATGTGATGTTTATATTGCGTTCCTGATATATATGAGCTATATTGAGATTTGTGTATTCCATGTATAAGTAGAAAGTATCGTATACGTATGAAATATGAGCATGTGTTTCCCATGATTAATTGTCGTGTATTCATGTTAGTTGTACGTGTGTCAACTCCTTGGTGAAAGGAATTGTCCAAATGTGTGTTATCACCAACATACGTCATGTATGTTGGAATATGTAGTCTAAGTGTTTGTAGAAATGTCTGAATGATCAAGTGTGTAATATATTATCCTGTTTACGGGCATTGAGAAGAGATTCTCAACTCTCTTATTGATGTGTATGATTTTCGACATGCAATTTACATTCTTTTTTGTTTAAATTCAGGCACTACTCAGGTGTGAATTCATATTAAGTTGAAATACATCAAATGCTCACATGCTTGTATGATTGGAATTGTTGTTCTTTTACTGTTTTGAATTGCTAGTATTAATATCTGTTATAATTGAAGGTGTGGGACTATGAAATAGTCCAGGCAATCGGTAATAAACTTTGAGTTCGTGGCTGAGGTTGTTCGTCACGCAGGACGTGTTTGACGAACCCGAGTCGTATTAGGGTTGTCGACAGTGGTTTGGCCACACGAAGTGTTTGCGCATTTCATGTCGTTCAACTCAACGTGCGCTTGTGCTAGTCAAACTCGTCAAGTAACCCGACTGTCCCGATGGATGTTCACCATGTATGGACGCTACTGTTTGAATCTAGGGTACCAAACTTACCAATGCATTCCCGTTAACCATTGTACCTTGATCCGTTAAGACTCATGAGTCGGGCATGGTGGTATGGGACATCGTGGTCGAGCTGTCGGCCTACGTTGGGGTGACAAGCCTCCCCGTAGTGACCAGTGAGCACACCAAACTCGTGAGCCGATTATGGTGGTATGGGACACTATATTCGCGCTGTCGGCCTACATTGATTGGTGACGAGCCCTTTATAGTGCCCTCGAGCATACCTTGATACTGCATTGAGGTGATGAGCCTTAGTGTAGCAACTAAGGTATGACTAGGCATGCATTGATTGGTGACGAGCCCTTTGCAGCAACCTAGAACCATATGATCGTATGAGATTGTCTAGGACTGACCACCCTATAATGGATCACTATGTGGAAATCGATATAAGGAAGGTACCTTGGCTTCCCAATCCTGATGTATGAAAAGGACCAATAACAACTTAATCATGTTCATGCACCGCATTGCATGTGCTTTGGCATCATGGGGCACTGAAGGAGGTTGTCATGCGTACCGTAAGATGAAGACGCTAAGGGAGTGCAGGCAAGAGCATGCATCATTTCTACATACATCCTTGCATTAACAAGAGCAATTTGGATATGTTTAATTGTATTGCTTTATGATTACTGCATGATTGAATTAATAACATGTTAACTTTTACTGTATTGTTCCACTAAGTTGATCATGCACTCCCACATTCTGGGATGGTGTTTTAACACCAACCAGACTCTGTCTTCGATGCAGATGATGATGCGACCCCCGAGGCAGAGCAAGAGTATGAGGATGACGAGGACGCGTTTTCTTTTATGCAATTCTCAGGCGGGTTCATGTGAGCTATGCCTTGAGCTACGGGGATTCTGGGTTTCTTTTGTAATGGATGATTTCATTTTGATACTTATATTTTGAAATAAACACTTGTAATTATGACCTGACAGAGCATATATATCTCAGGGACTTATATAGATATACATATATGTTTCTTCAGTCTTCCGCTTGCAGATTTCACCTATCCCTGGATTATGTTTGCAGTTTGGCTTAATCTACTCTATGTTTTATGCACTCATATAGACAACATACATCAATCATTGCATATGTTTCATAAGTGATGTTTTGAAACTCAGGAGCTGAGTTATGCTCGACCCCCGAATTTCAGGGCGTTACAGGTTGACCGTGTCGACGCCCTTGGGGAAGACAGCAGTGCTGGGCCGATTTTGTTCATCTTGCCCTATTCTGGTTGGGGATATCTTTTTACCTGTCAATCTCTTTACATTGCCGATGTCCGAGTTTGATGTTATTCTTGGCATGGATTGGCTCGCCGAGTATCACGCCATATTAGATTGCTCCGCGAGGACAGTCAAGTTTCGTATACCTAGTGCGCCGCAGTTCCAGTTTATAGCCAAGCTCAGAGGAGAGCAGCTTTCCTACCCGTTGTCATTTGCTATTGAGGAGTCAGTTGCTTTGAGTATTGACCAATTGTCGGTCTTTTGTGGTTTTCCCGATGTGTTCCAAGAGATTCTGGGGTTACCACCTTGTGGGCACACCGAGTTCCAGATTGATCTCGTGTCCAATACCGTGCCTATTTCAAAGGCCCCGTATTGTATGGTACCGTTGGAATTGTGAGAACTGTAGAAGTAGTTGGATGAGTTACGTGAATTAGGCTTTATCTGTCCCAGCAGTTCACCGTGGGGAGCATCAGTACTCTTCATGAGGAGGAAGGATGACTTGTTGAGGCTTTACGTGGATTACCACGAGCTCAACAAGGTCACGATTAAGAACAAGTACCCGCTCTCGAGGATTGATGATTTGTTTGATCAACTGCAAGAGGTGCAGTTATTTTTAAAATTAGACTTGCAGTCTGGTTATCATTAGGTTTGGGTCCGAGAGGAGGATATCCTAAAGACAGCCTTTTGGATACAATATGGTCATTTTGAGTTCCAGGTCATGTCCTTCGGACTGACCAATGCACCCATAGTATTCATGCAGTTGATGAACGAGGTCTTCCATCCATATCTCAATCAGTTTTTTATGGTATTCATCAATGACATTCAGATATATTCGAGAACCCATGAGGAGCATGAGCAACATTTGGAGATTACCTTGCAGACCCTCCGCGCACATCAGCTCTCTGTGAAGCTGGATAAGTGCGAGTTCTTGTAGGAGGAGGTGAAGTTCCTTGGTCACGTGGTGACGAGGCAGGGCTTCGCAGTGGACCCCTCGAAGATTGATGTCATGTGTCAGTGGGTCCGACCCATAAACGCATCCAAGATCCACAGTTTCCTTAGTTTGGCGGGCTACTACCGACGTTTCATTGAGGGATTCTCCCATATTGCAGCCCCATTGACCAGGTTGACCCAGAAGGACGCTAAGTTCATTTGGAGTGACTCCTGTGAGTGAGAATTCACAGAGTTGAAGGACTGTCTGACGTTCGCACAAGTCCTCACTCTTCCCTATGGGAGTGAAGGATTCATGGTCTTTACCGATGCTTTGCATATTGGATTGGGTGTTGTCCTGATGCAGCATGAGAAGCCTGTGACCTTTGCGTCTCGCCAGCTCAAGCAGAACTACCACACATATGATTTAGAGTTGGCTGCAGTTGTCTTCGCACTGAAGGTGTGGAGGCACTATCTTTATGAGGTTAGGTTCAAGCTCTTCTCTGACCATAAGAGCTTGAAGTATCTCTTCTCTTAGTTGGAGTTGAATATGAGGTAGAGATGCTGGATGGAGCTCCTAAAGGACTACAATTTCGATCTTCAGTACCATCCCGGTAAGGTGAACGTGGTGGTGGATGCTCTCAGTCGTCAGCCACGGGGCCTGGTGGCACAGATGATGGTCCAGGAGTGGAGGATGCTCGAGGATATAGCAGAGTACAACTTCGAGTTTAGTCTGCAGTCTACCATTATTCAGTAATCAAGCCTATCAATTCAACCCTCTCTTATCGCAAGGGTGATCGAGGCTCAGCAAAAAAACGAGTCGTTACAGGGTTACCGTGCAGAGGCTGCATCCGAGGAGCAGTCAGATTAGCAGATTGGTTCCAATGGTGGACTTCATTTCAGAGGTTAATTGTGTGTTCTAGACGTTCTAAAGTTGTGCAGAGATCTGATGACTAAGGCACACTGATCAAGGCTTACTATTCACCCATGCTCCACGAAGATGTATCCTGACATGAGGAGGCAGTATTTTTGGGCAGGGATGAAGCACCAGATCGCTAGTTTTGTGGCCGAGTATGACACATGTCAGCATATCAAGGCCGATCATCAGAGACCCCCATATCCATTGTAGCTGTTGAGTGTCCCGATGTGGAAGTAGGAGTACGTATCTACAGATTTTATCATAGGTTTGCCGAGGACTCAGCGTGGTCACGACGCTATCTGTATTGTTGTCGATCGTCTGATGAAGTCAACACATTTTCTTGTGATTCGTGCGACCTGGCCTTTGGACTGACTTACCAGATTATTCATCGAGGAGATTATGAGACTGCAAGGTGTTCCAGTTTTAATCATTTCTGACTGAGACAGGAGGTTCACATCTCAATTTTGGAGGAGCTTTTAGAGAGCGATGGGGTCTATTTTGTAGCTCAGCACCGCGTGTCATTCGCAGACCGATGGGCAGACGAAGAGGGCCACCAAATCCTTGAGGATATGCTCAGAGTTTGTGTGATTGACTTTATGGGTAGCTCGGATGAGCATCTACGATTGGCTAAGTTTGTATACAACAACAGCTGTCAGGTGACCATTGACATGACTCCTTTCAAGGCATTACATGACAGACCATGCAGAACACCGAGTTGTTGGAACGAGGATGGAGAGCAGCATCTCCTAGGTCCCGAGCTAGTGCAGTGGACATCAGAGGCATCGAAATCATCAGGAAAAGGATGCGCATAACTTAAAGCCAGCAGAAGAGTTTTGTTGATCGTCAGCATCATCCCTTAGAGTTTGTCGTTGGAGACCATGTGTATCTCAAGGTCTCACCCATGAAGGGTATGTTTATTTTGGAGCGAAGGGCAAGCTTACCCCGAGATTCTTAGGACCTTTTGAGATCACTGAGTGCGTTGGTGTCGTGGCCTATTTGTTTGCCTTGCCATCTCATGTTTCGACCAAGAAACAAAAACATCCAATTTGGGGAATTATCTTATTTGAGCATAACAAAGAAAGTATATGAAGAACAATCATTGCTTTATTAATATTGAGTTTATTTACATCCTTTAATATCCCTTGATTCTAAGATAGATTATTTAAAATACATAAATTGACAAAGTTCGAATGTCAAGTCTCAAATTCGATAACATTTTGACTTGTGCTTCGGTCATCTCCTTAGGAGGAATGTTGTGTTGATTTGATCATTCGATCTTTTCCCTTTTGAACTTGTCCCGCGTGCAAAAGGAAAACTTAGAGCAACGAAAATTGAACTAGACGATTTCGGTAGCGCCTTGGCCCTTTTAGTAACTGGCCATATAATAGCCTGGTTGCACGACCCACGCAACAAGTTGTTGGTTACGCAGCCCGCTCAACCAATTACTACTCTCCCTCCTCACCTTCAGTCTTCCTTCAGAGCTCTGCTCCTCTTCTGAAATTCTTCTCTCTCAAATGAGAGGGGGAGTGGGGTATTTATAGGCCTCCACACGTGCGAACCCTCAATCTTTATGCCACAGGACCCACCTTGTATCAGATCTGACTATTCAAAATAAACTATCTTTGATCTTAATTGCATGACCCGTATAATGGAGGAAATCAGTTGTGCGACTCGCGCAACCACTACATAAGATACTTGATATTTTTCTTTCTTTCTCATTTCTTCATTCTTGTTTACTTTCTGATCTTCCACCCCTTCAATCTTTCTTCATTATTTCTATGCTCCAACATTTGCCTCCTTGATCCTTTCTTTGTTTATTGGAATCAAAGAATTAGGATCAATTTTTAATTTCTGATCTTTGAACACGTTGCGCGACCTGCACAATGGACACCCGAGTTCTGTACTCAGCCCCCACCCTTTATAAATAGCAGTGCTCACTTTACTTTCTCACTTCTCATTTCTTGCAGTGCAACTCTATCCCACACAACTAAACTTGATTGCGGGACCCGCGTAACAGACTCTGGTTGCGCGACCCGCACAACCGACCCTTGGTCATTTTCCAGACTTAGTTTTTCTTCAACTTGACTTATTTTCATGTACTTACTTTTTCTCAACCCAATTTTTCAGGACTTAACTTCTCTCATCATGGACCGTACAAAGAGTACTTTCATCGTTGTTGATCCTCCTACGGCTCATCCTTCACACCAAGAACTACCAAACCCACCACCTTCTCAGGCCAAAGAATCTCCCTCATCTCCAGGTCAACCTTCGTAAAAGCGCTTTAAGACAACCGCTACACACCCTGCCTCTATCAAGGAGACAATGCTCCCCACTTTCGACATCACCGAACGCATTAACACGCTTTCATCCCCCATCCACAAAGCCATCGCATGGGGCGATCTTGAAAGACCTCCCAAACATCGTCATGAATACAACTGGGAACAATGGTTGAAATCAACAGCACATCACCAGACCATCAGCCAGTAACCTCCCGCCAAGGAAGACACTTCGCCCCCTTCCCGACCGAATAATACTTGCCGGAATAAGGCCCAAGAATTTCAGGATAAAATTAAGGAACACAACCGAAAGAAATTGCATAATTCTTAGGAGTCAGTTCGTGCGATTGAAGGTGTCATAAATTTTGACAACACTTACAAGCAAGGCATCATAGTGATTCCAGTCAGTCTTCATCGCCATCAGTCCATGCAGAACTGTGAGCCTAGTGATTGAAAAGGCCAAGCTATATGTCCTAAGGGGGGGGGGGGGGGCGAGAGTGAATAGGACTATGCCAAATTTAAGCTTTAACAACAGAATAAAGGAATATGATAGCCAAATAAAGGAAATCAATTCACAAAGCAAGAATAAAAAGCAGCCTCAATAATCAAGTATTGAGAGAGTGATACAAATGTTGTTATAAGGACAACCATACACCATAAAAATCAAGGGTTTATGACAGGACAACCTTATTTCTAGAAAGTTCTTTGTATCAAAAATTCAAACTAAAGAGGAATAAATAAATAGCAAGGAATAGAAATATTAAACTATTACAACATTCCCCATAATGCTTGAAATGTAAATATTACAACATTCACATCCACACATACATCTCACAACTTTGAATGATAAAAGATAGAAAATAAATCACACATCCACAAAACACAGAGTTATGGTGGTTCACCTGTGTGTTCACCAACTGTTAAACAACAGCCACATAACTTGCTACTCTACTCCTAATATCCTCACTCAGTGGGTATCAGCGTTCACTATGAAAATAGGTTTCTCAGGTTCACCTAAAACCTTCACAATTGAGTCTTGTAAATGGGCTTACACAATTCAAAAAATCCCACTTCTGAGTTTTCAGGCTCTCCTCAGATAACCAACAAATTGAGATTTTCCTGGCTTAATCTCAAACAAAACCAAAAGAATGAAATTTACAATAAAGTAAAATACTTGGATTTCTCCTTTTGTTAAGGCCCGGAAGAACCAAATCGGAGTAGAAGTTCGAATAGAAGTTCAATGTCCAATACTCACTTAAGAAATGGTTTTAGATTCTAGATTGATTTTAAATTAAACCAGTTGGGCTAGCTATGTTTGATTTTGATTCCAAGAAGAAGGAATATCACAATTCCTCTTTTCAATTCAGATTGGAATATAGAAATAAAATTAAATCAATAAAGCTAACAAAAGAGAATATTAAATATGCACAAATTAGCTTAAAAATAAACACAAACTAATCTCACAGTGATGCCTTGATTTTACTTGAATTGGGTTATGAAACTCTGAAATTCGTCATCTATTTATAGTTGCAAAAACTCGTCTATGACTTGTCCTGAGGACAATACGACTGGTCATAAGACGAACTGCATTTTGAAATTTTGAGCGCGATTGGATAAAACCATTCCACGACTGGTTGTAGGCTATTCACCACCGGTCGTGAGCCCTCCACAACTGGTCGTGACCAACCCGCGACTGGTCTTGAGGCACCAGGTTTTTTTGCTATAGTTTGAGTCATAGAACCAGGACTGGTTGTAGGACAAGTCACGTACCGTTTACACGACCAGTCGAGAAGACTCCAGGACTGGTCGTAGCTCAACCAAAAAATTCCAAAATATTGCAATAACTCAGGACTGGTCTTGGAATTTCGTGAACTGGTCGAGCGAGTGCTAGGACTAGTCGAACAGGGTCCAAGACTAGTCTTAGAATAGTCCAAATACTTATAAAAAGATTCAATTTGAATTATGTATACAAAATGACCTACCTTGAGGTCAATCTAAGGTCATTCATACCTTAAATGTGAAGAATGAACATTAAATCTTCATAAGATAGTTGACCTTTGAAGATTGTAAAACTTGGGACCTCTATACTTGATGTAGCATTAAACTTGAGATCTTCTAGAGCTTGAATTACACTTCATTTCGAGTTGTACACTAACTTAAGTCTTTGAACAAGATCACTTGTTTCGTTGTAGCTTGTATTTGCATTTCTTAAAATGGTTTGAAGCAAATCTTCGTTCTTGACTTAAAGCAACGTGTTTAGAGAGGTGATGCAATGTCTTGATCATATATACCAATGAGTTACAAAAGCATAGATTGCACAAGACAAAGATTGATGTTTTGGCACCATAAAATTTAACAACCAAAGGAGCATAAAACCATAGCACTTACAATCTCCCCCTTTATCAAATTTGTGACAAAACATACTCAACAATAATATCACCAATACACATTCAAAGAATCATGTATGCACTAGTTATAAGAGAAAACCAGTTACAACCTGGTTAAAGAATCATGCACTTATGTATCATCGACTAGCACATAACATTATGAACTAGGCATAACATAGGCAAAACATCTCCTCACATACTCCCCCTGAGTAGCTCACACATATATCCCCAAAAAAAATTATATGCTACCCAGAATCCATATCCATGCCATAAGCAATCAATCCAATTATTTCTCCCCCCTTTTGGCACAATATGACAAAGGAATAAGAAGAAAAAATGGAAAAGGAGAAGAAACCGGAGTAATAAAGGATTAACTAGACAAGATAAAGTAAATTAAAGTCCATATACCATTAACTAGTATAAATAAAAGTTAGTAAACCAAATAAAGTGCACAAACTAACACAAGTAGACGTAAAGTTAATACATACCATAGAGAAAAGCAATTAATCAGATCCTTAAGAAGGCGCAGGAATGGTAGGATCAAGTTGATGACCTTTGTTTAAGCTCCCAAGATACTTGTGCATATATTTAAACCGTAAATCATGGGCCACATTCATCTTCTCAAATCCAAACAAGCTAAGTACATGCATTTCCTGCTGCGATGTATTCAGCCTCAGCAGTTGAGAGAGATACAGAACTTTGCTTATTACTAAACCAAGAAACCAAACAATTTTCAATATAGAAACAACTACCACTGGTTGATTTCCTGTCATCAATATTACCAACCCAATTAGCATCTGAGTACCCAACTAGTTGAACACTAGTATCATATGGATACCAGAGACCCAATTTAGCAGTACTTGCGACATGTCGCATAATCCTCTTAACAGCTATTAAATGTAACTCTTTAGGATCAGATTGACATTTAGCGCAAATACCAACACTTAAAGCAATATCAGGTCTACTAGCAATTAAATAAAGTAAACTGCCAATCATACTACGATATAATTTAAGATCCACATTTTTACCTGTAGAGTTCTTTGAGAGTCTTAAAGTTGTACTCATATGAGTATCAAAATTCTTACCGTTCTCAAATTTTAACTTTTTAATCAAGTTCAGAGCATATTTGGTCTTAGAAATGAAAATACCATCAGGTTGTTGTTTTATTTGCAACCTTAGGAAATAATTCAATTCCCCAACCATGCTCATTTTGAATTTAGATTTTATTAAATCTGCAAACTCAACAGTCATGTCATTATGGGTAGATCCATAAATAATATCATCAACATAGATCTGCACTATTAAGATATGATTGTTATGTTTCTTAACAAATAAAGTTTTATCAACACTTCCCATTAGAAAATTATGACTTAGTAAAAACTTAGTCAATTTTTCGTACCATGCCCTAGGAGCTTGTTTCAAACCGTAGAGAGCCTTTTTTAGGCGATAGACATGATCAACATTCTTAGGGTCTTCAAAGCCCGTTGGTTGTTCAACATAAACTTCTTCATGCAGATCGCCATTTAAGAAGGCACTCTTTACATCCATTTGATAAATTTTAAATTTTCTAAAGCAAGCAATGGATATAAATAGTCTGATTGATTCAAGACGAGCTACTAGGGCAAAGGTTTCATCATAATCGATGCCTTCAATTTGAGTGTACCCTTGTACAACCAGTCTAGCCATGTTGCGAATTATATTACCAAGTTCATCAGACTTATTTTTGAAAATCCACTTAGTTTCGATAATATGTTTATCTTTAGGTCTAGGAACAAGATAGCAAACATCATTTCTCACAAATTGATTAAGTTCTTCTTGCATTGCTATTATCCAGCTTTCATCAGTAAGAGCTTCTTTTATGTTATCCGGTTCTATCTGGGATGTAAAGCACATGTAATTACATATGTCTTCTAGTTGTCTACGAGTCCATACACTAGTGAGAGGGTTTCGAAGAATCTGAGTGGTTGGATGATCATTAACAGTCCTTAGTTCAGAGTCAGTTTGATTTGATGAAGTATCGGGTTTGTTAATTAAAAGAACTTCATCATTATTTGAACTTGGGGTAGGTGTATTCAAGTGATCACCTATGACCACATTAATAGATTCTTGAATCACACCAGTCCTCCTGTTCAGTACGCGATATGCGCGGCTGTTTAAAGAATATCCTAAAAAGATCACTTCATCACTTTTAGTGTCAAACTTTCCTAGATTTTCACGGTTATATAAAATATAGCACTTGCTGTCAAAAACTTGAAAGTATTTGACAGTAGGCTTCTTATCGAACCACATTTCATAAGCAGTTTTATTATTAGATTTTCTCGAATAAACCCGGTTGATTGTATAACAGGCAGTATTTACGGCTCCAGCCTAAAGATTTTTAGATAGCTTCATACTATTCAACATTACATTAGCCATTTCTTGAAGCACTCTATTTTTCCTTTCCACAGTTCCATTTTGTTGTGGTGTTTTGGGTGTAAAAAATTCATGCGATATTCCCTGATCGCTACAAAGTTTCTCAAAACTGCTATTCTCAAATTCAGATCCATGATCACTATATCTTACAGACTTGAGAACATTTTTTCCATTTGTATCCGTTTAAGAACTCTTTTTACTTCATTAAGGGTTTTTAATTTATCCCTTAAGAAAGCTACCCAAGTGAATATGGTAAAATCATCCACAATTACCAAAATGTATTTTTTGCCACCTCGACTCTCCATCCTGGTAGGTCCTATAAGATCCATATGGAGAAGCTCGAGTGGTCTTGATGTGCATTCGAGTTCACCTTCTTGTGAGAGCTCCTTGATTGATTGCCAAACTGGCATTCACCACATATTTTGTCTATTTTTTGTAATTTAGAAAGACCTCTTATTAGTTCTCTTTTGCTCAGTCTCTACAAATTACGGTAGTGTACATGTCCAAGACGTTTATGCCACAAATCAGTCTCATCGGTATGGACCATGTAACACGATTGACTAGATGAGCTAGATTCACTAACAATATAGCAGTTTTTAGAAGTTCTATAACCAGTTAATATTACTGAACCCTTATTATTTAGAATTTCACAACCTTGGTTAGAAAATTTTATACTATGATTGTTATCGCATATTTAACATATGCTTAACAAATTGTGTTTTAACCCTTCAATGTATAAGACATTTTTAAACAAAGGGAGGTTATAGAGTTGAATCGTATCTTGGCCAATAATCTTGCAATTGCTGCCATCAGCGAATGTGACTAACCCATCAGCCATATCTTTAAGATCGGTGAATAGACCTTTATCACCAGTCATATGCCTTGAGCATCCACTATCTAGGTACCACTTTGAATGGCTTGTAGCTTTGAAAGCAGTATGAGCAACCAAGCAGATAACCTTAGGAACCCATTTTCATAACTGTTTTGGGTTTAAGAGTATAGTGGGTCTTCTTTTGTTTGTAGTTGTTGTAAGAGTGACCTACTGGGTTAGATTTTAAAATCTCCTTAAGTAGATCAACTATTTTTTCAGCTAAAGGGTTTCGGTTAAGATTTTTATAATTGATATAGATGTTCTTGGGTTTTTGAAAAGTTTTAGTATTTTTATAAAAGTTTTGGTTAGTACTTGTCCCTTTTGAGTTTAAAGTCTCTCCTTTCACAAACTTAGGAGGAGTATTCTTTTATTTAAGAGGAATATTTTTATCATAGCCCAAACCGGATCGATCGCCAAATTTTCTTGATCCGGATAAAAGTTTTTCTAACATTGGATCACCTTGGGCATATCTCCATGTATCCTTTAAAATCAAAAGAGAAGAAACTTCAAATTTAAGTTTATCATTTTCAGATTTAAGATTTTTAATCTAGGAAGTTTTGAATTCTAAATCGCATTTGCATTTTTCAAAACAATATGAAATATAAGATTTTTCTAAGACAGGAGAATCAAAGTTTTCTTTATGTTTTAAATACTTTTCTTTTTGAAGTTTTAGTTTTATAGCAATTTTACAACTTCCCTTGTATAGGGCATTGTAAGCATCTTGAAGATCTTCTTCATTTTCATGATTACTATTCAGATTTTCTTCACTAGTTAAATCATCCTGATCTGAAAAAGTGAACTTAGCTAGAGTCATAAGGGCTTTAACTTCATTGCTCGACTCGGTTTCAGAGTATTCTGATTCAGAAGAGGCTTCAGCTACAAGATTCACCCCAGGTAGCCAACATACTCTTCTTTTGGGCTTGTCCTTTTTAGGACACTTGTTTGCTAAATGCCCATATTCTTGGCAGTTGTAATATTGACTATCTTTCAAAGATTTCCAAGTTTTATTTTAGATTTAGATCTCTTCTTATAAAATGATTTTTGAAAATCAACCCTCTTTTTACTTGTGAAAATCTTGTAAAACTTTTTTGCTAAAAGAGCCATATCATCTTCAGAATTTTCTAAATCAGAATTTTCTTGTAAAACATTCTTAAAAGACTTAAGGGCAATAAATTTACCTTTGGGAGCTTTAAAATTTAATTCATAGGTTTGTAAAGACCCAACTAGTTCTTCTACCCTTATATTGTCCGTATCACGAAGTTCCCAGATCGCGGTAACTTTTGAGTTGAACCGTTCAGGTAGTGAGCGTAGTATCTTTGCACACACTTTACTTTCTGTGATTTTATCGTCAAGACCCCACATAGAGTTCACAATGCCATTTAATCTGGTATAAAAGTCCATAAACATTTCATTTTCCTCCATATGTATTTCCTCAAATTTAGTTGTGAGGAGTTGGACTTTAGATTTTTTGACAATTGATGTTCCCTCATGTGTCATTTCTAAAATATCCCAAGCTTGCTTTGCAGTATCACAGGATATAATTCTTTTGAATTCATCCGGTGATAGTGCACAAGTGATTGCATTTAGTGCTTTTGAATTAACACTACTCTCACTTTTCTGAAGTGTGGTATAAGAAAAATAAGGTGAGATTTTCATAGATTTGGATCTATCGATACCAGTTACTTCAATGGTAGGAGGGGTCCATTCAATCACTGTGGCTTGCCACATGCTCTCATCCACGAATTTAAGGAAAATCCTCATCCTCACTTTTCAATAGGCAGAATTGGAGCCATCAAATGATGGAGGCCTAGTCACTGAAAGGCTATCAAAATTTGACATCTTATAAATAACTTAGATTGATTAGCTCCGGAAAAAAAAATCCAAATATAAAGAATTAAAACGAGCTATTAGGCTCTGATACCACTTGAAAAGGCCAAGCTATATGTCCTAAAGGGAGGGGAGGGGAGGGGGGGGGGGGGGGGGAGTGAATAGGACTATGCCAAATTTAAGCTTTAACAGCGGAATAAAAGAATATGATGGCCAAATAAAGCAAATCAATTCACAACGCAGAAATAGAAAGTAACCTCAATAATCAAGTATTGAGAGATTAATACAAATATTGTTCTAAGGACAACCTTACACCATAAAAACCAAGGGTTTATGACATGACAACCTTATTTCTAGAAAGTTCTTTGTATCAAAACTTCAAACTGAAGAGGAATAAATAAATAGCAAGGAATAGAAATATTAAACTATTACAACATTCCCCACAATGCTTGAAATGCAAATATTACAACATTCACATCCACACATACATCCCACAACTTTGAATGATAAAAGATAGAAAATAAATCACACATCCACAAAACACAAAGAGTTATAGTGGTTCGCTTGTGTGTTCACCAACTGTTAAACAATAGCCACATAGCTTGCTACTCCAATCCTAATATCCTCACTCAGTGGATATCAACATTCACTATGAAAATAGGTTTCTCAGGTTCACCTAAAACCTTCACAATTGTGTCTTTCAAATGAGCTTGCACAATTCAAAAAACCCCACTTTTGAGTTTTCTGCCTCTCCTCAGATAACCAACAAATTGAGATTTTTCTAGCTTAATCTCAAATAAAACTAAAAGAATGAAATTTACAATAAAGTAAAATACCTAGATTTCTCCTTTTGTTGTGGCCTGGAAGAACCAAATCAAAGTAGAAGTTCGAATAGAAGTTTAATGTCCAATACTCACTTAAGAAATGGTTCTAGATTCTAGATTGATTTTAAATTAAACCAGTTGGGTTAGCTATATTTGATTTTGATTCCAAGAAGAAGGAATATCACAATTCCTCTTTTCAATTCAGATTGGAATATAGAAACAAAATCAAATCAATAAAGCTAAAAAAAGAGAATATTAAATATGCACAAATTAGCTTTAAAATGAACACAAACTTATCTCAGAGTGATGCCTTGATTTTACTTGAATTGGGTTATGAAACTCTGAAATTCTTCGTCTATTTATAGTTGCAAAAACTCATCTACGACTGGTCTTGAGGACAGTACGACTGGTCGTAGGACGAACTGCATTTTAGAATTTTGAGCGTGATCGGATAAAACCGTTCCACGACTGGTCGTAGGCTGTTCACGACCGATCATGAGCCCTCCACGACTAGTCGTGACCAACCCGCGACTGGTCGTGAGGCACCAGGTTTCATTGCTGTAGTTTGAGTCATAGAACCAGGACTGGTCGTAGGACAAGTCATGTATTGTTCACACGACCAGTCGAGAAGACTCCAGGACTGGTCGTAGCTCAACCAAAAAATTTTAAAACATTGCAACAACTCAGGACTGATCTTGGAATTTCTTGGACTGGTTGAGCCAGTGCTAGGACTAGTCGAACAGGGTCTGGGACTAGTCTTAGAACAGTCAAAACACTTATAAAAAGATTCAATTTGAATTATGTATACAAAATAACCTACCCTAAGGTCAATCTAGGGTCATTCATACCTTAAATGTGAAGAATGGACATTAAATCTTCATAAGATAGTTGACCTTTGAAGATTGTAAAACTTGGGATCTCTATACATGATGTAACATTGAACTTGAGATCTTCTAGAGCTTGAATTACACTTCATTTCGAGTTGTGCACTAACTTAAGTCTTTGAACAAGATCACTTGTTTCGTTGTAGCTTGTACTTGCATTTCTTGAAATGGTTTGAAGTAAATCTTCGTTATTGACTTGAAGCAACATGTTTAGAGAGGTAATGCAATGTCTTGATCATATATACTAATGAGCTACACAAGACATAGATTGCACAAGACAAAGATTGATGTCTTGGCAACAAAAAATTTGACAACCAAAGGAGCATAAAACCATAGCACTTACAACGATCACCTAGACGGAGAAAGTCTAGCTTACACAGAGTCCTGGTCATTCAGAGAACTAAGATTATTGGAAGGCATTCTGTAGCCGACGAAACTGAGATAGCAAATCAGTGATATTCATTCCATGATCTTCCTCACCCCGTCTTATGATCCTCACAGCTTATACCCGACTTGTTTTTATGAGACACACTAGTAGCGTTTTAACGAATGTTGTCTCATTTGGAGTCATGGGCCACGACAATTCTTGCGAAGCATGCGGGGACCTTATCCAAGATAGGCATCTACACCGCAATTGAAGCAACATCATACCCTTTCTATAAGGAGCCTCCCATTCTTAAGGCCTTTCTCAATTACTGGTGCCCCTCCACCAATTCTTTCCATCTTCCTAAAGGTGAAATGAGCATTATGCTCTAGGATATTCATAGGATTACCGGTCTGCTGATAACCAAAAAATTCTTTGATGAATTTGTCCCTACCAATGATGAGTTAGCCTTTGTCTATTCCCCTGGCCTCATCACCTTTATCTTAGAAATGACAATAGAACTCTTCAAGGAGATGTCTAAGTTTCCAAATATTCATACAATCTATCCTATGCAATGGCTAGCCCATTTCAGTAGGGCTCTTCGGTAACCTTTCTTCTTTTCAAATTAGCATTTTCATTGTGTATTGATACATATAAATCTTGGTTTTACTTACCTCCCTTTTTTCTTCCAGGTTCAATGGTAATCACTCACGAGAGTTGGAAGGCTTTCGTAAGAATATAAAAGTGTGTGCTGAATATTCTATTTACAGGGAGCTCGCATCATTCATCGCTTATTGGCTAAGCATAGTGGTTTTTCCTAGCTCTAAGTCAGCAGATGTCATCCGTCCTTTATTGTTTGTAGTAACTGGTGCTATGGCCGAAGGGGTCAAATACTCCCTTGCTCCCTCTGCTTTATGTTTAATTTATAGAGGTTTCAGAGAAATTGCTTCTCACATAAAATGTCCCTATGTCGGCTCTGCTTCTACTTACATGTCATGGCACTACTTTATCGACTGGCTTAGCGTCTATTTCCCCTGGACTTTTGAAGTCCCAGAGAAAGCTTATGTTCATCCTTCTCAGATTCCCCTCTGGTTCTTTTAAAAGAGAGTCATGGCGAAGAGGTCCTATGACTGGCCGAAACATGCCATCTCCTCCGATGCAAAGATTAATTATTTTCATTTCTGTCTACCTTGCTACACAACAGACACAGACAAGTCGGACACAGAGTCACTTACTTAGGGCAAAAGAGCATTCTTTTTTATCAATTAAATCATGCAGTCTCCCATTGAGGGAAGGAACATAATTCTGGAGAGAACCGTACTATCCCAGTCATTTTTCTCGACAATTCAGCTTTGATCAGGGAGTTCCCGATGATTGTGGACTAGTGACCGGAAGGATGTAGAGTTATGGTACTGTCCCATTTAATTGGGCAATGGTATGGAAGCAACTGTTAGGCTGAGCTAATTATTCTTTCATTATCCTGGGCTGCGAACATATTCCTCGGGCTTCATATAAACACATGAGATGGTGGGTTTACTAGTCTTATCTAGTAAGGAAAAGTCTGCTAGTAGCTAAGCCCATCTGGCTTCCGCCACCAAGGCTTAAGGGTCACAAGATTGAAGAGAGAGTAGGCTTCATAGCGGAGACTAGTCATGCTCCTTTTGTTGGTCATCTTTACATCAAAATATCTGTAGATAACCCTATTCGTGAGAAGAAGTGTCACGCCTCAAACCCAGAAATCGGGCTCACAGAATTTTCGATTGCCGAATTTGGTGCAACAACCTCCAAATGTGGAAGTAGAGCCACAAGCATAACCACAAGTTTACCCAAATCACAAAGGCAACATTATCATCACATATCCACTAATATAAACAGTTGAATACAATACTGAAAAGGAAATACATATATCGAAAATCAAAGCTCCAGAAGATAGCTGCATGCTCCAAGCCCAACGCTGCTGCAACCTAACATCACCTACACATGTCTATCGTGCATAAGCTTATAGAAAGCTTAGAGGGTAGTGAAAGTATGTGCACAAGGTAAGTGACAAGTATGCAATACAATGCCATAAATCATACAATATCAGAATAAGCGAAAATACTGATAAGATCATGAATCATACAATATCAGAGTAAGTAGAAATATATTGGTAAGTCTATAAGTGCCATCAGCTGTACCAAGGCTATGCAATGCAATGCATGAATGATAACGGCCATATCAATGCAGAAGCATGGCAACCTAAAATGTTAAATGCTGGGGATGCAATATAATATGTGGTGCGAATGAAATGATCAAGCTGGAGTGAAGTCGGGATGATAGTACGTTGTATTATAGGCTATGGGGTCCATCACAAGGGACTTCTATCCAAACCAATCCCATACCTAAATTTGAATAGCTAGACACAATGTGGCAAACCCTTGACCTCAGGTTAGTCACGCGCCCCAACCGAAATTATTACCATTACAAAGGTACACAACAATTAGTTGTGCACCACTAGCCCAAGTAGATGTGAATGAATGAATGAATGAGTATGCAACTCCTGCTCAATAAGTCCACGTATCAGTACCATACATCTTTGGGATCATCACCGGGGTCTAGTACACTGTACATGCAATTGCCACTCACTGGACGTGCAGCCATGCAAGTGGAAGAGATCTCACTATCTACCCGACACGTCAATAACAAACCCAATCACGAGCTGGTCAAACTCAGCCTAGCTATGCCCACTACCCTCGGGTGGGTAAGGCCACCACCCCTTCCCAACTGACCACGACACAGTGGGAGACGCAGCCTACTAGTATTTGACACTCAGGCACTCATGTATCCACTCGGTCTAGGTGTTGGGGAGTCCTCTGGTACGAAGTGGGTTTAGATATTTTTACCCAGGGCCATCTATGGCGGCCCGATGCTAGTAATAGATTTAAAGTATCCCATCTGGCCATCCACAACATGACTGTGGAGGTTACGACCCTAATGTCACTAGGGCATACAGTAATCAAAACACACGATGCAAGATGTATGAATCATACAATCCAGTCATGCTTCAATCTTACGCGTACCGTACGCTCATGTGAGACAATCTCCGCCTATCAGGGAGTCTCATAACAACTTGCCCAATGACATATGCAATGATCAACCACATCTATAACAGACATGTAGATGATGTGTATGGGCATGTATCATGATGCTATGTTGTCACATACTCATAATTGGTATCGACTACCAGCACCGATAATCGGCCTATACAATCTGCCTCGATAATCGGCCTTGACAATTGGCCTGAGGGAAGGTCACAATGTGGACATTTAACCATCATTGCCCATTAATGTGGACATTTAACCAACATTGCTCCCAAGGAGTGGCCCACATAGAGCCAAACATATAGTGGGGCCATGGCCTTACACAAGGACCAAATACACATCAATATGGGCCTTACTCATGGGCCGCACAAGCATTACATTGGGCCTCACTCATGGACCTCAAGTACATCACAATGGGCCTCATCATATGAGTCAAAAATACATCACAATGATCCTCAACTCATGGTTCAGAAATATATCACAATGGGCCGCTCATACGGGCCTATTATTCATCACCATGGGCCAGAACCCATGGGCCCCAAATACATCACAATGGGCTACGACCCATGGGCCTCAATATATATCATGATGGGCCGTAACCCATGGGCCTCAATATACATCAAGTGGACCGCATCAATGGGCCACGCCAATGGGCCTCATATACGTCAAGTGGACCGCATCAATAGGTTGTGCTAATGGGCCTCATATATATTAAGTGGGCCGCATCAATGGGCCACATGTTGAGGCATAAAAATGAGAAGAAGAGAATTGAAGAATAAGAAGATTAAAAGTAAAAGGTGGAAGGAAATAGAAAATAAAGAAGAGCAAATACTTTTAAAAGAGGTTTACGCGGGACCGTATAAATGATATTGATTGCGTGGGACCGCGCAAACAAAATACCAGTTGCATGGGTTCACTCAACTGACTTCCGGACTTATTCTCTGTAAAAGATCCGAAGCAATGAAAGGTGGGTCCCATGGCACCAAAATTGTGGGTTCACACGTGTGAAGGCCTATAAATACCCCCTTTCCCCTTCATTTGGGGATCGAAGATTTTGAGAGGAGTGCAAGAGCGACGAAGAAGACTAAAGGTAAGTCTGGAGAGAAGCCCGCGGGTTGCGCCGACCCGCACAAATGATATCTGTTACGCGAGTCCACGCAACCAGATTGCCCTACAATCAGTGAGGTTAAGAAGCTAATATGCTACTGAAATGACCAAGTCTCCAGATTTTCTTCTGTCCAAGCTTCAAGAGAAGAGAAATTAGTTGAAGAGATCTATGTCATATCCCTCTTAAAGAGATGATCAAATCACGAGTCGAAGTGATGTCGGATTTGACATATAACTTAGACATTTGAACTTTTTCAATTTCTACATTCTAAATAATCTATCTTAGAATTAAGGGATGTTTGAGGATGTAAATGAACTCAATATTAATAAAATAAGATGATTGTTCTTAATACTCTCTCTATTATGCTTGAATTAGATAATTTGCCAAATAAAATACATTTTTTTCTTGTTCAAAACAAAATGGCGACTCTATTGGGGAATTTTTATCTTATTTAATGTTAACATTGGAATAGTTATAGAACTTTCATTGAAGTTTGGCATCTTTCTGATGCCAAAATGGCAACTTTCAGTGGAAACATCCTCCCCTTCATCTCTTAGATAGATTACATTGTTATCCTAATAATGATTACGATTATTGTGTCTCATTTCGAATGTAAAAAGATAAGATTGCGAACTACGATCAAATGGTGAACTCAGCGACGAAGATAAACTTCTATTTCACCGTGACTGGATTTATGGTGAAATATGTGTTGAACTAGCCACCGATGTGTATGACTCAGTCTTCAGTAGGAAAAAATGACTCAGCTCGAACAATGGTTGGAGTCGTATCTACTTCACCTCAGGTACCAGAAGAGGGCGAGAATTGGATTGTCGTAACATCTCGGAGAAGCAGGGCTCGAAATGCAAGAGGCTTTTGAACAAGTCTACTTTCGCCACGAACCAGGGGACTGATAACATGGAACGCCGCCAGAAAAAACCTTGAATTGGCCCCTCCTGCCATATATCCTGGGCATATGGTTCCACAATCAACATCACGTGATTTCCCGGCTCTAATTGCTTCAAGAGCTAGATGGACAAAAGAACAAAAGAGAAAAGTGTTACTTGTGAGATCACCTGCTCCTGCATCATCGCAATCAACCAGCTACAGTGAAAGTATGGGAAAATCAAGCGGGGCTCCCCTCCTGGTAAGCCACATTTCATCGACGTACTCTTATCCCGTTCCGATTACAACTTCATCAGAAAGTGGGGAAGCCACAGTACATATGGTTGGAACAGATTAGAGGACTACGACAACTACGGAAGACCGCATGAATGAAATGACATAGGCACAAAGAACATTGATGGAAGAATGTAAAAACCTCAGAGAGGCTGCGACAATTCTTGCACACAATGTAGCCTAGATAGTGGCTCCTCTGATGATGGGTACAATGAATGGACAAGAACATCGACCTGAAGGTTTCCAACCACAAGGAGTAGGGTTGCTCTGATCTGCTCCAGCAGTACAGACTATAACTCAAGAGGAGGTATGACAAGTCATTGAGGAAGCCGTCAGGATGGAAAGAGAATGCGAAAATGTCAGTCGATTCAGATATCAAACATCATATCCACGGGAAGTAGAAGATATCCCATTCTCGACCAACTTCAAACATCCTGATTTTCAGAAGTTTAATGGAGAAGGGTTGCCTAAAGAGCATTTGATGCATTTTATTACTAGCATGGGAAATTTCTCCATGATACCGCAATACTGCTTACATTTATTCGGATCATCTCTAATAAGCAAAGCATTTCGATGGTATACTAGTCTGGCTCCGGGGTCGATACGCACGTGGGAACAAATGCAGGATGCCATTATGTTGAATTTCTTCTCTTCGGAGCATGATGTTATCATTATAGAGTTGGCTTCAGTACGACAAAGAGAGGGTGAATTAGTGGAGAAGTTTATAAATAGATGAAAGACATTGGGGACCTCGTGCAGGCAATTATCGGAAGAAAAAAGAACAGGTCAAGATATGTTTAAATTCCATGGAAACGATAATTGCGTTCAGTCTTACTAGCACTGATATTAAGACTTTCCGTGACTTAGCTATTAAGACTCATGCTCTAGAACTAATGACCCAAAATATGCCAGCATTTTACTATGAAACGGCCAAAAGGGGATCCACTAGGTTAATCGCAAATAGTGTGGGCCATGATAAAAGAAGTCAAGAAATAAGAGATTTAAGAGAAAAAGGGATAGAACGAAAGGAAGAATCAAGTCGCCCTAGAAGTAGATTCACAGGAAAAAGGCCCAGATCGCTTAATTCTCATGAAGGATTTGTGTTCGATAAAGAAGACATTCTTCCTATGATGAACCAGTTGTTGAAAGCTGGGACAATAGAATTACCCACGTCCAAGTGCCCTGAAGATGCAGGAAAATCAAGAGAAAGAGATTTCTGCCTCTATCATCATTTGGTAGGGCATCCAACAGAAAATTGTTATACATTAAAGTGCATAATACAAAGGATAATAAATAGGGGAAAAAATAATGATCGAAAAAGAAAAAGAAAGGGACACAAAGGCAACAGTGAATGTGCTGATAGTTCGGGACGGTGTTCATGAAAGAGCAGAGAAAGAAAATTGTGAGATGACAAGAAAAGCTACGGTGATTACACTGCGATCGGGAAAAAAGATGGCAAGTCCCCTGAACCAGAAAGTTGGGACGACAAGAACTGAGATCGTCAAGGATCAACGTGATCGTGACAAGGAAGAAGAGAAGAACAAAATAGTGAAAGTGACTTATGATGTCGTGAATCATTTGAAGAGTATACCAGCTCGATTAAGTGTTTACGATGCATTAAAGTTATCAGAAGACTTTTGGCAAAGTTTAATTCAAGTGTTGACCGACCACAATGTCAGAGAAAAATTGCTAGTGGAAATGGAAAATGAAAGAAGAAAGGGACGGGAAGACTGTATGCCAGTATTCTCCTTCTTTTATGATGATCTAGCTTGTGATTTAGGGCATAATAGACCATTGATGATAGTGGGCCACGTCTGCGGCAAGGAAGTAAAAAGGATTATGCTCAACAATGGATCGATAGTGAACCTATTACTGTTAACAATGTTGAAAAAATTTGGTTACCTTCGTTCTGAACTGCGCCTTATTGGAATGATGATACAGGGCTTTAATCAAGACGGGCATCATGCACTCAGCAAAATTATGGTGACATTGGAAATATGAAACTTAACCCCCAATGTTTTTGCCATGTGATCAGTGTGGTCACGACATATAATCTTCTCCTGGGAAGGCTGTGGATGCATCAGTACAGTATTATACCTTCAACTCTTCATCAATGCTTCAAATATTGTAAGAATGGAATATAGTATAAGGTAATGGCCGATGCAAGACCATACACAGAAGTCGAAGCTTTCTTCACAGATGCCAGTTATTATGATGGATTTGCCAGCAAGGAAGAGAAAAGGAGTGACGAAAGTAAAACTCTGAAAAATGTTCATGAGAAAACAATAAAAGGAGAATTTGAAAAGGTAGGATCATCTGAAATTTCAGAAGCAAGGAAGAAATTCTATTTCGTGCCAAAACATCTGAGGCAGCTAGGGCAACCCCCATTAACGTTACTATCACCTGAACAGTTGAAATCCTACAATCAAATTATATAGTACCATTACCATATGCTGAGAGGAATATGCCATTCCCAGCTGTCCCAGGAAAGTTTTGCATGGAAGCCAACGTAAAATATCCTGAGCCGATTGAATTCTACGCCTCTTCGAAAGAAACGACAGGAATGAAAACTGAAGAAAATGTGTACCACGAAGAGCTAACATCTCGTGATTTCAAGAAATGTAGTTCAACAAGTAGGAGAATGATGAAAAGGATGGGTTTTGATGATGCAAAACCAACTGGCTTAAATAATGGGAAAGGAATTTAGGTACCTATTGGAGTTGGCCAGAAGAAGAGAGAAAGGTTTCAAGGACTGGGCGTAGAGTCTTTAGTAGATATGGTCATAGTTGATCAACTATCAGAGGTAGATGCCAAAATAGTCAAACATCCTAAGACAGCTCTGAAGCAGATAGAAGAGGGGGGGCAACCAACAATTGACAGTTTGTGAGAGGTAAATTTGGGCATGGATGAAGAACCAAGAAATACATTCATAAGCGCCGGCCTTCCTGAAGAGGAAGCCGAAAAATATATCCAATTATTGAAAGAAAATAAAGATGTCTTTGGTTGGACATATGCGGAAATGCCAGGTTTGGAGCCTTCAATAGCGGTGCATCGGTTAAATATTTCTAAGGATAAGAAACCGATTAAGTAAGTGCAAAGGCGATTTCATCCAAATCTGGTCCCTCTAATAGAAGAAGAAGTAAATAAAATGATTAAAGTCGGATTTATTAGAGAGGTGAAATATCCCAAGTGGATATCGAATATGTCCCAGTAAAAAAAAAAAGCGGACAAATCAGGGTGTGTGTAGATTTTAGAGATTTGAATGAAGCTTGCTCGAAAGATGATTTTTCCCTCCCAATAACGGAACTATTGATTGATAGTATGACATAATATGTTGTAATGTCTTTCATGGATGGTTATGTTGGTTATAATTAGATCAGGATGGCACCTGAAGATGAAGAAGCAATGACATTCAAGACTTCACTGGGAATTTATTGTTACAAGGTGATGTCGTTCGGTCTTAAGAATGCCGGGGCAACATATCAAAGGGCAATGCAAAATATTTTCCAAGATATGATACACAAGCACATCGAATGTTACGTTGATGACCTGGTAGTTAGGTCAGGTAGTCATTAGGAGCACCACGAACATTTAACATCAGTCTTTCATCGGCTCAGAAAGAAGAAGTTAAAGATGAACTCGGCTAAGTGTGCTTTTGGAGTGTTGTCAGGAAAGTTTCTTGGCTTTATCATCAGACACAGGGGTATTGAAATCGACCTAGGAAAAGCCAAGGCCATCCAAGATATGCCACCTCCGAAGACTTTAAAGGAATTAAAAAGTTTGCAAGGGAAGCTGGCGTATATCCGTCGTTTTATTTCAAATCTGGTAGGGAGGTGTTAGCCGTTTTCACATTTAATGAAGAAATGAACAGAATTCGTATGGGACAAAGCCTGTCAGGATGTATTTGATTCAATAAAATAGTTATTAAAGCAGCCTCCGGTATTGATAGCTCCTATAAAAAGTAAACCACTTATCCTATACATATCTGCGGCTGAAAACTCGCTAGGAGCCTTGTTAGTACAGGTGAATGAAGAAGGGAAAGAGACTGCTCTCTATTATCTAAGCCGAACTCTGATGGGCGCGGAATGCAACTATTCTTCAATCAAGAAAGAGTGTCTGACACTAATATCTGCAGTGCAGAAATTGAGACATTATTGTCTCTCCCATGACATAACTCTAATCTCTAGAGAAGATCTGATAAAGTTTTTGATGACAAGGCCGATGTTATCAAGAAGATTGAAAAAATGGGTGCTGTTACTTTTAGAGTACACAATTACCTATAAGCCGACAAAAGCAGTGAAAGGACAGCAGTGGCAGATTTCTTGGCAGCGCTTCCAGTAACAGAAAGTGAGACAGTTTATGATGATTTTCCTAATGAACAGGTAATAATGACCGATCCACAAGGCCCATGGCAGATGTATTTTGATGGTGCTTCTCGAGCGGTAGGAACATGAGCAGGAGTTGTCCTCATCACACCTCAGGGTGATTTATTACCCTATTCTTTTACACTGGGGATCGTTTGCACAAATAATGAAGTCGAATATCAAGCTCTAATCATTGGAATAAAAATCGCCTATGAAATGAAAATAAAGATGTTGCGTATTTTTTGAGATTCCAAGTTGATTATAAATCAGTTAACGACTGAGTTCGAAATTAGAAAGCAAGTACTCTTGCCATATTTTTGAGAAGCCCAGCAGTTACTTAAGCAATTCTGTCATGTTGAAGTCAAGCATATACCTCGATTTGAGAATGTAAAGGCAGATCTTTTAGCCAGTTTAGCGGCAGCCCTGTCATGCTCAAATTGAAGCCCGCTTCAAGTACTATAAAAGAAAGAAGATTCTTGCCCTCTCTCGAAACTGTCAATGAAGTTGTCAAAACACTTCCTATGTCGTGTTTAGAAGTGACAACGGATGATTGGAGACAGCCATTCATAGATTACCTCAAATATGACATTTTACCCAAGGATCCAGTACAAAAGGAAACAAATCAGACAATGAGCAAGCAGATTCATCATTTATAGTGAGGTGCTTAACAGAAAATCTTATAACGGGATGCTGCTACATTGTCTTGATGAACAAGAAGCAAGTCAAATGCTATGAGAAGCTCACTCTGCAGAATGTGAAGCACACCAGGCTGAATGAAATTTATTTCATCGAGTACATCAATTGGGGTATTACTGGCCTACGATGTTCAAAGATGCAATAGATTATGCAAAAAGGTTTCATGAATGTTAGATTCACGGGGATGTCATGCATGTTCCCCCTGAAGATCTCCATCAAACGGTTACTTCTTGGCCTTTCACTGCTTGGGGACTCGATGTCATTGGGCCTATAAATCCGCCTTCATCTAAAGGAAAGCAATATATCCTGGCCGCAACAGACTATTTCTCTAAATTGATAGAAGTGATTGCATTGTGCAATGTCAAAGAGAAAGATGTAGTCAATTTCATTCGACATGCAATAATATATCATCATGGCATCCCAAAGAAGATTGTTACTGATAATGGTACTCCCTCTAAGAATAGAGGCATGGAGAAACTGTGTCAAAAATTCAGTATTCACCATTCATTTTTGACACCTTACTATCCGCCGGCAAATGCGTTAGCAGAGGCGTTTAATAAGACGATTATGAAGATACCGAAAAAGATGGTGACTAGAACGAAAGGTTGCAAGAGGCATTATGGGCGTATAGAACAACCCACCGAATGGTAACAAGTGCAACACCATATTCGTTAGTTTATGGTGTAGAGGCGATTGTCCTGATCGAAACACAAGTCATGTCACTCAGAGTAGTTGTGCATCAGTCAATCACAGATGATGAAAATGCAAAGATAAGACTGAAAGACTTGGACTTACTCGATGAGAGCACTTGGTAGCTCAGCAGCGATTATAGTTGTATCAAGCGAGAATATTAGCTCCATTTGATAAACAAGTGAAGTATCGCTCTTTCAAAAAAGGAGATATGGTGCTAATGTTGAAAAGACCAATAGTGGTGACCGGTAGAACAGGGGGCAAGTTTGAGCCTAAATGGGATGGGTCATACATTATAAGGGAAGTATATTCGAATGGAGCATACAGAGTGATTGAACAAGATGGACAGGGTATTAATATACCGGTCAATGTGTGCTTCATCAAGAAGTATTATTCCTGAAGAAGGCTCTGATTTTGATCTGATTTTGATCTAGAGGACTATAGCTATAATGCCTCTACATCAAAAGGGGATGAAAGAGTTGTGGAAGACAAAAGTCATGTACTCTCCCTCATGTGAATGAATAAAAGGCGTAGATTTTTAAGAAAATCCTCTCAAACGTATTAGAAGCATTGATGATCGTTGCTATTGATAATTGCTACCAATTGTTGCCGACATCGACGACACTGACAATTATCGTCGAATTCGCGAAACATCGATGACTTTCGCCAAAATTAGATTTTTGTTGTCATTATCAGTCACTCATTTGATCAAAATTGTTATCATTACCAAGCTAATACACTATTTTAAACATAATATGGGTGTTCTCAGAACATTGTGAGCAATGGCGAAATATCAATTATTGATTCACCAATTTTGGCAATGGAACAAACTATATAGCCAACCACATATAAAGCTAATGACAGTGATAATAGCTTACTTCTTGAGGCAACGTAGCCAAGCCTTATATGGCCAACTATGCATAAAGTCAATCTCCATCGCCATTCGGGCAGCGGCGAGAAGCCAATGGCCCTAAATAGCCCGTGAAGGCCATTGTACACATACCCATGTGGGCAGCGGATGAAGCCAGTGACTGAAAGTCCTAAAGGGCCAAAAAGTCCTCGACAGCTAATCACGCGTAACACCCATGCCATCTGTATAGCTTTTCTACAGCGTTACGAGGAACGGATGAAATTGCCCTCCCATGAATGGGCTCGACCTTGCAGACGAAGAAAACGTGGGCTACAGTGTGCACTCTTTGGTTGTTAAACATAGATAGGCCAACCATGCATAAGACCCCCCAGATCCTTGGCTTGATTTCAATAGTAACTCATGAGGAAGGGCCTAAACCTACTCATTGATGGACTGGCAGCCCTGGATTTAGTACCCCAAAGGTCGCCTTGTCTGCCTCGTAACTCTAAAGAGTTACTGTGGCCAACCCTATGCGTAAATCCAACTGAGTTCATGGCTGTGGTAGCTTCACTGTGCCCCTCTAATGGATCGTGGTTTGTGAACTCACCAGGCTATGAGAAGTTCAGTGAACTCATAAGAGTTACAGAGACTAACACGTGAGACCCGACTCCACTACTCAAGAGTCTAAAAAACTGGGTGGCTCCACTACTTAAAGCTTAAACTGTGAGTGATCATCTAACTGAATTGAAACCTAGTACCACCTATCAAAACCAAAATCACATGGGAAACTCTAAACTAACGATCATAATATGTTGATATTTTTATTTGTTATGCTCCATTAAATGTTAGAATACATCGCAGCGCTTCCAGAATATTTCATATGAGAGTAAATAAATATGCTACCAATAAATCATGGCATAAACTGTCTCAAAATATTGTGATACTTTTAGAGGAGGATACATGACTAGATGAATTGTTCTCAAATATGCCGATTGTTTAATGTAATTACAAAAATCATGAGATATTCATGTTTGGAACAAACAAGCGCGCAACATAAACCATGACTACATTAAGCTTGAATCAAAATGTTTGATACTTAAAACTTTCTGTACTAAGTCAAATGTCTTAAAATATGCTTATCTTTCCGAAGAGGACGAGTCTTCAATAACAATATGTTTATCTTTCTGAGGTGTACAATGATGCTCCTTTGCTTTCTGCCTTTTTTACGGTAAAGGAAAATTATCTTGTAATATTCGCAAAGGAGGAGGGAAGAACTGCAAAGAATCATTAGTCGCTATCGGAGATTTGTGAGTGCCCCTTAAAGGAGTGTCAAAAGCTATCCATCCTTCAAGAGTATCAGTAGACTTTACTTCATGAGCATCGTCTTCCAGAGAGATTCTTATCCAAAGCTAGCCTAAGGAGGGGGCACTATTCACTTCTTCAAAATAGCCGATACTTGGGTCCTTCTAGTAATCTTTCAGCTAAGGAGGAGGGATCCATATAGCATGATTCATTGGGTAACATTGGTCTACCAAGTAATATTGATGGACCCACCAGCGCATCCAATAGTAAGAAGCACCAACTGGATAATTGTAACCGGGAATGAGGAAATGTGATCCAGTGTGAACATTCAAAAGTTACTTCCATATTAGGGCTCAATTATACGACCCAATGCCGTAACTTCTCATTGCTCTAGTAACGACATCACAAGTCTCTGGCACAGTTTGATCAAATCCGAACTGGCGAGCGAATCTATTGGGATAATATGGTTCATGCCAGAATACGCTATTCTCTCTCAGAGGAAGGGTACTGAATCTGATAGAAATAAGGAAACAATGTTCACCGGATGAGATAGAATCATCGTCGATAGCTTCTACGCCTTCAGGATAGCTAAACATTGGGAATTGATGAAAGTCAACGGGATCAATGCTTTCTATTCACTACAAGAAATTCCACCTTTAGCGACGAAAATTTTCATCGCTAAAAGCTAAATTTTCATAGATAAAAAGTTTTAGCGACAAAAATTTTCATCGCTAAATTTGTCATTAAAAGATCGAAGAAAATGGTTTTAGCGACAAGAAATTTTAATCGTCGCTAAAGGGAAGCTTTTTAGCGATGAAAATTTTCATTGCAAAAAAACTTCTGTAAAACTTTTAGTGACGAATAATTTCATCGCTAAAAAATATTTGCAAAACTTTTAGCTACGAAAATTTTCATTGCTAAAAAATATTTGTAAAACTTTTAGCTACGAAAGTTTTTGTTGCTAAAAATAATTTCAAAACTTTTAGCTACGAAAATTTTCGTCACTAAAAATATTTTCCAAATCTTTTAGCTACAAAAATTTTCGTCACTAAAAAATATTTGCATAACTTTTAACTACGAAAATTTCCGTTGCTAAAAATATTTTGCAAAACTTTTAGCTATGAAAATTTTCGTCGCTAAAAAATATTTGCATAACTTTTAACTACGAAAATTTCCGTTGCTAAAAATATTTTGCAAAATTTTTAGCTACGAAAATTTTCATCGCTAAAAAATATTTTCATAACTTTTAGCTACGAAAATTTTTGTCACTAAAAAAATTTTGAAAAACTTTTAGCTACGAAAATTTTGGTCGGTAAAAGTCTCTTTTTAAAAAAAAAATATTCTAGCACAAAATTCCTGATATACACCTGTTACAATATATTTCATCATATTCATCCTGATATACAACTGTTTTATAATATATTTCATCATATTGGCATTCACATCCATCTAAACCCAAACTAGTAAATCCATCCAAACATAAACTACATTCATCCAAACACAAACAATCTTATCCACATCACATTCATTCATGCATAAATACATATAAGCTTAACATCATAAACAAAAATACCCTAAACCTAAACCTATAACCTATAATCTATAACCTATAACCTAAACCAAAACCTAAACCTAAACCTAAACATATACTATAACCTATAAGTTTAGGTTTAGGTTAGGTTATAGGTTAAGGTTTAGGTTATAGGTTAAGTTTTAGGTTTAGGTTAAGGTTATATAGGTTTATGTTTAGGTTATAGGTTTTGAGATTTGAGAATAGGTTTAGGTTTAAGGTTATAAGTTTAGGTTTAGGAAATCGGGTTCAGGTTCGGGATCGGGTTTAGGTTTGGGTTTTCAAGTTTAGGTTTAGGTTAGGGAGTTGAGATTAAGATTAGGTGTAGGTTTAGGTTTAGGGATTTGAGAATATGTTAAGGTTTAGGTTTAGGAAATCGGGTTCGAGTACGAGATCGGGTTTACGTTTGGGTTTTAGGTTTAGGTTTAGGCTATAGGTTATAAGTGTAGGTTTAGGTTTTGGGTTATAGGTTAAGGTTAAGGTTTAGGTTTAGGTTATAGGTTTTGGGATTTGAGAATAGGTTTAAGTTATAAGTATAGGTTTAGGTTATAAGAATAGGTTTAGGTTATAAGTATAGGTTTAGGTATAGGTTTATGTTTAGGTTAAGGTTATAGGTTTAGGTTTAGGTTATAAGTGTAGATTATAGGCTTAGGTTTAGGTTAGGTTATAGGTTAGGTTTAGGGAATTGAGTTTAGGTTATAGGTTTAGGTTCAGGGATTTGAGAATATGTTATGGTTTAGGTTTAGGAAATCAGGTTCGGGTTCGAGATCGGGTTTACATTTGGGTTTTAGGTTTAGGTTTAGGTTATAGGTTATAAGTGTAGGTTTAGGTTTAGGTTTTAGGTTTAGGTTATAGGTTATAGCATTAGGTTATAGGTTTAGGTTTAGGTTAAGGTTTAGGTTTTTAGGTTTTGGGATTTGAGAATAGGTTTAGGTTATAAGTATAGGTTTAGGTTATAAGTATAGGTTTAGGGAATTGAGCTTAAGTTATAGGGTTAGGTTATAGGTTATAGGTTTTTGGTTAAGGTTTAGGTTATAGTTATAGATTTTGGGATTTGAGAATAGGTTTAGGTTATAAGTATAGGTTTAGGTTAGGTTATAGGTTAAGGTTTAGGGAATTGAGTTTAGGTTATAGGTTCAAGTTATAGGTTATAGGTTTAGGTTTAAGTTATAGGTTTTGGGATTTAAGAATAGGTTTAGGTTATAAGTATAGGTTTAGGTTAGGGCATAGGTTAAGGTTTAGGGAATTGAGTTTAGGTTATAGGTTTAATGTAATGACTCGAAAAATTTCGTGCCAAGACCCGAGTAGTACCTCTACTTTCCTTAGAAGCAATTTGTGGGTTAATTAGCGCTAAACTCGATTGCTTGTGAAATTAGCATCAATCGCTTTAAATTTGATCTGCAGGACTCAAAACCTGTAGAATCGTTAGCGCTATATTACTTTGAAATCTGGGATTCAACACTAAATCCAGTTGCTCTTGGGAATTTTTAGAAGCTTTGGATCGGACCTGGACCGCGCGTCGAAAGTCCGATAGCGATGATCTTAGACAATTATGGTCACCATGTTGGACTTGACCATCACCTCAAAAATCAAGTCCAGATGATGTCCTGGGCTGATTTGATTGAGTCCGGAGTGAAGAGTGTGAGAACGGTGAGAAATTAAATATGATTTTATGAAATCTGAGTCGTGTCACTTGCACGACAATTTTAAGCCATCTGACCGTTGGATTCTGACCCAATTTCACCCTCAGATCAGGGAAGATGGCCCAGGCATGTCATTATGCTTGTGGACCTGATCGAGTTTCGGTGACCGTTGAATTGAGTGTGGTCCGCCACGGCTGATCTGTAAATTCGATCGGTACAAAAACTCAACCTGACCTAAATCCATGGTCAGTGAGCTTAAGTCTGACCGCACGTGGAAAAAGGACCACCATAAGTGCTCCGTTGGATCGAGAGAGGCCTGATTTGGTTATAACCTAAGTATAGCTTGGCCCTGGGCTATTTTCATCAATGTTAGGCCTATGTAAAGACCTTAAAACCCTCACTCTCTTTTCCATACGAATTTGCTAACCCTAGCTAAGAAAGAGAGGGGAAAAGAGAGAGAAAGTGAGAGAGAAGTTGGTGAATCGTCCCAAGATTCTTTCCTGTTACTCTGCATCCTTAAACCATCACTTTTGAATCATTATTCCAGCGGTTCTAAGTTCCTTCTTGGGTAAGTTCATCTAACCCTAATCTGTTTTAGAGCTTAGAAGAGTCTATGTGTTGATGTAGCTCATTTCTATTCTTGCCTTAGGTTATCTTGTCGCCGTTGACGAAGACATATCGTCTGAATTAGTTCGGTGTGCTTTTTCTGGTTTAAGGTGCGGACTATATTCGTATAGGTTATGGTTTTCAAGGCTTTCAATGTCAGTTAATGGTTTATTCTTGTAGTGGGTGTAATTTCACATGTCAAATGCTATGTTTACATTGCGTTCCTGATATATATGTGTTATATTGAGATTTGTGTATTCTATGTATATGTAGGAAGTATCGTATATGTATAAAATATGAACATGTACTTACCATGATTATTTTTCATGTACTTGTGCTAATTGTATGTGTATTAACTCCTTAGCAAAAGGAATTGTCCAAATGCGTGTATTCCAACATACGTCATGTATGTTGAACTATGTAGTCTAAGTGTTTGTAAAAATGTCTGAATGGTTTAAAGTGCAACATATTACCCTATTTGCGGGCGTTGAGATGCGATTCTCAACTCTCCTATTGGTGTGTATGATTTCCCACATGCATGTCACATTCTTTGATGTTTAATTTCAAGTATCACTTATGTTTAAATCCATGTTGAGTTGATATTCTGCAAATGCTCATATACTTCATGATTTGAGTTGTTGTTCCATTACCATTCTAACTTGTTAATATGAATATCTGTTGTAGTGGAATATGTTTGGGACTATGAAATAGTCCAAGAAATCGGTAATCGGCCTTGAGTTCGTGGCTGAGGTTGCTTTCGCCATGAAGGACGTGATTTTGATGAACCCGAGTCGTATTAGAGTTGTCGGCAGTGGTTTGGCCACACGGAGTGTTTGTGCACTCTATGTCGTTCAACCCAACGTGCGCTCGTGCTAGTCGAGTTCATCAAGTAACCCGATTGTCCGATGTATGTTAACCATGTATGAACGCTATTGATTGAATCTAGGGTACCCAACTTACCGATGAAATCCCGTTAACCGTTGTACCTTGATCCGTTAAGACTCATGAGCCGAGAATGGTGGTATGGGACATCGTGGTCGAGTTGTCGGCCTACGCTAGGGTGACGAGCCTCCCTGTAGTGACTAGTGAGCAACCAAACTCGTGAGTCGATTATGGTGGTATGGGACACTATATTCGTGCTGTCGGCCTACATTGATTAGTGACGAGCCCTTTGTAGTGACCTCGAGTATACCTGGATACTGCATTAGGGTAACGAGCCTTAGAGTAGTAATGAAGGTATGATAGGCGTACATTGATTGGTGACGAGCTATAATGACCCAAAAAATTTTGTGCCAAGACCCGAGTACTACCTCTATTTTCCTTAGAAGCTAATTGTGGGTTAATTAGCTCTAAACTCGATTGCTTGTGAAATTAGCATCAATCACTTTAAATTTGATCTGCATGACTCAAAACCTGTAGAATAGTTAGCGACATGTTACTCTGAAATCTGGGATCCATCGCAAAATCCAGTTACTCTTGGGAATTTTTAGAAGATTTGGATCGGACATGGACCGCGCATCGAAAGTCCGATAGCGATGATCTTAGTAAGTTATGGTCACCATGTTGGACTTGACCATCACCTCAAAATCAAGTCCAGATGATGTCCTGGGTCGATTTGATTGAGTCCGGAGTAAAGAGTGTGAGAACGGTGAGAAATTAAATGTGATTTTATGAAATCTGAGTCGTGTCGCTTGCGCAACGATTTTAAGCAATCTAACCGTTGGATTCTGACCCAATTTCACCCTCGGATCAAGGAAGGTGGCCAGGCATGTCATAATGCTTGTGGACCTGATCGAGTTTCGGTGACCGTTGAATTGAGTGTGGTCCGCCACGGCTGATCTGTAAATCCGATCGGTACGAAAACTCAGCCTGACCTAGATCCATGGTCAATGAGCTTAAGTCCGACTGCACGTGGGAAAATGACCACCAGAAGTGCTCCGTTGGATCGAGAGAGGCCTAATTTGGTTATAACCTAACTATACCTTGGCCCTGGGGTTATTTTCATCAATGTTAGGCCTATATAAAGACTTTAAAACCCTCACTCTCTTTTCCATACGAATTTCCTAACCCTAGCCAAGAAAGAGAAGGGAAAAGAGAGAGAAAGTGAGAGTGAAGTTGGTGAATCATCCTTAGATTCTTTCCTGTTACTCTATATCCTTAAACCATCACTTTTGAATCGTTATTTCGGCGATTCTAAGTTTCTTCTTGGGTAAGTGAATCTAACCCTAATCTATTTTAGAGCTTAGAATAGTTTATGTGTTGTTGTAGCTCATTTCTATTCTTGCCTTAGGTTATCTAGTCGCCGTTGACGAAGACATATCGTCTGAATCAGTTCGGTGTGCTTTTCTGGTTTAAGGTGTGGACTATATTCGTATAGGTTATGGTTTTCAAGGCTTTCAATGTCAGATAATGGTTTATTCTTGTTGTGGGTGCAATTTCACATGCCAAATGCTATGTTTATTTTGCGTTCCTGATGTGCATGTGTTATATTGAGATTTGTGTATTCTATGTATATGTAGGAAATACCATGTACGTATAAAATATGAACATGTGTTTGCCATGATTATTTGTTGTGTACTTGTGCTGATTGTATGCATGTTAACTCCTTGGCAAAAGGAATTGTCCAAATGCGTGTATTCCAACATACGTCATGTATGTTGCATTATGTAGTCTAAGTGTTTGTTGAAATGTCTGAATGGTTTAAAGTGTAATATTTTATCTTATTTGTGGGCGTTGAGAAGCGATTCTCAACTCTCCTATTGATGTGTATGATTTCCTACATGCAAGTCACATTCTTTGTTGTTTAATTTCAAGTATCACTTATGTTTAAATCCATGTTAAGTTGATATTCTGCAAATGCTCATATACTACATGATTTGAGTTGCTGTTCCATTACTGTTCTAAATGGTTGATATGAATATTTGTCATAATGGAATATGTTTGGGACTAGGAAATAGTCCAGAAAATCGGTAATCAGCCTTGAGTTCGTGGCTGAGGTTGCTTTCGCCATAAAGGACGTAATTTGACGAACTCGAGACGTATTAGAGTTGTTGGCAGTGGTTTGGCCACACAGAGTGTTTGCGCACTCTATGTCATTCAACCCAACGTACGCTTGTACTGGTCGAGTTCGTCAAGTAACCCAATTGTGCGATGTATGTTCACCATGTATGGACGCTATTGCTTGAATCTAAGGTACCAAACTTACCCGTACAAATCCTATTAACCATTATACCTGGATCCGCTAAGACTCATGAGCCGGACATGGTGGTATGGGACGTCGTGGTCAAGCTGTCGACCTACGCCGGGGTGACGAGCCTCCCCATAGTGACCAGTAAGCAACCAAACTCGTGAGCCGATTATAGTGGTATGGGACACTATATTCATGCTGTCGGCCTACATTGATTGGTGACGAGCCCTTTGTAGTGACCTCGAGCAGACCTGGATACTGCATTGAGGTGACAAGCCTTATTGTAGTAACGAAGGTATGGTAGGTGTGCATTGATTGGTGATGAGCCCTTTGCAGCGACCTAAAACCATATGATCGTATGAGATGATCTAGGACTGACGACCCTAGAATGGATCACTGTTTGGAAATTGATATGAGGAAGGTACCTTAGCTTCCCAATCCTGCTGTATGAAAAGGACTAATAACAATTGGTAATCATGTTCATGCACCGCATTGCATGTGCCTGGAAGAGGTGGAGCACTTGAGGTGATGTCATGCGTAACGTAAGATGAAGACGCTGAGGGTATATCGGCGAGGGCATACATCATTCTACATACATCCTTGCACTAACAAGAGTAATTAGGACATGTTTGATTGTTCTGCTTTATCATTACTGCTTGATTGAATTGATAACATGTTAACCTTTGCTTTATTGTTCCACTGAGTTAATCACTCACTCCCACGTTCTGGGACGGTGCTTAAACACCAACCAGACTCTGTCTTAGTTACAGATATTGATGCGACCCTTGAGGCAGAGCAGGAGTTCGAGGATGATGAGGCTGCATTTTTTTCATACAGTTTTCAGGCGAGTTCTTGTGAGCCTTGTTCTGATGCATGGGATTTTGGGATTTCTTTTTGGGAATAGATGATGTCATTTAATGCTTGTATTTTTTATAGCAACACTTGTAATATGACCTGGTATGTATACGTATTTCAGGGACTTATACATGTACACATATCCTTCTTTAAGTCTTCCGCTTGCGTTCTTCACTTATCCCTGAATTATGTTTACAGTTTGGCTTAATCTATTCCATGTTTTATGCACTCATACAGACAACATACATCCATCATTCAATATGTTGCATAAGTGATGTTTTGAAACTTGGGAGCTGAGTTATGCTCGACCCTCGAATTTCAGGGCGTTACATGAGCCCTTTGCAACGACCTAAAACCATATGATCGTATGAGATGGACTAGGACTGATGACCCTAGAATGGATCACTGTGAGGAAATTGATATGAGAAAGGTACCTTAGCTTCCCAATCATGCTGTATGAAAATGTCTAATAACAACTTGGTAATCATGTTCATGCACCGCATTTGCATGTGTGTGGCAGTCGTTGGCACTACGGGGATGTCATGCATAACGTGAGATGAAGACGTTGAGGGAGTAAGGCAAGGGCATATATCATTTATACATACATCCTTGCACTAACAAGAGTACTTAGGACATGTTTGATTGTTCTGCTTTATCATTACTGCCTAATTGAATTGATAATATGTTAACCTTTGCTTTATTGTTCCACTGAGTTGATCACTCACTCCCACGTTCTAGGACAGTGTTTAAACACCAACCAGACTCTGTCTTAGATGCAGATGTTGATGCGACCCCTGAGGCAGAGCAGGAGTTCGAGGATGATGAGGCCGCATTTTCTTTTATGCAGTTCTTAGGTAGGTTCTTGTGAGTCATGTCCTGATGTGTGGGGAATTCTGGATTATTGTAATAGATGATGTCATTTAATACTTGTACTATTGATAGCAACACTTGTAAGTATGACCTGGCATGTATACGTATTTCAGGGACTTGCACATGTACAATTATGTTTCTTTAAGTCTTCCGCTTGCGTCTTTCACTTATCCCTGAATTATGTTTATAGTTTGTCTTAATCTATTCCATGTTTTATATACTCATACAGACAACATACATCCATCATTAAATATGTTGCATAAGTGATGTTTTGAAACTCAGGAGCTGAGTTATGCTCGACCCCCGAATTTCAGGGCGTTACATTTAGGTCTAGGGAATTGAGTTTAGGTTATAGGTTATAGGTTTTTGGTTAAGGTTTAGGTTATAGTTATAGGTTTTGGGATTTGAGAATAGGTTTAGGTTATGAGTATAGGTTTAGGTTAGGTTATAGTTTATGGTTTAGGGAATTGAGTTTAGGTTATAGGTTTTGGGATTTGAGAATAGGTTTAGGTTATAGGTTAAGGGTGTGGTCCCTGCAAGTACAGATATAAACACGGCCTATCCAAATGGCCAGGCTACTCCAATGTTGTCCATAGGAAATGGACAGCTTCATCATGGTCATAACAGCGGTTCCCACCTTCCAGGGACTCCCGCTCAACATCCGGATAACTCCGACACACATCCGGGTCTGCTCCATCAATTTTGAGCAAATATAGATATAAACACGGCCTGTCCAAATGGCCAGGCTACTCCAATGCTATCCACAGGAAATGGACAGCTTTATCATGGTCATAACAACGGTTCTCACATTCTAGGGACTCTCGCTCAACATCCGGATAGCTCCGACGCACATCCGGGTCTACTCATTTAAATAAAATGGATTATCAAGATCATTTAAATAAAATCAGGTCCAATCAACAATCTAACCTGGAGGATTCTGTTAGCATTGTTAACGGCACCTCGAATCTTGTTTTAGGGATTAAAAATTCATAATTAGATACAAAAATTAGAAAAACCAAAGAAATTTAAGAAAGATAGTCAAAGTCCATGTGAATGAGCATAAGTATGCACTTACATACGAATTCTGAAAAGCTATTGCATATCATAAAATACTAATAATAAAAAATAAAAAATAAAAAATCCTTACGTTGGGATATTCAATAAAATGGATTAAAATGAATTCATTTGCCTAATTCATGGAAACCTTGCGTTTGGATATTCAACAAAATTAAATTATAATAATTCAATTGAGTTCAATAAACTCAGATTTTTTAGAAGGATTTAATGGTTTTAAATCCATGGTTTTCTGGAAAAGGTCCATTTCCTGGACGTCAAATTCAACAGGGAAAGTAAGATGGTTAGTATTACTTTTCATAGTGCAAAGTTTCAGTTATGTCTCTTCTTTACCTTCCATTTTCTTCTTAACAAGAAAATTCATATTTACTAATATTCCCATTTTTCTATTTTACAAAAGAATGAGTTCGGACTCCGAAAGCGTCAGCTCCAGCACTCATACTTTCAGCCCAAACCCTAACCAAGGACTCCAAAATTACCAAGTACTCATAAAAATTCATTGCAAGCATTTTCTATCTATGTGCATGATGACCATACTGTTAAGATCAATCCTCTTATCTTCATTTATAGAAACTAGTGGATGACAAATTATGTGTAACATACAGAACTGGTTCAACCACTTATGCAATTAGGGAAGGTTCAAAATGGGCAGATTTCCACATCAAGCATCAGTTGCATACAAATGATATAGAAGGACAAAATTATCACCTTCAACATGATTGTCAAACAAGTTTCCTCACCAAAAATTCAGATCACAAACCATCATGGCATGTGTCCAAATTTTGCGGAAGCACAAAGTAAATGATTGATACACAATGTGCACAAGATGATACATTGTGCACAAGATTACCAACCTTGCATACAAAGGTCATTTTGTCAGCTTAATCCAGGGATGCTAGAGATAACTGAGAGAGATCTCCAAGGAACCTCATGAGCCTCCCCACACCTCAGATTACATATGATCTCCAAGGAACCTCATGAGCCTCCCCTTGTAGAAGCTCCGGCTGGACCTCATTCGTCCGTGTCTATGGGAGATTTGGAAAATGTGTATGGTGACAATGACAACCAGGGGTAACAAAAAAGTTTTCTAAGGCACTTTGCAATTCTCATAAGTAGCTTTGACAATCTCCTCATTCAGCAATCTTAAATTAACTTTCTCTAAGAACTTCAAGTACAGCTTATGAAAATTAGCTTTAATCCATACACTTTCTTTTCATTTTTCTCTTTAATTTTGGTTCTTTCTTTCTGTTTGCTGGTTTTAGTGTTTTGATTGCTGAATAAGGAGAGGTGTGGGTCATAAATCCTTTCACAATTGAATGCATCAATTACATGTGCAAGAATGCACTAATTACAATAAGAAGTGTGTGAATAGGATTCTAATTACTACCATCCCTACATGTATGCAAGATCCAATTTATCTGGTGGTTGCCACCATGTATGTGTTGCGGCTAGAAAAATCAGGTTGGTTCTGTTTTTGAGATGAGCCACGTATGTATGGTAAGAATGGAAACCGAGTCAACTGGCAACCCAGATTTGATGCCCATGTATGGCCCAACTGAGAACCAGACATACCTGATGTATGCCCATGTATGGCCCATTGGAAACTCAAATTTTTTTCCCCTTCCTCAAAAGGCCATTGGCATTCAGATATTAGCTTAGACATTTTGGCAATTGGTTAGTCCACCATGTGATATTAAGATATTCTACTTAGGCATCCCTGTGGCCCACCATGTTTTGGATAGGCTTGATTTTGGTTTCTATGGAAAGTAAGAAAGAAGAACACCTATAATTCACAAATAACAATACAACACGAAGGAACATAATAGTTTCATAGTATAGTTCCCTATAATGTCTAAATAATTACCACCTAAAAAAATTGCTTACCATTGCTAGTGCATGCCCTGATAGATCATCCTCCTTGAGAATCCTTTAAAGTGCTAGATGGTTGTAGCCCAATCTAGGCCTCCATTGATCCTACAAAGGATGCCACAGACTGGGAATTGTTTCCCTTGAAAATTTCTCTTATTTTTCTCATTCCATATGCCCCAAATGACAACAAAGAAGACACCATGCCACAGACATCTTCCAATGGGCTCCCCATGCACTCGCTGAATAGCTTTGAAATCGATGCGGGACAGCTCTGAAAGAAACGAAAAGCTCGATAAATACAATACCCGCTTGCAAATTGTAGTAAATGAAACATGTGGAGAAGATAGCAAAAAAGAACTTAGAACTACTTAAAGATAAAAAAATAGTGGATGTTTGCTAGCTCACATGTACATCTTCACATGCAGATGAGGATGTGGAACATACGAAAATCAGTTAGCCCCACTGTAGATAACCTATCCCAAAAACCAGGCTAGTTATCTAAATTGTGAAACTGGAAGATCCAAAACAATCAAAATCTAAGAAAATAAATTATCAACAGAGTAACTGCAAGTCTTTACTAGTGCTGGAATTAGCAGTCCCTAACAGTTGATGAATAAATGCCCTTTCAGTTTTTTCAGCTGAATAAATGCCCTTTCAGTTTTCTCAGCTGAACAAAAGAGTAACTGCAAGTCTTTACTAGTATTTGTCTTTTTCAGAAATCTAGTTTGCTAAGTACCAAAGGGTTGCATGCCAAAACGAGGTATTGTAGCAAGGAACAATTAGAAATTGGGTTGCATGCCAAATTCCCGAAGTAATGTTAAGGGGAGCCCACACAAGTCAATTGTACCTAAGTTTGTGGCATTGAAAATGTTTGCACCTGATCATTTTCAATATACATGTGTGTACATGTGCTTATGTGTATGAGAAATGATGGCATCCGATCATAAGTTACCATCCACCTGATAGATAGCTTTCAACATGTGTCATAGGTGTTTGACATCTTGCCTCATATATAGGCCCTACCACAAGGATCACCTTGTGCAAAAATTAGCCATCATCGCATAGGCCACATTTACAATGAATTTCAATCCTTAGCACTAAACAGAACCTAATAGTGAGAATTTAGCACTAAACAGAACCTAATAGCAGATTCAAAATGCAGTTTAGGAAATAAGATATGACTTACAGTCAATGCTCTCCCAGCAAGAAGAAAAAGGAATGAGAAGTAACCAACAGATGCACCAACAAAGGGCTTATCTGCACACACAGCTTGATCAGATCCTTATATAACCCTAAGAAGTTTTCAACAGTAGCAATAATTCTTATATCTTCAGGATAAGCATTATGTAAGGATTCTTTTCTATAGTTTTTCTAACGTGTGACAATATTTCACCAGTCAATTCAGCATGGAAGTATTTGGAAAGTTAGATACACAAACAGGCAGTGGTCAATTTCGACCATCAAACTACTTCTAGCTCCCAATATCACATGATCGAAATCAGTCATGATCTCTAAAACTACTTATAGCTGCACCACAAATTCATGATTAATTAGTGTAATTGTTCTCTAAAATTAACTTTGGTGTAGTAAGTTGGGTGATGAAGTCTACATTCACAACTTTTTTCTTCTCATGAGCTAAGCATCACTTACCAAATTCTCAGCCCCTGGAAGGCTTCCTCTTTTGGCAAGATTAATAGCAAGCTCCAGATTGTTTAACTGAAAGAGCCAACGAATATTTTTTAATACAAGCATTCAATTTGCTACATTAGGAATAAAACTAAAACAAGACTAAAGACATACTTGGCCACTAACAAAAGGTGCAAGTGTCACTTCGTTGACAGTTGCAAGTAACACTTGATTGATATCTAGATTGATGTATGTAAATAGATGGAGAAACAACTATACTGATTTTGTGTGGATGAAGGTAAAAAAGCATAAGCTCAATGCAAAACTAATATAAAGTGTTCACAATCAACCATCTTCGGGTCCAATGAAAAATAAAGATGAACATGTGAATCAATTGTTTAAGAGTGGAGGTCAGTGAACCAACTCCTTTTCTACTCATTTGATTTTGCAATTTGGAGGACCCTAAAACTCTTTTACATCAAGTTGTCCTAGCCAAAAATCGTAGCTGTTATTCAAAATTGGCTTCTATAATGATAGAGGCCGGATGCTCTAGAAGGAATATCACCAAAGGGTGCTTTGAATAATCCAGTGGGCTATGTTGTCTGATGGAATTTGCAGTCATAAGACGTGAAGACTTTGAAAAAGGCTGCTAGAAGTGATAGATGATAGATGGAGTAGGATCTAAAGGAAACTGAAAGTTTTCATAAAGAATCTGGTTCCCATTTATCATCTATCTCTCATATACCAATCTCCCATATAAGAATATACTCAGTTAATTAATACGCATGCACCAACATTGATCATGGACTAGTTGCAAATAAAAGGTTAGCAAATATGAGAAGCAAATGAGAAAAGCTGCATGTTGAACACATTGAATATGCAAATTTTAGCATGATAAATTTATCATGGTCGATAACTTCAAATCACCCACACAATCAAAAGCTTATCTTAAGACCATAGCAGCTAGTAAGTTCCTTTAATCTCATGCTGTCAATAAATTTTAGTTTTTTTAAATCGCTGTTTAGATAAAATTACATGCTCCATTCCACTGTTATTCATCCATCATTTTGATTAAAAAAATTGACACCCATATTTTAAACTGCAATTGTACATAACAATTGGAAGGTAAAAGAGGCCCAAATATAACAATGCTGATACTTTAAATTAAGTGGGCCCCCAAATAAATAGACCAGTCTCCACAAATTGCACAGATTGGATTATCCTACAGATCCAACTGGCGATCTTTTCCCATGCTGTAATCCATTTAGAAGTCATCAGATAGGATAGATAAGACAACCCAATTGGTGGTATCATCTACAGAGACTCGACCACAGTAGAATCCATCCCACAAATGGTTCAGGTGCTAATGGTGTCCATTGCGAGTGTAGTGCAGCAGTCATGGAAATTCATGCCATGCAATACAACAAGATTTTGTCTAATTTAAAATACCATAGTTCAAGTGAACTCACAATCATTGATGCCGACAAGGGCCATCAAGCGAACAACAACTTCTTGCTTCTCTGCATCCTGAAGAGCCCTTACATATGCCTCATCACTATCAAACGCTGACGGGTTGATCTCCACACCCAATTCATCCTCACTCGGGGCTCGTCCATGCACATCGAATGCATCTTCACCATCATCGATGCTCCCAGCATCATTCTCATCATCATTTGGATCAACACCAGCTTCATCTTCATAAACATAACTACCACTATCAGAACTTCCATAATCGCTTCCATCACCACCATTCATTCTAAGCACCATATACGCCCTTTCCTGGCCCATAAGCGACAAAACCCAATCAACAAAAAAGACAGAATAGAAGGAGCTGATTTAAGAAAACCCAAACCCTAAACAAAATAACGGATCGAACCTGTTCTTGAAGTACTATACGGGCGAGGGCCAGATCGGCATCAACTTGGCTGAGGCTAGTGAAGGGCGCGCAGGAAGGCTATCGAGATGAGGGGTTGGATTCGGGTTCCCTAGAATGTGTAGAAAGCAAAGAATGGTTTGAAAGAGGAAAGCGAGTCCACCTAGAAATGCAAACCACACCTTTTGGTGCAAAAAAAAAAAGAAAAAGAAAAAAGAAAAGGTCTTGTTTGGAACGAGGGAAATGAGAATATGAATTTAGCATATTTATAAACTTGTCAAATTCACAAGTTTGAATTAGATTTGGATTTGGCATATCTCAAGGTCTATTATTTGAAAATCAAGCTAAAACCCATCGACTTTAGATATCTATTCGTCAGCTTGATGGATCCAGCACGCAAGAGGGTATCTTTGTTCAGATATCTATTCGTCAGCTTGATGGATCCAGCACACAAGAGGGTAAGGCCGTATGCTTTCAATGGAAATGGCGTCGGTTCAAAGCGGATGAAGCAAGGTTTTTCTCTCTCATTCTCTCCTTTTCAAGGATTTTAATTTCTTCTTTCTCTTTGGCTCCTGCATTCATGTGCTTCTTATGTCTATACTCTATTTTGGATATGTATGGATTTGGTTTTAGGGTTTGTGGATGTGAAAACGAGACTGAGATGACATTTGGTATGAATCCAACATGGATTTAGGAAATTGGGAGTTAGTAGTTTGTATTCTCGATTTGAATGTAGACCCCAAAATGGGTTTATTTTGATTTTACAAATTGGGGATTTAGGGATTTTAGGATTGTAACGCCCTGAAATTCGGGGGTCGAGCATAACTCAGCTCCCGAGTTCCAAAACATCACTTATGCAACATATTTAATGATGGATGTATGTTGTCTGTATTAGTGCATAAAACATGGAATAGATTAAGCCAAATAGCAAATATAATCCAGGGATGAGTGAAGAAAGCAAGCAGAAGACTTATAGAAATATATGTGTACAAGTGCAAATCCCTGAAGTACATATACATACCAGGTCGTTCTGACAAGTGTTACTATCAAAATTATAAGTATTAGATTACATCATTTAATTTCCCAAAAGAAATCCCAGCATCCCGCGCATCAGAACGAGGCTCACTAGAACCCGTCTGAAAACTGCATAAAGGAGAAAGCAGCCTCATCATCATCCATCTCCCACTCTGCCTCAGAGGTCGCCTCAACATCTGTAACATCAGCAGGTAAGACAGAGTCCAGTGGGTGTTTAACACCGCCCCAGAACGTGGGAGTGAGTGATCAACTCAGTGGAACAATAAAGCATAGGTTAACATGTTATCAGTTCAATCAAGTAGTAATGATAAAGCAGAACAATTAAACATGCCCTAAGTACTCTTGTTAATGCAAGGATGTAAGCAGAATGATGCGTGCCCTCATACGTACACCCTCAGCATGACACACCTCAAAGTGCGCCACATCTACAAAGCACATGCAAATGCAGTGCATGAACATGATTACCAAGTTGTTATTAGTCCATTTCATACAGCAGGATTGGGAAGCTAAGATACCTTCCTCATATCACCATCCAAACAGTGATCCATTCTAGGGTCGACAGTCCTAGACATCTCATACGATCATATGGTTTTAGGTCGTTGCAAAGGGCTCGTCACCAGTCAATGCACGCCTATCATACCTTCGTTACTACACTAAGGCTCATCACCTCAATCCGGTATCCAGGTATGCTCGAGGTCACTACAAAGGGCTCGTCACCAATCAATGTAGGCCGACAGCGCGAATATAGTGTCCCATACCATCATAATCGGCTCACGAGTTTGGTTGTTCACTGGTCACTATGGGGAGGCTCGTCACCCCAGCGTAGGCCGACAGCTCGACCACGGTGTCCCATACCACCATGTCCGGCTCATGAGTCTTAGCGGATCAAGGTACCATGGTTAATAGGATTTCATTGGTGAGTTTGGTACCCTAGATTCAAACAGTAGCGTCCATACATGGCGAACATACATCGAACAATTGGGTTACTTGACGAACTCGACTAGCATGAGCGCACGTGGGGTTGAGCGACATACAGTGCACAAACACTCCGCGTGGCCAAACCACTGCCGACAACTCTAATACGACTCGGGTTCGTCTAATACGTCCTACGTGGCGAAAGCAACCTCAGCCACGATCTTAAGGCCGATTACCGATTTCCTGGACTAATGCATAGTCCCACACACATTCCATTATAACAGATATTCATCTCTACAATTTAGAATAATAATGGAACAACAACCCAATTCATATGGTACTCAAGCATTTGAAGAATATCAACTTAACATGAATGTAAGCATAAGTACTACTTGAATTTAAATAACAAGGAATGTAACTTGCATGAAGGAAATCATACACATCAATAGGAGTGTTGAGAATCACTTCTCAATGCCTGCAAATAGTGTAATAAGTTACACTTTAGATCATTCAGACATTTCTACAAACACTTAGAATACATAGTTCAACATACATGACGTATGTTGAATTACATACATTTGGACAATTCCTTTTGCCAAGGAGTTGTCACACATACAATTAGCATACATACATGACAAATAATCGTGGCAAACACAGGTTCATATTTTATATGCATACGGTACTTTATACATACACATAGAATACACAAATCTCAAAATAACACATGCATATCAGGAACATAAAACAAACATAACATTTGGCATGTGAAATCTCATCTATAATAAGAATAAACCATTAACTGGCATTGAAAGTCTTGAAAACCATAACCTATACACTTAAAGTCCGCACCTTAAGCCAGAAAAGAACACCGAACTGATTTCAGACGATATGTCTTCGTCAACGGTGACAGAATAACCTAAGGCAAGAATAGAAATGAGATACAACAACACCAAGACTATTCTAAGCTCCAACACAGATTAGGGTTAGGTTAACTTACCCAAAGATGAACTCAAAATCGCCGGAATAACGATTCAAAGTGAAGGTTTAAGGATGAAGAAGAACAGGAAAGAATCTAAGATGATTCACCAACTTCTCTCTCACTTTCTCTCTCTTTTCCTTTCTCTTTCTTAGGTAGGGTTAGGAAAATTCGTATGGAAAAGAGAGCTAGGGTTTAAGGACTATAAATAGGCCTCATATTGATGAAAATAACCCCAGGGCCAAGGTATACTTAGGGTATAACTAAAATCGGCCTCTCACGATCCAACGAAGCACTTCCGGTTGGCCTATTACTACGAAAGGTCGGACTTAAGCTCTTTAACCATGGATCTAGGTCAAGCTGAGTTTTTGTACCAACCGACTTTACAGATCAGCCGTGGCGGACCACACACAATTCAATGGTCACCGAATCTCGATCAAGTCCACAAGCATAAGGACATGCCTGGGCCACCTTCCCTGATCAGAGGGTGAAATTGGGTCAGAATCCAATGGTTAGATTGCTTAAAATCGTTGCGCAAGAGACACGACTCGGATTTCATAAAATCTTAATTAATATCCAACCGTTCTCACACTCTTCACTCCGAACTCAATCAAATCGACCCAGAACATCATCTGGACTTGATTTTTGAGTTGATAGTCAAGTCCATTATGGTGACCGCAACAGCCTAAGATCATCGCTATCGGACTTTCGAAGCGCGGTCCAGGTCCGATCCAGAACTTCCAAAAATTCCCCAGAACAACTGGATTTAGCGATGGATCCCAGATTTCAGAGTAACATAGCGCTAGCTAATCTACAAGTTTTGAGTCATGCAGATACAATTTAAAGTGATTGATACAGATTTCACAAGCAATCGAGTATAGCGCTAATTACCCTAAAAAGCCACTAAGGAAAGATTAGCACAAAATTTTCAGGGTCATTACAAGGATTTTGGGGATTCGAGGACTTTTGAAATTGTGGATTTTCTAATTTTAAAAATTGGGGGTTTGGGGATTTTATGAGTCGAGGATGTAAAGATTTTAGGAATTTGGTTGGTTGGCCATTTTAAAGATGTGTACATGGGCTATTGTCTTTTTGATAGTGTTGTTTCTTTGCTCTACAAATTTGGGGCATGTTGTTAATCAATGAAATTAGAGGAAGAAGGAGCTTTTGTCTTTTTAATCTGTCAGGTGCCTTTTACCAACGCTAAGTAAAACTTCATAGGGATTTTTTTTTTCTTTTCAATGTTGCTGGTCGGAATCCCTTTTGAAAATTGTTTTTCCCTGCGTTCTATGATGGAAGATGTTGTTGATGCATGTAAAATGTGGGATAATGATTGATGCCCACCAGTTGTTCGATGAAATGCATGAAAGGAACTTAGTTTCTTGGAACACCATTATAGTTGGGATGGTTTGAGTTATTTCATATGATTTCAATTATAATTAAAATCTTTAAATTCACATCATATGGCCAACCTGTGTTTTAGAATGCTATAATTTTTTGGTAAGTCTTTGATCTCGTTGATTATACCTAAAATCTTTAAATTCAGGTCATATGACTAATTTAAGTTTTAGAATACTGTAATTTTTTTTTATAATTCTTTCATTCTATCAATTATAATAAAACCTTTAAATAATACTATGATTTTTCGATAATCCTTTCATATGGAGTATTATACCTAAAACCTTTAAATTTATGTCATATGACCAACTTGAATTTTAAAATACTATGATTTTTGGATAATTCTTTCGTCTTGAGGAGCCACACTAGATTAATGAATTTTATGACATTAAACCCCCCATAGGCCTTAAAAAACTAATGTAGGCATCCCATCCCAACTATTTCTAATGAGTATTGGATCATCTGATTTTAGGGTTAAATGGTGAACAATGAGGGCATCATACCTGATGGACGGTATCGATGTTATCAAAGTTCCACCCATGAGTTCTTATGAAAGTAACTTATGATGAGCTACAACTTGTATGAGGTCCTTTTTCAGTTGAATGTGTACTATCTTTCTCTCTTTTTAACCATCCATCTGTCCATCTGTAGGCCATAAATCGAAACTTTAGTTTGTCTTATTGATGAAAATATCAAGACATGCCTGTCCACTAGGGGACACAACAAAGGGACACTGTCTGGATTGCAGATCTATGTGTTTCAATGGTCAGATTTCAAAGCAGATTTCATCAAACAAAATTCTCCCCTGGAAGAGTCGATCAGGTTGACCTAACCTGACTCTGCCATAAGGCCCGAGTCTATTGTGACTCGGCCGAGTCAGGACGAATCATGGTTATAAAAAGCAAGCTGTAGTGTCAGCCAAGACATGGAGTTGAAGGAGGCTGGGACTTAGTCTTCAAACTTGGATAATAGATGTGGAAAATCATTTAATTGTATTGTCTGATGAATAATACTTTATTTCACTCGGGGTTGTGGATTAGGTGAGTACCTAACTATGGAGCCCACCTTGATGTATGTGTTGTACATCCACTCTGTCCATCAGTTTTTCAGCTCATTTTAAAGCATGGATGTACAACACATACATCAAATGGACCCCACTGACAAAGACTCACCTAATCCCCCCTCCCCCTCTCAGGCCAACCTGATCACTCAATGCGTGGGCCCCACTCACAATGAGGGTCCCACGGACTACCATTAGATCCAAATGCACCTTATTTTCTACTTTTTAGAATAGTACACCCACTAATATTATTCTAGTAGCAAAAGTACAAAAAATGGGTGTATGCATAAAAACCAAAAAAGAACGTACCATAAGTAGGAAAAGTGGGGTATGCACCAAAACATGAGGGTACCAATACCAGCTTCCCTTGAAATAAATGGAGCAATTCAAACCTAGACAATGAGAGATTTAATTACCAAAATCTCCATGAGCAATTGAGATGTTACTCTCATACCTCTTATGGAAGCATGCCTTTGTTGTCTTTGAGATTTCATGCCATGTTTGAAGTATAATGCTTTAATTGAGTATTTTGAATTGATACACTTGAAATTTAAAATTAAGATAGAGCCCCACATTTATTACAAGCAAGCAATAGCATTAAAAGAAACCTTATACATATTCAGAAAATAGGTAGAGTCCTAAAAACAATGAAATTCCAAGAAGGAAACAACTGTTATTTCTACCTATAATACACACAGAGAGAGAGAGAGAGAGACCAAAATATACTAAAATGGGGTGGAAATAGCTTTTCTAAGCTTATCTTGTCTGTTAGGTTGCATTTATGAAACTAAATCTATTTCAATTAATGTGTTTATTTTCTCCTTGGCAATGTATCCTCAGTAGTATGGACCATCCCAATGGAGCAGACCCAGATGTGCGTTGGAGCTATCCGGATGAAAGGGTTCCTTAGAAGGTGGGAATCGCTGTTATGACCATGATGAAGCTGTCCATTTCCTATGGACATCATTGGAGGGGCCTGACCATTTGTACAGGCCATGTTTATGTATTTGCTCGAAATTAATGGAGCAGACCTGGATGTGTGTCAGAGCAATCCGGATGAGCGGGGGTCCCTGGAAGGTGGGAACCGCCGTTATGACCATGATGAAGCTGTCCATATCCTATGGTCAGCATTGAAGGCGCCTGACCATTTGGATAGGCTGTACTTATATCTGTATTTGCAGGGACCACACCCGTAACCTAAACCACACCCTAAACTTATAACCTATTCTCAATTCCCTAAAGTTATAACCTATAACCTAAACCTAAACCTACACCTAATCCTAATATCAACTCCTTAACCTAAACATAAACTTGAAAACCCATACCTAAACCCAATCCCCCACCCAAACCCAATTTCCAAAACCTAAACCTTAACCTATTCTCAATTCCCTAAAGCTGTAACTTATAACCTAAACCTAAAACCTAAACCTAAACCTAAAACCTAAATGTATTCTCAAATCCCTAAACCTAAACCTACACCTAATCCTAATCTCAACTCCCTAACCTAAACCTAAACCTAAACTTGAAAACCCAAACCTAAACACTATCTAGAACCCCAACCCGGACCCGATTTCCTAAACCTAAACCTTAACCGATTCTCAATTCCCTAAAGCTATAACCTAAAACCTAAACCTAAACCGATAACCTAAACCTATAACCTTAACCTAAACCTAAAACCTAAACCTAAACCTAAAACCTAAATGTATTCTCAAATCCCTAAACTTAAACCTTAACCTATTCTCAATTCCCTAAACCTTAATATATAACCTAACTTAAACCTAAACCTATAACCTACACTTATAACCTAAAACCTAAATGTATTCTCAAATCCCTAAACCTAAACCTACACCTAATCCTAATCTCAACTCCTTAACCTAAACCTAGACTTGAAACCCCAAACCTAAACCTGGTCCCGAACCCGATTTCCTAAACCTAAACCTAAACCTTAACCTATTCTCAATTCCCTAAACCTTAACCTATAACCTAACTTAAACCTAAACTTATAACCGACACTTATAACCAATAAACTAAAACCTAAACCTAAACCTAAGCCTAAAACCTAAATGTATACCCAAATCCCTAAACTTAAACCTACACTAGTCCTAAACTCAACTCCTTAGCCTAAACATAAACTTCAAAACTCAAACCTAAACCCGAACCCGAACCCGAACCCGATTTCCTAAACCTATACCTTAACCTATTCTCAATTCCCTAAACCTATAACCTATAACCTATAACCTAAACCTAAACCTAAACCTTAACCAAAACCTATAACCTAAACCTAAACATATAACCTATAACCTAAACTTATAACCTAAAACCTAACCTTAACCTTAACCTAAACCTATAACCTAAACCTATAAACTAAAACCTAAACCAAAGCCTAAAACCTAAATGTATTCTCAAATCCCTAAACCTAAAGCTACACCTAATCCTAATCTCAACTCCTTAGCCTAAACATAAACTTCAAAACTCAAACCTAAACCCAAATCCGAACCTGATTTCCTAAACCTAAACCTTAACCTATTCTCAATTCCCTAAAGCTATAACCAATAACCTATAACCTAAACCTAAACCTAACCTAAACTTATAACCTTAACCTAAACCTAAAACCTAAACCTAAACCTAAACCAAAACCTATAACCTTAACCTAAACAAAAACCTATAACCTAAACCTTAACCTATAACCTATAACCCAAAAACCTAAACTTATAACCTTAACCTAAACCTAAAACCAAAACCTAAACCTATAACCTAAGCCTATAAACTAAAAGCAAACTATATTCTCAAATCCCTAAACCTAAACCTACACCTAATCCTAATCAAAACTCCCTGACCTAAACCTAAACCTAAACTTGAAAGCCCAAACCTAAACCCGATCCCGAACCCGAACCCGAATTCCTAAACCTAATCACCTATTATCAATTCCCTAAAGCTATAACATATAACCAATAACCTAAGCCTAACCTAAATCTATAACCTTAACCTAAACCTAAAACCTAAATGTATTCACAAATCCTCAAACCTCAACCTACAACTAATCCTAATCTCAACTCCCTAACCTAAACCTAAACCTAAACTTGAAAACCCAGACCTAAACCCGAACCCAAACCCGATTTCCTAAACCTAAACCTTAACCTATTCTCAATTCCGTAAAGCTGTAACCTATAACCTAAAACCTAAACCTAAACCTAAAATCTAAATGTATTCTTAAATCCCTAAACCTAAACTTACACCTAATCCTAATCTCAAATCCTTAACCTAAACCTAAACTTGAAACCCCAAACCTAAACCTGAACCTGAACCCAGTTTACTAAACCTAAACCTTAACCTATTCTCAATTCCCTAAACCTTAACCTATAACCTAACTTAAACCTGAACCGATAACCTACACTTATAACCTAAACCTAAACCTATAGCCTAAATGTATTCTCAAATTTCTAAACCTAAATCTACACCTAATCTTAATCTCAACTCCCTAACATAAACTTGAAAACCCAAACCTAAACCCGATCCCGAACCCAAACCCGATTTTCTAAACCTAAACCTTAACCTATTCTCAATTCCCTAAAGCTATAACCTTTAACCTAACTTAAACTTAAACCTATAACCTACACTTATAACCTAAAACCTAAATGTATTCTCAAATCCCTAAACCTAAACCTACACCTAATCCTAATCTCAACTCCATAAACTAAACCTAAACTTGAAACCCCAAACCTAAACCTTAACCTTAACCAAAACCTATAACCTAAACCTAAACCTATAACCTATAACCTGAACTTATAACCTATAACCTAACCTTAACCTTAAACTAAACCTAAATCTATAAACTAAAACATAAACCTATAACCTAAACCTATAAACTAAAACATAAACCTATAACCTAAACCTATAAACTAAAACATAAACCTAAACCTAAAACCTAAATGTATTCTCAAATCCCTCAACCTAAACCTAAACCTAATCCTAATCTCAGCTCCCTAACCTAAACTTGAAAACCCAAACCTAAACCCAAACTCGAACCCAAACCTGATTTCCTAAACCTAAACCTTAACCTATTCTCAATTCCCAAAAGCTATAACCTATAACCTAACTTAAACCTAAACCTATAACTTACACTTGTAACCTAAAACCTAAATGTATTCTCAAATCCCTAAACCTAAACCTGCACCTAATCCTAATCTCAACTCCTTAACCTAAACCTAAACTTGAAACTCCAAACCTAAACCTAAACCTTAACCAGGACCTATAACCTATAACCTAAACTTATAACCTATAACCTAACCTTAACCTTAACCAAAACCTAAAACCGAATCCTAAACCTACACCTATAACCTAAACCTATAAACTAAAACCTAAACCTAAACCTAAGACCTAATTGTATTCTCAAATCCCTAAACCTAAACCTACACCTATTTCTAATCTCAACTCCTTAGCCTAAACATAAACTTCAAAACCCAAACCCGATATCCTAAACCTAAACCTTAGCCTATTCTCAATTCCCTAAAGCTATAACCTATAACATATAACCTAAACCTAAACCTAATCTAAACCTATGACCTAAACCTAAAACCTTAACCTAAACCTAAAACCTAAACCTAAACCTAATCTAAACCTATAATCTTAACCTATAACCTTAACCTAAACCTAAAACCTAAAGCTAAACCAAAACCTATAACCTTAACCTAAACCAAAACCTATAACCTAAACCTTAACCTATAACCTATAACATAATAACTAAACTTATAACTTTAACCTTAACCTAAAACCAAAACCTAAACCTATAACCTAAACCTATAAACTAAAACCTAAACCTAAACCCAAACCTAAAACCTAAATGTTTTCTCAAATCCCTAAAGCTAAACCAACACTTAATCTTAATCTCAACTCCTTCACCTAAACCTAAACCTAAACTTGAAAACCCAAACCTAAACCCGATCCCGAACCCAATTTCCTAAACTTAAACCTTCACCTATTCTCAATTCCATAAAGCTATAACCTATAACCTATAACCTAAACCTAACCTAAACTTCTAACCTTAACCTAAACCTAAAACATAAACCTAAAACCTAAATGTATTCTTAAATCCCCAAAGCTAAACCTACACCTAATCCTAATCTCAACTCCCTAACCTAAACTTGAAAACCCAGACCTAAACCCGATCCCAAACCCGAGCCCAATTTCCAAAACCAAAACCTTAACCTATTCTCAATACCCTAAAGCTATTACCTAAAACCTAAAACCTAAACCTAAACCGAAAATCTAAATGTATTCTTAAATCCCTAAACCTAAACTTACTCCTAATCCTAATCTCAAATCCTTAACCTAAACCTAAACTTGAAACCCCAAACCTAAACCCGAACCCGAACCCGATTTACTAAACCTAAACCTTAACCTATTCTCAATTCCCTAAACCTTAACCTATAACCTAACTTAAACCTAAACCTATAACCTACACTTATAACCTAAACCTAAACCTATAACCTAAACCTAAAACCTAATGTATTCTCAAATCCCTAAACCTAAACCTACACCAAATCTTAATCTAAGCTCCCTAACATAAACTTGAAAACCCAAACTTAAACCCGATCCCGAACACAAACCCGATTTCCTAAACCTAAACCTTAACCTATTCTCAATTCCCTAAAGCTATAACCTATAACCTAAGTTAAACTTAAACCTATAACCTACACTTATAACCTAAAACCTAAATGTATTCTCAAATCCCTAAACCTAAACCTACACCTAATCCTAATCTTAACTCCATAAACTAAACCTAAACTTGAAACCCCAAACCTAAACCTAAACCTTAACCAAAACCTATAACCTAAACCTAAACCTATAACCTATAACCTGAACTTATAACCTATAACCTAACCTTAACCTTAACCTAAACCTAAATCTATAACCTAAACCTATAAACTAAAACATAAACCTATAACCTAAACCTATAAACTAAAACATAAACCTAAACCTAAAACCTAAATGTATTCTCAAATCCCTAAACCTAAACCTAAACCTAATCCTAATCTTAACTCCCTAACCTAAACTTGAAAACCCAAACCTAAACCTGAACCCGAACCCGAACCTGATTTCCTAAACCTAAACCTTAACCTATTCTCAATTACCTAAAGCTATAACCTATAACCTAACTTAAACCTAAACCTATAACCTACACTTGTAACCTAAAACCTAAATGTATTCTCGAATCCCTAAACCTAAACCTACACCTAATCCTAATCTCAACTCCTTAACCTAAACCTAAACTTGAAACTCCAAACCTAAACCTAAACCATAACCAGAACCTATAACCTAAACCTAAACCTATAACCTATAACCTAAACTTATAACCTATAACCTAACCTTAACCTTAACCTAAACCTAAAACCGAATCCTAAACCTACACCTATAACCTAAACCTATAAACTAAAACCTAAACCTAAACCTAAAACCTAAATGTATTCTCAAATCCCTAAACCTAAACCTACACCTATTCCTAATCTCAACTCTTTAGCCTAAACATAAACTTCAAAACCTAAACCCGATTTCCTAAACCTAAACCTTAGCCTATTCTCAATTCCCTAAAGCTATAACCTATAACATATATTCTAAACCTAAACCTAATCTAAACCAATAACCTAGACCTAAAACATTAACCTAAACCTAAAACCTAAACCTAAACCTAATCTAAACCTATAACCTTAACCTATAACCTTAACCTAAACCTAAAACCTAAACCTAAACCAAAACCTATAACCTTAACCTAAACCAAAACCTATAACCTAAACCTTAACCTATAACCTATAACCCAATAACTAAACTTATAACCTAAACCTAAAAGAAAAACCTAAACCTATAACCTAAACCTATAAACTAAAACCTAAACCTAAACCTAAACCAAAAACCTAAATGTTTTCTCAAATCCCTAAACCTAGACCTACACCTAATCCTAATCTCAACTCCTTCACCTAAACCTAAACCTAAACCCAATCCCGAACCCAATTTCTTAAACTTAAACTTTCACCTATTCTCAATTCTATAAAGCTATAACCTATAACCTATAACCTAAACCTAACCTAAACCTATAACCTTAACCTAAACCTAAAATCTAAACCTAAAACCTAAATGTATTCTCAAATCCCCAAACCTAAACCTACACCTAATCCTAATCTCAACTCCCTAACCTAAACCTAAACCTAAACCTAAACTTGAAAACCCAAACCTAAACTTGAAAACCCAAACCTAAACCCGATCCCGAACCCGAACCCGATTTCCTAAACCTAAACCTTAACCTATTCTCAATTCCCTAAAGCTATATCCTATAACCTAACTTAAACCTAAACCTATAACCGATAGTTATAACCTAAACCTAAACCTATAACCTAAACCTAAAACCTAAATGTATTCTCAAATCCCTAAACCTACACTTACACCTATTCCTAATCTCAAATCCTTAACGTAAACCTAAACTTGAAACCCCAAACCTAAACCCGAACCTGAATCCGATTTCCTAAACCTAAACCTTAACTTATTCTTAATTCCCTAAACTTTAACCTATAACCTAACTTAAACCTAAACCTATAACCTACACTTGTAACCTAAACCTAAACCTATTACCTAAACTTAAAACCTAAATGTATTCTCAAATCTTAAACCTAAACCAACACCTAATCCTAATCTCAACTCTCTAACCTAAACCTAAACCTAAACTTGAAAACCGAAACCTAAACCCAATACCGAACCCGAACTAGAACCTGATTTCTTAAACCTAAACCTTAACCTATTCTCAATTCCCTAAAGCTATAACCTATAACCTAAACCTAAACCTACAACCTAAACCCAAACCTTAACCTAAACCTAAACCTATAACCTTAGCCTAAACCAAAACCTATAACCTATAACCTATAACCTATAAGCTAAACTTATAACCTATAACCTAACCTTAATCTAAACCTAAAATCTAAACCTAAACCTATAATTGTAGGTTATAGGTTTAGGTTTAGGTTAAGGTTGTTTTTCTTTTCATTTGTCTGGATTGCCTCTCATATGTTCTCTCTCTTTTCATTTGTTTTTTCCCATAGGATTGTTTGTGTTTGGATGGATGCAGTTTATGTTTGGATGAATGTAGTTTATGTCTGGATGAATTTACGTAGTTTGGGTTTAGATGGATGTGAATATGAATATGATGAAATATATTATATAACACGTGTATATCAGGAAGAATATGATGAATTATATTCTAACAGGTGCATATCAGGAAATTTGAAATGAAATATTTTTTTTAAAAAAGAGACTTTTACCTATGCAATATTTCGTAGGTAAAAGTCATGTTAGTCTCATCCACGTTTTTTAGCTACGGACATTTTTGTAGCTAAAAGTAAGCCTTTTGATGTTTTGAAAAATTGTTCACGGCCTTTAGTGACGAAACTTTTTATAGTTAAAAGTAAACCTTTAGAATTTTTTTAAAAAATTGTTTATAGCCTTTAGCGACGAAACGTTTCGTAGCTAAAAGTATCATCCACGTTTTTTAGCTACGAAAATTGTCATAGCTAAAAGTAATCCGTTTGATTTTTTTTGAAAAATTGTGTATAGCCTTTACCGACGAAAATGTTTGTAGCTAAAAGTCTCATCCACGTTTTTAGCTATGAAAATTTTCGTAGCTAAAAGTAATCATTTCGATTTTTTTGAAAATGTGTTTACAGCCTTTGGCGACGAAAGTTTTCATAGCTAAAAGTCTCGTCCACTTTTTTTAGCTATGAAAATTTACGTAGATAAAAGTACACCTGTCGATTTCTTTCGTAGCTAAAAGTATACCTGTCGATTTTTTTTTAAATGTGTTTATAGCCTTTAGTGATGAAAAGTTTCGTTGCTAAAAGTCTCTTCTGTTTCATTTTCATGGAAAACTGTTTACGGCCTTTAGTGATGAAAATTTTCATCGCTAAAAGTCTTTTCCACGTTTTTTCGCTACGAAAATTTTCGTATCTAAAAGTAAACCGTTTGATTTGGATAGAAAATTGTTTACAGCCTTTAGCAACCAAAATTTTCGTCGCTAAAAGTTTGTTCGACATTTTTTAGCTATGAAAATTTTCATAGCTTAAACTAAACCGTTTGATTTTGATGGAAAATTTTTTACAGCCTTTAGCGATGAAAATTTTCGTCGCTAAAAGTGACTTTTAGCTACGAATTTACAATTTTGTCGCTAAAAGTTTCATCGTTAAAAACCCTCTTTCCTGTAGTGATTCTTCTAGAAACCCATCCGTTTGATTTCTTAATCGCATCTCTCAATTGATAATGTTGAATAGGAAGCTGGTTAGGGTTCAAATATGCTCTTTCAGAATCAGCAAATGTCTAAGGAAAGTATACCCCTAGCCAGCCTACGAAGAAATGTCCGCAGACAGGAAAAGATTTACACATAGGATCCTTTGGACCAAGAATGACATCTCCAAAAGCACGATAAAGGGAACATCAAACTGAAGTAGCTAACGAATATTTGTGACCTTCTACCATTGCACCTGCGACTACAAAGAAGGAAGGTCTGATGATGTCCATTTGATCAGAATCCGGGAATATCACCAAGCTTAACCAATAAGCTAAAAAGGCGGCTAGATCGCAAGAGAGACTATATTCCATAGTATGTTTAATGTTCTTGCGGATGGCCTTGAGCTCTAGATGGTTATGATCTGTGAAGCTGCCAAGATAAAGATATGATGATCAGGCTAAAATCATTTGATATTAAAATTACAAAAATAAAAATCGAAAGGATAATGTTGTACCACAACTTTCGAGAAAAATAAGCTAACCATTCAAGAGAAATAATGCGATCAAGAAGAGGGAAGTTGGCTAATGCACTGAAGAGTTCAAGGGTGGTTCTAAAAATCTTGGATGTATCCCCTCCCACCAATGCTAGAGCAATTTCTCCATTAGAAGGCATATAGGCATAAAAAATGTCACCCATAATGGGGAGACCTGCTATGCAAAATATATCCCAGAGGGTGATGCTCAGTTCACCTGAAGGAAGATGAAATGAATTGGTGATCGGAGACCAATGGCTGAGAAAGCCCCTGAAAATAGCAGCATCACCATGGAAATGTTTAAATGTGGCTGTGATTGCATCAGAAAGAGAAATCTGCTCCAGGATGGCAGTATGCTTCTGAACAACAGCACGAGCCCAGGCACTATAGAAATCACGAAGAGATAGAAGTCCTGTGGCTAAGAAGTTTTCCATGTTCCAAGGCGATCTCTAGGAGAAGAACAGTTGTTGAGCTATCTCAAAATAATGGGTGGGGAAAGGTTGTTGAGGAGCATAATATGGGCACAAAAATCTCATCTTATGAATTCAGCCTGCTCTTTAAAAGTGTCTATTCCCTTCCAAATATCTTATCAAGATCCTGGGTTCTTTTCTAACCCAATTGTCCAGAGAGATAAAGATATTTCGACAATCAAAAGGTTCACTATGTAGGATTGACCAATGGCGTTGCAGATTGATGGGAATAGTAGTTTGATCGCTAGTGAAGGGGTTGTGGAGATCTAAAATTTCTTCATGAATCTCTACATATTTCTAGGAGTAGTGGAGAGGTTTTTTGGGTTTTGAAGAAGAGGGGTAGTCCTTTCTTTTTGCAAAAGGGGCTTGAGAGCGATGCATGGTGAAAGGAGTTAGATTTACGATGTCAAAATCTAGAAGATGTTAAGGTCAAAAGGGTCCTAGAGTATGAAAATTTCTAAGTTAAAGAAGTCAGCAGCGAGATTGGTTATGCGGGGTTCATGCAGATGAAGTTCTCTGCGCGAGGTAGCGTAATGGTCGGGAGTCTTGCATGAACAAGAGGTTCGTTGCATGGGTTCGCACAATCAGAGTCGATTGCACGAGAGCTCGATGAAGAGGCAGAGGTTCGACACAGTATGAAGCAGGTGTGGAATGAGTAGAAGTTTCAAATATTTATAGTGCATAAGGCCAAGTACAGTACACGGGCGATGGTTGCGCGAGTTCGCGCAAACCATTTCAGAGAATGAAGATTGACCTTTTTCTTTGATTTCTGGAGAAACAAAGAAAGGATTAAGGGGGCATCTGTTGAGGCATAAAAATGAGAAGAAGAGAATTGAAGAATAAGAAGATTAAAAGTAAAGACGGAAAGAAATAGAAAATGAAGAAGAACGAATACTTTTAAAGGTGGTTTACACGGGACCACACAAACGATATTGATTGCGCGGGACAGCGCAACCGAAATACCAGTTGCGCTGGTTCGCTCAATTGACTTTCGGACTTGTTCTCTGTAAAAGATCTGAAGCAATGAAAGGGGGTCCCATGGCACCAAAATCGAGGTTTCACACATGTGAAGGCCTATAAATAAAATATGATGATTGTTCTTAATACTCTCTCTCTCTCTCTGTTATGTTTGAATAAGATAATTTCTCAAATAATGAGAGTGCTTGGATTATACCAAAAATCATTTCAATAGTTGTAGGTGCAACATGTGTATCACTGTACATTATCATTCTATGGGGCACATGGCTCACTAATGATGATCAGAACTGTGCAAACAATATCTATGTAAACCAGCATTGTCCAAACATTATCTATATAAATCAGCACTGTCCAAATATTGTCCATGTAAATCAGCACTGTCCAAACATTGTCCAACACCGTCTAACACAATCTGGATGGTGTGGATGAATTAAATACATCATGGTGGTGTCCACGGTCCCATGGATGGAGCGGATATACAACACATCATTAAGGTGGGGTAAGACAGCACCGTCCAAACGATCCAGCACCGTCTAGACATTCTCGATGGTGAGGATCAAAATATACATGGCTGGGCCCATAACACTTGTTGTCGTACTCCAATGGACGGCGTGGATGCAAAATGGATGAATGGTTGGATATCATACATACCACATGTGGGTCCCACAGACCCTGTTGAAGTCAATACAACAAATATATAGTTGTTGTAGGTGCACTGACCAATCAGCATCCAGATAGGTGGGTCACACGTGGGGCCCATCATAATATTATATTAATATATATATTTATAAACATACATACATAGAGGTGCGTCACACCATCCAGGAGGTTGGACAGTGTGGACTAACCACATGCATCATGGTAGGGCCCTCTCTACACCGTCCAGACATGGACGGTGTGGATTCAAATGCATACATCTCGGTGGTCCCTACCGTCCAGAACACTGGATGGTGTGGATGGAAGGAACATGCATCACGATAAGGCCCACCATCCAGATCATGGTGGGCCACGTTCAGACCTTGGATGGTCTGGATTCAACATTTGCATCAGATGGGCTCCACCTTCCTAGCTTGACGGCTAGATTAAATAGATGGACAACATGGAGAAACATATACATCAGGGCCCTCTGTCCAAACGGACGGATGGTGAATATAACAAATACATTAAGGGGCCCCATTGCAATAAACTTGCTGCTGGACGGCTGGGCTGCTGGCCTAGCGTCCAACAAATGGATGGTGTGGATTTAACACATATGCCAGCGGGACCCACAGAACTTGCTGACGCAATCAGCAGCTACATCCCACCGTCTATGATCTGGATGGGGAGTATGATACACATACATCGTTGTGGGGTCCACAACCTCATGATCATCATAATAAAAGAAAGAGAGAGAGAGAGATGAAGAGACGTGAGAAAGGGAGGGACCCCGCCACTATGGGCCCTCCCTATACAATGCATACATCAAGATGAGTCCCACCATACGTGGTCCCTCAAATCATCAAATCCAAACTAAAAATCACCCACCTTTGATCTCCTCTTCCTTCTTTCGCATATAGCCTTTAGAGCTCCAAGGGAACGATTTCAATGGTCGAGATGATCTTAGGATGGGAGGTAGGAAGGTGGGCCACACTAACTTCTCTCATGGAAGATTGGATGTGGGTTGCTTGGAGAATAAGAGAGAGAGGTTGTAAGAGAGAGAGAGAGATGGGTGAGTGATGGGTGTAGTGATGAGTGAGTGATGGGTGTACTTAATGTGTGAAGAGAGAGAGAGTTGACTTTAGGGGTTGCTTGGGGATGTGGCATGTACTTGACATGTGAGGTGATGTGTGCTTGATTGATGGGATTGATGGGATTGATGTGATGTTCTCTTGGGATTTGCAATGTATGGCATTTTCTTTGAATTGAACGTGGGCCCACATCCCCTGGCTCCGGTATCTCCTCGGCCCGTAATACGCGATGTTAGAACCACGGCGACGGCACAATTGCTAGGGTACAAGTCTTGGGTTGAGCCAACTCAGATTGACAGGATGCAACTCAGGGTCATACGCAAATACCGATTATAGGTCGTGAGTTACCAGAATTCGACCGAGGACCGCGAAAGCTCACGGAACGGTACGGTGTAGGATACGAGTCTCACAAGAAGCCTGACAACACCCTGGAAGGATGGATAGCTTACGGTGTTATTTGTGAGTTTCAAACAATTCCCTGAGATCGCTTTGAAAAGGAGAAAATCACAGAGGTTACTTCCCCTCTGCTAGAGAGAGTTGCTAATCTTCAAGACTAGCCAACCTCCTCTACCCATCTTCAAAATCAGCTGACCTCTTCTCCTACACCTAGGACTGTTCACCCCAATCCTTCTTCACCCATGACAAGATCTCGAACACATGCCCAAGCTTCTTCCCCTTCACCTCAAGAAGGGACTGTTGCTTCTGTTTCTCCGGCTTTAGTTTGCACAGATCCTCAACCGGGAAGCAGTCAATCTCTTCATTCTAAAGGGAAACAAGCTGTCATTGAAGAAGTCAGCGAAGGAGACTTGGAGAGCGAAGGTTCAACTTCCTCATCCTCGTCTAGAAATACTATTTCCGACGAATATGAGGCAGAAAAAAGAGGATCAAGATGATGACTATGAGAAGGGGGAAGTTGATATTAGTGGCAAAGAAGATGTCATTACAGAAAATGTTCATGCTAATGAAGAACATATCCATTCAACCTCTGAGGCTGTTCCTGAAAAAACTATACCCACAGTGAGAGAAGAAGAAGAAGAATGTAATGCCCTGAATTTCGAGGGTCGAGCAAAGCTCTACTCCTGAGATTCAGAACATCACTTATGCATTATGGATGATGATATTCAGATTTCTTCCATGTTAATGAGTTAAGCATGCGTGGGATTATACTAAACAACACATCATACTCTGGATATAATTAAGTTAAGCAATCGAAAATCTAAAACATATCTATTTAAGTATGCTGGTGTTTCACAAATTTCCTCCAAAGTATGAGTATGTAACTGGGTTCAATATATACATGTATTATTTTAAAATCAATAAAATGAATATGTAAAAGTGTTCAACTGAGCCTAGATGTCCCAGTAGTCCTTGCGTATCGACACGAGGTCTACATCGACCCACCTGAGAGTTGAAAGTAGGAGAATTCCTCCTCCTCATCCCAGAATTCCTGCTCCATTACATAGACTTCATCTGTACCTGCATCTACATCAGAGTCTGGTTGGTGCTTTAAAACACTGTCCTAGAGTGGGAGTGAGTGATCAACTCAATGGTTCTATAAGGTAAAAGTTACACATATTATCAAGTCAATCAAGCAGTAATGATGAGACAATCATAAACAATCACTTCCTAACTCTCTTTTTAATGCAAGAATGGGATGCAAGTATTGATGCATGCCCTCACATCAAAGTTCTCCCACAAGCGACTCCGACAACCTATTTCGCATGTGACAACACTTCCTCAAAACGGTGCAACTCTAACGCCTTTTAAGCACATCCTAACTAATGCAGTCCAATTCATGGTCATGTTAGCTAAGTAATTAATTAAGCTTATTCATATGGTAAGTTTGGGAAGCTAGGGTACCTCCCTTTATATCATTGACCCAAATCGAACACTCGGCATCGGACAACCGTAGTGGTACTACTCCTGTGTTTATTTATCACAGTTCATAGGCAATCTCATACAGAAATCAATGTATTTAAGATAATATGACAGCAATCAAGATAGACATAAATCATTAATTGTCATGAAAGCATTAATAAACCGCAACTTAAGTGTTTGTAGTGCGCACCTTTCGTTAGTATGCTTGACTCGGATTTGGTGCAAATTCTACATTTCCAAAAATGGAACAGCAGGCACCTAAATGAAGAAACTGGTTAGCTAGGTTGATGAACAACTATCCTGGAGTTCTACATCGATATTAGGGTTGGTATTTCTTACCCGAAATCGTAGCCGAAAGAGATTTGGTAGCGCAACGGGGCGGTGCTTTAGCGTGTGGATTCGTGGAAGAAGGTTTCTGCACTGATCTCCCAAAGTCCTTCCTCTCTCTTTCCTCTTTCTCCTCTTTTCTCCTCCCTCTCCCTTAGGGTTTTTCCAAATTCGTATATGGGAGAGAGAGAGAGAGAAAGGAGGGATATTTATAAGCCCAGTTGTGATGCAAATGGCCCCAGGGCCACTTTATACATGGTTTATACCCCGTGGGTGGCTGTTTTTGACGAACAGGGCTCATAGGGAGGCCGATGACTCATCTACGTCATGAGGTGCACTCCCTGACAATAGATCCATGCTAGAACACGATTTCGGTGCGATCAAATAAGCCAATCGACCGTGGAGACCTGGTGTCAGATCAACGGTCGTACATACTCAATCGGGGCCATTGTTATATGGATATGTACAGGGAAATCTCCTTTCCCCATGGGTGAAGTTTGGTCACAAACTAACGGTCAGAAATCCTCAACTTTGCTTGAGATCGAACGGCCCAATTCACTTAAGTTTCAGTTCATTTTCTAAAGATATTCGCGTTTCTCATGCACTTCACTCATGATTCAAGTTGGTTGTTTCTGGAAGCTATCTGGGCTTGATTCCTGCAATGGTTGTCAAGCCTAGCAGGACGAACATCGTCCCATAGTTTCACGGTCATTGGACCCCCGACTGCGGTCTAGGTCCGTTACCGAGTTTCTATATATTCCCGAGAGTGACAAGCTCTTGGGTTTTCTCATAGGACTGAAGATGATATTGAGTCAGTGGTACTCATGGTTTTAGGCCTTTCCATTTGTGAAAATGGTGGCCCAAGCTTAATCCACCAATTATTTAGTACTTAACTAAATCCCATCTCAATTATATGACAAGATGCGGTCCTTGGGTTGTTCTGCCTGAGGTTGCAGTTGGGTCTTTGTACGGATTTTTCCAAGACATTACAATGAACCTGTAGACTATGGGGAATATGATTATTCACCATGTAAGAAAATCTTACTTATTTCTTTTGTTTCTTTCATTTTTTCTCCTTCCTTATCTTATGTGTGTGTATATATATATATATATATTTATTTCAGGTGATCATGTTGTCCATAATAGGGCAGATAGTATTTCCCCCATAGATTTACCTCCCGTCGTACCAGCAATTTCACCGAGATTCTCGATGCCTCCACGGGCAGTGGCACGTGAAATTGCTTTTCCAGTAAAATCAACTGATCTACTAACTCCCACCACCATTGATTCGAGTACTGAAGTTAGGGCTCCATCTTTTGCTAAGATGGTGGGACGTTGTAACGCCCTGAAATTCGAGGGTCGAGCATAACTCAGCTCCCGAGTTCCAAAACATCACTTATGCAACATATTTAATGATGGATGTATGTTGACTGTATTAGTGCATAAAACATGGAATAGATTAAGCCAAAACACAGATATGATTCAGGGATAAGTGAATGAAACAAGTGGAAGACTTATAGAAAAATGTGTACAAGTGTAAATCTCTGAAGTACATATACAAGCCAGATCGTATGAAAGTGTTATTTAACAAAATTATAAGTATCAAGTTACATCATTTAAGTTTCCAAAAAAAATAATCCCATAACCCCGCACATCAGACCGAGGCTCGCTAGAACCCGTCTGAAAACTGCATATAAGAGAAGGCAGCCTCATCATCATCCATCTCCCGTTCTACCTCAGAAGTCGCATCCACATCTGCAACATTAGAACCTAAGACAGAGTCTGGTGGGTGTTTAACACCACCCCAGAAACGTGGGAGTGAGTGATCAACTCAGTGGAACAATAAGGCACTGGTTAACATATTATCAGTTCAATTAAACAGTAATGATAAAGCAGGACAATTAAATAAATCCTAAGTACTCTTGTTAATGCAAGGATGTATGCAATATGATGCGTGCCCTCACGTGTACACCCTCAGCGTCTTCATCTTACTTTACGCATGACATCGCCTCAAAGTGCGCCACATCTACAAAGCACATGCAAATGCGGTGCATGGATATGATTACCAAGTTGTTATTAGTCCGTTTCCACACAGCAAGATTGGGAAGCTAAGATACCTTCCTCATATCACCATCCAAACAGTGATCCATACTAGGGTTGTCAATCCTAGACATCTCATACGATTATATGTTTGAGGTCGTAGCAAAGGGCTCGTCACCAATCAATGCACACCTTTCATGCCTTTACTACCACAGTTCGGCTCGTCACCTCCTTGCGGTATCCAGGTATGCTCGAGGTCACTACAAAGGGCTCGTCACCAATCAATGTAGGCCGACAGCACGAATATAGTGTCCCATACCACCATAATCGGCTCACGAGTTTAGTTGCTCACTGATCACTACGGGGAGGCTCGACACCCCAGCGTAGGCTGACAGCTCGACCACGGTGTCCCATACCACCATGTCCGGCTCATGAGTCTTAGTGGATCAAGTACCATAGTTAATAGGATTTCACTGGTAAGTTCGGTACCCTAGATTCAAGCAATAGCGTCCATACATGGTGAACATACATCGGACAATGGGGTTACTTGACGAACTCGACTAGCATGAGCGCACGTTGAATTGAGCGACATAAAATGCGCAAACACTCCGCGTGGCCAAACCACTGCCGACAACTCTAATACGACTCGGGTTCGTCTAATACGTCCTACGTGGCGAAAGCAATCTCAGCCACAAACATAGGGTCAATTACCAATTTCCTGGACTAAAGCATAGTCCCAAACACATTACACTACAACAGATATTCATGTTGAATGTAAAATAGTAATGGAACAACAACTTAAATCATGGTACATGCGCATCTGAAGAATATCAACTTAACATAAATGTAAGTATATGAAATGCTTGAATTTAAATAACATGGAATGTAACTTGCATAAAGGAAATCATGCGCATCAATAGGAGTGTTGAGAATCACTTCTCAACGCCCGCAATTAGTGTAATAAGTTACACTTTAGATCATTCATGCATTTCTACAAACACTTAGCATACATGGAACAACATACATGACGTATGTTGAAATACATGCATTTAGACAATTCCTTTTACCAAGGAGTTGTCATACATGCATCTAGCATACATACATGACAAATAATCATGGCAAACATAAATGCATATTTTATACGTATACGGTACTTTATAAATACACATAGAATACACAAATCTCAATATAACGCATGCATATCAGGAAAGCAACGTAAACACAACATTTGGCATATGAAATCTCATCCATAACAAGAATAAATCACTAACTGGCGTTGAAAGCCTTGAAAACCATAACCTATACACTTAAAGTCCGCACCTTAAGCAAGGAGAGAAACACCAAACTGATTTAGACGAGTTGTCTTCGTCAACGGCGATAGAATACCCTAAAACAAGGATAGAAATGAGATACAATAACACCAAGACTAATCTAAGCTCTAACACAGGTTAGGGTTAGATTAACTTACCCCAAAATGAACTCAGAACCGTCAGAAGAACAATTCAAAGTGAAGGTTCAAAGATGAAGAAGAACAAGGAAGAATCCAAGATGATTCACCAACTTATCTCTCTCACTTTCTCTCTCTTTTCCACTCTCTTTCCAAGCTAGGGTTAGAGAAAAATTCGTATGGAAAAGAGAGCTAGGGTTTAAGGACTATAAATAGGCCTCAGATTGATGAAAATAACCCCAGGGACAAGGTATACTTAGGTTATAACCAAAGTAAGCCTCTCACGATCCAACGAAGCACTTCTGGTGGGCCTATAACCACCAAAGGTCGGACTTAAGCTCATAGACCATGGATCTAGGTCAGGCTGAGTTTTCGTACCGACCGGCTCTTCAGATCAGCCGTGGCGGACCACACTCAAATCAACGGTCACGGAAACTCGATCAGGTCCACAAGCACTAGGATATGCCTGGGCCACCTTCACTGATCAGAGGGTGAAATTGGGTCAGAATCCAACGGTCAGAATGCTTAAAATCGTTGCGCAAGCAACACCACTCAGATTTCATAAAAACATATTAAATTCCAAACGTTCTCACACTCTTCACTCTGAACCCAATCAAATCGACCCAGAACATCACATGGACTTGATTTTCGAGGTGATGGTCAAGCCCAGCTCGGTGACCGCAACAGCCTAAGATCATCGCCATCGGACTTTCGACGCGCGGTCCAGGTCCGATCCAGATCTTCCAAAAATTCTCCAGAACAACTAGATTTAGCGATGGATCCCAGATTTTAGAGTAACATAGCGCTAACTAATCTACAAGTTCAGAGCCATGTAGATACAATTTAAAGTGATTGATGCGAATTTCACAAGCAATCGAGTATAGCACTAATTACCCCAAAAACAACTACTTAAGGAAAGATCAGCACAAAAATTCCAAGGTCGTTACAGACGTGATCCCCTTCTTACTAGAGAGATGCAACCTCCCATTGTTCCGGTACCATTAGAAGGGATACCCTTTTCTTCATTTATACTTTTCATATAATTTGCACTTATAGTTTTGTTATAACTTTATATCTTTTGTTTCTTAACAGGGAACTTACCTCAAAGTGGCACGGCGAGTTCTGGTTCTATTGGGACTTCATCAAATGTGCTATCTCTTGAGAAGATCTCTGCGTATAAACTGGCGTTGATTAGGAATTCCATACTAGCTATTGTCGAGATGTTTAAAGATCCTGATCAATGGTTAGATCTGGCTGTTACTTTAGATGTTCTGGATAGTGCCGCACGGATGGCCAAAGTCAACATTTCTTCCATACATGAAGCTCTCCTAAGATTCCATAATTCAATCATTACTCTGACATCAGCTGAAACTGCGATTGTCCCGCTTGAGATTTTGGAGTATAGGAAGCAACTTGCATACTCTAGGGAGAAGGTTTCTCAGATTGCTCCCATCATTTCTCATCAAGACTAAGAACAACTATCTTTGCAGTAGAAACTAAAGACTTTTGTTGATAACAAGACAACTATTCAGAATCGTATTGCCCTTTTGAAGCAGGAAATCGCTCAGCTAGAGAAGCAGCATCTGGAGGAAGATCTGAACATCAAAAGGGTACAGGAAAAGATGTAATGTAGCCTTCATTCCATAGATGCTGAAAGATCTAAATTGGTTAAAAATGAAGAATTAATTACCCCCTTGGAAGAAAAGTTAGCTGGTATCCCAGATCCTACCAGAATTATTTCAAATGTCAGACTAGAACACTCAGCTGTTTAAGTTAATCTTCAGGAAAATTTGCAACAATACTTAACAGCATTAGGCATAACAGGAGAACTATGAGATATAAAATTTTGATATTTTCCCTTTTGTTACTACAAGTACTCTTGGAATTACAAGTTATACAAGTATTTCATGATATTTTTTATAATGGTTTTCTTGTCTGTTTATGCGATATTTTGATTAATGTGCTATACCTCTTCTTCTTCTTTTTTTTTTTTTTTTTTTAAAGTATTCTCTTGTGACTTGTTAGCAGGGGATTTCCTATATGATTCCTATATTAATTGGCAGCACTAAGTTTTAATTTAGTCAAATAATCACACACAGTTTATCCTCTTGAGTAGTGGAGTCGGGCCTCACGTGATATCTCTATAACTCTTATGAGTCCACTAGACTTCGCACAGCCTAGTGAGTTCATAAACCGTGATCTATTAGAGGGGCCCAGTGAAGCTACTGGGACCGTGAAATCGGTTGGATTTACGCATAGGGTTGGCCACGGTAACTCTCTAGAGTTCACGGGGCGCACAAGGCGACCTTTGAGCTACCAAATCTAGGGTCCCCAGTCCATCAATGAGTAAGTTTAGTCCATTCCTCATGAGTTACTAGTGAAATCAAGCCAAAGATCTGGGGGGTCTTACGCATGGTTGACCTATCTATGGACAAGGCCAAAAAGCTCACACTGCAGCCCGCATTTTCTTCACCTGCAAGGTCGAACCCATTCACAGGAGACCATTTTCATCCATTCCCTATGATACTATCGGAAAGCTATACAGATGACATGGGTGTTACGCGTGACTAGCCATTGAAGACTTTTGGCCCTTTTAGGACTTTTAGTTGCTAGCTTCGTCCATAGCCCACATGGGTATGCATATGATGGCCTTTAAGGACTTTTTAGGGCCACTGGCTTCTCACTGCTGCCCGAATAGCGAAAATGATAGGTCTTATGCATAGCTGGCCATTTTTTAGGACTTGGCTAGGTTGCCTTAAAAGATAATGGTAAGTGGCCATCGTTGTCGCGAGAATGAAAGATATCTCTAATTGAGATTGATACGTCACCATTTCTACTAATATCTTCAATGATATTCATATGTGTTGTTCACAATATATCAGCTTGGTGATGATAGCAATTCCAACAAAATTTTGTAGAGCTCGCTTGATGATGATAACGATGGTTACTTTCCTTTTGTAACACTCGTTGATATGTAATTTTGATGCTCTCACAAATTTCTTCTTTATTCATTCATCTAACAGTACATGGCCATGGCCTTATTTGCTTATTCTTACCACCTTTTGGTCCAGAAGCATTATTCTGAATCAAAATCAATAGTATCTTCAAGGACGATATCTTTTGATGAAGCAAGCCTTGATCGATATATTGTTACCTTGTCCATCTTGGTCTACGACTCTATACGCTCCATTGGAGTATACTTCTTTTATTATGTACGGCCTGTCCCATTTGGGCTCAAATTTGCCCCCTGTTCTGTGGGTGACCACTATCAATCTTTTCAGCATCAGCACTATATGCCCTTTTTTGAAAGACCGATACTTGACTCATTTATCAAAGGCGGCCGATGTCCTTGCCTGATATGATTGCAACCGCTACTGAGCTGCCAAGAATTTTTCATCAAGCAAATCTATTTCTTCCAACCTTATTTTTGAATTTTCATCATCTATAATTAACTGATGTACTTCCACTCTGAGTGACGCAACTTTTATTTTGATCGAGATGACTACTTCTACACTATAAACCAATGAATACGGTGGGTAGTTCTGTATGCTCACAATGCTTCTTGCAATCTTTCGTCCCAATCATGCTTGTTTGTTGTCATTATTTTCTTCAGTATCTTGACTATCATTTTATTAAACGCCTCAGCTAATCCATTGGCCAGTAGATAGTAAGGTGTTGAAAATGAATGATGAATGCTGAATTTCTAACACAGCTTTTCCATGCCTCTGTTTTTGAAAGGAGTACCATTATCTTTAATGATTTTCTTCATAATACCATGGCGGTATATATTGCGTGTCAGATGAAATTGACCACATCTTTCTCCTTGAAACTGCGCAGTGCAATTGCTTCTGTCCACTTGGAGAAGTAATCTGTCGCTACCAAAATATACTATTTTCCTTTGGACGAAGGTGGATTTATAGGACCAATAACGTTAAGTCCCCAGGCAGAGAAAGGCCAAGAGGTGACTAACTACTACAGGTCTTCTAGAGGAATGTGTATAACATCTCCGTAAATCTGGCATTCATGACACCGCTTCACATAATCTATTACATCTTTGAATATAGTGGGCTAATAATACCCTATTCGATGTATCCGATGAAATAAATTTTGGCCAACTTGATGTGCCCCACATTCTCCAGAGTGCGCTTCTTGCAACATCTGGCCTGCTTCTTGTTCATCTAAATAACGTAACAGCATCTCATTGTAAGATTTTCTATGCAGCACTTTGCTACATATGATGAATCTGTTCGATCTTTGCTTGATTTGTTGTCTCTGCGCTGGGTCTTCTGGTAAGATATCATATTTAAGGTAATCTATGAAAGGCTGATGCCAATCATCTGTCGTCACCTCCAAGCATGATATAAGAAGTATCTCAACAATTTCATCAATAACTTCTGAAGAGGGTAAAAATCTTTTTTCTTCTATAGTCACCTAAAGGGGACTTCAATTTGGGTAGGACAGAGCCGCTGCCAAGCTGGCCAAAGCATTTGCTTTTGTATTTTCAGATAGTGGTACATGCTTGATTTTGACATGGCAGGACTGCTCCAATAACTGCTGTGCTTTTTGACAGTATGGCAAGAGCTCTTGCTTTCTTATATCAAATTTAGTTGTCAATTGATTTATGATCAATTTAGAATCCCCTAAGATATGCAACATTTTTTTCATTTCTTAAGCAATTTCCATTCCGATGATGAGAGCTTTATGTTCAGCTTCATTGTTGGTACACGTGACACCCAACGTGAAAGAGTAAGGTAACAAATCACCTTGAGGAGTAATAAATATCACCCCGGCCCCTGCCCCTGATGCTCGAGAAGCACCGTCAGAATACATCTACCATGGACTTTGCGACTCGGCCAATATAACCTGTTCAATGGGAAAATCATCACTAATGGTCTCTCACTCTATTACGGGGTGCGCTGCTAGGAAATCCACCACTTCTTGCCCCTTTTGAAATTTTGCCGAGTCATATGTAATAGTATATTCCGAAACTAACAGCATCCATTTGGCCAATCTCCCAGATAGCATCGGTCTTATGATTAAGAACTTTATCGGATCTGCTTTTGAGATTAAAGTGATGTCATGGGAGAGGCAATAATGTCTCAATTTCTGCACCACAAATATTAAGGCCAAACATTCCTTTTTGATTGGGGAATAATTGCATTCTACACCCATTAGAGTTCTGCTTAGATACTAAAGAGCGGTCACTTTACCAGATTCATTCACCTATGCTAACAAGGCCCCTAACGAATTCTCGGCTGCAGATATGTATAAAATGAGTGGCTTCCCTTTTATTGGGGCTGTCAATACTGACTGTTGTTTCAGTAATTCTTTTATTGATTCGAAGGCATTCTAACAGGCTTTGTCCCATACAAACTCTGTGCCTTTCTTCATCAAATGAGAAAACGGCTGACACTTCCCTGCCAGGTTTGAAATGATACGCCAGTTTTCGTTACAAACTTTTTAATTCTTTCAATGTTTTTTGTGGCGAGATATTTTGGATGGCTTTAACTTTCACTGGATCGATCTCAATGCCCCTATGCCTGATAACAAAACTGAGGAATTTTCCTGAAGACACCCCAAATGGGCATTTAGCCGGATTCATTTTCAGTTGCTTCTTTCTGAGTCGACGGAAGACCAATGCCAAATGTTCGTGATGTTCCTGATGATTACCTGACCTGACCACCAAATCATCAACATAACACTCAACATGTTTGTGCATCATGTCTTGGAAGATATTCTTCATTGCCCTCTGATACATCGCCCCAGCATTTTTGAGACCGAATGGCATAACTTTGTAATAGTAAATCCCTAGCGAAGTTCTAAACACTATTACTTGTTCATCTTCAGGTGTCATTCTAATTTGATTATAATCCGTATAGCCATCCATGAAAGACATGATAATATACTGAGTCGTACTGTCAATCAACAATTCAGTTATTGAGAGAGAAAAATCATCTTTTGGACATGCTTCATTCAGATCCCTTAAGTTAACGTACACTCTAACTTGTCTATTCTTCTTCTTTACTAGCACAATGTTCAAGATCCACTTACGATACTTGACCTCCCTGATGAACCCAACTTTTATCAGCTTGTTCACTTCTTCTTCTATCAGGGGAACCAAATCCAGGTGAAATCGCTTTTGTGCCTGTTTAACCGGCCTCTTCTCCTTAGAAATATTCAACTAGTGCATTGGTACTGATGGTTCCAGACCTGACATCTATGCATATGTCCAAGCAAAGATGTCTCTATTTTCTTTGAGAATTTGAACATATTTCTTGACCTCTTGCTCAGAAGTACTGATGAATGTGTTCCTTGGCTCTTCTTCTGTACTCAGGTTCACTTCTCGTAAACTATCTATCGTTGGTTGCCCCCCGTCTTCCATTTGCTTTGGGGCCATTTCAGGATGCTTGACTATTTTAGGATCTTCTTCTGATAACTACTCAGTTGTGACTATGTTCACCAATGATTCTGCCCCCAATCCTTGAAATTCTCCTCGCTTTCCCTGACTAACCCCAATAGGAATCTGAATTCCTCTACCATGATTTAGGCCGGTGGGTTCTATGATTTTCTTGCTTGTCGGACTATATTTTTTAAGATCTTGCGGTGTCAGCTTGCCGCAATACACATTATTCTTGGCCTCTTCCCCTATTTTTGTTTCTGATGGGGAATAAAATTCTATTGGTTCCGGGTATTTTGCGTTGGCCCTGACCTAAAACCTTCCCTGAAAAGTCGAAAATGACTTATTTCTTTCAGCATATGGCAATGGCACTGTATCATTGGACTGTAGAATTTTCAAATGTTCAGGTGATAACAAAGTTAGCGGCGGCTGCCCTGGTTACCTTAAATGTTTCGGCACAAAATAAAAGCTCTTCTTTGTTTCTGCAGCTCTGGATGATTCTGCCTTTTCTGTTTCTTCTTTCATCATCCTTACTTGAATGTCCTTTAAGACTTTGTTTTCATTATTCTTTCTTTCTTCTTTAGCGAACCCCTTATAATAACTGGCGTCTGCAAAGAAGGCCTCAACTTCTATATAGGGCTTCGCATCGACCATTACTTTATACTGCATCCCATTTTTACAGTATTTAAAGCATAGATGCAGAGTAGAGGGTACGATGCCATATTGATTATCCATAGCCTTCCTAGGAGAAGATTGTATGTCGTCACTCCGTTTATAATGTGACACACAATATCAGTTGTTAGCTCTCTTATCTCCAACATTACTGTAATTTTACCGAGTGCATGTTGCCTATCTTGATTAAAGCCTTGTATCATCATTCCACTAGGGCGTAGATCGGAATGATGATAACCCAGTTTACTTAGCATTGAGAGTGGTAGGAGGTTCACTGTAGACCCATTATCAAGCATAATTCATTTAACCTTCTTACCACCGATATGACCCTCTATCATCAGCGGCTTGTTATGCCCTTCATGACAGATCAAATCATCAACGGAGAAGGAAATGACTAGCAGGAAATCTTCTTGCTATTTATACTCTTCGTCTTCCATCTCTGCCAATAAGGTTTCCCTAACACCATGATTGGATAGTGCTTAAATCAAACTCTATCGAAATTCCTCTGACAACTTGAGCACATCGTAGACGCTTAATCAAGCTGGTATGCCCTTCAGATGACTTACCACATCGTAAGTCACTTTTGCTGTCTCATTCTTCACTTCTTTCTTATCATTGTCATTCTATCCTTCGATAATTTCCCTTCTTATAGTTCCTATTTTCTGCTTCGTAGGGCTCACTATCTTCTTTCCTGATCGTAGCGTAATCACTGCTACCTTTTTTGTCGATTTACAGTCTTCTTTCTCCCTCTTTTCTTGGGCCTTTTCCTGGATTCTTAGCATACTCACTGTTGTCGTTGTATCCATTTCCTTTTCTTTTCCGATCACTATTTCACCCCTGTCTATAATCCGTTATATTATACATTTCAACGTATAACAATTTTCCGTCGGATGTCCCACCAGGCGATGATAGCGGCAAAAATCTCCCTCATCCTTGTCATGTCTTCAAGGCATTTGGGTGCTGGTAATTCTATTGTATTGGCTTTTAGCAATTGGTTCATCATAGGGACAACATCTTCCTTATCAAACGCAAACCCTTTATGAGAGTTAAGCGCTCTAGACCTTTTTCCGCTATATCCGTTTCTTAGCTAATTCGATTGTTCCTTCTGTTCTGGCCTTTTATATCTTGAGTCTCTTACATCTTGATTTCTCTTTGCACGATCGACGGTATTTGCAGCCATCCAACTGGGTCCCCACCTGGCTATCTCATAGTGAACGCTGGCATCTTTCGAGTCATCAGCTCTAAAGTATGAGCCTTAGTGGCTAGGTCACGGAAAGTCCTGATATTGGCACTGGTGAGTCCGAGCGCAATTCTCATTTCCATGGAGTTTAGACACATCTTGACCTGTTCCTTTTCTTCTGGCAGCTGTCTACATGAGGCTCCTAATGTCTTCTATCTATCTATAAATTTCTCTACTGGTTCCCCCTCTCTCTGTCGTATAGAGGCCAATTCTGCAATACTGACATCATGTTCTAAAGAGAAGAAGTTTGACATGGAGGAGTCTTGCTTTTGCTCCCAAGTACGTATCGATCCTGGGGCCAGACTGGAATACCATCGGAATGCTTTGTTTGTCAAAGATGATCAAAATAATCATAAGCAATACTGCAGTATCGTAGAGAAATTCCCCATACTAGCAATAAAATGTATTAAATGCTCCTCCGATGACCCTTCTACATTAAACTTCTGAAAATCAGGATACTTGAAGTTGGCTGGGAACGTAATGTCTTTTACATCTCTCAGGTACGGCATTTGATATCTGAAATGACCAATATTTTCACGCTCCCTCTCTACTCTGACAACTTCCTCAACAACTTGTCTCACTTCTTCTTATGTCACAATTCTTTCTACCAGGACAGACCCAAGTGATCCTGCCTCCATTGGTTGAAAGCCTTTAGGTTGGTTCTCCTGCCCATTCATTGTGCCCATCATCGGGGGAGCCGCTATCTGATCTACATTGTGTGCGAGAGTCGTTAAGGCTTCTTTGAGATTTCTACACTCTTCCATTAGCGTTCTCTGTGCTTCCGCCATTTCATTCACATGGTCCTCTATAGCTGGCATATTCTCCCGGTTCGTTCCGGCCATATGTACCATGGCTTCTCCGCTCTTTAACGATGTCATAGTTGGAGTGGGGCGGGAATATGTTAACGTAATAGAACTTATGAAGAGAGGGGAAGATGGAGTATCATTCAACTTCTCTGTACTCTCATTGCCATTGATTGATTAGGGCGATATGGACATCGGTGAGCCTACTAGTAATGCCCTACCTTTTTGCTCTTTTATCTATCTGATTCTTGGGGGCAACCTATTTCAAACAAGAAACAAATGCATTTAATTTGAAAAATTATCTTATTCAAGCATAACAGAGAGAGAGTATTATGGACAATCATCATATTTTATTAGTACTGAGTTCATTTACATCCTCAAACATCCCTTGATTCTAAGATAAATTATTTAGAATGTAGAAATTGACAAAATTCAAATGTCCAAGTCAGATATCAAATCCGACAGCACTTCGACTCGCGATTTGATCATCTCTTTAAGAGGGATATGTCATAGATCTCTTCTACTGATTTCTCTTCTTGAAGCTTGGACAGAAGAAATCTGGAGACTTGGTCATTTCAGTAGCATGTTAGCTCCTTAACATCACATAGTGCAGGGTAGTCAAGTTGCGTGGACCCGTACAACCGATATGGGTTGCGCGGACCCGCGTAAGCCACCGGTGCTTCCTCACTCCTACCTTTAGTCTTCTTTCTTACTCTACTTCTTCTCCAAAATCTTCAATCCTCCAAATGAGGGGAGGAAGGGGGTATTTATAGACCTCCGCATGTGCGAAACCTCGATCTTGGTGCCAAGGGACCCACCTTTCATTGATAATGATCATTCACGCACAACAAGTCCAGAAACTGGTTGCGTGACATCGCGCAACTGAATTATTGGTTGTGCAGACCCGCGTAACCAATATGTCTTGCATGGACCCGCGCAAACCCGCCTGAAAACACTTGTCTTTCTTCATTTTCTATTTCCTTCCACCTCTTACTTTTCAATCTTCTTTTCTTTAAATCTTTCTTCTCATTTTTATGCCTCAACAGATGCCCCATTGATCCTTTCTTTGTTTCTCCAAAAAAATCAAAGAATCAGGATCAATTTTTATTCTGAAGAAAGGTTTGTGTGGACCCGCCCAACTGATGGTCGTGTAATGTGTCGACCTTATACACTATAAATACTCGATAATTCATTTATTCTACACTTGCTTCAGACTATGTCGAACCTCTGTCTCTTCGCCGAATCCCCGTGCAACTGATATCATTTGTGCAGACACACGCAAAAACTTTTCTGTTTGCACTGATCCTTTGGATGTTGTGCTGTTCTACTCAATCAACTTTGATTGCGCGAACTCGTGCAACTAGAACTTGGAGAATTTTTTAATCCCCTGAACTTTTCCTTCTTCAACTAACCTTCAAATCCTTAACTTTTTTCAGTCATGGCCCGCATCAAGTGAACTTTTCGTGCCATAGATCCACCTATTGAACAACCTTCTCACTCGGATTTGACAAGCTCATCTTCTTTCTGTCCTTCCCCTTCTTCAGATCAACAACCAGCGAAACGTGTTAAAACCACTGCTCACAATCCCTTGTATTTCAAGGAACCCGTACTACCAACCTTCAATTTCACTGATCGTATTTCTTCCTTACCTTCTCCTATTCACCGGGTAATCATGATGGGAGACGTAGAATGGCCTCCGAAGCAGGGTCGAGAATATGATTGGGACGAATGGTTGAAGACAACTGCTTATATTCGTATAGACAGTCAAAGACCCCTTGTTTGAGAAGACACTCCTCCTTCTTCTCGCTCAAAGAAGACTCGCTGAAACAAGGCCAAGGAGTTCAAGGAGAAGATCAAGGAGCACTAAAAGAAGAAGCTCCAGAGCTCATGGGAATCAGTCAGAGTAATTGAGGGCATTATGAAATTCGATAATCCTCACTCAGAGGGTATGACAGTGATTCCCATCAACCTTCATCGCCACCAATCCACACTTGATTTCAAGCCAAGGGATTACATAGACGGAGAGAAGCTAATGGACACTTCCTCGTGGTCAACAAGAGAACCACACATCCTCGAGGGGATATTGCTAGCACGTAAGCCATGAAAAAGTATTGGTGAAGTCCACCTTATGATTTTTCTTACCCCTTTTCACAGTCCTCACAACCTATTCCCCACATTTCTATGAAACCATCAAGCAACGCTTTAGAGATCACGATAAACTTTGGGGACCTAAAGAATTCTGAACAAGGGGTCTGTTAACTTCACGACGTTATTATTCAGACTGGGCAAAAGCCATCTTGCAAAAGCACGAAGGCATGCTTGCTAAGATCGGCTTGTATGATGCTATAGAAGTTACATCTTAGTACTTCTATAAGGAACTAACTATGATAAAGGGTTTTGTAACATCTTGGAAAAGTCCGTATAAAGACCCAAGTTTCACCTCAGGCAGAAATCACTCAGGACCAAATCCTTTGGAAATTATGCGAGATTTAGCTAGTACTAAACTAGAGTACTTGCAAAATTAGCACTAATCACTTTAAATTGATCTGCAAGACCCAAAATGTGCAGAATCATTGCCGCTACATTACCTTAAAATTTATGATCAATCTCTAATCCTAGTTGCTCTCGAGAGCACACCGAAACTTCGTATCGGACCTGGACCGCGCGTTGAAAGTTTGATTACTACGAAACCATATGGTTATGACCTTGCTGGACTTGACTACCATCTCAGAAATCAAGTCCTAATAGTATCTAGAAATGCACAACTTGAGCTCGGAGTAAAGTGTGTGAGAAACGCGAATACCTTTAGAAAGAGAACTGAAACTTAAGTGAATTGAGTTGTCTCACTTACATGCCAAATCTAAGGATTCAGACCGTCAGAATCTAACCCAATTACACCCTTGGATTAGGGAAAATTTCCAACCCATGTCAGTGCACTTGTGGCCCTGATCGAGTACCGGTGACCGTTGAATTGAAACTGGTCCACCGCGGTCGATCTGTAAATCCGATCAGACCAAAAACTTAGCCTGACCTAGATCCAATGTCAGGGAGCTTAAGTCCGACCACATGCAGAAAAGGGGCCTCCAGAAGTGCTCCGTTGAGCCGAAACAGATGGGTTTTGGCTATAACAAAAGTATACCATGGCCCTGGGGCCATTGAGCTCACATTTGAGCCTATATAAGGGCCTTAAACCCTCTCTCTCCCTTCACATATGAATTTACAAACCCTATAGAGAGGAGAGATAAAAGAGAAGGAAAGAGAGAGAGAGTGTGTGGGAGATTATTCTCAGGACTCAATCTCGTCGTTCCACGTGCTTAGCTACCACTACAGTATCACTATTTCGGCGATTCTGATTCCATTTTCGGGTAAGAAAACCTAACCCTAATCTATTTTAGGGATTCATATAGGGTATGTGATGAAATAGCAAACCTATTTCATACTATAGGTTGTCGTTGTGCCGTAAACGAAGGCGGAGTGTTCAAACTGAATCCATTACGAGTTTACCGACGAAAGAAGTAGACTATAAACGTATAGGTTATGGTTTTCAAGGCTTTTAATGTCGGTTAATGATTTATAACCGACTGGGTTTCCATTTCACATGTTAGATACATTATTTTCCTCGCTTTACGGTTATATATGAACTATGTTGAATATAGGCTATTCCATGTGTAGGTTGAAATGACGGGAATGTTGGGAATTTGGTTTTGTGCTTGCAATGATTATTCACCATGAACATGTGATTGTTGAAGACGTGACAACTCCTTATGAAAGGATTTGCCCTAATATAGCTTATAACTGAGTTGTACCGTGTAGGTTGAAGTGTGTAGTCTAAGTGTTTGTGGAAATGATTGAATGTGTATGGAATTTGAATCCCTGCTTGCCATGATTACCCATCGTGGATATATGTAGGTTGTATTCGTGACAACTCCTTAGTGAAAGGATTTGTCCTAATACATGTTGTGATCAACATATGTCATGTATGTTGATGTGTGTAGTCTAAGTGTTTGTGAAAATGTCTGGATGAGTAAATATTTAGTAAAGTGTATGTTATATAAGTGTTGAGTGAAATTCTCAACTACCTTAGCTATGCGTATATATCCCTTTATGTAACTTAGATTAAATTTGTGTGATTAAGCATGAAATGCATTTGTGTAAAGTATGTTTACCTTGCATTTTATGAAATGTTCAATTGGCTACGTTACTTGAATTAATTGTTTAACTTTGATATGCCTACCACATGTGTTATCCTGTTATATTTACATGCGTTTGGGATTACTACGTAGTCCAAGCTATCGGTAACGGTTCCCGAATGAGTGTTTGAGTTAGCTTCGCCATAACAGATGTGTTCGAGGAATCTGAGTCGTACGGAGTTTGTCGACAGTGGTTAGGCCACACGAAATGCTTACGCACTTCATGTCGATCCTCTCGATGTACGCTCGTACTAGTCGAGCTCATCAAGTAACCCGATTGACCAGATGTATGTTCATCATGTGTGGACACTATTGCTTGAACCTAAGGTACTAAACTCACCAGTAGAAACCCCATTAACCTTGGTTCCTTGATCCGCTAAGACTCATGAGCTAGACATGGTGGTATGGGACACCGTGGTTGAGTTGTCGGCCTACGCTAGGGTGATGAGCCTCTCGTAGTGACTAGTGAGCAACACCGCCTCGTGAGCTGAATACGGTGGTATGGGACACTATATTCGAGCTGTCGGCCTACACTGATTAGGTGACGAGCCCTTTGTAGTGACCTCAAGTATACTCTAAGACTGCGTTGAGGCGACGAGCCTTTCCGTAGAAACTAGAGTATAAACTAGGCCTACACTGATTAGGTGACGAGCCCTTTGTAGTGACCTAAAACCACAACATTGTATGAGACTAGCTAGGACTGACGACCCTAAAATGGATCATTATTTGGGAAATGATACAAGGGAGGTATCTTAGCTTCCCAAAACTACTGTATAAATAAATCTAATTAAGTATTGGCTAACATAAGCATGCACCGCATTGCATGTGCTTTGGTGAGGAAGAGCACTTTTGGGTGGTTGCCATGCGCATCGTAAGATGAAGACGCTGAGGGAGTGCAGGCGAGGGCATGCATCATTATCACATAACATTCTTGCATTAACAAGAGTATCTAGGACATGTTTGTTGTATTGCTTTATCATTATTGCTGGATTGAATTAATCACATGTTAACCTTTCCTTTATAGTTCCACTGAGTTGATCACTCACTCCCATGTTCCGGGATGGTGTTTTAAACACCAACCAGACTCTGTCTTAGCTGCAGGTGATGGTGATGCCTACGAGGTGGAGGCAGACTTCGAGGATGACGAGGAGGCATTCTCCTACTTACAGTTATTGGGCGGGTTCATGTGAGTCGTGTCTTGATCGTCGGGGCTACAGGGACACTGATTAGATGCCCTTGCACTGTTGTTCTGTATTTTAGGACACACTTGTATATTCATTTTGATCACTTTGGGAGTATACATGTATATGGTTAACCTGGTGATATTTTCACACTGTGGAGGTCTACAACAACTTATACGTTATATTTATCAATCATAGTCTTCCGCTTGTGTAAATTTATTCGTCTCTGGAGCGTGATATGATATTTTGGCTTAATCCCATTCATCTTTAATGCACTAACATGGACAATATTAAATCATCATTATCTATGTTGCATAAGTGATGCATTGGAACTCGGGAGTTGAGTCTATGCTCGACCCCAATTTTCAGGGCGTTACAGGTTTCCTTGAGTACTGGTCTCCCACCACTAACTCTTTTCACCTACTAGTAGGTGAAATGAGTATCACACTCTAGGATCTCCATCGAATAGCAGGCCTTCCACTGATAGGAAAGTTTTATGATGAATTCATCCTGTCTAATAAAGAGTTGGCCTTTATTTCTTCTCCTGATTGTATGCCTTCCATCTCTGAAACCACCATCGAACTCTTCAGAGAGATAGCAGAATTTCTAAACATCCATAAGCTTTCTCCTCTGCAGTGGCTTACATATTTTTCTAGGGCCCTCAGGTATTTTCAAGTTTAGGAATCAACTTCCCTTTTTCTTTTTTCCCTTTCTTATTATATATTTCCTCATATCAATCTTTTACCTTTCCCTGCAGATTCCGTGATTGTCAGTCTAAAGAGCTAACAGAGCTTCGTGACAATATCAAGGAAAGAGCGGAGTACAGCTTATACGGGGAGCTCACAGCCTTCTTAGCATATTGGCTGAGCATCGTAGTACTTCCAAGCTCAAAATGGGCAGATGTTATTCACCCTACAGTCTTTGTCATTACTGTCGCTTTGGCAGAAGGCCACAAGTATTCACTCGCACCTCCAGTGTTGTGTTCTATTTATAGAGCTCTCAGAGAAGTAGCCACTCATGTTAAGAATCCTACTGTCGAAGCTTCCTCAGCGCACACTCTATGGCATTACATCATCGGCTAGATGGGACTCTATTTTCCTTGGACTTTTGAAGCACCAGAGAAGGCATATGTTCATCCTGCACATCTCCCACTCTGGTTTTTTAAACAAAGGGCTATGGCGAAAAGATCATACAACTGGGTAGCTAATAAAATTTGAGACACTGATCAAGTGGATTTCTTTCAATTCAGCCTTCATCGCTATACCGAAGACACTGATATGGTGGACAAGGGAACACCCACTTTAGGAGAAAGGGCGTTCTTCCTCTCTATACGCTCTTGCAGCTTGCCATTGCGAGAAGGAACAGAGTTTTAGCAAGAACCCTACTATCCTAGTTGCTTTGCTCACCAATTTGGCTATGACCAGGCTGTTCCAGAAGACTGCGGATTAGTCACTAAGAGGATGCGTTGCTATGGCACTGGTCCTATCAATTGAGCCATGATATGGAAATAGCTGTTAGGCGGTTGTGTTGATTCTTTCTTCATAATCCCCAGTTGTGATCGCATAGTTCATACTTCTTATAGCTGGATGCAGTGGTGGGATCACTAATCATTCTTAGTCAACAATTGTTTACCAATAGATTCACCCATATGGCTACACCCACCCAGGCTAAGAGGTAGAAAGCTTGAAGACGGAATTGGTTACATACCAAAGAAGAGTCGCGAATCTTTTCATGGTGAGATTTGCAGAAAAATATCTTTAAAAGATCCAATCCATGAAAAGAAACCCATCAATACTTTAGAAGGCTAGATTACTCACGGACTCTTGACAAAATTTGAGCAAGTCCCTCGTGACTTCGGTAGCCGGGTCACAAATGATGTTGAAGGAACATCTTCTCCTATTCTGACAAAAACTACTGCAGCTCAGGATGAGCCAACTACTCCTTCACAGCCTACTCCTCCTAGTTCATCATCCCCCATGACTAGGTCTTGAGTTTGCTTGCAAGTGTCGCCATCTGTTCCTCAAGAAGGAGATAGATAGGCCTCTACATCCCCTTTAGTCCTAGCTAACAGAGAACCTCAACCAGAAAGTAGTCGAGCTACTCTTTCTAAAGGAAAACAAGTCATGATTGAAGAAGTAGATGAAGAAAACTTAGGGGGTGAAAGTTCGGCTTCTTCATCGGAGGGTACTGCTTCTGCTGAATATGAAGATGATGAGGATGACGAAAATGGTGAAGACAAAGATGATGATTTCGAAGAAGGAGAAGTTGATATAGATGGAGAGGAGGATGTTGTTGCAAAAAATGGTGACAAAGAACACCCTCCTATAGATTCTGAAACTCTTCCCGGTGCCAATATTCCTGCAAAGTCTCCTGTGATAATATAGGGGGAAGAAGAACCTTTAGATTATGGGGAATATGGATATTCACTAGGTAATGGAATTGTTTAATTATATATATATATATATATATATATATATATTCATATATGTAATTAGTGATAGTTATCTCATTATTATTGTCATATCCTTATTTCAGGTACTCATGTTGTTAATGCTAGGACGGGTGATACTCCTCCCATGAATCCTCCTACAACTGCACCTGTAATTTCACCGAGGGTTCCTCTGGTTCCTTTAGTAGAGCCAAAAGTGGTGGCCCGTGAAATTATCTTTCTAGTAGAGACCACTGATTTGCCCACTTCAACTACTAGAGATTAAAGTACATAGGCCAGAGCGCCTTCTTTCGCTGACATGTTGGAGCTGGTCCTCCTACAGTTCAGGAAATCCCACCTCCTATTAGTCATACTTCTGTGGTAGGTATATATCTTGATTGCTTTATCAAGAGCTGTACATCTTCTAACTTTTTTTATCACTATTTTGATTTCTTTCCTTCTTTATACTACGAGAACTCCTCCTTGCAGTGGGACAGCAAGCTCTGAGTCTGTGGCCACTGCGTCTGAACTATTGTCTGTCATGAAGATTCCTATACATAAGATGCTTTTAATGAAGAATTCTCTGTCAACAATAATTCACATTTTCAAAGACCCTGAACAGTGGTTAGACCTAGATATTGCCATTGAAATTCTAGAAAGTTCTACAAGAATGGCGAAGATCAACATTTCCACTCTGCGTGATTCTCTTTTTAAATTACGTGATTCAATAATCTCTTTAGCATCAGTGGAAAATGCCACAATTGCTCTTGAGATCTTGGAATATGAGAAGCAACTAACTCTGTCCAAAGAAAAGGCTTCTCTTATTGCTTCCACTATTTTCGAATTTTATCAGGAACAATTAGTTCTTCAAGAATAGTTGAAGGCTTATAGTGATGACAGAGTGGTTATTCAGGACCGTATTGTTGCCCTGAAAGAGGAGATTTCACAGCTAGAGTTGAAGGATCACGAGAAGGAATCATCCATAAAGGAGATTGAAGAAAGCGTTCAAGCCAATATTCAGTCTGTTAATGCTGAGAAATCCGAACTACTCAAGAGTGAAGAGATGATCACATCATTGGAAGATAAACCGGCTGGCATTCCTAATCAAGCAAAGATCATCTTTGAGGAAAAGTCAAAACATGCCACAACTCAAATGCAATTAAAGGAGGATTTACAAAAGTATATGGGGATAGTGGGAATTATAGAAGAACTTTAAGTATGTAATTTCTTTGTGTATATATTTTTGAATAAGTAATCTCTTTTGACTCTCAACATATGAAAACATGATAATATTTTGAAATATTTTATTCTTATATGAATTACTACATCACAGATCATTTCAAACATATTTATCTATGCAATAATCTTGACATAATATTTAATGAGGAACTGATATAAAACACCAGTATTTTATGCTTATCAGTATGAGATTTCTCATATGATTTTTTGTCTTAATTTGCGGTGCTAAGTTTTAGGTTAGTTAGATAATCACACACAGTTTAAGCTCTTGAGTAGTGGAGCCTACATAGTTTTTTAGACTCTCGAGTAGTGGAGTCAAGTCTCACGTGATGGTCTCTGTAACTCTTAGGAGTTCACTGGACTTCTCACAGCCTGGTGAGTTCACAAACAGTGATCCATCAAAAGGCCCCAATGAAGCTACTGGGGCCGTGAACTCGGTTGGATTTATGCAAAGGGTTGGCCACAGTAACTCTCTAGAGTTCACGGGGCTCACATGGTGACCTTTATGGTACCAAATCTAGGGCTGCTAGTCCATCAATGAGTAGGTTTAAGCCCTTCCTCATGAGTTAATAATGAAATCAAACTAGAGATCTGGGGGGTCTTACGCATGGTTGACCTATCTTTGGAAATGGCCAAAGAGCTCACACTGCAGCCCTCATTTTCTTCGCCTGCAAGGTCAGATCCATTCACGAGAGGGCATTTTCCTCCGTTCCCCATGATACTATCGAAAAGCTATACATATAGCATTGGTCTCACGCGTGACTGGCCGTTGAGGACTTTTTGGCCTTTTAGGCTTTTAGTCGCTAGCTCCGTCTACTGCCCGCATGGGTATGCATATGATGGCCTTCACAGGCTTTTTAGGGCCACTAGCTTCTCATTGTTGCTTGAATGGTGAAAGTGATAGGCCTTATGCGTAGTTGGTCATTTTTAGGGCTTAACTAAGCTGCTTTAAAAGATAATAGTAAGTGGCCATCGTTGTCGCGAGGATGTTAGACATCTCTGACTGAGATTGATACGTTACCACTTCTGCTAATATCTTTAATGGTATTCATATGTGTTGTTCATAATACATCATCTTGGTGATGATACTAATTTTAATAGAATTTTGTAGAGCTCGCTTGATGAAGGCGATGGTCACTTTCTTTTCGTAACACTTGTTGGTACATAGTCTTGATGTGCTCACAAATTTCTTCTTTATTCATTCATTTAACAGTACATAGCTGTGGTCTTGTTTATTCTTTCCACCTTTTGATACAGAATCATTATTCTGATAATATTCTGTATCAAAATCAGTAGGATCTTCAAGGACGATTTCTTTTGATGAAGCGAGCATTGACCGATATACTGATAACTTGTCCATCTTGATCCACAACTCTATATGCTCCATTGGAGTACACTTCTTTTATTATGTATGGCCCATCCCATTTAGGCTCGAATTTTCCCCCAATCCTTGAAATTTTCTTCATTTTTCCTGACCGACCCCAATAGGAAAATTTGAATTCCTCTCCCATGATTCAAGCCGGTGGGTTCTTCGTAATCAAAACCTATGTTTCTCATGATTTTTTTGCTTGCCAGACTATATTTTTTTTTGAGATCTTACGGTATCAACCTACCATGGTACACATTATTCTTGGTCCCTTCTCTTGCCTTTGCTTCCACTGAGGTGTAAAATTCTATTGGTTCCGTGTATTTTGTGCTAGCCTTGACCTGAAATCTTCCTAGAGCGGCCGAAAATGGCTTATTTCTTTTAACATACGATAATGGCACTGTATAATTGGACTGTAAAATTTTCAATTGTATCAGTGATAACAAGGTTAGTGGCGGTTGCCCCGGTTGTCTCAGATGTTTCGGCACAAAATAGAATTTCTTCTTTTCTTCTGCAGTGCTGGATGATTCTACCTTTTCTGTTTCTTCTTTAATCACTTTTACTTGAATGTCCTTTAGTACTTCACTTTCATCATTCTTTCTTTCTTCTTTAGCGAACCCTTTATAATAACTAGTGTCTGCAAACAAGGACTTGGCCTCTGTATACGACTTCGCGTCGGCCATTACTTTATACTGTATCCCACCTTTACAGTATTTGAAGCACTGATGTAGAGTAGAGGGTACAATGCTGTACTGATGTATCCATGGTCTTCCTAGGAGAAGATTATATGTTGTCATGGCATACAACATCAGTAGTTATCGCTCCTATCTCCAGCGTCACTGTAATTTTACCAAGTGCACATTGCCCATCCTGATTGAAGCCCTGTATCATCATTCCACTAGGGCATAGATCAGAACGATGATAACCTAGTTTACTCAACTTCGAGAGTGGTGAGAGGTTCACCGCAGACCCATTATTTATCATAATCCGCTTAACCTTCTTCCCACAGATATGGCCTTCTATCATTAGCGACCTGTTATGCTCTGCCTCGCAGATCAAATCATCGTCAAAGAAGGAAACGACTGGTAGGCAGTTTTCTTGCTCATCATGCTCTTCGCGTTCCATCTCTGCTAGTAAGGTTTCTCTGACATCATGATTGGACAATGCTTGGACCAAGCTCTGTCGAAATCCCTTTAAAACTTAAGGGCATTATAGATGCTTAATTAAGCCGGTATGCCCTTCAAATGACTTACTACATCATAAGTCACTTTTGCCATCTCACTCTTCTTTTCTTTCTCATCATCATCTCTCTGCCTTTCAATGAATTCTTTTCTTATAATCCCTGCTTTCTGCTTCACCGGGCTTGTTATCTTCTTTCCCAATCGCAATATAATTACTGCTACCTTCTTTGTTGTCTTACAGTCCTCTTTCTTTTTCATTTCTTGGGCATTTTCTTGGATCGTGAGCATATTCACCATCACCATTGTACCCCTTTCTTTTTCTTTTCCAATTACTATTTCACCTCTATCTATCATTCATTGTATTATACATTTCAATGTATAACAATTCTCCGTCGGATGTCCCACCAGACGATGATAGCAGTAAAAATCTCTCTCTCTAGTTCTTGTCACATCTTTAGGGCATTTGGGTTCTGGTAATTCTATCGTATCGGCTTTTAGTAGTGTGTTCATCATAGGAACAACATCTTCCCTATCGATTGTGAACCCCTGGTGAGAATTGAGCATCTTAGGCCTTTTTCCACTGTATCTGCTTCTTGGTTGATTTGATTCTTCTTTCCATTTCGGCCTCTTATCCTTTGAGTCTCTTGTATCTTTGCTTCTCTTTTCACGATCAATAGTATTTACGGCCATCCTATTGGGCGACCTTCTAGCTGTCTCATAGTGAAATGCTAGCATCTTCCAAGTCATCAATTCTAAAGCATGGGACTTAGTGGCTAGGTCACGGAAGGTTCTAATATCGGCGTTAGCGAGTCCAAATGCAATTCCCATTTCCATATCCAGGCACATCTTGACATGTTCCTTTTCTCCTAGCAGCTGCTACACAAGGCTCCCAATGTCTTCCATCTATCTATGAACTTTTCTACTGGTTCGCTTTCTCTCTGCTGCAGGGAAGTCAATTCTGTAATACTAATATCTCATTTTGAAGAGAAGAAGTTTGACATAAAGGCATCCCGCATTTGTTCCCAAGTATATATCGACTCCGGGGCCAAGCTGGAATACCATCGGAATGCTTTGTTCATTAGGGATGACTCGAACAATTGCAAGCAATATTGCGGTATCATTAAAAAATTCTTTATGCTAGTAATGAAGTGTACTAAGTGTTCCTCTAGCGATCCTTCCCCATTAAACTTCTGAAAATCTAAATGTTTGAAGTTGGCTGGAAATGAGATATCTTCTACCTCTCTTGGATACGGCGTTCGGTGTCTGAAACGACCAGTATTTTCACACTCTCTTTCTACTCTGACAACTTCTTCGATGACTTGTCTCACCTAATCTTGTGTCATGGTTCTTGCTACTGAAACAGACCCTAGTGATCCTGCCCCCTGTGGTTGAAAGCCTTCAGGTTGCTTTTCTTGTCCATTCATTGTGCCCATCATCGGGGGAGCCGCTATCTAGGTTACATTGTGTACGAGGGTTGCTAATGCTTCTTTGAGGTTTCTACACTCTTTCATTAGTGCCCTTAGTGCTTTTGCCATTTCATTCATATGATCTTTCATAGTCAGCATATTTTCTTGGCTTGTTCCAGCCATATGTACTGTGGCTTCTCCACTTTTCGATGAAGCTGTAGTTGGAGTGGGGCGGGAATATGTTGACGTGATAGGACTTACGAAGAGAGGGGAGGATGGAGCTTCATTCAACTTCTCTATGCTTCCATTACCATTGATCGATTGGGGCGATACAGACATTGGTGAACTTACTAATAATGCCTTACCTTTCTACTCTTTTGTTCATCTGACCCTTAGGGTGATCAAAGCCGAGAAGTCACGCGACATTAACTATGGAACTATCTGCCTCAGATATATCGTAGGAGGGATGAGTTCAGGATTCCTCCTAGCTATATTACACGTTATCGGCCCTCTAACTTTGGTGAAGGCAGATTTATTCTGGGGTTTCTTGTATTCTATGCTCTCGTCCTACGAGACATCAAAACAATCCAGCCCCTATCTCCTTCCAGCGATTGAGGTGAAGCAAATACAACCACAGTTGTTGCTTGAGTCAGGTTGTTATTGCTCGTAGGAAGTTGAGTCGTGTATTTTAGGGGTTGGTTCGGGGCTTATTCTATCGTAAATCTGGTCGGAGTGAAACGGAAGCTCACTTTCCTTGCAGAAATTGCCATTGGTTGTAATTTGTAGTTGGATTCAGAAACCTTCAATCATAAAATATAACTATAGTTAGTGTTTGAAGAATCGATAATCTATCTTAGAGATGAAGGGGAGGATGTTTCCACTAAGAGTCGCCATTTTGGTGTCAGAAAGACGCCAAACTATGATAAAAGTTCTATAACAATCTTAATGTTAATATTAAATAAGATAAAAATCCCCAGCAGAGTCGCCATTTTGTTTCGAACAATAAACGAATGCATTTTATTTGGAAAATTATCTTATTTGAGCATAAAAAAGAGAGAGTATTAAGGATAATCATCATATTTTATTAGTACTGAGTTCATTTACATCCTCAAACATCCATTGATTCTAGGATAGATTATTTAGAATCTAGAAATTGACTAAATTCAAATGTCCAAGTCAGATATCAAATTCGACAGCACTTCGACTCATGATTTGATCATCTCTTTAAGAGGGATCTGACATATATCTCTTCTACTGATTTCTCTTCTTGAAGCTTGGATAGAAGAAATCTGGAGACTTGGTCATTTTAGTAGCAGGTTAGCTCCTTAACACCACAGACTGCAGGGTAGTCTAGTTGCGCAGACCCGCGCAAGCCACAGGTGCTTCCTCACTCCTACTTTCAGTCTTCTATCTTGATCTGCTTCTTCTCCAAAATCTTCAATCCTCCAAATGAGGGGAGGAATGGGGTATTTATAAACCTCCACAAGTGTGAAACCTCGATCTTGGTGCCAAGGGACCCACCTTTCATTGATATTGATCATTCATGGACAACAAGTCCAGAAACTGGTTATGTGACATGGCGCAACTAAATTATTGGTTGCGCGGACTCGCGTAACCGATATGCCTTGCGTGGACCCACGCAAACCCACCTAAAACACACTTGTCTTTCTTCATTTTCTATTTCCTTCCACTTCTTACTTTTCAATCTTCTTTTCTCCAATTCTTTATTCTCATTTTTATACCTCAGAACAACCAAAGCTAGGAAGTTACGTGACGTTAACTGCGGAACTGTTCGCATGGGATATATTGCAGGAGGGCAAGTTTAGGGTTCTTCTTAGCTGCATTGTGTCTTATCGGTCCTCTAATTCTAGGTGAAGGCGGATTCATTCTGGCCCTTCTTGTATTCCGTACTCTTGTCTTGCGAGACATTACAACGGTCCTATAACGCCCCGAATTTCGAGGGTTGGGCAAAGGCTCAACTCTCGAGATTCTTCGCATCACTTATGCAACATAGATAATGATGATTAAATGTTGTGCATATTAGTGCATTAAACATGAATGGGATTTCACTAAATCAGCATATCATACTCCAGAGAGAGATAAATTAAGCAAGCAGAATACTGTGATAGATATATAAAATATATGCATGTTTCACAACCTCCAGAGTATGAATGTGTTACTGGGCTGAATATATACATCTTTTGTTTCAAAATATATAAAATGACAAAATGTGAATATCTGACTAAATCATATAGTCCCTGTAGTCCCGTCGATCAGTACATGGTCTACATAGACCCGCCTGATAGTTGTACATAGGAGAACTCCTCATCGTTATAAAAGTCTGGCTTTACCTCATAAGCCGTATCATCATCTACAGCTAAAACAAGGTCTGGTTGGTGTTTTAAAACACCATCCCAGAGTGGGAGTGAGTGATCAACTCAGTGGTACTATCAGGTAAAGGTTAACATGTTATCAATTCAGTCAAACAGAAATGATAAAGCAATACAACAATCAGGTCCTAAGTACTCTCATTAATGTAGCAATGGTATGCTTTAATGATGCATGCCCTCTCCTGCACTCCCTCAGTGACTTCATATCACGATCGCACATGCAACTCCCACTGTGCACTACCTCGCCAAGACACATGCAGTGCGATGCATGGTTGTGTTAACCATGTATTTAATTAGGCTTATTTATACAGCAGATTCAGGAAGCTAAGGTACATCCATTTATATCATTTACCCAAACAATGATCCATCTAGGGTCGTCAATCCTAGTTAATCACATACGATAGGAAATTTATAGGGCAACATCACCCCTAATTTAAAAGCAGTGGATAGGCAAGTTTATGAGTTTACACTTGAGGTCACTATAAGAGGCTCGTCACCATCCATGTAGGCATATTTTATACTCGAGGTCACTACGAGAGGCTCGTCGCCTGATCGTAGGCCGACAGCTCGAATATAGTGTCCCATACCACTGTATTCGGCTCATGAGTTTGGGTTGTTCACTGGTCACTATGGGAAGGCTCGTCACCCCAACGTAGGTCGACAGCTCGACCACGGTGTCCTATACCACCATGCCTGGCTTATAAGTCTTAGTGGATCGTGGTACCAAGGTTAAATGGGCTTTACATTGGTAAGTGGTACGTTAGATTCAAGCAGTAGCGTCCATACATGGTAAACACACATTAAGCCAATCGGGTTACTTGAAAAGTTTGATTGGTATGAGCGCATGCTAAAATTAATCGACATGGAGTGCATATGCACTCCTTATGGCCTAACCACTACCGATAATCACCATATGACTTTGATTCATCGAAAGTATCCGTTATGGCGAGACTAGTTTGGCCACTTAATCGGAAACCGTGACCAATTGCCTGGACCATGTATTAGTCCTGATCATACTTAAATATAATAGCCATTCATATGTGATAATCAAAACAACATTTAACAACCAATTCAAATATAAATCTCATTTGAACATTTTAGCAAACACATGGTGAACATATTATCATACATATGTATTTCGTACATAAATCATGTAGTTGAATTTAAATTACATGAAGGAATCCATTCATACATCTAAGGTAGTTGAGAATCTTATCTCAACACCCTTAATAAATGCATTTCATCAATAATTACTCATTCAGACATTTAATCAAGCACTTAGACTACACATTTCAACTTACATGAATTAAATTAGTTGTAACATATATTAGGGCAAATCCTTTCACAAAGGAGTTTTCATACATATAACAATCACGTATTCTAGATTAATAGTCATGGTAAACACAAGTCATGATTTTACTTTCATTCAAACATTTCAACAAACACATGGAATGCATTATATTTCAACATAGTTCATATATATATATGTAATACATGGAAACATCGTATCTAAGTACATGTGGTAGAAATCAAGTCAGTCATAAATCAATAACTGACATTGAAAACCTTGAAAACCATAACCTAAATGTTTATAGTTTGCACCTTTCGTCGATACACCTGTTATGAACTCGGTTCGTACAAATGTCCCCGTGTATAGCAAAATGGCTACCTAAACATTTAAATAGGTTAGCTATTTCAATGATTTCCCTATTTGGATTCCTAACACAGATTAGGGTTAGGATTTTTAACCCAAAACGAAGTTGAAATCGATGGTGTAGCGATAAGGGAGAGATGATTCGGTATGTGGAGTGGTGGGAGTGAATCCCAGCAACAATCTCCTGATCTCTCACTCTTCTCCTCACTCTTTTCTCATTTTTTCTCTCTTCTCTCTCCTAGGGTTAGAGAAATTCGTATGGAATGAGAGAGGGGTGGGTTAAGGGCATTATATAGGCCCAGAAGTGACGTCAATGGCCCCAAGGCCAGGTATACTTAGGGTATAGCCAAAGGGTGGCTTTTTTGGGCCAACGGAGCTCATCTGGAGGTCCATTGCTTGCATACAATCTGTAAAAAGTTCCCTAACAATGGATCTACACCAGTTTAAGATTTCGGTCTGATCGGATTAGTGGATCGATCGTGGAGGGCCTGTTTTCAGTTCAACGGTCATCGTTACTAGATCAAGGCCACAAGTATACTGACTTGTGCAGGGAAATTTTCCTGATCCATAGGTAAAGTTTGGTCCAAAACTGATGGTCTGAAACCTTAAATTTCGCCTGCAAGTGAATGGCCCAATTCACTTAAGTTTGGGTTCATTTTTTAAAGATATTCGCATTTCTTACACACTTTGCTCCAGGCTCAAGTTGTGAATTTCTAGATATCATTTGGACTCGATTCCCGTGATGGTTGTCAAGCCTGGTAAGGTGGTCATAGCCTTATAGTTTCGCAGTCATTGGACTTTCGACACGCGGTCCAGGTCCGATACGGAGTTTCAATGTGTTCCCGGGAACAAATGGGTTTGGAGACTGATCCTAATTTTTTAGGAAATGTTAAGTTAGTGATTCTAATAGTTTTGGGTTTTATAGTTCATATAGAAAGTGGTTCGAGCTAATTCACCAATTAATTCACTTTAGTACTTAATTTTTGTCTAATTTCTACAGAATTCGATCCTTAGTAATTTCTGCCTAAGGTGATACTCGGGTCTTTGTACAGATTTTTTCGAGGCATTACAGGTCCAGTCTTTGTCACCTTCCGATGTTTGAGGTGAAGCAAACACAACTCTAGTTATTGCTCGGGCTAAGTCATTTTTACTTGCAGGGAACTGAACCCTGTGTTTAGGAGGCTAGTTCGGCACATATTCCACCATGAATCCGGTCGTAGTGAAATAGAAGTTCACCTTCCTTACTGAAGTAGCCATTAGTTGTAATTTACAGTTTGATTCCTTCACTCATAAAATATAAAATTAAGTTATAATTAGTATTTAAAGAATTAAATAATCTATCTTAGAGATAAAGGGGAGGACGTTCCCACTAAGAGTCGCCATTTTGGCGTCGAAAGATGCCAAACTACAATGAAAGTTTTATAATACTCTCAATGTTAATATCAAATAAGATACATATTCCCCAGCAGAGTCGCCATTTTATTTCGAATAAGAAACAAAAGCATTTGATTTGGGGAATTATCTTATTTGAGCATAACAAAGAAAGTATATGAAGAACAATCATTGTTTTATTAATACTGAGTTCATTTACATCCTCTAATATCCCTTGATTCTAAGATAGATTACTTGAAATACATAAATTGACAAAGTTCGAGTGTCGAATCTCGAATTCAACGGCATTTTGACTTGTGCTTCGGTCATCTCCTTAGGAGGAATGTTGTGTTGATTTGATCATTTGATCTTTTTCCCTTTTGAGCTTGTCCCTTGTGCAAAAGGAAAACTTGGAGCGACCAAAATCAAGCTAGATGATTTTGACAACACCTTGGCCCTTTTTGTAACTAGTTATATAATAGCCTAGTTGCCCGACCTGCGCAATAAGTTGTTGGTTTGCAGCCCGCGCAACCAATTACTGCTCTCCCTTCTCTTCTTCAGTCTTCCTTTAGAGCTCTGCTCCTCTTCTGAAATTCTTCTCTCTTAAATGAGAGCGGGAGTGGGATATTTATAGGTCTCCACACGTGCGAACCCTTTATCTTTGTGCCATGGGACCCACCTTACATTAGATCTGACTATTCAAAATAAACTAACTTTGATCTTAATTGCGCACCCGCGCAATGGAGGAAATCAGTTGCGCGATCCTCACAACCAATCATTGGTTGCGTGTCGTACAACCACTGCATAAGATAATTGATATTTTTCTTTCTTTCTCATTTCTTAAATTCTTATTTAATTTCTGATCTTTCGCCCCTTCAATCTGTCTTCATTATTTATATGCGCCATCATCTCAGTTGTCTGGCATTCACAATGTTTTCCATGTATCTATGTTGTTAGAGTATGGGTCAGACATCATTCTTATTATTGATTGGCAGTAGTTAGACGTTTGTGAGGATGCTTCTTACATTGAGCAGCCAGTTCGTATCCTTGATCGAAAGGAGTAGGTCCTCCGGACGAAGGTCATCCCTTTGGTGAAGATACAGTGGGGTCATCATAATGTGGATGAGGCATCTTGGGAGTGCGAGGCTGAGATTCACAAGCGTTATCCCCATCTCTTTGATGATTGATTGAATTTTGTATTGTCTCTAATTATATATGATGTCTTCATTTCTCTCCTTCTATGAGTTATGCTTAGTTGTGATGATAACGTAAATTTTGAGGATGAAATTTTTTATTAGGAGGGGAGAGTTGCAATGCTCGTATCCTATACCGTACCGTTCCGTAGACTCTCACGATCCTCCCCGTCAAATTCCTACAACCTGTGATCTATAAACAGCGTTTGCGCGCGACCCCAAGTCGCATCCTGTAGATCTAAGTTGGCTCGACTTGAAACTTGTACACCACTGACCACGCCATCCCCATGGTTCTAACATCGTGTCTTGAGCACTGATGTGATACCTAGGCTAGGAGTTGTGGGCCCGCATTTAATTCGAGGAAACCACATGTGTTGTAAATCCTGAGAAAATCTCTACAACCCATCACATTAATCAATCAATCAAGTCAAGTTAAGTACACATCCCATCTCTAACCATACTTTCTTTCTCCTAAGACAAGTAACACAACTAAGTCAACTCTCATGTCACTCACACCCATCACTCTACCCATCACCCATCACCTCTCTCTTACAACCACCCTCTCTTTCTCTTTCTCTACACATTTTCCCAAGCAAACTGAGAGGTGACTGTCTAAGGAGAGAAAAGCTAAGGAGAACCTAGGTGTGGCCTACTTCCTACCCTCCAAATCTCCCATCCGAACTATCCAACCTTCATCAACCTCCATCAAAGAGAGAGCCAAGGAGTTTGGAATTCTATAGAACCAAGAAGATACAATGGTGGGTGTTTTATAGGCTTAGATTTGTGTTTTGATGATGGGCCAAGTGGGGCTTACCGATTGATGGTACGGATCTCACTTTGGACCCTAGGTGTGGCCGATGACCCACCATGATTCATATCTTCATCCCATGATGGGGCCATTCTCCATGGACCCCATCATGATGTTTATCTTGATTTTCATTGTAAGAGGTCATCTAGACCTTAAGTTTGTGGTGGGGATGGTATCCCCACCTTGATTTCCATTTTTGAAGGTCCCACATGTTTTGGGACCCATTTGATGCATGTAATATAGCTCAAGGGAACTCATAGTGGCGGAGCTCCCTTCGTCACTCGATTCTCTCTCTCCCTCTCTCTTTTTTCCATGATTGATGGCCCACTTGATGAGTGTATGAGTTTCATCCACACTATCCATTTAAGCGGGCCAACCCGCTGTCCATATGGGTCCACCTTTCTGCCCATTTTCGAGTAGGGCTGGACGAAGGAAAATTATAAATATTAGATTATTTCGAAGCTTCTTGGGGGCCCACCGTGAGGTGGCCAACTGATGGATGGATAAGATCACCCGCGTGGACCCCACATGTATGTATGTATCCAGCATCCAGGTCGTTCGTCCAACGCACCTAAACGTTGGAGTAGGATGGTGATATATAAAATATAAAATATATATATATATATATGTATATAGTGGGTGGGCCACACCACATGGACCCACATGATTTTTGTATGGCTTTCTCACCATCGTCCAAGAATGGACGGTGGGGCCACTGATGTATGTGTTTCTCCTCACCGTCCATTTGGACGGTGGGAGATGTCATGATACACGTGTTTCATTAGTGTCGTCTAGTTGATGGACGTGGGACCCACCTTCCCTTATACGTTTATCCGAACCGTATATGTGTGGGTCCTACCATGATGGATGTGTTGTATCCTCACAGTCCAATCTCTGGATGGTGGGAAGAAGATTGGCTGGAATACCTCCCACGTAGCATGTAACTGCTGCTTTGATGTCAGCAAGTTCTGTGGGTCACGCATGAGGTATGTGTTACATCCAAACCGTTCATCTGCTAGGTCACACCAGCTATATAGCTGCAGTGGTGACATCAACAAATGTGGTCCTGATCATGAGTTATGTGTTAGATCCAAACCATCCATCCTCTGCGCGAGCTCGTCTTAAGGGTTAAGAAGAAAAATAAGACAGATCTATCTATCAGATGGACCAGAATGCAAAACCCAGTGGAGGATTAAATGCCTACCATTGAAACCTGTTTGGGGTTCCAGAAGTTCTGGATCAATATGGAATTTGTTTTCCTCTTAATTCAGGTCGCTGTGACCTTATGAATAGATTGGAAAATAAATGTTATGGTGGGCCCTGGGACTTTAAAATGGTGAAAATGATTATCTTCATTGCTATTTGTGGTATGGTCTAGATGATCTTTTGATCATTATCTCCACTGCTATTTGTGGTATGGTCCAAATGATCTTTCGATATGATTCATTTTTTGGGTAACGCTCTAAAATGTTCTCTAAAAATAGATGAATGGTGCAGATAGTCCAGTTAGAACGGTGGGTCCCACTCAATGTATATGAGGCTTATTGGTGCGGCCCACTTGATGTATCTAAGGCCCATGTGATGCAGCCCACTTGATGTATATGAGGCCCATGTGATGCGGCCCATTTGATGTATATGAGGCCCATTGTTGTGGCTCATTACAATATATATGAGGCCCATTGTGATGTATATTAGGCTCATGTGAGAGGCCTATTGTGATGTATATTAGGCCCGTGTGAGAGGTCCATTATGATGTATATTAGGCCCATGTGACGAGGCTCTTTGTGATTATTTACGAGGCCCATTGGAAATGTGTGAGGCCCTCCATGATGTATGCACGTCGTCTATCCATTTCCTTTAGGTTGTGGGCCCACCCCCTTATGCAGGCCCACCATGTATGAGTAATGGGCACGCATTGTCCATCCATTTTCCACATATTCGAAGGGCCGAGGGCCCCGTTATGATTCTGATTTCCAAACGGACCGCACCTTAGCACAACAATGGTTAAATGCCCACTGTTGTAAGCTTCCTAGGGCCCATTGTTAAGCCCGTGTCCACCCTTAACCTAGTGGGCTAACCCAAATTATTAGGTCCCCACTTATATCAGTAATACCCATTGGGCTAACCCAAAACGTTGAGTCCCCATTGATGATGATACTTTCCACCATCCTTGCAGGGGACCCTACCTTACGATATACGATATGCTAGTACCCTGAATAGGTTATGATAGTCTAACATGGACCATTCTATATAGACTTCTATATGCCTAGCGGGGCGTATTGTTCAGCCCTTACTCTTGTAAATAGCACACTAGTTAAGGCCGATCATTGCCTGCTATATCTGATAATCATGCTAGTATACTTAGCCTAGTAGAATATACTGAGAATATGCTTAGTATAGCATCATGATGCATGCTCATACGCGTCATTTGTATGCTTGTCATGAGGAGTGTTTGATTATAGCATACGCCATTAGGATGAGACATTTATGATTGCGCAGTACACTCATGAGTGATGTATGACTAGATGGTGTGACTCATGCATTTTGCATTCTGTGTGACATGATTCACTGTACACCCTAATGACATTAAGGTCGTGGACTCCACGGGCACATCGTGGATGGCTAGATTGGGTACTGAAAATACTTGGTTCTATCACTATAGGCACATAGGATGTCCTTAGGTGAAAGTCCTAGAACCTTTTTGGTACTAAGAGATGATCCAATGTCTAGACCGAGTGGATACATGAGCATACGAGTATTGAATACTAGTAGGCCACATCTCCCATTGTGGCATGGTCGGTTGGAAGGGTTATGGCCTTATCTGCCCAAGTGAGGGGATTGTAAGCTAGGGTGAGTTTGACCAGCTCACAAATGGGTCCGTTATCGATGAGCCAGGTAGGTATTAGCAGACTACTAGTCAAGCGAATAGCGTGGTCTCTTCAACTCGCTGGGTTGTGTGGCTAGGGAGGTGGCAATCAGTGTGGAGTGTATTAGACCCCGGTGATATCCTAGAGAGGAACTGTACTGATATATGTACTTGATGAGAACTGACATGCTTCCATTACATCTCGCATATGACATTTGGCTACATAGGCCTCACATCACATGGCCTTGGTATGGTTGATAGCATTCATGCTTTGCATAACATAGCTTTAGTACGGCTGATAGTATTCATAGACTTACCAGCATATTTCTGCATTACTCTGATATTGCATACTTGGCACTTGCCTTATGCACACAGTTACACCACCCTCTAAGATTTTCATAAGCTTAAGCATGACTGTTACGTGCAAGTGGTGTTGGATGCAGGAGCGCGTGGCAGATTATTTCGGAGCCTTTTGATCATCTTGTATTTCCCTTTCCGCATTGTACTCAAATGTTTCATTAAGTGGATATGTGGTGATGTTGTTTTGTGACTTGGTTATGATTGTGGTTATGCTCCATTACAAAAAAAAATCATATTGAAAATCCTCCTTCTCGGATCCCAGGATCAAAATCTGGCATATGGGTGCTGGGAGCCGAGAATGGGGCACTACGGAGGCTGTCGGTGCCGGATTCGGCAATCGAAAATTTTATGAGCCTAATTTTTAAGTTTGGGTCGTGAAAAATCCCATGTATGTTACATGTGATGAGCAAGACTGAGTTGCGATTCAAGGTCCTTCCCTTAATGGACCAATGAAGGAGGGGGCAGCGCCCCTTGCAGAATTGTGGGGGAACTCCCTGTCGTAGCTTTTGGTCAAGAATGCTTGAAAGACATGGGGGAATAATGTCCTTAGGTGGCATTGTTTGTGGGAGTGCTAGAAGTATTAGGGCCTGCTTGGTGCTACGGCAAAAGATTTTGGAGTATGTTGTTGTTGTGAGCATCAACAGTTTCGGGGAGCGTTATCGTAATCATGTTCTGATCGATCAAATTTTGGATTACATGTTTCAAGGAGAAACAACACTTTGTGGCATGACCTCGCCCCTAGTGGAATGTGTAATACTCATTCTCCTTTTAATTTGGAGGCAACATGTAACATCCTGAATTTTCACGGCCAGAGTTTATACTCATGCCCGAGAAAATTGGGTGTTAATAATGTATAAATTGGATGCTTTAAAAATTGTACCCTTTTTTTCATTTGGATCACATCCAGATATATTCTTGAAGGTAACATTCACGAGAATAAAATCGACTGTATTAATTATTTCATCAGAGTAAAAAAATTCTGTAAATAATCAAATGCCCTCTCAATGGGAGCTTATTACATTTATCGAGTTTGCAGTAGAAGTATAAAACTAAATCATAAAACTATCTTCTTATTCTTTTAGTATAATCTTCCATTGGTCCTCTAGGTCTTCAATATGTACATCACTTGCATCATATGTACGGTTGGAGAGGGTCAACGCCCTACTCATAGTGATGGCTATCCTTTAAGATTAACAATAATTCCAGAGATTCATAAGAGCAATGTAAGGGTTATGATACGTCATGTACTCCACTACTACGAGAGGTATTAACATGTTCAACCCATGTGTATATGAATGCATGACTAGCAAAGTGTGTGCGACTCATCATACATAGTGATCAATAGAATGTGGAATATAATTTATGGGAAACCCGACTCAACCCGCATCCCATAGCTACGGATATACACTGGCATGTCCAATGCTACCATGGATTTACGTGAACACCTAGAGGTGGGACAACACATAAGTCGGATGAATTATGTGACATGATTTGTTCATGGAGTGACTATTTGCGACACCAATCCCTTGCTGCTGGTGGCTGGTGGCTGCCTGAAATCTCTCTGGGAGATCCATCATTTTCCAGTGCTTGGCTTCTTCTTTCTCTCCCTATTTCACTCGATGTTTTTTCCAGCAGATGAGATGGAGCTTTTATAGTCGTTTCTGGCTTTTAGGAGGTTCTTGCGTAAGCTGGGGAAGGTGTGCGCATTTGGCTACGCAAGCCAAAGTTGGATCGATTCTGGATGGCCCACGTTTGATCAAATTGCTCCACTGCATAGTGCAGTAACGTCAGTCTTAGAGGATGGTCTTATGAACTTTGTGGGCTCCTATGATCAGATGCTCGGACATGAGGATCAGCGTCTTCTCCAAGCTAGGTTTCGGATGGATTTTTTACACCTTGCACAAGTGTCCGAAAAAACCTGGAAGTTCCCAACGAGGTAGGGCCCTTTTTTGATATTTCCGACACCTCTAAGAGGATCAGAATCCCCTCTCCTTTATTATGGACGGTCTAGATTGGAATCTGGTCTTCATCTTCGGTCGTACTGGTGTCTTGAAAATAGTTGGTTTCTCTTTGGAAACCATTTTGCAAAGGGATTCCCTGAATCACGGAGATTTTCCAAATGTTTCCAGCATCTTGATTGTGGTCGGATCTCCCTCTAGCATAGATCGGACGGTTCAAATTCAAGGACGGTTTGAGGTGGAGTTCTCTTTCCTCCACGCGACCTAGTTTTGGTGTTTGCTGCTGTAGCGGCTGAATTTTTTAAACTTAAGTTGGTTTGGCACCATTCGGTGGGTTCCACTATCATAGTTTTCCAAGAAATCTAGTCCTTTGATTAGGTTTTCCATGATGTATTGGTCTAGGAATCAAAATATGAGGTAGGTCCGAGCTTTGAGTGGGCCACACATTGCAACAACGTGTGAGTGAGAGTTATCATAAGAAGTTACTTACGTAACCAATTCCAATTTCCTTTATCTGGACATAATATGTATACGGGTTAAGTGGGGTCCACTATGGTGTTTTTTTAAGCAATCCACTCCGTTCATCAGCGCTGCAGGGTTATTTTATGCCAGATTTGAGCCTTATATTGGCTTATCTTGAAAAATCCCATAGCGGGTATTAAAATGGACCCGATTTTAATTAACGGTCCATACTTAATGATTGGAGCCAAAATTTGGGAAGAGTGCGTAGTCAAGATAGGCAAATACTTGGACAAAGTTTGGTGGTTGATGAATCGTGGGAAAAGCCTAAATCTAAAATATCACCTTTTTGCATCAAAATGAAGGAACCAGCTTCAGCGTTCAATGGCATAGGATCATAAATCAGGGTCCAAAGTTTGTATGATCTCGTAGTAATGTGAGGCCAAGGTGTGGTCTAAGTTTGAGTTGCGATGGATGGCAAGAAGTGGTTAGATCCGAAGATCTAGGTTTATGTGGAGTTGGTAAGCCCTAAAAGGATAACTTCACGGCCAAGTAAAAGCCTACCAAAGTGGGGGTCTTTATATTTTACACTTGGTTCATATGATGGCCAATCCAAGTCAATCATGTGGAGGGAAACATCTTACTACAACTACCTATGAGCTTTCCTCACTCGATGGACACCAAAATCAATGATTAATGGCTGATTTATGAATTGGGAAACTTCTACAATGATCTAAGGGCTAAAATTCGACGTGTATGGTTAATTTATGATAATTAGGCCTGGTATAAAATTTTATGTGAAACGGATCATGAGAACCATGTGATTTGGAATTCAAGGATATAAGTTAATGGCATATCGTAATTATTGATGATCTAAGAGTTTTATGAAACCTAATGGTTCTACATGGTTATATGCACCTTTCTAAACAATTCTTACAAAAGAAATTACATCTAAATCATTACAGATAAAGAGTTATTCTCCAGTTTATTGAAGGGAAGGTACATATGTCAAATCACATGATGGGTGGTCTTTTCTTAAAATCAACGGTTAAATGGCTTGATCTATAATGGAGACTATTTCCAACGGTCAGATTTGCATTGAGGAATGGATGTAAGGTTAGGTTAGCTAGATTGGCACTATACACATGTTCATACTAGGTTAAATTCTATGGTAACACTCGAGAATTTTCAATACTCGGGTATTAAAAAGTTCGGGGTGTTACACAATGGGTTTGGTGGTGGTCTAAATTGGAGAGGTGTCAAGAGTTGCCTTTGGATGAGTTTAGCCAAAACATGCATGTATAACCGGGCCAAGGGATAAATTACCTAAGCACCTTGCTGCACTCATTTTCCTATTCTGGTTTGTGTATCGTGGATTCCACTTGGATTGCTGCTGCTGAAGTTGGGGTTGTTGTTCTTGTAGAGGAGCACTCGACACCCCTTGTGCAGAGGCAACGATATTGCTAGTTTCTACTAGGCGAGGAGTGGCCATGTCTATGTTTCTAACATTGTATTTTTCTATCTTTCCTTCAAGTTTTGTTTTTTGTGCTAAGGTAGACTGGTGGGGCCATGGTGCAATGTGTTTGCTCTTATTTCAGCTTCCACCTGTTCCCCTGCACGGAGACAGTCATAGAGATTTGTTCTTCTTCGTCGATGGGTGGTTTCTTTCATGCGGCCATGGCTCTCTGTCACCCCGCATATGCAAACAATGTTTTATCGCTTCTTTGCCTAAGGGCTGCCAAGTCTGACCTTTGGGGTATTGCATTTTGATTGCATGTAAAATCATATATAAATGCTTGGGACAATTGTTTCCGGGTTCCAATCTTATGATAGTCAAGAGACATGTACCAATCTAATGCATCAAGATTTTTGAAACAAATGAATCAATGCCCTATCATCTTCTACCATGTCATCAAGTTCACCACCAAAAACCTTTAAATGCACAGTTGGGCATCTTGTACCATCGTATCATTAAAATTTCAGTACGTCGAAGTTTGCAGCTACCCTAGCATCGGGGAATGGGCAAAGATCTCTGAATCTTGTGGACAGGAGTTTCACCTCCATGTTATTTTTGGAACTTATTTCGTATGGCCCTTAATTGGCCCTCAAAGTGTTCTCGAAGTCGATCGAATTCATTTGGTTGGGCTAAAAGAGGTCATGCCCCTTCCAGCATTCGATGACCCTCTTCTTCATAATGGTCTAAATTATTGATGTTCTTGTGTTCCTTGTTTAGAGGGATTGAGTGCATGGTGGGGTGAGGGAATTGGAATGCGATCTCGCCGAGAGGGCAAATTTGGTCGGATGGCTATCCATGAACAGTAGGTACTTGTTGTGGTTAACCGGGATGAATTTGAAATAAATTCTCATTGGGGGAAGGTTGTTGGAATTGAATTTACTATGATTGATTGGAATGTGCTGGTGTTGAGTGTGAAATATTACATATTTCGCCCTATTTATTCATTGGTTTTCTAAACATGACATTGCCTAATCGGTCTATTTTTTCTTGTTTTCTCTTATGAGGTGATTTTGAGAGCTTTAGAGAAAAGGACGCTAAAAGCAGTGAATTAATGATCAAAGGATTACTAAAGTAAGGCTTGGAGATTTGGAGGTCAAGAATGAAGAATTTACATACCAAAGATCTAAGAAAACCATGTGCAAAGGAAGAAGAAATGACTGGAAGATTACAAAGTTAGTAGTAAAAACAGTCCAGTTTGGTCCGATCGAACTTGAGTTGGTGCGACCGAAATCACACAAAATAGTCCAGCAAGGAATAATGAAATTCAGAACTAATTCAGCTCGACTGAAAGTTAATTTGGTCTGACCGAAACCCAGTTCGGTGCGACCGAAGGAAGGCTTATGTGCGACCGACAGTGGACAAAAAGTTCCAGTGTTGAAAGGAGTTAATTTAGTTTGACCAAATGATAATTCAATGCGATCGAAATCGGGCAACTACAAAAAATAGAATCCAGTTACAATTCGGACTCAACTTCAGTGCAACTGAAACGCGATCTGTTGCGTAAATTTTAGGTGGTTTCAAAGTTGGTGAGAGAAAAGCTTTTAAATATGAGTCTCTTATTTGATTCTAAGTACGAACTACGGTTGGAAGCGTGGAGTAAGGTGTTAGAGAATTTCAAGGAGTCCTTCCCCAATCTTCTTCTTCTAGTTACTTTTTATGTTTTTTTTAAGAGTTTTAGTTTCACTCATATCTTTGGTTGGATAATCTCTTTGTTAGAGCTAAGAGGTGAAGCTTGTAATTTATTTAAATATTTATCTTACTTTGATTCACGTTTATGTTGAACTTCTATTACTTCTTAGTTTGAAATAAGGAATATTTTCAATTTTTATGTGGTTTATTATGACTCAAATTATAGTAGATGCTTGTAAGGCTTTTGATATCTTCTTATTTTATAATTGTGTAATCTGTAAAATTTGTGATTCACCATTATCTCCTAGGCATGGTGGATGGTTGAATTCCCTACGATCATCACATTGGTGCTTCATGTGGGAACTAATTCAATGACAAGTGTTGAGGGTCAAATATTGCATATTCGATCCCATCTATTACTTAGTTTTATGAACATGATAATACTTAATGTTCTATTTAAATCATGTTTGTGTTGCAAGGTGAATTGAAGAGCTTAGATTAAAAAAGATGTTAAAAGAATGGATTTAACGCTCGGATTTGATGAAACCAAAAATGAAGATTGCATATATTGAAGATCCAAGAAAACCAAGTCCAGAATGAAGAAAATTGGAGTTTTGAAGTGAAATTCGGTGATCCTTGACTAGTCCTGGCTCTAGCTCGACTAGTCCTAGCTACGCATGACTAGTCCTAGACTCTGCTCGACCAATCAAAGGTCGACTAGTAGAAGGTGGTTCGACTTGAACTCAAGTAAGTAAAACCTCAAAATCTCCATCCTGCTCGACCAGTTGAGGGTGGTCCACGACTGGTCGAGGGTGGCCCACAACCAGTCAAGCGTGACATAATTTTTGCACTGATTGTGTAAGTTTGAGACGGTTTCCAAAAATTTTCACTCGGTGCGAAAGTCTAAGGCCTAAAACTATAAATAGGGTTCCCTATGGCACCCCTAGGCATCTTTTAGTGTTTGAGAAGTGGAGCAAAAGGGTGGAGGCACCGTCTGGGAGTTATTCTTCTTCTTCTTTAGTTGCTCTTTTTGTTTTGTTTAATAGTATTTAGTTCAATCATATCTATAGTTGGTTACACCTCTTAGCTAGGGCTAAGAGGTGAAGCTTGTAGCGTGATTGGGATGTTTGCTTTGTTTTGCTTCATATTTTGTTGAACTCTCTAGGATTCTAGTTTGATTATGAAGGAATATTTTTTATTCTTAATGGTTTGTTCTGACAAATTAGAATAGATCTATGATAGCTTGAGATATCTTCTTTTCCTGTATTAAGATTGTGAAATTAGTAAGTCCCATTATTCACCATCATCCCTTGGGCATGGTAGGGTGACAGAATCCTTCCTAACATTCACAATTCTCTTATAATTGGTTATGGGATTGGTAAATCCTACTGTTTACCTTGTCTCCTGGGCATGGTTAGGTGACGGAATCACTTCCAAATCTTCACCGCTCTCATCCATTGATGATTAGATCCATGAGAAATTCAAAGATCTAACAAATCAGTTCTTACCATTGGATAGGATAGGACTCTGATTCCAGTTGTGTCCTTGAATCATGCAAAGTAGCTTCCCAATTGCTACAAGTGGATCCTTGACACCTAGTTACCACCTTTAATTTCATTAGTTTTAATTACTTTAATCACAATTACTCTCTCAAATATTCCAAATTTAGGTTTGCATCTTCTTTTAGTTCTAAGTACTAGTTGTTTTCAGAAGACACATAAGTTCAGTCCCTGTGGATTCAACCTCGGTCTTACCGAGATTATTACTACATTGCGACCCTACACTTGGGGTTGTGACCAACAAGTTTAGATTATGGTTTAACTACTCTATCATCCAACTGGATAGGATATGACTCCAGTTCCAGGTTGTGTTTATTGAATCAAGTAGGGTAGCATCTCAATAAATACAAGTGGATATTTAGCTCTCTAGTGTCCATTTTCTTATTGATAGTTTATTAACAATTGGCCTCTCTTATTCCAAATTTTAGTTTAGATCTTATTCTTGTCTTAGTTCTAATTATTTTCAGAATACTTACAAGTTATGTCCCTCTTAATTCGACCTTAGTCTCACCAAGTTATTACTACATCACAGCCCTGCACCTGGGGTTGTGAACAATTTTTTGGCACCGTTGCCGGGGACTTCAGCTACATTTTTTTTACAGATTGATTAGTATTATGATTAAGATAAGATTAGGGTTAACTTTTTTTGTGTTTTTAGGTTAGGATTTTCTGAATTTATTTTTAGAAACTAACCTTATTTTTTATTTTGTAGAAATGTAACATACCAACTCCAATCCTGTAACTTCTTTCCAACTTTCTTTTCTTTTCAAATTCTTATTTCTGTAGTTTTTTTCTTGGGTTTTAGTTGTTTAGAACTTGAGGGCTATGAGTGTTTCATACCCAAGTGAGTTCATGACAACACTCAATATCTCCTAAGAGAAAGAGGATTAGGTGAAGGGTTACCTATCCATCGCTGGATTAGACACTACTTGAGATCCTCTGAGTTAATTGAAGTAATGGCTGCAAATTAACCTTAACATTTGGTCAAGGAGGTTCAAGATGAGAATGAGGTGCATCATGCTCCCCCTCCTCGTAGTTTACGAGATTACTTACAACTGGCGGGAATGACTACACCTTCCTGCATGGTGTTTCTCCTTAATAAAGGAAATGTGGATTTTAAACCGAGAGTAATACAACTCCTTAAATTTTATGGACTAGGCTATGAAAGTCCATACTTTCACATTAAAGAATTCAGTGAGATAGTCGCCACATTGTACTTTCCAAACGTGTCTGAACATACAGTAAGACTGAAGTTATTTCTCTTCTCATTGAAAAGGAAACTTAAGTCATGGCTGCACTCCTTAAAGACGCAATCTATCGACACACGAGATGAGATGACTCAGGAATTTCTTAAAAAATTCTTCCCATTTCATAAAATAAACAATTTGAGGAAGGCAATCATGAACTTCACCCAAAAAGAGGAAGAAACCTTCTTCCAATGCTAGGAAAGGTTCAAGGACCTCATGAATTTGTGTCCACATCATGGCTACGAAATATGGAGAGTAATAAACTTTTTCTATAATGGATTGACTTCATCCATGCGCCAGTTTGTGTAGATGATGTGTAACGATGAATTCATCACTAAGGAGGTCGATAATGCATGGGATTATCTTGATTCACTCCCATAGAACACGTAATCATGGGATATCTCCCTAATGCCCATCACTTCGAAGCCTACTCAATTAAGAGATAACAAAGGGATATACGTCTTAAAGGAAGAAGACGACATAAGTGAAGGGTGGCTAATCTCACAAGAAAAGTTGATGTCATGGAACTTATAAAGGAGGAAACAGTCAAACCTGATGACATTGTGGAAGTTTCTTGTGGTATTTGTGCCAACAACATACACTTAACATGAGATTGTCCTACAATTCATTCGTTTCAAGAGTTGTTGAGCGAGCAATCAAATGCCGTAAACAACTACCAACGCCCATTTAGCGGACCCACCTTAAATACTTATAATTCTAACTAGAGGAATCATCCAAACTTCAATTTGAGGAACAAACAAATGGCCAATCCTCAAGAGGCTTGTTGAGTGTCAAATACTGCATATTTCCCCTTATTTATGTCTTGGTTTTATGAACATGATAATGCTTAATGGGTATATTTTATACATGTTTGTATTGCGAGGTGAATCTGAGTGCTTGGATTAAAAAGAATGTTAAAAGCATGGATTTGATACTCAAGCATCACCAAGGCAGTGGATGGATCTTAGGAGACCAAGATTGAAGATTTCAAGACCCCAAGATTCAAGGAAACCAAGTGGAGAAGGAAGTCAAAAGTACAAAGTGTAGAAATTCACAAAATCTGAACTTCATTATGTCATTGACCACCGGTCGATGACATCGATGCCAATGTTCAATGACATCAAACACGGGTAGATGACATCAAAGAATTACATGAAAATCGAGTTTGATCGCTGGACTAATTGGATGTATTTATTGATGACATTGAAGCCCTATTTGATTGCTCGAAGACATGCTCGATGACATCGAAGGCCATTTGATGACATCAATAGTTTTGTGAATTTTTGGAGTAACTCGCTGGAACACTCTAGACACATTCTTGATTACTCGAAGGTATGTTCAATGACATGTAGAGTTACACAATGCGAAAGGCGTTATGCAATGCGAAAAGGCACGACTTCCGAATTCAAGTTACGTTTGATGACATTGAAGGTTGTTCGATGACATCGAAGGCGTTACATAGAGTTATGCGGACTGCGTAGATTTGAGGTAGTTTTCTGAATTTAGATAGACAAGGCTATAATTATGGATTTTCTAAGGACTTCTAAACATGAATTAGGTTTTAAGGAGCAGAGCTACAGGGTGGAGTAGCCTCCCAAGAGTTTTTCCTCCATTCTTTCCTATTTTTAATTCTTTATTTTAGGGTTTTAAATCCAATCATGTCCATGGTTGGCAATCCTCTTAGCTAGGGCTAAGAGGTGAAGCTTATAGCGTATTGGGATGATTTTCTTGCTTTGATTCTTGTACTTGATGAACCCCATTGATTTCTAGTTTGAAATTAAATGAATATTTCAGTTTTCTATGATTTATTATGACTCAAATTATAATAGATGCTGCGATAACTTTGGATATCTTCTTTTCCTATTTTGAGATTGTAAGATTCGTAAATCCCGTTGTTCACCATCGTCTCCTAGGCATGGTAGGGTGATGGAATCCCTTCCTATCATCATAATTCTCCTCCATTGAAAATTAGGTCAATGAAAAGTTTAGAGATTTGAATATCTTATCTTCCAAATGGATATGATACGACTCAAATTCCAATTGTATTTCTTAAATCAAGTAAGGTAACATCTTGATAACTACAAGTGGATCCTTGGCACCCTAGTTCGCACATTTCAATTGATAGTTTCAAATCAAGATTATTCACAATTACTCCCTTATATTCCAGATTTAGATTTAGATCTTCTTCTAGTTCTAGTTCTAGTTATTTTCAGAATACGTACAAGATCAGTCCCTGTAGATTCAACCTCGGTCTCACCGAGATTATTATTAAATCGCGACCCTACACTTGGGGTTGTGAACAAGTTTTTGGCGCCGTTGCGGGGACTATGACAATGTTTTTCTGAGATTAATTAGTTTTGACCTCATCCATGCGCCAATTTGTGGAGATGATGTGTAATGGGGACTTCATGAATAAGAAAGCCGATGATGCGTGAGATTATTTTGATAAACTTGCTGAAAATGCTCAATCATAGGATACCTCCTCAAGAAACACCACTTCTAAGCCTACTCAATCAAAGGAACATGGAGGAATTTATGTTTTAAAAGAGGAAGATGATATAAATGCAAGATTAGCCAAACTCAAAAGAAAGGTAGAGACCATAGAACTTAAGAAGGCAGAACCCGAAAAGGCTGCAGAAGGTTTTTGTGGTATTCGTGCTTGTAACATACATACAACTGAAATTTGTCCAACAATTCCTGCTTTTCAAGAGATATTGAATGAGCAATTGAATACCATGAACAACTACCAAAGACCTTTCAGTGGACCGACCATAAATACATATAACTCAAGCTAGAGGAACCATCCAAACTTTAATTGGAGGAATGGACAAACTACTAGTCCTCAAGGGATCCTTAACCAATTTATAAATCAAAGGAAAGCTCAAGAGGATCTGGTCTTAAAACATATACAAAATCAAGAACTTTTTAACCAGGGTATGCTACAAGCCTTTCAAGATCTTACAAAGGCCATACAAGGGCTTGAGACAAAAAATTCAATTGGGGAGAAAGGGATCCTTTCGACCCAGCCTCTTCCCAATCCAAAACTGCAATATGAAATAAATGACTCAAGCTCTTCAAATAAGATGGAGTAGACTAAGTCTATCACCGCTCTTAGGAGTGTGAAGACAATTGACAAATCTATTCCGGTGAGGGTTGAAATGCCTAAGGACCCAGAAGAATATTGGAATAATAGACCTAGCATTACTCCACATGGGTTAGAACCGAAACCTTAAAGTAAGCTGATTGCACCATTCTCTTAACGGTTAATTGCACCAAACCTCTAGCTAACTTACATGATATTTTAGGGGTGTTGAAATAAGTGAAAGTCAACATTCCTCTACTAGATGTTGTGAAACAAATCCCCTCTTACGCTAAATTTTTGAAAGATTTATGTACAGCCAAGAGACGACAAAGTATTTAAAAGAAAAAAAATTTGACAGAAAAGGTGAGTGCCATCCTCAAGAAAGATGTGACACAAAAATATAAAGATCCTGAAAGCCCAATTATCACCTGTATAATCAGGAATCACCAGATTCAGCATGAACTTCTTGACTTAGGAGCAAGCATTAATTTGATTCCTTTCTCGGTATATGAATGATTAGGTCTAGGTGAATTAAAATCCACCCAAAATACATTATAACCTATTGATCATTCGATCCATGTACTAAGAGGGATGATTGAGGACATATTGATTCAGTATGAAAAATTCTACTACCCAGTAGATTTTATCGTCCTGGATACTCAACCCATCATAGATATGAGCACTTAAATACCTATCATCCTTGGTTGCCCATTCTTTGTGACATCAAATGCCAACATTAATTGTAGAAATAGAATTATGAATTTATCTTTCAAAAATATGACATTGGAGCTCGATATCTTTTTCAACACGAGAAAACAACTAGAGGATTAGGATGATACCCATGACATTATTATGAACGATTCTTTCATGAAAGATAGAGCACTCCTGACTCTATACTCTGACACTCTAAAGATGTGCTTGGCCCACTCCCTTGATTTAGATGATGATATGATTTGGGAGATGGATTCCATGCTTGATGCTGTGCTGATACTTGAAGTTAACCGATGGAGGTCACAATTGAGAAATTGCCCCAAACTGATGTAGTGCCTCTACCGTCTAGCTTCAAAGAACTGAAGCTTAACCTAAAACCTTTACTCATTGATCTTAAATATGTCTACTTAGGTTAATAAGAGACATACCCCGTGGTGATCTCTTCCCACCTTGAGAAAGAAAAGGAAAGTATGCATATTTTCACTCTCATTGAGCATAAAGGAGCCCTTGGATGGTCGATTGTGGACCTCAAGGGAATTGACCTTTTGATTTGTACTCACCACATTCATCTTGAAGATTATGCGAAAACCTTCCGAAAACCACAACGTCGATTAATTCCAAATATGAAAGAAGTGGTTAAGGCCGAGGTACTTAAGTTGTTGAATGTGGGTATCATATATCATCATAGAGAATGTCGATAATGAACTCATGCCAACTAAAGTCACTATTAGTTGGAGAATATGCATTAACTATAGAAAGTTGAATACTGTCATAAGGAAGGACCACTTTCCTTTACCCTTCATTGATCGAATTTTGGAAAGGCTAACTGGTCACTCTTACCACTATTTCCTTTATAGGTATTCGGGCTACAATCAGATAGAGATATCCCTTAAAGATTAAGAAAAGACAACATTCACTTGTGCCTTCGGCACCTTTGCTTACTAAAGGATGTAATTCGGACTATGTAATGCCCTCGTCACTTTTCAGAGATGCATGTTGAGCATATTTTTTGGCATGGTGGGGCAATATTTAGAAGTCTTTATGGATGACTTCTCTGTCTTTAGTTCATCCTTCAGCGAATGTTTGAAAAATCTTAAAAATGTGTAAAAGTAATTTGAGGAAAAGAATTTGGTTTTGAATTGGGAGAAATTCTATTTCATGGTTCTTAAGGGAATAATGCATGGACATAATTTTGTTTAAAGGAATTGAGGTACAAAAGGTGAAAATTGATCTTATCTCTAACCTACCTCCACCCAAGAGCATACGTGACATGCAATCCTTCTTAGGACATGTTGGATTTTATAAACGATTTATAAAAGACTTTAGTCATCTCTCTCATCTTTATGCAATCTACTTCAAAAGGATGCACCATACGAGTGGACCAAGCAATGTCAGGAAGCTTTCATTGAGCTCAAGTCTATGTTGATAACTGCTCCTATCATGCAGCGACTCGATTAGAGCATCCCTTTTGAGATCATGTGTGATGCGTCTGACTATGCTATTAGGGCGGTATTAGGCTAGAGAAAAGAGAAGAAGCCTTATGTGAGTCACTATGTGTCATACCCCAAACTCAGAAACCGGGCTCAAAATTCCCGATCACCGAATCCGGCACCAACAGCCTCCGTAGTACCCCACTTTCTGCTCCCAGTGCCCATAAGTCAGGTTCCGATCCTAGGATCCTACGAGGAGGATTTTCAACATGAATTTGATTCGTAATAAGCATAACCAAGCATAACCCACAAACAACAACCGACAACTCCATCACATTTCCACTATGATCAAAAACTTATAAGTAGAATGTGGAAAGGGGAATACAAAGATATACAAAAGCTCCATGATGATCTGCTATGCACTCTTGCCTCAGCACTGTTGCGATCTAATGTCACATGTACACAACAGTCATGCATAAGCTTACGAAAAGCTTAGAGGGTGGTGAAAGTGTGTGTGTAATGTAGTAATACAATTATGCAATATCAGAGTAATGTGGAATATGCTAATGAATCCATGAATATTATTAGCTTTACCAAGGCTATACGATGTAAGGTGTGAATACTATCAGTCATATCAAGGCTATGTGATGCAAGAAATGAATGATGTCGTCCATACAAAGGTCATGCGATGCAAGATGCATCTCAAGCATACCAATCCTCATCTAGGTCCATATATTAACACAACTAAACTCTGAAATATCACTGTGGTCTAGTACACTCCAAACCAGATTATCGCCCAATCGTGCGCAACAAGGTAAGTGGAAGAGACCTCACTATTCGCCTGCCAATATCGGGCCTGACTCGTTGATAGCGGACCCATTTCTCGAGTTGGTTAAACTCAGCCTAACTTTGCCCCCTCCTCTCGGGCGGGTAAGGACGCACCCCCTTCTAACCGACCATGACACAGTGAAAAGCGTGGCCTTCTGGTATTCAGCACTCGACACTCATGCATTTACTCGGCCTAGACATTGGAGTAACCTCTTAGTACCATAAGGGTTTAGAAAATTTCACCCAGGGACATCTATAGCACCCCATGTAGAATAAGATTTCTAGTGTCCAATCCTACCAACAACGATATGCCTGTGGAGGTTATGGCCCTGATATCGCTAGGGCGTATAGTATTCATGTCACACAATTTGAGATGCATGAATCATGCTATCCAATCATACAACAATCATGCGTGTACCGCGCGCTCATGTGGACAACTCGCCTTATCAGGCAATCCCATAACAATCTGCCCAATGGCATGTGCTATGATCAATCACTCCTCATATCAAGCATACATATGATGCACATGGGAATGAATCATAAGGCTATACTATGCATGTTATATGATTACGATGTACCCCCCCTCTTATATCAAGGTTGGGCTTAAGTGGCCTACCTAAAGCCTAAGGATCTGAAAAGGCTTCCTTCTCCATACTATTATATAGCCCTGCCAAATACCCTAGGGGACCCAAATGAGTCCTAAATGGACTCTAAAATAAAAGAATTAAGCCTACTTACAACCGATGGGGGCCCAACATCTTGGGATAGCGCAATGAGAATAGATGGATCATGCAAATGGGGCCCAATAATTAGGGTCAACCTACTTAGAGAATGCTGTGAATGGGACTAACAAGGCCTAAGGGAAGGTCATAATGAGGACTTTCAACCATCATTGCCCATCAATGTGGACATTTAACCAACATTGCTCCCAAGGAGTGGCCCACATAGAGCCTGTCATACAGTGGGCCCATGGCCTCATACAAGAAGTTCATACACAACGTAACGGGCCTCACGTACATCATATTTGGGCCTCACTCATGGACCTCACATATAACACAATGGCCACATCCTATGGGACTCGAATACATCATAATGGGCCTCACCCATGGGCCTCGAATACATCACATGGGGCCTCGCCTATAGGTCTCAGATAGATCACAATGTGTCGCGCCCATGGGCCTCATATATCAAGTGGGCCGTATTACATGGGCTTTAAATACACAACAGGCGGGCCCTGTACCTGGGCCTCATACACATCAGATCGGGCCTCTCATACATCACTTTTGGGCTCACCAAACGGGCCGCATAAACACCACATTAAGGTTGGCCCTGCACGTCCTAAGTGGGCTCTATACCTATCATCTGGGCCTCACGTGGCAGCCAAAACAGATGGACGACGTGGTCATGAAGTACATTAGAGTGGGTCCCACCATCTGCATGGTGAGAATACAATGCATGCATTATGGTGGGCCACACCTGTCCAGCCAACGGAATGGAAATCATGGCTAAAAATACATACATCAAGGTGTGCTCCACGGCACACCATCCAAACGGACAGTGTGGAATACATTACATCAAATAAGGTGGGTCTATGTGGTGGCCTACCATCTGGACGGATGGTGTGGATCAAATCCAGTAGAGGTGGGCCATGTTGAGCGTCGATGAAACACTACACCATGGTGGGCAACATCCGGCACCGATGAACGGCTAGGATAAAACACATACTTCATAGCATGCCCAGCACCATCCCATGCTGGATAGTGCAGATACAATACATACCCCAAGGTGGGTCTCACCCCACACGTGCATCACGTGTGGGTGGGTATCACGTGGTGTACACGAATGGGCAGCATAGATAAAAGTATACATGAGGTGGGTTCCCACCGTCCCGCAAGCTGGATGGTGGATATGCAACACATACATCATGGTGGACCCACACGTACTGCAGGTGGGCCCCATGGATGAATGGTGTGGGGATAACAAATATCACGGGGGTCCCACAACAGCAAGAAGGTTGGATTCCAACACATCTATCAAGGTGAGGCCCCACGTCTGGGCAACGGATAGTGTGAATCCAACACATGCCTCACGTGTGGGTCCCACATATTGGCATCATACAGCAGCTATATTGCTGGTTTGAGACACCCAGCCAATCCACTTCCCACACCAAGTGGATCCCACGTGGGGCCCACCATAATATAATATACATACATATATATATATATCATGGTGCGCCCCACCCAGACCGTCCAAATGGACGGCTGAGAAATACACACACAAGGTGGCCCACCATCAAAATGGATGGACGACTTGAATAAAATACATATTAAGGTGGGTCCACGTGGTGGCCCACCACAGCCTTGTATTAGCCAATATTTGTGTTTTTCTTTCATCCAAGCCCATCAAATGGATGGGTGGCGAGGTGGGGCCCAACACATGGACGATCTAGATCAGGTCGGCCAATTTTATCACCAAAAGAGAGAGATAGAGGAAGAGAGAAAGAGAGAGAGAGAGAGAGATCAGCGGTGATGGAGGGGCCCTACCACTATGGGACCGTCTTTAATATAAAGCGTACATCAAGATGCGTCCCACCATATGTGGGCCCTTAAATCACAAAAAAATAATAAAATAAAAAATGTAGATCTAAGATCACCCACCGTTGATCTTCTTGGTCCGATGGAACGCCAAACTCCTTGGCTTCGATCTTGATGGAAGATGATGAAGTATGAAGGGTTGAGATGGGAGATGAGATGGGTAAGAAGTGGGCCACACACAAAACTCTTGGAACTTAGAAATGCTTGGACATTGGGTTTTTCCTTGGGTTGCTTAGAAGAGAAGGGAGAAATAAGAGAGAGAGAGAGAGAGAGAGAGAGAAGATGGGATGGAGTGATGGATGGGAGAGAGAGAGAGAGAGATAGAGAGGAGATGGGATGGCAATGTTGACTTTTGGGGTTGTTGTGTAAGAGAGGTATGGGTTGTGATAGGGTGAGTGATGTGTTGAGTGATATGTGTACTTGACTTGTACTTGACCCATGATGGGATTGATGGGATATTTTGTAGTGATTTCTCTCTTGAACTTCGAAAATGCATGGCGTTTCCTCGAGATATGCACGGGCCCACAGCTCCTAGCTTGGGTATTGCCTTGGTGCATGGCGTTGGAACCGCGGCGATGACACGGTCACTAGGGTATAAGTCTCAGGTTGAGTTGACTTAGGTTAACAGGTGCGACACATGGTCGCGCGTAAATATTGATTATAGGTCGCGAGTCACTAGAATTCGATAGGGAGGATCGCAGGAATCTACGGAATGGTACGGACTAAGATACGGGCCTCACACTATGGAAGTAGAACTCTGAATTCTGCCCAAGTGAACTATTCTACTACGAAAAAGGAGCTATTATCCATAGTGTTCACTTTGGATAAATTTAGGTCCTACTTGATTGGATCCAAGATCATCATTTACACTGATCATGCGGTGCCGAACTACCTTCTTTTTAAGAATGATGCGAATCCCCGTTTGATAAGATGGATCCTTCTCCTCTAAGAGTTTGACATAGAAATATGAGATAAAAGGGGAGTAGAGAACGTAATGGCTGACCATCTCTCTAGGCTTGATCTCCCCGATTCCCCTGAGCCGACACCGATAAACAACATGTTCTCTAACAAACAATTGTTTAAACTCTCTAAAATACATTGGCTTGTTGATATTGCAAATTATCTTGCCACAGGTTTCACACCGACACATTAGACTGTACAAGATAAAAAGAAATTCTTCGCTGAGGTACATAAGTTTTTTTGGGATGATCCTTATCTGTTTAAATATTGCCCAAACTAAATTCTAAGGAGATGTGTGCCAGATAATGAAAATCAAAGTGTCATCTCCTTTTATCATTCTCAAGCTTGTGGTGGTACTTTTCTGCTAAAAACACCATGGCCAAAATTCTACAGTGCTGCTTTTACTGGCCCACTATGTTTAGAGATACTCATGAGTTTTGTAAAGCTTGTGAGCGTTGTCAGAAATTGGGAGGATTATCCCATCAAAATTTGATGCCCCTAAACCCAATTCTCGTCATTGAAGCATTTGATTGTTGGGGCATCGATTTCATGGGGCCATTCTCCCAATCCTTTGGAAATATTTACATCCGATTGGCAGTCGATTATGTTAATAAGTAGGTCGAAGCAATCCCGTGACAGACTAATGATCATAAAATGGCCATTATATTCTTAAAAGAAAACATCATTTCCTGATCTGGAACACCTTGAGCCATCATTAGTGATGGAGGCTTACACTCTTATAATAGGCCATTTGAGAACTTAATGAAGAAATATGTCATCTCTCACAAAGTGAGCACTTCATACCACCCTCACAAGCAGGCAAGCTAAGATTACCAACAAGAAATTAAGCAAATTCTACAAAAATGGTTAACCCTGACCATAAGGATTAGTTAATCTGCTTAACCGATGCTTTATTGGAATATCCCCCTTTAGGCTCGTCTATGGAAAAGCCTATCATTTGCTCGTGGAATTGGAACATAGAGCCTATTGGGCTATTAAAAATCTGAATTTTAACTTGGACAATGCTGGCTCACTACGCAAACTTCAATTGAACGAACTTGAGGAAATATGGAACGATGCTTATGAGAACTCGAGAATTTACAAGGACAGGATGAACGTATTTCATGACCAGAACATCCTTCAAAAATCATTCACACCCGGTCAAAAAGTCCTTTTGTACAGTTCTTAGTTACATCTTTTTCTGGGTAAGCTTCAGTATCGTTGGACTGGTCCTTTGACTGTTACTAATGTCTATCCTCATAGGGCCATTGAGATAAAGAATCCAATGAATGACGATGTTTTTAAAGTAAATGAACACCGTCTAAATACATTTTTTGAGAAGTTTTATTTAGAGGATATGTCCATGCCTCTGACTGATCCTGTGTATCAGGATTGACCTGCTAGTCTGATGGAGGTATAATTAGGTTTATTGCTTTCAAAAAATTCAAGACTAGGATAATTTATTTTTAATAAGTTTAGTCTTCATGTTAACCCATCTACATTTTTAGAATTTTTGAAAAGCTTCAATTTTACTTCTTCAGGTACTACCTTTCCATCGCTATTCCTTTCTTTCCATTGTCTCATGTGCATTGCGTGCTTATTTCTTTTACATTGGGGTTAATGTAGATTTTAGGTTGGGGGTGTTGATTAGGTAAACTAATCAGTATTTTCTTAGTTCTTGAGTAACAATTTTGAAATTTTTAATTTTTCAAATTAAAAACTTGTTTGGAAAGCGATAATTTGTGCACTTAAGAATGCTTTGAGTATGATGATAAGATGGAAATTAAACTTCGAATTGTTGGAGTTTGATCAAATGAGTAGGGAATTAATTAAGTTCTTTCATTTAAATGATTAAGAGGAAGTTTGAATATCATGTTGACCTAAATCACACGACACAGTTTATTTTTTGTGAATTGTGCTAGAATTTCTGATTGTTAGTATGTGAACCATTGATAGATGTTGAGAATAAAGTCTGGAGAATTTTATCCACCTTAAAAGATGAAAAGAACTAGTTAAAAAATAGAGAGACCGACAAAGAGGTCATGTATGGTGAAAAGAATGAAAAGAATGTAAAGTTTGAAAAGAATAAATAAAAAGTGATTGTTAATATAAAATTAAAAATTGGAAAAAGAAGAAAAAGGGGATAAATTCGGAATTAACACTTGATTATTCAATCAATCTTGAGATGATGAGCATGGCTAACATTATGAAATGATAGTAATTTTATGAAAGTAAGTTGGAATTCACTAAGCACATTGAAAAAACTTAATATATGAACTTATGCTCCTAAGTGATTGATAAAGAACCTATTTGATTGATTGCCCATGTGATTTAGCTCTAGGTTTTCAAATTTTCACTCTCGCTTCCTTGGATTTTACTCACTCATAATTGATTGCACAAAAGATTATTTTCTAAAAGAGATTTGCGCATTGAGAATTGAAGATTATGTCACGCATGTTTTACTCGAGACTAGCAAAATGCTAGTTGAGGGGTGTGTTGAGTGTCAAATATTGCATGTTTCTCCTATTTATTTCTTGGTGTTATGAACATGTTAATGCTTAATGGGTATATTTTATACATGTTTGTATTGCAAAGGGAATCTGAAAGCTTTGATTGAAAAGAATGTTAAAAGCATGGATTTGATACTCAAGAATCACTTGGGCAAGGAATGGGTCTTAAGAGACTAAAAATGAAGATTTCAAGACCCTGAGATTCAAGGAAACCAAGTGGAGAAGGAAGGAAGTCGAAAGTGCAAAGTGTAGAAATTCACATAATCTGAACTTCACTGTCTATGTCATCGACCACCGGTCAATGACATCGTAGCTAGCGTTCCATGACATTAAACACGGGTAGATGACATTGAAGAATTACATGAAAATTGAGTTTAGTCTCTAGACCAATTGGATGTATTTATTGATGACATCGAAGCCCTATTCGATTGCTAAAAAATATGCTTGATGACATCGAAGACTGTTCGATGACATCGATATTTTTATAGATTTTTGGAGCAACTTGCTTGAACACTATGGACACATTCTCGATTACTCAAAGGCCCTTCGATGACATCGAATGACTTTTCAATGACATGAAGAGTTACGCAGTGTGAAAGGCGTTTCATTGTAAGAAAAGGAGCGATTTCCATATTCAAGTTACGTTCGATGACATAGAAGGCTTTACGCAGAGTTATGTGGACTGCGTATATTTGAGGCAGTTTTCCGAATTTAGATGGACAGGGCTATAAATATGGGTTTTCCAAGGACTTCTAAACATGAATTAGGTTTTGAGGAGTAGAGCCAAGGGGTGAAGCAATCTCCCAAGAGTTTTTCTTCTATTCTTTCCTATTTTTAATGCTTTCTTTAAGGGTTTTAGATCCAATCATGTCTATAGTTGGCTAATCCTCTTAATTAGAGCTAAGAGGTGAAGCTTGTAGTGTGTTGAGATGATTTTCTGTAATTGTTATATTTTAAAGCACACCTTTGTTTGTCAAATTTCTCTTGGAAAAAATAGCTTGTGAAGTGGTCCGTCTAATGTGGATCAAGATGGAAAGTTTAAGATCTTACTTCAAGTTAAGATAGTTCAAAATCGACTAAGCTAAAGACTCTACTAAAGTTCAAGTCATGAAGTAGATCAAGATGGAAATTTCAAGCTTTACTAAATACAAGTTCTACTACACTTCATGTAGAAGATCAAGCTCCTACATGTTCTAGTGAAGAATTAAGTAGAAAAATAAGTTTCGTGAAGTTCAAAATTCAATGTTCAGTCTTTTTAGGTATGACAGACCCTAGAAAGATCTTAGACTTAGGTTTTTCGAAAGACAAACTTGTATGGATTTTTATACTTTTGGTAGGCTAAAGTTCGACTAGTCTAGGCTTAGGCTTGACTAATCTAAGTTTTGGCTCGACCAGTCTAAGTTTGAATTTAGAAAAATGGATTTTTCTATTGCTTCCTCGACCAGTCGAGTAGACTGCTCGACCAGTCGAAGAGGAGCCTTCGACCAGTCGAGGGGTGCTCGACTCGAAGTCCAGCAACTATATTTTGGCAACCTCGACGAGTCGAACAGGGCTCTTAACCAGTCGAGCAGGGCCTTCAACTAGACGAAGAACCATTTTATCCAATCGCGCTCAAAATTTAAAATTTTGTTAGATCTTAGATGAGTCGAGAAGACCTTAGACAAGTCGAAGCAACAAATTTTCAGCCTATAAATAGATGCATTCTCTCAATCCAAAATTACCAATCCAAGCTAGTAAAAACCTTCATCAAGAGAGAGAGAAGTCCTCAAGCCATTGCATGGTATTTTTAATATTTTATTAATAGCTATTTGTTTCAATTCCTAGATCTATTATTTTATGAATCTTATTTTATAAATAGAGTAGATACTCTTGTTTGAGATCTTAAGGAATTCAAATAAGTAGCCCTTGGTTTGAATCGATTTAAAATTAATCTAGAACCTAGAAGACTTGTTTATATGACTGGACATTAAACAGTCTAATTTAAGAGAAGCGGTTCTATAGGTTACATCAAGACACACGTCTTTAAGGTGAAGATAAGTATATTCTATCTTTTGTATTTTGGTTTTATTGAGATAGCTAGAAAATTTCATTTGTTAGTTTTTCTAAGATAACCAGAAAATCTTAGCGATTGTTTGAGATAACCCGTTAAAATCACAACTATATCAGGTTTTAAGGTGACCCTGTGAAAACCTTGTTTATAGTGAAAGCCAATATCATGTGGATAATCATTATTAGGAGTGGAGTTGGTGTGCTTGTTTGAGAACAGTTGTTGTACACACCAAACCACTATATCTCTTGGTGTTGTGGTGAATGTTTACTTTTTGCATCTGTGGAGAATATTTGTAATTTTATTTATGCAAAAGTGGTGAATGTTAGTAATAGATATCTTTATTGTCTATTGCTTGGTTTGAGATCTTGATCCTTATGATTATTCGTGAAATAAGGTTGTCCTGCTTAAACTTCGTTTTGGGTGTAGGTTGTCCTACGAATTAGTTTGAATCAATTTTTCAATACTAGTGTGATTGAGTTTTCTAATCTATTTATTATTTCAGTAATTTTATTTGTATTTGGCATTGTCCTATTTACCCCCCTCTAGGACTCTACGACTCTTGAACTATTAAGCTCGCCCTTTTTAAGTGGTAGGATAAGTTGCTCAGTTTTATTAGGATTAATTTCCTTGAGTTAGAAGATCTAGAGCTTTCATTATGTCAAAGTTCGATAGCTTGTCTATTATCAGGCCACCACCTTTTGATGGCTCTAACTACGCATTCTGGAAAGCCAGAATGAGGATTTTTCTAAAATCCTTAGATGAAAGCATGTGGCAAGCCACTGTAACCAAATGAAAACCTCCTATGTCTGAAGTATTAGGCCTAAATCCTTGAGAGAAACTACATTCTTTTTATACACTGCAGCTCAGAAAAGCGAAAGCAGTGCTAATGCTAAGGCGTTAAATGTCATAACTTGTGCTCTATCACTTGATGAGTTCAAGAGAATCATTTCATGTGATACAGCCAAACAAGCTTGGGATATTATTGAAATGACACATGAAGGAACTTCTATAGTCAAGAAATCAAAAGTCCAAATCCTCACTACTAAATTTAAGGAAATTCGTATGAAAGAAAATCAAACTTTCATGGACTTCTATATGAAACTAAATGATATAGTAAATTCCATGTGGGGTCTAGGAGATTAAATTCCAGAAAGTAAGGTCTGCGCAAAAATACTACGATCTCTTCCTGAGAGATTCAACTCTAAAGTAACTGGGATTAAGGAATTAAGAGATACTGATTATATGAAGGTTGAGGAGTTAGTTGGCTCACTCCAAACTTATGAGTTAAATTTTAAATCTCCTAAAGGTAAGTCCATAGCTCTTAAATCATCCAAATCTGTTTCAAAAGAAAATTGTGTTAATTCTGATGTTGAAGATACAAAAGAAGATATGGCTTTACTTGTTAAGAAATTTTACAAAAATTTCAAAAACAAGAATGCATCTCCTATATTTGTAAAAGGAGAAACCTCAAACTCAAAAGGTAAGAATTTGAGAAACTATGATAAAAATGATTTCAAAAATTCAGAACATTTTCAAGTTTCTAAGATTAATTCTAATGCCATCAGCTATAGAAATCAATGATATAACAAGCCTCCTTTAGCTGAAAAAATAGTGGACTTACTCAAAGAGCTTCTAAAATCCAACTCAGATGAAATCAAAATTAATAGAAAGGGGAGAAATTTCAACTCCCTAAAATAGAGAAAATCTAATGGAACTCCTAAACCCAAAACCATAATGAAATGGGTTCTAAAGGTTACATGTCTTATTACCCACACAGCCTTCAAAGCCACTAGCCATTCAAAATGTTACTTGGATAGTGGATGTTTAAGACATATGACAGGTGACAAAGAAATATTCACTGACTTTAAAGAAGTGAATGATGGTTCAGTTACTTTCGGTGATGGAAGCAACTGCAAAATCACAGGCCAAGGTACTATTCAACTCTCTAATCTTTCTCCCTTTGAGAGTTTATTATATGTTGAAAGTTTGAAATATAACCTCCTAAGTATTTCTCAAATCCGTGATAACAAACACAGTGTAAAATTTACAAATCATAGATGTGAGATTTCAAATGAGAATGGATGTGTGATATTAAATGGTCGTAGGACTTTTGAGAATTGCTATATTATTAATGACTCATGCTCTTCTAATTTTTCATGTTACATAGTCCAAACAGACAAAATTGATTATGTCATAAACGTCTTGGACATATTAACTTTAGAGATCTTTATAGATTAAGCAAAAGAGATCATATTTGTGGCTTACTCAAATTAAAAATAGTAGAAAAGATTTGTGGCACATGTCAGATTGGCAAGCAAATCGGGAGTAGTCACAAGAAAGTGAGCTCCTTAGCCACAACCAAACCTCTTGAACTGCTCCATATGGACTTGGTAGGACCAACGAGAACAGAGAGCAGAGGTGAAAAGAAGTATTTTCTGGTTATTGTTGATGATTTTACCAGATATACTTGGATGGCCTTTTTAAGAGAGAAATCAGAGACTCTCGATGAAGTAAAAAGAATTCTAAAATGAATTAAGACTGAAAAAAAGTACATGTGATCAAAATTAGAAGTGATCATAGTAATGAGTTTGAAAATAACAATTTTGAGAAGTATTGTACATACCATGGTATATCACATGAGTTCTCTACTCATAAAACACCTTAGTAGAATGGGGTTGTTGAAAGAAAGAATAGAGTATTATAGGAAATGGCCAATGTAATGTTAAATAGCATGAACATACTTAAAAACTTATGGGTTGAAGCTGTTAATACTACTTGCTACATTGTACATTGTGTATATGTTAGAAAAGCCAAAGATAAACTAGCCTATGAGTTGTGGTTCAATAAGAAGCCAACAGTCAAATACTTTCGAACTTTTGGAAGTAAATGTTTTATTTTATGTGAGTGGAAAAATTTGGAGAAGTTTGAAGCTAAGAGTGATGAGGGAATATTCTTGGGTTATGCTCTGAATAGTCAAACATATCGTGTTCTTAACAAAAGAACTAGAGTAATTCAGGAGTCGATTAATGTTATAATTGATGATCACCTGATCACACCCACACCAAGTCAAGATGATGATGATGTCAACATTATTGATAAACCTGACTCTTCATCTAACTCAGATAATACCGAATTAAGATTAGTCAAAGACAATCTGACTGATCAGATATTGGGTAAACCTTATACTGGTGTTCAAACAAGAAAACAGTTGGAGAACATCTGTAATTACATTTTCTTCACCTGTTAAATTAAACCGGCTAATGTAAAAGAAGCACTTGCTGATAAAAATTGGATATTGTCTATGCAAGAAGAGTTAAATCAATTTGTCAGAAATGATGTTTGATATTTGGTTCCTAAACCTTCTGATAAACATATAATCGGAACTAAATAGATTTTTAAGAACAAATCTGATGAAATAAGAAATATCATTAGAAATAAGGCATGACTGGTTGTACAATACTACACTCAGATAGAAGGAATTGACTATGATGAAACCTTTGCACCAGTTGCACACCTTGAATCTATTAGATTGTTTATTTCAATTGCTTACTATAAGAAATTCAAAATATATCAAATGGATGTTAAAAGTGCATTTCTTAATGGTGATTTACATGAAGAAGTATATGTTGAACAACATAAAGGTTTTGAGGACCCTAAACTTTCAGATCATGTATACTCTTAAAAATGCACTTTATTATCTAATACAAGTTCCCAGGGCATGCTATGAAAAGTGAACTAAATTTTTACTTAGCCACAACTTTATCATGGGAAGCGTTCATAAAATGTTATTTGTCAAAAAATATAATGAACATATATTGATTGTACACATCTACATTGATGATATTATTTACGGATCTACATGCGCTAACTTGTCCATTGAGTTTGCAAATCTGATGAAATCTAAGTTTGAAATGAGTATGGTTGGAGAACTTAATTACTTTCTTTAATTACAAGTAAAACAACAGGAATATGGTATATTCATTTCTCAAACCAAATATGCCTTGAATTTGGTAAAGAAATTTGGGTTTGAGAATGGGAAAAAGTTTGATACTCCTATGAGTAAAAGTCTCAAACTTTCTAAGGATGAAACAAGTAAAATTATAGATTCCTGTTTATATCGAAGCATGATTTGTAGTCTTCTATACTTGACTGCTAGTAGACCTGATAATGCTTTTAGTGTTGAAATTTGTACTAGATATCAATCTGATCCTAAGGAATCATAACTAATCATTGTTAAACAAATAATTAGATATGTAGCAAGTACTGCTAATTTCGGTCTATGGTATCCGCATGATACAGCTGTACAACTTGTCGGATATACCGATGCAGATTGGGCAGGAAACATCGATGATAGAAAATCTATAGTGGTGGATGTTTCTACGTAGGGAATTGTTTAGGCTCAGTAATAAATAAAATTTTGTATCACTTTCAATTACTGAAGCCGAATATATTGCAGCTGGAAATGCTAGTACCCAGCTAATCTAGATGAAAAGGATATTAGCAGATTATGGGATTGCGCAAGATACAATGATATTATATTACGATAACTTAAGCGCATTTAATATTTCAAAAAATTCTATTCAACATTCTCATACGAAGCATATTGACATTCGATATCGTTATATTCGAAAATTAGTTGAGGATAATAGTATTTTATTAGAGTATATTCCGACTGAAAAGCAGTTGCTGACATTATGACCACACCACTTGACAAGAATAAATATTCCAATTTAAAACATGATATTGGTCTATGCACTTTTAATTAATTAAGTCATGTTGTTTATGCATTTTTATTTATTGTATGTTTATAATTTTTAAAATACAAAACATATAAAATTTCAAAAATTAAAAATGCAAAATTTTTTAGGCTACTTGAAAAGTCGAGTACGTCCTCGACCAGTCGACCTTCGATGGGTCAAGGACCATACTCGACCGGTCGAAGTGCATGGATTTGCTTCTTAAAAGAGGGAAAATCAATTTTTTCACTTCATTTTGCCCTTCTTCCTTGACCAGTAGTGGCTCCACTTGTCGAACCCATCTCCATATCGTCATTGTAAGTTGTTTTATTTCCAATTTCTTTCCACAATTGGGTTCCTCCTTTCTAGTTAATCTTCATTTTGTGGTTTATTTGAGATTTGCATCCTTTCTATAGTGGGTTTTTTCTAATCCTAGCCAAACCCATCTATTATTTGTAATACTTTCTATTGTAATCTCTAAATGGATCATCGCACTAAGAGAAAAGCTACTCATGGCTCCTCCTCCAGGTCGACTCCAGTTAGAGTGAGAACACTAAGATCTCCCGAAGAAGATTCAGAGCATGTTAGGCATTTTCGCTCTAGGAAAATTATCATAGAAAGGATTGTGAACATAGATCACATTCCTCCATTTCATCTCTTACCTATCCTTACTGCCATTGGTTGGAAAAATATTCTTAGTTGGGGCGGAACAACAAACGGCTCAATAGAACAAGGGATGTATGCTTCAATAGATGAATTATCCCTTGATAATCTAACATTCTCTATTAATTTTAAAGAAGGGACAATCCCAATTAATCGGTACTTAATTTCAGGTTTGATGGATGCTCACGTCAATGATGAAAGCATACCCATTAGAACCCTTGCTACAAAAATGACTGAATCTGAGCGACGGGTCATTACTCATAAATTATGTCGATTTGATGCTTATTGGAGTTCTGAAAATGCCCTCCGTGCCAACAAGATGTTTCCTAAATAAAGAGTCATTCATTACATTTTCACATCTAATGTCTATCCACGGTTTGAGAATAAGTCTGAACTTACTCCCTTCATGACTCATGTTCTTCACGCTGTTGTGTCTAACATTCCTATCTGTCTTCCCTCATTGATTTTTTATTTAATTATCCAATTTCGTACCATCATGGCCATGGTTCGATACCTTTTGCTTATCTCTTGACAAGCCTTACTATTTATTGCAATGTTGTCATTCCATCGACCGAGGCTCCAGAGGCAGCCCTCCCTTTTGATAATACAAATACCCATAAGATGAACTTGAACTTCCTTCCCAGCGAGAGAGATGAGGATGAAGAAGAGGAAGAAGATGCTCCTTTACTTAAAGACACATCCATGGATGACATCTTTATAGAGATAGAATCGGATGATAAAGCTGATCCTGACTATCAACCTTCCCATGTTGATGATCGGCTCAAGTCATTAGAAGAGAAAGTTGTTGAGTTGAAGGTATTCCAAGATACTCTAGCTGAAAGTCACAAAGCATCTATGAAATATATGCAAAAATAATTTCATCACATTACAAAAGGACTTCACCAGATTGATCCTTCCATACCTCCTCCATCTTTCTCTGGATAACTTGATTTTCATTTAACCTTGGGTTGTACATGTCATGCCCCAAACTCAAAAACTGGGCTCACAAAATTCCAGATTACCGAATCTGGCACCGATAGCCTCCGTAGTACCCCATTCTTGGCTCCCAGCACCCTATACTAGATTCTGATCTTGGGATCCTACAAGGAGGATTTTCATAATAAAATTTCGTAAATAAGCATAACCACAAGCATAACCCACAACAATAACCACAACACCACATACATACTAAATAAAAAACTTTGAGTACAATACATGAAGGGGAAATATAAGATAGATATCAAAAACTCCAGAAGCTCAATCACGCGCTCCTGCCTCAGCTCGACTACGTCCTAGCATCACCTACATGCATCTATCGTGCATAAGCTTATAGAAAGCTCAGAGGGTGGTGTAAGTGTGTGTGCAATATACGCGCCAAGTATATAATATCAGATTAATACGAAAATACTGGCAAGTCCATGAATGTTATGCAGAAATGCTAGCAAGTCCATAAATGCTATCATCCATACCATGGCTATGCGATGCAAGGCCTACATGGCCAAATGTCATATGTAAGATGTAACGCAAGTGCATCAGTCCTTAGCTGGATCCACATATCAGTACAGTTCCTCTCTGAAATATCACCGAGGTCTAATACACTCTATGTCAGCTTGCCGCCCGATCTAAGTGCACAACTGGGCAAGTGGAAGAGACCACACTATCCACCTGCCAATATCGGCCTAACTCGTCGATAGCGAACCCATTCCTCAAGCTGGTCAAACTCAGCCTAACATTACCCCTCCCTTCGGGCAGGGAAGGCCACACCCCCTTCCAACCGACCACGACATAGTGGGAGACGCAGCCTACTAGTATACGGCCTTTGTGCACTCGTATCCACTCAGTCTCGACGTTGGAGCATCCTCATGGTACCATAAGGGTTATGGGACTTTCACTAAAGGACATCCTAAGTGCCCATAGAGCTAGAACTAAATATTTTCGGTATCCAATCTTGTCATTCACGACAAACCTGTGTAGGCCACAACCCTGATGTCGTTAGGGCATACAGTGATCATATCACACATGCAAGATGCATGAGTCATACTATTTAGTCATGCATTAATCCAGCGCATACCGTGCACTCCTGTGGGGCAACTCCGTCTCTCAGGAAGTCCCATAATCAATTTTCCCAATGACATATGCTATAATCAATCACTCCTCATATCAAACATACCACTACCAAACAAATGGGCAAAGGATACAAACTATAGGAGCATTTTGGTACAGATATAGACCGTAGCAATTTTGCTACAGCTTTAATTCGTAGCTAAAGGGTTTATCCGCACATGTAGTTGGACGGTCCCCTAAGACCCTCCATGAGACCCACCAAAATGTAAGTGCTTTATCTAAGATGTCCATCCATTTTAAGGATAATTTTAGTGCATGATCTCAAAAAATGAGGCATATCCAAGGCTCAAGTGGACCACATTATAGGAAAGAGTGGATATCAAGTCCCTATCCTTTTATTTGGTGTGGTCCACTTGGGCCTTTGATCTTCCCCATTTTTTGGATGATGAATTATTATTGAAATTTAAAATGAATGGATGGATTAGATAAACTACATACATTGCGGTGGGCCCCACAAGCCCATGACAGGACCTTCCATACATTGATGGGCCCCAAAAATCCCTCAGGCCCACCCTCATTTTCCCTCTCCCTCTCCTCTTCCCTCTCACGCCCACCCTCATTTTCACTCTCCCTCTCCTATTCCCTCTCTCGCTCGCCCTCTACCTCTCCCTCTCCCTCTCCTAATCTCGTTTCCATTCTCATGGGCTGCAACAAGTTCTTAACCCTAAAAGGTATCTCTCTCTCTCTCTCTCTCTCTCTCTCTCTCTCTCTCTCTCTCCCTTCTCCTGTCAATCTCTCTTCCTCTCGATCGGACCGCTAGCTATGCTCAACTACAGCAACTTGGTAACCCATCTCCGCACACAGGGGGTCTGAATCCATTGAGTGCATTAACGAACGGGGTTGAGATAAAGGTTAGGGTTAGGGTTTTGATTTGAGCACATGATTCTTGAAATCGATGTTAATGGAGTGGAAATATGTTCTAATTTCAGATTAAAATGCCAACCTCATAGAAAAAATGCATGCTCAAGGTTTTTATACTAGTCAACATTTGTATAGGTATGGTCTTCATAGATCTGGTTGATTCATCGTGCAGGCCACAATATGAAATGGGAATGAACTGAAGGGCTACTCCATTGAACTGAAGGCCACAAGTTTTTATTCATCCTCTTATTGCATATTACATGTTAAGCCTGTTGGTCATATTTCCATTTAAATTGTACATTTACAGGAAAGTCGTTGGCTGGCTAAGATTTTTAAATTGAGGATATTTTCAATCCATTACAAAGCTCCTTTTATGCATTTTTTTTATTTCTTTTTATTTTTCATGGAGAATGGTTGATTTTCAGGAAAAAATTTCTTTCCTTTAATTTTTTATTACATCAAATGTTTTTTTTCCCCTATTGGCTTTGATTTTTAGGAAAGCATTAATTTTTGTTTATGGCCTTATGTAGTTTGGGTTGTGTCACCAAGAATGAAGGATTTAGATTAAGCTATTATTTTAAGAAAGGCATGAACGATTACATGATGCTTGTTAGATATTTGATGAAATGGGCTTTTTAAGTTTGGTTGTTTGGATGATGCTTGTTAGATATTTGATGAAATGCCCAGGAGAAATCTTATTTAGGTAGAAGTAATTCTATAGTTTGTGTATGAAATAAGTATTCTTTTATTCAGTTATTCTAGATAGTTTGTGTAGAAGCAATTCCAAAAAATAAAAAAAAAGGAAAAAAAATACATGGTATGATTCCAACTCATTTAAATGGTGGTGTGGTGTGAGAATCACCACCATCTTTTAAATGGCAATGTAGTGTACTATAAAGAGATGGCTCTACCATATCCTGGTTCTTGTGGGGGTTTGATTTATGTGATTGAATAAATGAAGGTTTTGTGTATTTGGGTTTGGTTGTTTTCGTTTGAACTGGTTTTTACTCTCTTTTTTTGAACTTTTTCTTCTTCTTTTTTTTATTTTTTTATTTTTTTTGGCTAGAGATTGGGTTTTATTTTATCTTTTGGGCCTTTTTTTTTTAAATTTTTGTACTGTATTAATTTTAGCTTTTTTTATTTGTTTGGTAGGAAATGAATAGATAGTTTAATGGTTTTTTTTTTTTTTTTTTTTGCTTTTTAAAGTGATTTATGTGATGGGTGGTTGCAGGTGTTCGGTTTATGTGATTGAATAAGTGAAGGTTATGTTGTTGTGTTTTAATTTTATTTATTTATTTTAGTGGAGGTTTGCTTCTAATGGGTGTTTGGGGTTTTAATTTGTGTTTGAACAGATAAAGATAGTGTGAGGTTTAATCATGAGAGATGTGGAGGCAACACGCAGAATTTAGGAACTCCCTCCACTCTGCACTCCCTTCCATAAGCCTCAGCCTATTTTGAACCCAACACGACCCCTTCATTTCTTCATGCACTATAGTCTATCAACCAATTCTCATCAAAAGAAGATACAATTTGACTTGAAGGTGGCCGTAGTTTGAGTTGCCTAGAACTTGATCAAGTACATATGTAAGTTACCAAGGTTTAAAGGGCTCAGATTGTGTCAGTTTTCATGATTCTTGCAGATACCCAATCAATCTCTCTTTCCTTTTTTTCTTTATTTTTTTATTTAAGCCTAGACCAGATTATTGTTGTACTTCTTCAGGTGCTTATATTTTTCAACCACCATTTCTCTAAATTCTCACCTTATGAAATTAATGTGTTTGACTTGGCAGGAAAGACAGGAACTGAAGATTCAATAAGTTCGATATATTCCTTTGTTTAGCTTTTGGTGGAATTTTGGAAAACTAGGTCTTTTTCTAATTCTTTGTTTCTAAGTTGTCTTACTTGGGAAGATTTGCTAACCAAAATAACTTTTTAATAGATATGAGGATTTCTCCCTGACATTATGTAAAATGTATAGACCATCATCGTTATTCTCATGCATGTCATAAGAGCACTTCTCTTTCAACACTGTCCATGATAATGACATTGTGCTCTGTGTACAGGAACTTAGTGGCTAATGATTTCGTATTCGATAGTTCTAACAATAAACGGGTGTTAGATGAGATACAACATTGGTTCACATTCAATCGACTTCAAATGTTTTTGTTAGATGAGAGATTGATGTGAAGACCATTGCATCAATGGTTTCAACTACTAAATTATGAGCCTCACTTGTACAAACTGAAAAGTGGAATGTTAAGGTTCAACATTTTAACCTAAGCACCTATGATTCCTCATGCACTTATGATTAAGCTTGTATGCATATGTTATTTAGTTGTTCATAATTTTTTTTGTAGGTGCACAATGATAGTTTGATATGTGGATGCAGTTGGTCCTTTTCTTTAAGGTGCATTCGGATAGGTCAATGAGAGTCATATTCATGATTTTTGGGATTTCTACTCTTGGTAGAATTTTCAACAATCATGTACTCAGGTGCTTTAAGGTGCATGTGTGTGATTGTGTGATGGTATTGAGCTCCTTTCCTTCTATGCAAACTGTCTTATATATGCTAATGGACTTGGTTTAATAAATATATGTGATGTATTTTACAAGGAATTGTTGATGTTGTGATGTAGTATTTATGGCAATTTAAGGAAAACAATGTCATGGAGTTCCTGGTTCTTGTTGGAGATCATTTATATCGTATGGATTATGAGAGGTTCATTCAAGCACATAAAGAAACTGACACAAATATCACTATGGTTGCATTGCCAATGGATGAAAAACTTGCAACTGCATTTGTTCTGATGAAAGAAACGTTAATTCAAATGGTGCAGGACTGGTTTTTCTTCTGAAGGGTCTGCTTACAAATATTTTCTACAGATTTGGGTGAACTATGTTGAAGGACAGGAAGTTGCAAATGGTTCATCTGCTGTTAAATGCAAACAAAAGGAAGTACTTCAGGTGCTTTGTCACATTTTCTTTGTCTATCATCCTTCTTGTTTGTTTTCTTAAATCATATAATTTACGGATCTTACTAGCCTTTGCTTTCAGGTGGTGGTAGTTGAAGTACTTGGAGATGGCAAGTTCTACATCCAAACAGTTGGCAACCAGAAAGTGGCTGCTATTCAAAAGTAGCTAGCTTTGTTGAACTTTCAAGAAGCCCCTGTTATGGGTGATTTTAATCCTAAGTGAGCATTTATCTGCTATCTATCCCAGTACTTTTGCCATTTTGAACAGGTCACATATGTATGAGATCCAAACTATTCATCCATTGTACCCTACCATGCATTTTCATTTTATTTGAATCTAAGTTCTTCAAGAATGATTTTCAAACTGATATGTATGACATCTGATAGAGCTTTGAATTAGGTTTGGATCAGAATCTGGTTTCTTTTTTTGTCTTTTTTTTTTCTTGCTTTCTACCCTTTGTTTCAGGTTAAGAAGTTTTTAGAGATTTTAGAGGATAATGCTTGTTGATGCTTCAACTGATGAGAGTTCACCTCAAAGAGGAACATGCTGTTTTTTTTTCACTTAAAAAAATAAAATAAAATAATTAACCAACCAACATTTATAATCAATAGATATGTTGTATTTTCTACTTTGAACTACTGTGACTAGGTAATCAACAGATAAGCAATACAATCTGCATTCATGTTTTTATCAATCCTTCCAGGATTTGTTTCTATTGTTGATGTTTCAATGAAGGTGTTTATTTTTAAGTGAAATCCTCCTCGCTTTGATCTCTTGGTTATCCCAAAAACATTCTAATGGAAAATAAGTAAATTAGTTAACTAAATCAAGCATTAGAGAACATGTCTTTAGTTATTAGTTTTTTTCCCTTCACATTTTGAGGTTACACACAAGTGGAAAAGGGCCTTGTTTGGAAGTGATGGAAAAAGATTCCTCATTGAATGGGTTGCTTGTTTTCTGTCAGACCGGCATGAGATATAGATTCCGCTCAAATCAAGCTGCCATTTAGTTTTATGTGGTCTTTTTACAGCAATCAGTTCTGCCCAGCTGCTAGTTTAGAACTCTCAAATGTGGTCCAAAGTGGATTTGGACTAAAGTGGGGTTAGTCCCATTCCATTATTAATTTGTGTCTAGGCCCTAATTATTTTTTTTCCTTATACTGATTGATTTAATATGGATTTCCTTCATCCTGCAAATCAATCATCTGTCACTATGGGTTGGAAATTTCTTAGTAGCTTATAAGGTTTCTTGATGTGGAATGATTGTAAAAGTTTGCCATTCAAATTCAATTTGTAGTCCATTTAATTATCGAATCCATTTCATGTGAATTGATGTCCTAATTTCTATGTGAACACATTTCAATGAAATGTAGGTATCTAGGGAACCTCTACTAGATTTCTATATGAGTTCAGGGAAAAAGAAGCCTGACCAGATAATCATTTTTTGGTATGTTCTTGTTATTATTTTTGGAAAAGTTTTTTTTTGGAGGCCCATTTCTAGATTATAATTCCATAGGTTTGCATTTGGTTGGTGTTGTAAAATGATACCATCTAATACTCAGCATTTGGTAAACTATATGTGTGTGTGTACATATATAATTGTTTGTTAGACCAACCATTGCTCTCTCTACATGCACTCTTAAATGCAGCTATAGGATATTTGAGTTGTGTCCCAACTCGAATCCTCTCATGTGTATTAGTTTTGATGTTGTTTGCATCCTACTAGATGGAGGGTGAGAAAGGTATTAAAAAATAAAAAAATAAAAAAAAATCAAAGTTGTGCATCAGTTTGGATCTACCATGTAGATGTTTGGATGATATTTTCAAATTATAGCATTTCGATGTCTACAACTTTTACTACCAATCTTCTATACTTCAATATGACTTCTATAATGTTCGATCATAATATTTCATGAAACTTGGATTAGTTCACATTCAATGAATTGCAATTCATTTGGATTGAGCATCCAAAAACACTAAAGTTTTGTTATTCCACTTAGGATTGGGAAATCCACTACAGTGAAACACCAAAATGGACAAATTTTTTATTTTTATTTTAATTGAAAAAAGGAGATTTCGTTAAGGAAAAAAGAACTCTAATATTTTGTACTTCATAATTTCATACATGCATATGTATGTATGAATTCATAGTGGACAGAATTTATTTAATTTTTTTCTCCTGACATTGCTTTTGTGTTCTACAACCATTGGGCATGATGAGCTATTTGTTTAACTATTCCTAAACTACATCTCTTTAGATTTTCTTGTGGGCACCCCATTTTTGATGCTGTAACAAAGTGTAATAGATGATATGCAGGCACTTACAAATTACATAAATTGCATGCAAGCCATATAAGTCAAATTAAGCTGTTTAAATAATGGTTCTCAGTTTAGATATATCATGAACCAAAAATTACACTATTTCATTGTCTGACTATTGAAATAGTGAACATTTATTGGATGATTAAAAATGTTTTCATGACCAATGGTCCTATTGCCATAAACAAGTGTCCACGGATTAGAAGCTGGGATTGTTTTATCAAGATTTACTACCTATTTCGTGGCCTTTGTGTATGTATGCATTTATTTCAAGTTGTCCCTAGTTTATTGGCGAATGTTGCCATCTAATCATCTTGCTCTATGTCAAAATGTGACCATTTGGATGATTTGGTTTCTGAATTTTCTTTTACCAGTGGCACTTTTTGAGCCTTTCTTTGATATCTTATTTGAACTTCAAACTTACAGTCCAATTACATGATTTGGAGCAAGTTATTGACTATTTTAGCAAGGCATTGGAGGGCTCAAGTATAGATCTGTCATAAGCCAGTATCTTTGTGTAGATTGATCTTGGGAAACAAACAATTACATGATTGCCACTACTAAGGTAATTTTTTCTTATTCCCTAGTTTTAAGCTATTTTTAGCTTTTACACTGCAATACCAACATTTCATGGATTCTTTCACGTTCGTTCGGGTGAGATATGAACTTTTTTTTATAAGAGTTGTCCATGCCAATTTTTGAGAATTGGGTGCAACAAGTGGGTCCCGTTAATCTAAAAATTAGTGAAGAGCTCAAAGTTGTCAATCTATACTCTTGGGAATTGAGCAGTAGGTGGGCTCATCAATCTTAAAATTGCTTAATTCCAAGACCCAAATCTGTTAATCTCGGCTTTTGGGAATAGGGGGCAGAAGGTGGGCCCATCGATGTTTGAATTGGCCACTACTTGAAGGCTCCAAAGTTGCCCTCAATCTTGGAATTTGACCAATCTTTGAAGAGACCGAGTCAGTTCATATTCCTAGATTGGCTAAACAATGAAATAATCTAAATGCATATAATCATGCAGCAAGGTGATGTATTCAGGTTCATTCATTATAGGGAAGATAATTCATGTGTTTAGCCTAAGTAGGAAGAGGCTAACTAATTGGGTATTTTCTACTAGCAATAGAAAATAGTACAAAGTACAAACAACGTTAATGTTGGTGAGGAGGCATTTTGGAGAATAGATACATGTTAGTGTGATCTTAAGAACTGGTTGGATGATAGATACACAACATGTGGGCCTTAAAAAGGTTTAAATTTTCATTAACCACCTTGTTTCCTATGGAAATTAGATGGTAAAATAGATAGACAGTGTGGATCATAGACATACATCACTTTGAGACCCACAGATTTTAACGATACCCCATTCGTGTTGGATTTCATGCACCTGGATAGTCTTTTAGAGGTCTAATTACATGTATATTTTCCTCTTAAACATACACCGTTCAAATTACATATGTAATTAAAAAAACAAACACGTTAATTTGAGATGAACTAATTTTAAGCAGCTGCTAAATAGGGGCTAACTTTTCACGTTGAATGTGAACCATCAGCCAGACATCCCAAATGTTTTTCATCTGTAAGGAGAAAATAAAGCAATAGGGAAATGACATGATGCATTCTTTCATATCTTGATCCGGTTTGTCCATTTGGCAATCCACTTTGTATTTATCATGTCTCCAAAAGATTGAAATGATCACGCTAGGAAACAGCTGGAATTTGATGTGTCAAGTGTCTACTATGTTATCTGTCATCCAATCCATTCATCTCATAATCTCATGTGAGAGACCTGGTTGCGCGACCCCCGTAACCCGTTTGTTGGTTGCTCGGTCAGCGCAACTAATGTGAAGGTTATGCGTCTTGCATAACTGTTGCTAAGGTTGCATGGCTCGTGCAACTGACCCATCCTTCTGCTCCTCACCTTCGGCCTTCTTTCAGAATTCAGCTAGCCCTAAATGAGAGGGGAAGTGGGGTATTTATAAATCTCCCACACATGTCAACCCTTTATCTTAATGCCATGTTGTGTGGGTTGCGCGGTTAACTCTCTGCTCTCGGTTGCGCCATTCGCGCAACAGGAAAGCTGGTTGCGCGATCCACTCAACGACACTTTTCGTTGCACAACCTGCGGAAGGACAACACCTGCTTGCGCCACCCACGCAACTACAACAACTTGTTGCGTGACCCACACAATAACTTCTTGTTACACGATCTGCATAATGGTCAAACAAAGGACTTGATCCTTTCTCTTTCCTTCACTCATTGTTTGATCTTTGATCTTCATTCTTTCTTGGTGATGATGATTTTTTTACTTCAACAGATGCCCCGTTGACCATTCTTTGTTCCCTTGAATCAAAGAATCAGGATCAATCTTCATAAACTTCTACACTTTCTGAACTTGTTGCGTGACCTGCGCAGTGTACACCTGAGTACTGCACTCACCCTTGTCTCTATAAATATTCAGACTTAGTTCATTTTCTTCAGTTATCAATTCCTACAGTGGAGCTCATGCAAAAAAAATTCTTCTCGATCAATTGACACTTGTTGCACGACCCGTGCAATGACTCCATCGTCGCGCAAGGTTTCAAACCGTTATGCTGCCCATGCAACACCTAATCTGTTGCGCGACCTACGCAACGATCTCTTCGTCGCACAAGGCTTCAAATCGTTATGTTGCCTGCACAACACCCAGTCCATTGCGTGATCTGCGTAACTGCCACTTCAACAATTTTCTTGAACTTAACCAAATTTCTTCATTTTCAACATGGCTTGAACCAAAAGAACTTTCATTGTTGTCGATCCTCCTTCTGATCAACCCTCCCACCGAGAGTTGCAAAACACCGGAGCTTATCAAACGGCAACCCCTCAAGCAGCAGAATCACCATCCTCGCTAGCTGAACCCCCAGGTAAGTGATTCAAGACGACTGCTAGATGTCCTTCTTACCTAAAAGAGTCAGTACTCCCTACATTCGACTTCACCTCACATATTAAGTCATTATCATCTCCCAACCACAGGGCCATCGCCATGGGCAATCTGAAAATGCCTCCAAGGCACGATCGCGAATACGATTGGGATGAATGGTTGAAGACAACACCGCATTATCAGACGATCAGTCAAAGGCCGCCTGCTAGAGAAGATACCCCTCCTCCTTCTAGACCCAAGAAACTTCGTTGAGACAAAGCCCAGGAGTTTCAAGAGAAGATTAAAGAACACAATAGGAAGAAACTCCGCAACTCTTGGGAGTCGATCCGTGTTGGTCAAGGCACCATTCAATTTGACAACCCCTATAAATAGGGCGTCATCACGATTCTGATCAGTATTCATCGGCATCACTCCATGCTGGTCTGTGAACCTAGGGATCACCCGACCGCAGAAAGACTGGCCTACATAGAGTCTTGGTCATTTAAGGAACCAAGACTATTAGAAGGCATCCTGCAACCACTGAGACCAAGACAACAAATAGGCGAAATTCATTCCATGATTTTCCTTGTCTCCTCTTACGACGTTCATAGTCTATACCCGACTTGTTTGTATGAGACACTCAGGCAACGTTTTAGCCACCGTCACCTCATCTGGAGCCCGGAAGAATTCAGAACGAGAGGTCTTCTAACTCCCCATATTTATTATTCTGAATGGGCTACCGCAGTTTTGGCGAAACATGCTAAGACGCTGTTGAAGATTGACATCTTCCACGCAATTGAAGTCACGTCGCATCACTTCTGCAAGGAACCTTCTATTCTGAAGGCATTCCTTAACTATTGGTCTTCCTCCACCAATTCTTTCCATCTTCCTGAAGGCGAAATGAGTGTCACGCTTTGGGATATTCACAGGATTACCAGTTTGCCAATAACCGGACAATTCTTTAATGAATTCGTCCCTACCAACAAGGAATTTGCTTTCATCTCTTCTCCTGATCGTACCGCTTTCATTTCGGAGTCAACCATCGAACTTTTCAAAGAAATATCAAAATTCTCGAACATCTACAAAATTCATCCTATGCAATGGCTGGCCCACTTTAGTAGAGCTTTCAAGTAATTTTCCTCTCCTCTCTCTTCTATTGCAGCTGGATATGTATGTAACCTTGACTTCATTTACTTACCTCTCTCTTTTCTTCTCTCTCTCTCTCTCTCTCTCTCTCTCTCTCTCTTTTTATAGATTCAATGGCAACCGTTCATGAGATCTTGAACGTCTTCAGAAAGGTATAAAAGGTTGTGTCAAGTATTCTATCTATGGGGAGCTCGCAGCATTCATCGCGTATTGGCTAAGCATAGTGGCTGTCCCAAGTTCTAAATCAGCAAATGCCATTCATCCTTCATTATTTGTAGTAACAGGTACCATGGCTGAGGGTCTTAAATTTTCTCTTCCTCCTCTCGTTCTTTGCTTGATCTACAGAGGCTTTGGAGAGATTACATGTCATGTAAAAAGCCCGTCTATCGATTCTGCTTCGACTTACATGCCATGGCATTATTTTCTTGGTTGGCTTGGTGTCTACTTTCCCTGGACCTTTGAAGTACCGGAAAGGGCTTATGTCCACCCTTCTCAGGTCCCTCTATACCCTTTTCAAAAGAGATCCATGGCAAAGAGATCTTATGACTAGGTGAAAGATGGCATTTCCTCTGTTGTCAAGATAAACTACTTCCACTTCGACCTGCCTCGTTACACTGTAGATACAGAGAAAGCAGACACGGAATCACTCTCTTCAGCAGAAAGGGGATTTTTTATATCGATTAGATCATGCAGTCTCCCGCTGAGAGAAGGGACCGAGTTCTAGTGAGAACCGTATTATCCTAGCCGTTTTGCTCGTCAGTTCGGCTTTGATCAGGCAGTGCCAGAAGACTATGGGCTAGTCATTCAGAGAATGCGAAGCTACGGTACTGGCCCATTTAATTGGGCCATGATTTGGAAGTAATTACTGGGCCGGGCTAATTCTTCCTTTATTATCTCAAGTTGCGATCATACCCCGAGGGCATCATACAATCATATGAGATGGTGGGTACACCAATCTTACTTAGTTAGAAAAAGTCTGCCAGTGACTAGGCCAGTATGGCTTCCACCTCTTATGCTTAAGGGTCGCATCATTGAAGCGGGAGTCAGTTTCATTGCATAAACCAGTCATGCCCCTCTGCTGGTCATCGCTGTGTCATGATCTCTATGGATGACCTCATTCGTGAGGTAAAACCCAATAATACTCTTGAAGGATGGACATCATATGGTGATACTCATAAATTTGAACAAATTCCTCTCCAACGTCCACAGAGAGAGGAAGTTGCAGAAGAGGCTTTCCCTTAGCCAGAGAATATTGTCAACCCCCAAGATCAGCCTTCTTCTTCTACTCATCCTCAGCAACAGCCGGTTTCTTCTCCTATATCTAGGACTACACTCCCTCAACAATAGCCAACTTCTTCTTCGATGACAAGGTCTCGGACACATGCTCAAGCTTCTCCACAGGGAGAGACCACTGCTACTGCTTCTCTGGTTTTGACTACTGCAGATACTCAACCGAAGAGTCATCAGTCTCCCTCATCTAAAGGAAAGCAAGTTATCATCGAAGAATCAAGCATAGAAGATACTGTTAGTGAAAGTTCAACTTCTTCGTCTAGGCAATCCACTTCTGATGAAAGCGAGATAGAAGGAGAGAATCAAGAGAATGAATATGAGAAGGGAGAAGTGAATATCAGTGGTGAAGATGATATAATCACGAAAGATGTTCCCACTGATGAGGGACATGTCCTTCCAACTTCTGAGGCTGTTTTTGCAAAAACTTCTCCTGTAGTAGGGGAAGAAGAAGAACCTCTAGACTATGGGGAATATGGATATTCACCATGTAAGAAAGTCTTGCTATCAGTTTTTTTTTCTTTTTACTCTTCTTCTTTCCTTCTTTCTTGTCTTACAGATTTTATTTCAGGTGATCATGTTGCAAATACGGAGGTAGATAGCGCTTCTCCTCTGAATTTTCCCCCTGTTGCACCAGTAGCATCACCAAGATTCTCAATACCTCTGGGAGTGGCAGCATGCGAGATTACTTTTCTAGTGGAGTCAATTGAGCTGCCCACTCCCACCACGGTTGCTTCAAGTACCGAACGTGCAATGGCTTTTCGGGTGGAGCCAACTATTTTACCCACTTCCACTACTGTCACTTCAAGCACTAAGGATTGGGCTTCATCTTTTACTGAAATAGTAGAACCCAATCCTTCTCTTACTAGGGAGACGCAACTACTCACTGTTTCGGTACCAGTGGAAGGTATATCTTTTCTAAGTTTTTACACCTTTCATATTGCCTGCACATATAATTTTATTATAACTTTACATCTCTTATTATTTTTAATAGGGATGTACTTCAGAGTGGCACAGAGAGTTCTGGCTCTATTGGGACCTCGTCAAACGTGCTATCCTTTGAGAAGGTTTCTACGTACAAATTGGCATTGATCAGAAACTCTATATTGGCTATTCTTGAAATATTCAAGGATCTTGATCAATGGTCTGATTTGACCGTCACTTTAGATGTCTTGGATAGTGCTGCTCAGATGGCCAAAGTTGATGTTTCTTCTGGGCACAACGCTCTTCTGAGATTCCATAATTCGATAGTTGCCATGTCATTGGCTAAAACCGTGACTGTCCCTCCTGAAATTTTGGAATACAAGAAGTAACTTGGATATTCCAAGGAGAAAGTTTCTTAGGTTGCTCCCATTGTCTCCCGCCATGATCAAGAATAATTATCTTTGCGAGAGCAACTGAAGACCTTGACTGATGACAAGACAGTAATCCAGGATCGCATCACTCTTCTGAAGCAAGAAATCACACAATTGGAGAAGCAAAATTCAGAAGTGGATTTGAACATTGAAAGAGTGCATGAAAAGATAGAGTGCAGCCTTCATTCTGTAGACTCTGAAAAGTCTGAATTGGTGAAGAATGAAGAACTAATTGCCTCTTTGGAGGAAAAGTTAGCTGGCATCCCAGATCCTGCAAGAATGATTTTGATCGCCAAACTAGAACATGCGGCTGCTCAAATTGATTTTCAAGAAAATTTGCAACAATACTTAGCAGTGCTAGGCATTACAGGGGAACTATAAGATGTATAACTTTGATATCTTCCGTTTGCTTTACTATTGTAAATATTTTCAAAGTTTCAAGTTATGCAAGTATATCATGATATTTTGATAATGATGCTCTGGTTTTATTTACGTAATTTTTTAATTAATGCTTTATGATTGATGTATTGTGCTTTCTGTATCATGCTTTTTGTTTTATCCTTTTATGATTTATTAGTAAGGGATTTCCTAGATGATCCTTGTCTTAGTTGGTGGTACTAAATTTTAATTTAGCTAGTCACACATAGTTTAAGCTCTTTAGTGGAGCATACGCAGTTTCTTAGACTCTTGCGTAGTGGAGTCGGGTCTCACATGATGGTCTCTATAACTCTTAGGAGTTCATTGGACTTCTCACTGCTTAGGGAGTTTATAAACTGCAATCCATCAGAGGGGCCCAGTGAAGCTACCGGGGTCATGAACTTGGTTGGAATTACACACAGGGTTGGCCGCAGTTACTCTTTAGAGTTCACGGGGCTCACAAGGCGACCTTTGGGGTACCAAATCTAGGGCCGCAGTCCGTCAATGAGTAGGTTTAAGCCCTTCTTCATGAGTTAGTATTGAAATCAAGCCAAAGATCTTGGGGGTCTTATGCATAGTTGGCCTATCTATGGACATGGCTAAAGAGCTCACACTACGACCCGCTTTTCCTTTGCTACAAGGTCGGGCCCATTCACAGGAGGGCATTTTCCTCCGTTCCCTGTGACGCTGCCAGAAAGTTGTACAGACAGCATTGGTCTCACGCGTAACTGACCATTGAGGACTTTTTGGCCTTTTAGGCTTTTAGTCACTGGCTTTGTTAGCTGCCCACATAAGTATGTATACGATGGCCTTCATAGGCATTTTAGGGCCACTGGCTTCTCGCTGCTACCCGAATGGTGAAAATGATAGGTCTTATGCATAGCTAGCCCTTTTTAGGACTTAGCCCTTTTTAAGGCTTGGCTAGACTGCCTTAAAATGCCTTAAAAGATAATAATAGGTGTGATCATCGTCGCTACAAGAATGATAGAAATCTCTGACTGAGATTGATACGTCACCACTTCTGCTAATATCTTTAAGAGGATCCATCTGTGTTGTTTACAATATATCAGATTGGTAACGATACCAATTTCGACAGAATTTTACAGGGCTCGTTTAATGATTAACGATGTTCACTTTCTTTTCATGACACTTGTTGATACATAGCCTTGATATGCTCATGAATTTCTTCTTTATTCATTCATCTACGATACATAGACATGGCCTTATTTATTCTTGCCCCCTTTTGATATAGAATCATTATGTTGATAATATTCTGGATAAAAATCAGTAGCGTCTTCAAGGACGATATGTCTTGATGAAGCGAGCATTGACTGGTATACTCATTCCTTGTCCATCTTGATTCACAACTCTGTATGCGCCATTGGAGTATACTTCTTTAATTATATAAGGTCCATCCCATTTAGGCTCAAATTTGGCCCCTGTTCGATGGGTGACCACTATAGGTCTTTTTAGCATCAGTACCATATCCCTTTTCTTAAAAGAGCGATATTTAACACATTTGTCAAAGGTGGCTGATATCCTGGCTTGATACGATTACAGTCACTGTTGGGCTTCTGGGCATTTTTCATCAAGCAGATCCACCTCTTTCAGCCTTATCTTTGCATTTTCATCATTTGTTATGGACTGATGTACTGCCATTCTGAGTGATGGTACTTGTATTTCAATCGGGATCACTGCTTCGATACCATAGATTAGAGAATACAGCGTTGCTCTTGTTGCTGTCCGATGAGTAGTCCTGTATGCCCATAAAGGTTCTTGCAATCTTTCATCCCAATCACGTTTATTCCCCGTCACTATTTTCTTTAGTATCTTGACTATCGTTTTATTAAACGCCTCTGCTAATCCGTTAGCCGGTGGATAGTACAATGTTGAAAATGAATGATGAATTCTGAATTTCTAATAGAGCTTTTCCATGCCTCTGTTTTTGAAGGGAGTGTCATTATCTGTATCAATCTTCTTCGGAATACCATAGCAGTATATTATGTCCTGCCGGATGAAATTAACCACATCCATTTCTTTAACATTACGTAACGCCACTGCTTCCATCCATTTGGAGAAATAATCTATCGCTGTCAAGATATACTGCTTTCCTTTAGACAAAGGCAGATTTATAGGACCAATGACGTCAAGCCCCCTTATAAAGAAGGGCCAAGAGGCGATCGACTAATGCAGGTCTTCTGGAGGAATATGTATAACATCTCCATGAATCTAGCATTCATGACATCGCTTCGCATAATCTATCACGTCTTTGAACATGGAAGACCAATAATACCCCATTCAATGTATTTTATGGAATAGATTATGGCCGGTTTGATGTGCCCCCACTCTCCGGAGTGTGCCTCTCTCAATGTTTGTCCTACCTCTTGTTCGTTTAAACAACGTAGCAACATTCCATTATAAGATTATCTGTACAATACTTCGCTGCATATGATGAATCTGCTTGACCATTGCCTGATTAGCTGCCTCTGTGCTAGATCTTCTGGCAGGATGTTATATTTGAGATAATCGATGAAAGGCTGACGCCAATCATTTGTTGTTATCTCTAAACATGATACTGGAAGTGTTTCGATGAGTTCTTCAATGTCCACTGAAGACTATAAAAATCGTCTTTCTTGTATAATTATTTGGAGAGGGCTTCGATTTGGGCAGGACAGGGCTACTGCTAGGATGGCTAAAGCATCTGCTCTTGCATTTTCAGACCGCGGTACATGCTTGATTTCTACATGACAGAATTGTTCTAGCAACTATTGTGCTTTCCAGCTGTACGGCAAAAGTTTTTGCTTTCTCACCTCGAATTCAGTCGTCAATTGATTTATAATTAATTTAGAATCCCTGAAGATATGTAGCATTCTTTTTTCCATTTCTTGAGCCATTTCCATTCCAATAATGAGGGCTCTGTATTCAGCCTCATTATTTGTGCATGTAGCACCCAACATGAAGGAGTAGGGTAGTAAATCACCTTGAGGAGTAATGAATATTACTCCTACCCCCGCTCCTGATGTTTGAGCAGCGCCATCAAAATACATTTGCCATGGGCATTACGACTCAGCCAACATAACTTGTTCATCTGGAAAGTCATCACTAATGGTTTCGCATTCTGCTTTAGGATGTGCTGCAAGGAAGTCTGCCACTACTTGTCCTTTTACTGCTTTTGTCGGCTCATATGTAATAGTATATTCCGAAAGTAACAGCATCCATTTGGCCAATCCTCCAGACAATATTGGCCTAGTCATTAAAAACTTTATCGGATCTGCTCTTGAAATTAGAGTTATGTCATGAGAAAGACAATAATGTCTTAACTTTTGTACCACAAATATTAGTGCCAGACACTCTTTCTTAATCGGAGAGTAGTTGCATTCTACACCCATCAAAGTCCGGCTTAAATAATAAAAAGCAGTTTCTTTCCCGGCTTCATTTACCTGAGCCAATAATGCTCCTAAAGAATTCTCAGCCGCAGATATATATAAGATCAGTGGCCTCCCTTTTATTGGAGTTGTCAGTACCGATGGCTGCTTCAACAATTCTTTGATTGAGTCAAATGCATTCTGGCAAGCTTGGTCCCACATAAACTTTATATCTTTCTTCATCGGATGGGAGAATGGTTGGCATCTCCTTGCTAAATTTGAAATGAAACGGCAAATGTATGCCAACTTTCCTTGCAAACTTTTCAACTCCTTTAACGTTTTCGGCAGTAGCATATTTTGAATAGCTCAAACCTTCCCTGGATCAATCTCAATGCCTCTATGCCAGACAATAAAATCGAGAAATTTACCTGAGGATACTCCAAACGCGCATTTAGCTGGATTCATCTTTAACTGTTTCTTTCTAAGATGATGGAAAACCGACGCTCAATGTTCACGATGCTCCTGATGATTTCCTCACCTAACCACCAAGTCATCAGCATAACATTCAATATGTTTGTGCATCATGTCTTGGAAGATATTCTACATCGCCCTCTGATATGTCACTCTGGCATTTTTTAGACCGAATGGCATAACTTTATAGCAATAAATTCCCAGCGACATCCTAAATGATGTCGCTTCCTCATCTTCAGGCGTCATTCTAATCTAATTATACCCCGCGTATCCGTCCATGAAGGACATGATAACATATCGAGTCGTACTATCAATCAATAACTCAGTTATCGGGAGAGGAAAATCATCTTTCGGACAAGCTTCATTTAGATCTTTGAAGTCAACACACACCCTGACTTGTCCATTTTTCTTCTTCACAGGGAGGATGTTTGATATCACTTGGGATATTTGACCTCCCTAATAAACCCAACCTTTATCAATTTATTCACTTCTTCTTCTATTAGGGGAACAAGGTCTGGATGGAATTGCCTTTGCGCTTGCTTAACCGGTCTTTTCTATGTAGATATATTTAATTGGTACATTGCCATAGATGGTTCCAAACCTGGCATCTCTGCATACGTCCAAGAGAAGACGTCTTTATTTTCTTTAAGAAGTCGAACATATTCCTCAGATTCCTATTCAGACAAACTGGCACTGATAAATGTGTTTCTTGGTTCTTCTTTTGTACCCAGGTTTACCTCTCACAAACTGTCTATCGTCGATTGCCCCCCTGTATTCCATCTGTTTTGGGGCCATTTCAGGAAATCAATCATATTGGGATCCATTTCTGATGACTGCATGGCTCTAACTGTGTTCACCAATGATTCTGCCCCTAGTCCTTGAAATTTCTTTCACTTTTCCTGACTAACCCTAATAGGATTTGAATTCCTCTCCCACGATTCAGACCGGTGGGCTCTTCATAGTCAAAACCCATGTTTTTCATGATCTTCTTATTTGCTGGACTATATTTTTTGAGATCTTACGGTGTCAGCCTACCGTGATACACATTATTCTCGGTTTCTTCTCCGGCCCTTGCTTTCACTGCAGCATAGAATTCCATTGGTTCCTGATGCTTTGCATTAGCCTTAACCTGAAATCTTCTTGGAGCGGTCAGAAATGATTTATTCCTTTCAACGTATGGCAATGGCATTGTATAATTAGATTGCAAAATTCTCATCTAGTCGTGTGATAATAGGGTTAATGGCGATTGCCCCAGTTGTCTCAGATGCTTCGGAACAAAATAGAAATTCTTCTTTATTTCTGTGATCCTGGATGATTCTGCCCTTTCTTCTTTAATCTCATTTACTTGATTGTCCTTCAAGACTCTGTTTTCATCATTCTTTCCCTCCCTTTCAGCGAACCCTTTATAGTAGCTGGCATCCGTGAAGAAAGACTCGAATTCTGTATATTGCTTCGCATCGGCCATCACTTTATACTGCATTCCATCTTTACACTATTTAAAACATTGGTGTAGGGTAGAAGGTACAATGGTGTACTGATGTATCCAGGGCCTTCCTAATAGAAGATTGTACGTTGTCATGGCATTTATAACGTGGCACACAACATCAGTAGTTAGTTCCCCTATTTCTAGTGTCATTGTAATCTTACCAAGTCCGCGTTGCCCATCTTGATTGAAGCCCTATATCATCATTCCACTAGGGCGTAGATCCGAGCGACGATACCCTAACTTACTCAACATCGAGAGTGGCAAAAGATTCACTGCGAACCCATTATCTATCATAACCTGCATGACCTTCTTCCCACGTATGTGGCCTTCTATCATCAGTGGCCTGTTGTGCTCTTCCTCACAGATCAAATCATCATCGGAAAAGGAAATGACCGGGAGGCAATTTTCTCGCTCGTCGCACTCTTCGTGTTCCAATTCTGCCAATAAGGTTTCCTTGACAACGTGATTGGACAATGCCTGAATCAAACTCTGTCGAAATTCCTCTGACAATTTAAGCGCATCATAAATGTTGAATTGAGCTGGTATGCCCTTCAAATGACTCACTATGTCGTAGGTCACTTTTACCGCCTCTCTCTTATTTTCTTCCTTATCAACATTGCTCTACTTTTCAACGGTTTCTTTTCTTGTAACACCCAACTTTTTCTTTGCCGGACTTGTTATCTTCTTTCCTGATCTTAACGTAATTACCCCTACCTTCTTTATTGTATCACTGTCCCCTTTCTCTTTCGTATCCTGAATCTTTTCTTGGATCGTGAAAATGTTCACCATTGCCACTGTACCCATTTCCTTCTCTTTTCCAATTACTATTTCTCCTCTGTCCATCATTCATTGTATTATGCATTTCAATGTATAACAATTTTCTGTTGAATGTCCCACCAGGCGATCATAGCGATAAAAATCTCTCTCCGGTTCTCATCATATCTTCAGGGCACTTGGGTTCTGGTAATTTAATCATGCCGGCTTTTAGTAGTTGAGTCATCATAGGAATGACATCTTCCTTGTCGAATGCGAACCCCTCATGAGAATTAAGCATCTTGGACCTCTTCCCACTATATCTATTTCTTGATTGGTTCCATTCTTCTTTTCATTCCGGCCTCTTTTCCCTCGAGTCTCTTGTATCTTTGCTCCTTTTGTCACGATCGCCAGCATTTATGGTCATTCTACTAGGCATTCTCCTAGTTGTCTCATGGTGGAATGCTGGCATCTTACTGGTCATCAATTCCAAAGCATGAGCCTTGGTAGCCAAGTCACGAAAAGTTCTGATGTCGATGTTGGTGAGTCCAAACGCGATTCCTGTTTCCATAGAATTCAAACACATTTTGACTTTATTTTTCTTCTGCCAGTTGTCTACACAAGGCTCCCAATGTCTTCCATTTGTCTATAAACTTTTCTACTGGGTCTCCTTCTCTTTGCCACACGGAGGCCAATTCCGTAATACTAACATCATATTCCGAGGAGAAGAAATTTGACATAATGGCATCCTACATTTACTCCCAAGTACTTATGGACCCTGGAGCTAGACTTATGGACCCTGGAGCCAGACTAGAGTACCATCGAAATGCCTTATGTGTTAGTGAGGACCCGAACAATCGTAAGCAATATTGCGGTATCGTAGAAAAATTCCCCATGCTGGTAATGAAGTACATTAAGTGTTCTTCTGGCGATCCTTCTTCACTGAACTTCTGAAAACCTAGATGCTTGAAGTTGGCTGGAAAGGGGATATCTTCTACCTCCCTTGGATATGGCGTTTGGTACCTAAAGCGGCCAGTATTTTCACGTTCTCTTTCTATTCTGACAGCTTCTTCCACGACTTGCCTCACCTCGTCTTGTGTTACGGTTCTCATGGCTAGAATAGACCCTCTTGATCCCACCCCTTGTGGTTGAGAGCCCGCAAGCTGGTTTTCTTGCCCATTCATTGTGCCTATCATCGACGGAGCCACTATCTGGGCTACATTATGTGCAAGGGTCGCCAAGGCTACCCTAAGGTTTCTACACTCTTCCATTAATGTTCTTTGTGCTTCTGCCATTGCATTCACACGATCTTCTGTGGTCGGCATATCATCTTGATTTATCCCGACCATATGTACTGTGGCTTCTCCACTCTTCGACGAAGCCTTGATTGGAGTGGGGCGTGAGTATGTTAATGTAATAAGGCTTACGAAGAGAGGAGAGGATGGAGTTTCATTTGACTTCTGTACACTTTTGGTGCTATTGATCAATTGGGGCGATACAGACATCGGTGAACTTGCTTGGGGTGACACGGGTATTGTTGAGCTTGCCATTAACGCTTTACCTTTCTACTCTTTTGTCCATCTGACTTGTGGGGCAACCAATGCTAGAAAGTTACATGATGTAAACTGTAGAATTACTTGTTCAAGATATATCGTAGGAGGGGCAAACTCAGGATTCTTCTTGGCTGCATTGCGCATTATCGGCCCTCTGACTCTTGGCGAAGGCAGATTCGTTCTAAGGCTTCTTGCATTCCGTGTTTTCGTCCTATGAGACATTGCAACAGTCCATCCTTTATCGCCTTCTAGCGGTTGAGGTGAAACAAATACAACCCCAACTGTCACTCGAGTCAAGTTGTTTTTGCTTGTAGGAAATTGAGTCATGTGCTCTGGGGTTTGGTTCGGAGTGTATTCTATCACGAAGCCAGTCGGAGTGAAACGGAAGCTCACTTTCCTTGTAGAAATTTCCATTGGTTGTAATTTGTAATAGGATTCAGAAACCTTCGGACATGAAACACAACTATAGTTAGTATTTGGTTGATCAGATAACCTATCTTAGAGATGAAGGGGAGGATGTTCCCACTGAGAGTCGCCATTTTGGCATTGAAACGACACCAAATTATAATGAAAGTTCCATAGTTATCCCAATGTTAATATTAAATAAGAAATAAAATCCCCAGCAAAGTCACCATTTTGTTTTTAATAAGAAACAAATGTATTTGATTTAGGAGATTATCTTATTTGAACATAACAAAGTGAATAGAGATGGAACCATCATCATATTATTATTGCTGAGTTCATTTACATCCCTTTAATATCCCTTGATTCTAAGATAGATTGTTTGAAATAAACAACTTGTAATTAACAAAGCTCATATATCAAATCTTGATTTCAGCAGCATTTCGACAGCTGTTTAGGTCATCTCCGAGTACTTAGGAGGAATGTTGATATGATCAACCAATCTCTATTTTGAGCTTGTCCTTCGGGCAAAGGAGAAAGCCTTCAGCAATTCCAACAGCATTTCAGCCCTATTTGCCTTGGTCACATGAGCGACCTAGCTGCGCAACTCGCATAACCGGTTGTTGATTGTGTAGCTCACTCAACTAACCCATCCTTCTGCTCCTCACCTTCGGCCTTCTTTCAGAATTCAGCTAGTCCTAAATGAGAGGGGAAGTGGGGTATTTATAGACCTCCCACACGTGTCAACCCTTGATCTACACGCCATGGTGTGCGGGTTGCACAGTTAACTCTCTACTCTCGGTTGTGCCATCCGCACAACAGGAAAGTTAGTTGCGCGGTCTGCGTAACGACACTTTTGATTGTGCGACTTGTGGAAGGACAACAACTGCTTGCGCCACCCGCGCAAGTACAACATCTTGTTGCGCAACCCACGTAACAACTTCTTATTATGCAATCCGCGCAACGGTCAAATAAAGGACTTGATCCTTTCTCTTTCCTTCACTCATTGTTTGATCTTTGATCTTCATTCTGCAGTTTCAGGGAATGAAGAAGCTCTATCTTTTGTATTTGCTGAAATTGACCGTCTAAAGGAAGAAAATTTTGTATAAATGTGAGCATTATTGCATTATATGGAGGGTGTTTACTGTGTTGGAGTGTATTTGTTTCTTGCACATGGCGGCATGCCTTAATTGTATGCAACCACTCTTCTTGTTGTAGGTCTCAGATAGTGGAATTGGAAATTCAGATCTCTTCTTTGAAGGAAGATCTTGAAAAGGAGCATCTACACTGGCGTACTAGCCAGAGCAATTATGAAAGACAGGTTTACTATTAATTTCTTATCATAATTCTTATTTCCCATCTCATTCATGTGCAATGGGATATGGAAGAACTTTATAGGAAGTATTTGGAGATGGAGTCGAAGCTAAAGTTCGAATAGGTTCCTTTTTTATAATTCTTATGATAGGTTGAGCAAAGTGAAGTATTGTTTATTTAGAAATGTGAATGTGGGATGCATTGTATGATTTGATTACTATTTGTAATAAATGCATCATTTTTTTTTTCTGATTGCATTTTATGTACTATTCCTATCAGCATTAAGCTTAGATGAGTTATTAGTCACAGCAGGTTCTTGCAATGGAAATAGGCACCATTATTATAATATTTTTTTATTTTTAAAAAATAGCCATGAATTTTAGTCATAACTATTGTTCAAAAAACCATAGCTATTGCCAACTTCAACATATTGCTACAGATTTCATTCCACTTTTAGCTGCTGATATTATCCATAACCGTAGATACATATCGCTATAGAAATTATAGCTACTACTTTTTTCCATAGCTAGTGATATCTATTGCTACGGATGTAACTATAGTCGTAGGTATATTTTGCTACAGAAATTATAGTTATGGCCTTTATTCGTAGCTACTGATATCTATTGCTACGGATTTAATCTGTAGGCGTAGGTACATTTCGCTACAGAAATTATAGCTATGGCTTTTATTCGTAGCTACTGATCTCTATTGCTACGGATGTAATCTGTAGCCATCAGGTTTTTGACCTTTAGCTACACCACCAATAGCTACAGACGGTTTTTAGCTACGATTTTTATCCGTAGCCTTTGCCCCTTTTTCTGGTAGTGTACATATGATGTGCATGGGCATGAATCATGAAGTTATACTGAGCATATTCTATGGTGATGATGTACTCTCCTCATATCGAGGATGGGCCCAAGAACTAGGAGTGAGCTTCCTCACCCGCTCCATCACGTAGTAAACTGGACTTCTTATGGGGCCCAATAAGCACAAGATGGGCTTAATGACTTGAACAAATCAACAAGGCATGGTGAAAGCATCAACAATAATGGGGGCCCAATGGTTTTGGTTAGCCAACTAAGGCTAGATGGAAAACACTTATGTGGGGGGGGGGGGGGGGGGGCAGCAAATAGATGAGAATGGGCCTAACAATGGGCCCTAGGGAGGTTCACAATGTGGACATTTAACCACCATTGTCCCCTAGAGTGTGGCCCATCATGAAATCTAACTTATAATCCGGCCCATGGCCCGAATACTACTTAGGAAAAAAAAAAGGATGGGCAGCATACATAACATTTCACACATCATGCTGGGCCTCAAGAAACGGCCCATGGTCCACATACATCAAGGTGGGCTTCTTGGGATAGCCCATAGCCCAAAAATACAATGGCCAAGGGAACATACAATACATGCATCATGGTGGGCCTCATGGGCGCACTAGGAGTACATCACAAGTATCGTTGTGGGCCTTATAGGCCAGCCCAAAACTTGACAAATTGGATGGACAACGAAGATACAATCACATACATCATAGTGGACTTACAAACACCCCACAAGGCCCGACATAGTGGATGGGCAATACATGCATCAAAGAAGGCTCTAAGGCTGGACGTCCAGCCCATCTGGGCCTACTGGCGTCTAATAATCTGGACAGATTAGTCCTCGATCAACCAGACGAATGGTGGGTTTACAAGGTACAAATGGGGCCCATAATCTCAGAAAATACATGCATGGTGTGTATACACAACACCCTCAATCTGGTGGGCTTCACAACCTCAAAACATTCAGCTATATGCAGTAAATTTCAGGCCCTTGCTGGACATCCAGCCCACCTATCTTCTTGAGCCAGCTGGGGTCCAGCAAGTAGGCTATCTGGGTAGAATAAATACTTCATGGTGGCCCATAAATGTTATAGTGGTCCCCACTAGATGGAGGACATGGATACAACACATAAATCAAGGTGGGCCTGATGCTGGACTGCAACTCCAGCAGTGCCCAACCCAGCCTCGACAGTCTAATGGCCTGGACAGCTGGCCTAAAATGCATACAAGGTGGGCCTACAGGCATGGACGACCAGCCCCCTGCTGGACGCTAGGCCTGCTTGGGCATCCAACAGATGGGTAGCTGGCCTTGGCAGGTAGCATCCCATAGATAGACAACCTGGATAGTCCACATGCACCTGAGGTGGGTCTCAATAGGTGGGCCACAAATAGGAGGGTAAATAGAGAAACAAAAACACCTACATCAAGGGAATAAAACACATACTATAGCTGGCCAGCAAGTCGCTGGATATAATGCTGCTAACCCTGTTTGGTCCTACCTTTGGAATGGGCCTAGGCCTACCTAATCATGGGGAAATGGGTGGATAATATGCGCCCTTAAATGTTCATCAAGGTGGGGTCCACATGACTGGCCCACCAGTCCAAAACCAAGCTGATATTTTCATTTTCCCTTTATACAGGACTGCTGGACGGTCCCAACTGTTGGACCACTAGGCCCCTTAGGCCCCTCCCAGAGGTGTCCTACTAAGGGCTGGATGTTGAAGGTTTATATCAAGGTGGGGGTCCACATGCCAATGGTCCACCCCTCTCCCACCAAAATCAGGCTAAGAAAAGAAGGTTAAACTCTACTCAAACAGTCAGCAACATGGGCCTAAAAATCTGGGCAGCAACATGTTGCTGCATAGTGCAGCCCATAAGTTACTGGACAATGAGAATATTCAGAACATAGATCAAGATAGGGCTACCTCGATGGGCCACACACACCCAAACCAAGCTTGAGTTTGAGTCTAACCTTGCACGTAACATAGGACAACAAAGTGGGCCAACCTACATCCAGATTTTTGGACAATAGGACCGTCCCACCCTGCTGGATGGTCTGGATGTGCTGAGCACATCAAGTGGGCCACACATCTTGGGAAGATGGAGAGGGAGAGAGAGAGAGAGAGAGAGAGAGAGGGAGGGAGGGAGGGAGAGAGGGAGAGATAGAAGATCGGCCAAAGGGAGGGGCTCCGCCACTATAAGCCCCTTAACATAATCCAAACCATACATCACATGGGTCACATGGATGCATGGGCCCTTACATCAGAAAATTTGAGGTGGAGATGCCATCTCCACCATGCAATCAAGGGTCTAAATGACCCTTTAATGTTCTAGATCAAGCAATACATCATGATGGGGTCCATGGAGAATGGCCCCATCATGGCATGTGCATGCAACTAAGGTGGGAGACCTAGTTTAAGTTCTTCTATGTTTTCCAGCTGCTGACTTTTCTCGTAAGTGATCCCAAATATTATACTCTGATACCACCTTCTATCACACCCCAAATCAAGGAACGGACAACTTCTGTAATGCCTCGAATCCGATGCTCGATTCCATACACCAAGTCCTGAGTTCGACGCACCATAAGGAAGTTTTTTTTATTATTATTACTATATATCTGAGCATAAAGATCCATGATCATAATAACATGCAACAGTCTTCATTATAGATTTAGTCATAATATAAGTACAATGTTTTTCCAAAATGTACAAAAAGAAGGCATCGCCAAAATATAGGTCAGACAAAATGTATCCAAAAGCTAAGTCCTCCAGGCTTGTAATGTCCAGGATTTTTGCCAACTTGGAGTTAGACGTCCTTGGGTAATGGGTCTATCATAACACCTTATTGACTTCTTAAAACTTAATCCCAAAGTCTCAAATCCATCTTTCAACACATCTCCTTCAAAAATTTCACCTTCCACCACCCTATTCTTCAAATATTTCTAGGTACTTTCATATTAGAAATAAATCCTAAAGTTTAAATGATGAAGAACAATAATTAAACTAAAATTTATAATAAATAGTAAAAATACAAATAAAATATAGTTTATACCATTAACCTGATGTAATCTTGGGAAATAACTAAGTTATATGGATAGCTTAGATTCTCCTACCCCAAAATCATATATTGCACATCGAATAACTCATTTCGGTTTGCAAGATACGCTTGTTATAAGAATTGAGCATTAGAATCACCACTAGGACCACCAGAGGGGCGCGACACCACCGCCCTGTCGGCGGCGCACCACCGGTGCACCGAATTTTGGTGGACCCTCGCTGAAATTTGTTACATTTTTAGGCCGACTTCAAAAAGTCATATCTCCCTTAATATAATTCCGATTTAGGTGATTCAAAAGTCAGATTGAAGCTTAATAAGTATAGTTTCATATAAAAATAAGTGAAAAAAAATTAAAAATTTAAATATAGTTAAATCTAGGTTGATGTAACAACTATCTAGAAATTATTAGTTCGAACAACTGCTACTTCCAGAATTTTTTTATTTTTTCTAAAATAATGAAATTTGGTGAAGATAAAGTAGACTGATGATGAACTACTTAAAAAATAATTAAAATAATATATTAATTAAAAGTGCCAAGAAAACATAGAACTACCCGAGGACCACATCCTGTAGTATAATTTAGGTGAAATTTAGTTAAGTACTAAACTAAATAATTGGTGGATTTAACTTGAACCACCATTTCTACAATTGGCAAGACCCAAAATCATTAATACCATTGACTTAATGTCTTTTGAAAACTTAGGAAAAAATCCCACAAGCCTGTCACTCTCGAGAGTGCATTGAAACCCCACATTGGACCCGGACTGCACGTCGAGAATCCGATGACCTCAAAACTATAGGATTATGTCTGTCCTACTGGGCTTGACAACCATCGCGGGAATCGAGCCCAGATAGTATGCAGAAATGCACAACTTGAGCCCTAAATGAAGTGTGTGAGAAATACGAATATCTTTAGAAAGTGAAATGAAACTTAAGTGAATTGGGCCATTCACTTACGTGCGAAATTGAGGAATTCGAACAGTCAGTTTCTGACCAAACTTCACCCATGGGAAAAGAAAATTTCATTGCACATATCCGTATACTTGTGGCCCCGATCGAGTAAGTATAATCGTTGATCTGACACAGGTCCTCCATAGTCGATCAGCCTATCCAATTGCACCAAAATCACATCCTAGCATAAATCCATTGTCGGGGAACTTACCCTATGGTGTAAGTGAGTAATGGACCTCCCAATGAGCCCCGTTCGTCAGAAACAATCTCCCTTTGGATAGAAACCAAGTATACCATGGCCCTGGGGCCATTTGCATCACTTCTAAGCATATATATATAGCCCTTAAACCACCCCATTTCTATTCCATACGAATTTATCTAGCTGTAGGAGAGAGAAGAGAGAAGAGAAGAGAAAAGAGTAAGGAGAGAAGAGAAAGTTTGGGAGATCATTGCTGGGATTCTCTCCCACTACTCCACACAATGAATCACCTCTCCACTTTTCTACACAATCATTTTCATCTTTGATTTGGGTAAGAAAACCTAACCCTAATATTGATTTAGAGATCCAAATAGAGTAATCGACAAAATAGCTTACCTATTTCATTGTTTAGGGGCCAGACGTTCCATTTTTGGGAACGTAGTATTCGAACCACGTCTGAATTGAGTATTCTGACGAAAGGTACGGACTAAAAACATTTAGGTTATGGTTTTCAATACTTTCAATGTCAGTAATGATTTATGTCTGACTTAATTGCTACCATATTGTCATAGATATGCCGTTGTCAATATAATATACATGTGTGAACTATTTAATACAAAATACGCATCTCATGTGTTTGTTGAAATGTTTGTATGAACATGTAAATATGATTTGTGTTTGCTAGGACTACTTAACTAGGATTCATCGTTGTCATATGCATGCTGACTTCTCTGTGTAAGGATTTACTAAAGTACATGTTGTAACTAACCTAATTTATGTATTTGGTGAAGTGTAGTCTAAGTGTTTGATGAATTGTCTGAATGAGAAATTGTTGATGATTTGTATGTATTATGAGTGTTAAGATAGGATTCTTTCTTGCCTCTATGCAAATGATTGATAAAATGCTAGTATGTGGTAATATGATCAAGGTGTTTAATGAAATGCTAAATTGACGATTTCACTTGGATTGTTTGTTAAATGCTGAATTGATTATCATATGTATATAATCACTGCATCTGAGTAAGACTAGGGCTACAACCTAGCCCAGGCAATTAATAACAGTTCCTGTTCGGGTGGGTGAATTAATCTCACCACATTGGGTAATTCGATGAATCCTGGTCGCACGACGACTGTTGACAGTGGTTAGGTCATGAGGAGTTCTTATGCGCTCCATGTCGATTAAGTCAGCGTGTGCTCATACTAATTGAACCTGCCTAATAAACTGATTGGCCTATTGTGTGTTTACCATGTATGGACACTACTGCTTGAATCTAAGGTACCCCTTCTAATGTGAAAACCCACTTTAACCATGGTACCACGATCCACTAAGACTTATGAGCCGGACATGGTGGTATGGGACACCGTGGTCGAGCTGTCAGCCTACGCTGAGATGACGAGCCTCCCCGTTGTGACCAGTGAGTAACCCAAACTCATGAGATGGGCATGATAGTATGGGACACCATGTTCGAGCCGTTGGCTTACGCTGAGGTGACGAGCCTTCCCATAGTAACCACGAGTATAAACTTTTAAATTTACCTATTGACAACTTTTCATTAGGGATGATACCCTATAACTTGCCTATCGTATGTGGTTAACTAGGATTAGCGACCCTAGATGGATCCTTTGTTTGGGTTAATGATATGAAGGGAGGTACCTTAGCTTCTCGAACCTGCTGTATGAATAAGCTTAATCAAGTACTCGACTAACCTGACCATGCACCACATTGCATGTGCTTTGGTGAGGAATGTGCACCTTAGGGAGTTCATCATGTGCGGATTGGTTGTCAAAGTCACTTGTGAGGGAGCTTTATGCAAAGGCATGCATCATTACTGCACTCCATTCCTGCATTAACAAGAGTAGTTAGGAAGTGATTGTTGTATTGCTTTATCATTACTGCTTGATTGACTTGATAACATGTTAACCTTTACCTTATAGTACCACTGAGTTAGCCACTCATTCCCTCTACGGGACGGTGTTTTAAAACACCAACCACACTATGGTTTAGATGTAGGTGACGATGAAGTCTATGCAACGAAGCAGGACTTTATGGATGAGGAGGAAGAGTTCTCCTACTTTCAGCTCTCCAGCGGGTCTATGTAGACTCCATGCCGATGCCCAGGGACTACATGGATATTTCACTTAGTTAGACACATCTACTTTCTCGCATTTTGTTATTTTGAAACAATACATGTATATATTAAACCCAGTTACGTTATCATACTCTGGAGGTTTGTGAAACTCCCACATGCTTAAATATATATGGTTCAGACTTCCACTTGCTTAATTTAGTTATATATGGAGTATGATATGTTGTTTTAGTGTAATCTCACTCATGCTTAACTCTTGAATATGGACAAAATCTGAACATCATCATCCATACTGCATAAGTGATGTTCTGGATCTCAGGAGTAGAGCATTGCTCGACCCTCGAAATTCAGGGCATTACAAGATGGTATCAGAGCATGATTTGGATTAAATTGGAGCTGGGTTATAGGTAACACGACGCACTCTGACGCACTCTGACCTAGGAAGGGGGAGATGAAATTTAGAGACCACATTAGGACCGTAAAATTTCTCCAATGGGTGGGATTAACTATAGTAGCTTAGTTCGTATGCGTCCTAGATCATGTGAAATCATGTGAATCGATCTTAGTCACCTTAGGCAGTCAATCGACGAGTTTAGATCGTTAGGCGACGAATTCTAAATTTAAAACAGACCCTAAAAGCATGAATACATTCACGTACAGCTATCCAAATGAACCGTATGGGCCTAAAGATCCAAATTACAAAATACTGTGGGACCTAGGGGGTCCCACGTACACATATGGCACCCCAGGAGGGGGTGGCCACTGCCCCAAGGCAGGGCCACCGCGCACCACCTGCCTCCACAGCTGGGCATGGTGGCACCACGTGGGTGGTGGCGCACCACCCATTGGCCACGCATGTGGGGCCTGTCCCACGTGTAGTACCCCCCACTTAAGCCACATTTGCTCCCCTTTTACCCATTTCACCCTATTTTCACCACAAACCCTCTAAAACACTTTTCCCTCTCAAATCTCTTCTTCTATACCTTCAAAACTCTTGAATCTTCTACATTCTACACCCATCCACCACCATCCTCTTAAGACTATCCATTTCATATTCTTATTATTCTCCATCTTCCTTGTTTCCACTCATTTGAGCACAAAACCCATCCTTTTGTGGCTCATAACTTCCATATCCTCAAATCCATTTCAATCTTAAGATTTTCCACCTCCATGGCTCTCTTTGAGCTTATCACCGCCATTTTCTCAATCTCAATGCTCCTTTCTCTTATGGGAAAGAAAAGAGCAGCCTCGGATGAAGCTGGGCTTGGCTGTCTAAGCCGCTCGAGGAAGAAGGCGGGCACTGAGACTAATGTAAGTGCCGAGCGAGACGAAGATCGAAACGGGACCTCAATCATCGAATCCCGTTGGAAAGGTCTCTACTGGCAGGTGCTAAACTTGGTAAGTTTCGTGATCACAAAGTTGTATTTGAAGCTCATGTTGATGAGAATTTATTTGGGTTGTATCCAGTTATTGACCTTCTGTTGGAGACCGGGTGGGGTCTCATATTCGAAGGGAAGGCTCCTGCATGTGAGGGCACTGTACAAGCCTTCTATGCCCACATACAGAACCCAACTCTAGAGCCCCTCCAGTTTACTATTCCACTGGGGAGGGAGGAAGCCATAATAGATGTGGATGTTATGGCCTGTATTATGGGAATAAAGTGTGGTGTGGTACATGCTAGTGAAACTCATCTCGTTAGCGGACGAGAGAAAGATCACCGCACATGTTTCCTTTACGGCCAACTTGTAAATTAGAGGTGAGAAAATAGCCTCACATCGACTCATATGACGACAAAAGATTTCCGCCTGCTCCACCATATATGCACGTACAACGTGTATCCTAGGTGGAATAACCACACAGAATGTACTCGATTCATGGTGGATTTCCTGTACAGAGTTAGACAGGGAGAAAAAGTGTGCATGTCTACTCTCACCTTAACTCAGATAATCAATACTGCACGATCTACTCGAGGAGACGCCTCACTCCCTTTCGGGCGACTCATTTACAAGATCGCCTGTAATTTTGGATTTAGACTCCATATGGATAATCTTGCCCTAATCCACTTCATCAATGAGACTACACTCAACAATATGGGAATAGGTCCTAGGCAACGCCAAGCAAGGATTGATGAATACGGAGATGAGATAGAAGAAGAGACGGAAGAGGAGGAATGCAGTGAAGAAGAGGAAGGTAGTGATGAAGAGGTGGACAGTAGGGAAGTGGAGCAGGAAGAAGATAAGGAAGCTTAAGACTCAGATAAGGGACCTCCTACTGCACATGAGGACCACCATGACCGGGCCACCCTAGAAGCCTGCATGGCCAAGATTGAAGATAACCAGGACCTTGGGAATGAGGATTATGCAAACCACAATGACCATTAAATGTTGGGACATTTAGAATTTTGGACCTAGAATTGGTACTCCTGGATTTCAAGAAAAATCTGGTAGCTTAGGAAATCTAATAAATTAATAACATGAACCCTATGACCTCCTTAGCTGGTGTGGTCATGTGTGAAGTGCTCGAGCACAGTTAAATTCAAGTTCGGGCAACTCATTCCAATCAGACAACCTTTGACCCTAAGCGATAAAACAATTTCTTGTATTAGAAATAGTATGAAATCATCTAGTGTGTGAGCGTAGACTTTGGATTACAACTATTGGATTACCACTACTCCTAAATTGAGACTAGGCTATTGGTTATACTAAGGAACGTAAAAGATTAAGTATGCTAAGATAATTGAAAGATAGTCTTAGTTAGTTGGCTTGATTAGGTTGGATTGAGACCCCATTCCTTTGTTGGATCCCCTCGATACTTATAGGCTTCTTTAATAACTCTTAAGAAAGTTGTTTTGACTTAGAAACTAGTCACGCTCAGAGAAAACTTATATATCCCTCAGATTGAATGTTAGGTCAAGTCAACATACCCCTTAGAATTGCCTTCCCAAGGACTTATTATAATCGGGAACACGGAGTAAAGAAACTATATATAAGCGAAGTATTCACGGTTTGAATTAAATTCTCAATCCTGGTAGTTACCAGTGAACTCAATGCTCTGATCAAGCAGAAGATCGGGATCAACTGGGATTAAGAACTAATACGATAAACTTTCTGTCATAGCTTGGCAAAAGGTTAATTTATCTGGCTCAGACCCACTACACAACCTTCCTTCCGTGTTGGCCTGACTACTTACAACCAAAAGTTTATTACCTCACCTCTGAGAAGTGTTAAGAACATATATCCAATAAGGATATTTTTTTGTTTTTGGCCTAAGAAATTTCTCAAATGGGTAACAGACAATTAGGAATTAGGCCCTGAATCACAGACCATTCTGGCATACATATTGTGCATATGAACTTAGAAAGATAGTCTGCCCGTTAACCTATTTTGTCCAAATTCCTTATGCACTAATAATTTATAGATTATCTTACAATATTAAACTAAACATGATTAAAGAGGGTAAGTCGGGACCATGGCAAAAGTCATTCTTTGATAGAATTGGGCATCTTGCCACAAACTCATACCCATCCCTGGAATTAACCACAAAACCCATCATTTTAGTTCCTTTCTATGACCATAGGTACCAATGTCACAGTACACATCATCGATGGAAGGAAGATCAATGTATTGAAAGATCGTTTCCCATTTCATGTCAAGGATAGGTCCTAAATTACACCTTGTTCTGACATATGGATCGGGACATAGATTCTTGAGCTTTGAGAGTAGAAATAATTTTAAGGGGGGTAGAACATTATGAGCCCAATCTAGTTAGGTAGGTTTATACATCCATTTGACCAAAGAGGCTGAGCAGAGCATGGTGGGCCCATGCCTCACTGGCTCAAGATCGTCAATTTAGGTAACACATATGGTTAAATTACTAAGTAAGATCATATTCGTCCTTGAAACGTTAGTAATAGACTCATCAAAGGGAAACAATCAGGACTCTATAACTAGACAAAGTTACGTAAGTAGATTGGATCACTAAAGAATAATAGGCCTAACAATGGGTACGAGCGGAATTACAATAGTCGAGGTTAGTGTATCCACAAATGTGCTCGCTAAATATGAACCCAATGGTAGCCTTAGCCAACTTTAGGGACGAAATTGTTTTTTTAAGGGGGGTAGATTGTAACGTTCTAGATTATTGCCAACTTAGAGTTTGACGTCCTTGAGCAATGGGTCTATCATAACACCTTATCGACTTCTCAAAACTCAATCCCAAAGTCTCAAATCCACTTTTCAACCCATCTCCTTCGAAAATTACACATTCCACTACCTTATTCTTCAAATATTTCTAGGTACTTTCATATTAGACATAAATCCTAAAGTTTAAATGATGAAGAATAATAATTAAACTAAAATTTACTATAAATAATAAAAATACAAGTAAAATGGACTTTAGACCATTAACCTGATGGAATCTTGGGAAATAACTAGGTTATTTGGATAGCTTAGCTTCTCCTACCCCAAAATTATATCATGTCAAATTACTCATTCAGGTTTACAAGATATGCTTATTTCAAGAATCGAGCATCAGAATCACCACCAGGACCACCAAAGGGGTGTGGCGCCACCGCCCGGTTGGCGGCACACCGCCGGTGCATCGAATTTCGATGGACCCTCACTGAAATTTTTTGAGTTTTCATGCCGACTTAAAAAGGTCATATCTCCCTCAATATAACTCTAATTTAGGTGATTGAAAAGCTTGATTAAAGCTTGATAAGTCTAGTTTCATATAAAAATAAGTAAAAAATAAAAATAAAAATTTAAATATAGTTAAATCTAGGTTACTATGACAACTATCCAAAAATTATTAGTTCAAACAGCTACTACTTCCAGAATTTTTAAAATTTTTCTAGAAAATAAAATCTAATGAAATTTGGTAGAGATAAAGTAGACTTGATGATGAACTATTTAAAAAATTAATTAAAATAATATACTCACTAGTAGTGCTAAGAAAACATAGAACTACTCGAGGACCGCATCCTATAGTATAATTTAGGCGGAACTTAGTTAAGTACTAAACTAAATAATTGGTGGATTTAACCCCAACCACCATTTTCATAAATGGAAAGACCTAAAACCATTAATACCATTGACTCAACGTCCCTTAAAGACTTAGGAGAAAATCCTACGAGCCTGTCGCTCCCAGGAGTGCATTCAAACTCTGTATCGGACCTGGACTGCACGTCGAGAATCCGATGACCTTGAAACTATAAGGTTATGTCCGTCCTACTAGGCTTGACAACCATCACAGGAATTGAGCCCAGATAGTATCCAAAAATGCACAACTTGAGCCTTGAATGAAGTGTGTGAGAAACGCGAATATCTTTAGAAAACGAAATGAAACTTATGTGAATTGGGCCATTCGCTTATGCACAAAATTGAGGATTTTGGACCATTAGTTTCTAACCAAACTTCACCCATGGAAAAAGGAAATTTCGCTGCACATATCCATATACTTGTGGCCCCGATCGAGTAAGTACGGCCATTGATTTGACACAGGTCCTCCACGGTCGATCAGCCTATCCAATCGCACTGAAATCATATCCTGACATAGATCCATTGTCAGGGAACTTACCCTATGATGGAGGTGAGTAATGGACCTCTCGATGAGCCCCATTTGTTAGAAACAGTCTCCCTTTGGATAGAAACCAAGTATACCATTGCCCTAGGGCCATTTGCATCACTTCTGGGCCTATATATAGCCACCCCATTTCTATTCCATACGAATTTCACTAACCCTAGGAGAGAGAAGAGAGAAAAGAAGAGAAAATAGTAAGGAGAGAAGAGAAAGTTTGGGAGATCGTTGCTGGGATTCTCTCCCACTACTCCACGCACTGAATCACCTTTCCACTTCGCTACACAATCATTTTCGGCTTTAATTTGGGTAAGAAAACTTAACCCTAATCTTGATTTAGAGATCCAAATAGAGTAATTGATGAAATAGCTAACCTATTTCATTGCTTAGGTGCTCGATGTTCCATTTTCGGGAACTTAGGATTTGAACCGCGTTCGAATCAAGTATTCCGACGAAAGGTGCGGACTATAAATGTTTAGGTTATGGTTTTCAATGCTTTCAATGTCAGTAATGATTTATGTCTTAATTGATTGCTGCCATATTGTCTTAGATATGCCGTTGTCGATATAATATACATGTGTGAACTATGTAGTACAAAATACGCATCTCATGTATTTGTTGAAATGTTTGTATGAACATGTAAATATGATTTGTGTTTACTAGGACTACTAAACTAGGATTCATCATTGTCATATGCATGCTGACCTCTATGTGTAAGGATTGGCTAAAATACATGTTGCAACTAACCTAGTCTAAGTATTTGGTGAAGTGTAGTCAAAGTGTTTGATGAATTGTCTGAATGAGAAATTATTGATGATTTGTAAGTATTACGAGTTTTAAGATAGGATTCTTTCTTGCCTTGTACATATGTATAGTTTCTTTCATGAAATTATATTCACCTCTATGCAAATGATTGGTAAAATGCTAGTACATGGTAATATGATCAAGGTGTTTGATGAAATGCTCAAATGAGGATTTCACTTGGATTGTTTGTTAAATGCTGAATTGATTATCACATGTATATAATTGCTATATCTGAGTAAGACTGGAGTTACAACCTAGCCCAGGCAAACAGTTCCCGTTCGGGTGTGCGAATTAGTCTCACCACATTGGGTAATTCGACGAATCCGGGTCACACGACGACTGTCGATAGTGGTTAGGCCACGAGGAGTGCTTATGCACTCCATGTCGATTAAGTCAGTGTGTGCTCGTACTAATCGAACCTGCCTAATAAATTGATTGACATATTATGTGTTTACCATGTATGGACATTACTGCTTGAATCTAAGGTACCCCTTCTAATGTGAAAACCCACTTTGACCATGGTACCACGATCCGCTAAGACTCATGAGCCGAGCATGGTGGTATGGGACACCATGGTCGAGCTATCGGCCTACGATGGGGTGGCGAGCCTCCCCGTAGTGACCAGTGAGCAACCCAAACTTGTGAGCCGGGCATGCTGGTATAGGACACCATGTTCGAGCTATCGGCCTACGCTGAGGTGACGAGCCTTCCTGTAGTGACCACAAGTATAAACTCTGATTTTCCTATCAAGTGCTTTTCATTAGGGGTGTTACCCTACAACTTGCCTATCGAATGCGGTTAACTAGGATTGACGACTGTAGATGGATCCTTCATTTGGGTTAATGATATAAAGGGAGGTACCTTAGCTTCCCGAACCTACTGTATAAATAAGCTTACTTAAGTACTCGGCTAACACGACCATGCACCGTATTGCATGTGTTTTGGCGAGGAAGGTGCACTTTAAGGAGGTTATCATGTGCGAATTTCGTTGTCGTAGTTGCTTGTGTGGGAGCTTTGTGCAAGGGCATGCACCATCACTACACTCCATTCCTACATTAACAAGAGTAGTTAGGAAGTGATTGTTGTATTACTTTATCATTACTGCTTGATTGACTTGATAACATGTTAACCTTTACCTTATAGACCACTGAGTTGGCCACTCATTCCCACTATGGGATGGTGTTTTAAAACACCAACCACACTCTGGTTTAGATGTAGGTGATGATGAAGTCTTTGCAATAGTGCAGGACTTTATGGATGAGGAGGAAGAGTTCTCCTACGTTCATCTCTCGGGCGGGTCTATGTAGACCTCATGTCGATGCATGAGGACTACAGGGATATTTGGCTTAGTTGGACACATCTACTTTCCCGGATTTTGTTATTTTGAAACAATACATGTATATATTAAACTCAGTTACGTAATCATACTTTGGAGGTTTGTGAAACTCCCACATGCTTAAATATATATTGTTTAGACTTCTGCTTGTTTAATTTAGTTATATCTGGAGTATGATATGTTGTTTTAGTATAATCTCACCCGTGCTTAACTCTTTAATATGGACGAAATCTGAACATCATCATCCATACTGTATAAGTGATGTTCTGGATCTCGGGAGTAGAGCTTTGTTTGACCCTCGAAATTCAGGGCATTATAAGGCTACTCCTGCCCTAAAAAAATAGGAAATAGGAAGCTTAGGCAAAAGCCTAGTGAGTACACTCATGTGTGCGTAGTGTACACGCATACAGTAATAATTAAAATATCATAGTACATGAACTGAAAGATAGTGATATCTAATGCTACATAACGCTAAGTGGATAGGATGCAATCCAAGTGATGATATGTAAAGGCATGCTGGATATCTGTAGGCATGCAAGTCCTCCACTAAAAATCAACATCATAATATAGTTATCATCATTAGGAATCACTGGGGCCTAGTATCTAAAGAAAGTCTGAAACTTGTTGATTAAAGGCTTCGCATACCCGCCTTATAAGTGGGGTTGCCTATAGTCATACCAATACCCACCCGGCACGCCGGTAGTGGACCTGTTTCAGTGGTTAGTCAAACCCAACCACATTCACTCCAACTCTTCAGCTAAGTATGACCCAACCTCTTCTCACCAGACCGCGTCGATGGGAGTCGGGCCTAATATGGTCTTCGGCACCATGTGACCCATGGCATCCGCCCAATCTTGACGATGAGGCTCAAAGGTACCACTCGAGGTTTAGGGAGTTTCACCCAGGGGTTTGGGACCCAGTATATAAAGAAACACAAATTTTCGACGTCCATATATATTGACCATGATGCCACTGTAGTGGTCTCATTATTACAACCGCATGTTGCTGTGGTGTTCCATTCGTCACACAAGGATGCTATGATATATGCCATGATATACACAAGCACACCGGACAATATATTTGCACACGAGCAATACTATGCATTTACATCATATATGCACCCATGGTAGCTTTAAGGCCAATCAGGCTCCTCTCCCATCCACATCTAACCTTGATCCATGGTCATCTTAGACTGGATATATGTGCAACATCCACACAAAATGCATCATCATCATCTTATGATCTCAATATGCACATGCATCCATGCATGATCACACTGTACACAATGTGCACCTCAAGTCCATGATGTATGTATATGTATGCGTGTATATAAATCCAACATATGCAACACACGGGGCTAGCCGAAAACTACCACAATGTCAAATAAGTAAAATGATAGTCTAGTGTGCACTCCCATCACATGGTCAAGAAGGTTATGTAAGTGTTTATGCCTTCCGCATCACAAGCGTGTACAGATCCAGTCCATTTTATAGCTAGTTATCAAGCCATCACTTAACATAATACACAACAAGAATCGCATATGGTCTATAAAAATGGTCACGCCACTGACACATTCAATGGCATATAAGGATTAAGTGGTCCATCTCAATGGGTTCATAGCGGTTTTTTATTCAGGTATCATGCATCAATCAACACTTAACACACTTTTAGTAATTCCAGGCGGTTCATGAGGTGGACCCACATAGTCATTAGGCTTACATAGGCATAGGTGTACACATGTATTATCATAGTATCTAACCTCCTCCATATATCATCATCACATACACCCTCATTACACATGTCCCACCATCACAAGCATAGATAATCACAACCAACACATGAATAATGTTTGTTTGTTATCACAAGCGACAACCTATTATAATGGTTTGATTAATAGGTTGCCATAACCTACTTGCATGGCTTGTTGGATGGTCCATTTGGCTTCCACAATCAGCCCATTTAAGGGATTCATATCATCACTTCAAGAATTACAATATCAGTTCAGCATACATTCAACACATGGAGATCACAAACTCTTGCCGAAGAGGCCCAATGGTTGCCCCAAACAAGACTACCACTGATGGGCCCACATGACATTCACTTAAAATCAACCTTAACATTTTTGGGCCCACTACTCTAATACCATTGTGAACACATCAATGGAATTCACAAAGGGTTCTATGCGGTGGAGCTCATGGGGATTTCCCATGAGGTAAAGTTGTGTGTGACCCACCGTGATGCATGTCGACCCTCAACACCATCATTTAGATGCACCAATCCATGGTGGGCCTGGGCTTAAAATCAAGTCAATCTGTGGCTCTTGTGGGCCACACTACACACAAAAGTTGAGAGGGTTACCCTCCATTAAACATTCATAATCATTTGTTGGGCCCACCAAGACGTGGTTCATGAATCCATCCCATCTATTATGTGTGTCCCACTTGGTCGAGGGGTCAGTCCAAATTTTAGATGCATCCAAATTTCAGGTGGACCTAAGCATGTGTTTTTATACATTTATTCCAGCCTTCACATGATTTCAGATGGTGTCAGCCACCTGAGTTTCGTGTACAACTAATTTTTGGGGAATCCCATGTTTTTTTAAAAGGGACCCATCAATGCACGGTGTTGATGCTCGACATACATCACGGTGGGGCCCGTGGTGGGACCCATGGTCCCTACCTTCTCACAAGCAGCAGGATGTTGCTTGCTACAGCTTCCTCTGGACATTGACAGCAAGGGCGTCTAGCCTTTTTTTTTATTTCAATGGTTTTTCATAGGTGGGGCCCACATCAGGATGATCTACTTCATCTGTTGGGTTCTCTGGCTCGTGACAGGTCCAATGAGCCCAATATTCAGTATTTTTGGGTGTATAGAAATATCACAGCAGATCCTAACAGTTTTCATTAGTGAATATTGTAACTGCTATGGTTTTATGCTCCTTTGGTTGTCAAATTTTGTGGTGCCAAAACATCAATCTATGTCTTGTGTAATCTATGTTTTGTGTAGCTCATTGGTATATATGATCAAGACATTGCATATGGGTTCAAGACATTGCACCACCTCTCTAAACACGTTGCTTCAAGTCAAGAGTGAAGATTTACTTCAAACCATTTCAAGAAATGCAAGTACAAGCTAAACGAAAGAAGTGATCTTGTTCAAAGACTCAAGTTTGTGTATAACTCAAGATGAAGTGTAATTCAAGCTCTAGAAGTTCTCAAGTTTTATACTACATCATGTAAAGAGATCTCAAGCTTCACAATCTTCAAAGGTCAACTATCATATGAAGAAAATGAAGTCTCGATGTTAATATCTCACTTTCAAGGTATGATTGACCTTAGATTGACCTTAGGGTAGGTCATTTTGTATACATAATTCAAATTGAATTACTTTACATGTATTTGGGCTGTTCTAAGACTAGTCCTGAACCCTATTCGACCAGTCCAAGAAATTCCACGACCAGTCCTAAGGTTGTTACAATTTTTCTGAATTTTCTACTAGTCCATGACCAGTCCTGGACTCTGTTCAACCAATCGTGTGAACAATGCCGACTCGTCCTACGATTAGTCCTGGATCTACAACTCAAACTACAACAACTAAATCTGGTGCCTCACGACCAGTTGTAGGGTCGGTACGACCAGTCGCGAAGGGATCAAGACCGGTTGTAGACTGCCTTCTACCAGTCGTGGAACGGTCTGATCCAATCGTGCTCAAAATTTTAAAATGTTGTTGGTCCTACGACTAGTCGTAGTGTCCACAAGACCAGTCGAATGTGCGATTTCTCCAACTATAAATAGACGAAGAATTTCAGAGTTTCTCAACTCAATTCAAGTAAAATCAAGGCATCACTCTGAGATAAAGTTTGTGTTCATTTTTAAGCTAATTTGTGCATTTTAATATTCTCTTTTGTTAGCATTATTGATTTGATTTTGTTTCTATATTCCAATCTGAATTGAAAAGAGGAATTGTGATATTCCTTCTTCTTGGAATCAAAATCAAATATAGCTAGCCCAACTGGTTTAATTTAAAATCAATCTAAAACCTAGAACCATTTCTTAAGTGAGTATTAGACATTGAGCTTCTATTCAAACTTCTACTCCGATTTGGTTCTTCCGGGTTGCTACAAAACGAGAAATCCAGGTATTTTACATTTGTGTAAATTTCCTTTATTGTGGTTTCTTTTGAGATTAAGTCAGAAAAATCTCATTGTGTTAGTTATCTGAGGAGAGCCAGAAAACTCAGAAGTGGGGTTTTTGAACTGTGTAAGCCCATTTGAAAGACATTATTGAGAAGGTTTTAAGTGAACCTGAGAAACCTATTTTCATAGTGAAAGCTAATATCCACTATGTGAGGATATTAAGAGTGGAGTAGCAAGCTGTGTGGCTATTGTTTAATAGTTGGTGAACACACAGATGAACCACTATAACTCTTTGTGTTTTGTGGATGTGTGATTTATTTTTTCTATCTTTTATCATTCAAGTGTGTGGGATGTATATGTGGATGTGAATGCTGTAATATTTATGTTTTAAGCATTGTGGGGAATGTTGTAATAGTTTAGAATTTTAATTCCTTGCTATTTATTATTCCTCTTTAGTTTGAGTTTTTGATACAAAGAACTTTCTAGAAATAAGGTTGTCCTGCCATAAACCCTTGGTTTTTATGGCGTAAGGTTGTCCTTAGAACAACATTTGTATCAACCTCTCAATACTTGATTCTTGATGCTGCTTTTCATTTCTGCTTTGTGAATTGATTTCTTTTATTTGGCTATCATATTATTTTATTCCGCTGTTAAAGCTTAAATTTGACATAGTCTTATTCACCCCCCCCCCCCCCCCATCCCTCTAGGACTCATAGCTTGGCCTTTTCAAATATCATTATTACCACTGTTTTCTATAATGTGGCCTACCAGAGATTTGGATTGGCATCATTTTTCAGCTCAAGGCCTAAAATGACCAGGGAAATCGGATGGACGGTCTGAATCAAATACATACATGTGCGTTGTGGTCCCATAGCCACTACCCCTATTTCAAGTAGATGGGACGCTGCTTGCAGTAGCGTCCTCTGAACGCTGACGGCAAGGGCGTCCAACCCCTTATTATTTCTTTTTTTTGTACATGTCTATGCATGGGTGTGTGTGTGTGTGTGTGTGAGTTTGGCCAGCCCAATGGGTCACACTTTGATGGTTTGGATGGCATACAAACATTCTGGTGGGGCCCACTATTAATGGGTCCCACATGAAATCTATAACAAATTAGTTTTGTTTGTCTTCTCCTATACATCCACACCATTAATCATATCATTATCATCATTATAATTGTTCTCTCCAACAATCATATTATCTCCATCATCAACACCATCTCCACCATACATAAACACACGAAAAACAAAATAAGAATGAGTGAGGAGGGTGTACTCACCTTAATGGACTAGATGAATGGTTGAGATGGTTGGAAAGGATGGGATTGATGGCCCACCAAGATCACTTCTCTTTCTCTCTCTTTATCTCTCTTATGGTAGGAAAATGGTGAAAATGTTGAGGATTGAAGGGGTATTTGTAGACAATTTGCTAAAATTGTGGTAAGGTTAGATTAATGTGGTTATAATTGGCTTAGGCAAGGATCATGGCAAGTAATGCATGATTACGACTTAATGGTAGATTAAATGAGACATGGGTTGACATGGCATGATGACATCATACATAGGGTATTGTATGGAGAAGGGTTGACTTTGGATACACATGAGAAGGGGTGGTATGGGTGTGTGACGTCACACACATGGGTAGAGATTTTCTCACCCATGTGTGGCATGATGCATGTGTGTATAGCATATGTTGTGCACATGTGTGGGATGAAATATATGGTGCCATGCGCACATGGTACACCAATGATTCTTCATGGTGTATCTCACTAATGGAGCGTCGTATAGATGCACGGGTGGTACCTTAGCGACCGCGGCGACGGGACGGTCGATATGGCGAAGGTTTCGAAGTCTTGGGTTTCTAGTTAGTTGGGTGTGCACTATGCATGGCCAATCCAGGTTTGGCTAAGGACATCAATCATCATGCACATAGGCATAGAAAATGTACAAAATGGACAGGGTCTTACAGTCTACCCTCCTAATAAAAATTTCATCCTTGAAATTTTCACATGCAAGTGATCAGTATGGAAACCAAATATCAACATATATCATCTAATAAGAGATTATTCTTTATACATTGAACAGATGAGGGTATTTCTCTTATTAGATAATATACACCTGAACATAAGCTGACAGCTCAAATATGGTGTCCCATACACCACCATATTCGGCTCACGAGTTTGGGTTGCTCACTGGTTACTACGAGGAGGCTCGTCACCCCAGCGTAGACCGACAGATCAACCACGGTGTCCCATACACCACCATGTCTGGCTCATGAGTCTTAGCAGATCTTGGTACCATGGTTAAATGGGCTTTATATTGATAAGTGGTATCTTAGATTCAAGCAGTAGTGTCCATACATGGTAAACACATAATAGGTCAATAGAGTTAATTGACAAGTGCGATTAGTATGAGCGCACATTGAATTAATCGACATGGAGCACATGAGCACTCCACGTGGCCTAACCACTGTCGACAATCACCGTATGACTCAGATTCATCGAACGTATCAAATGTGGAGAAACTAGTTCGACCACTCACTCGGGAACCGTTACTAATTACCTGGACTACATAGTAGTCCCAATCATACTCAAATGCAATGGAGAATCACATATGTTAATCATAACAGCATTTTATAAATAATTCAAATTCAGTAATCATTTGAGCATTTTATCAAACACATAGAACATGTTATTTTAGATAGGCACTTTATACATAAAACAATTAATAGTAATTTACATTACATAGAGGAAACTATTCAAATGACTAAGGAAATTAAGAATCTTGCCTCAATACACTTAATAAGTGCAATCCATCAACAACATCTCATTCAGACATTTTAACAAACACTTAGACTACACTTTCTTAAATATATAGACTAGACTTGTTACAACATGAATTTTAGCAATTCTTTTTACAACACTGGTTACAAAGTATATAACAGGCATGTATCTAATAGTAGAAATCATGATAAGTATAAATCAGGATTTTGAATTCATTTAAACATTTCAATAAACACATAGAAAGCATTTTGTATTCACATAGTTCGCACACATATATAATCTATCGAATACAACGTAACTAAGGTAGTATGACAGCAATCAAGTCAGACATAAATCATTCCTGACATTGAAAGCCTTAAAAACCATAACCTAAACATTTATAGTCCACACCTTTCATCGATTTACTCGTTACGAACTCAGTTCGTACACTACACTTCCGTCTGCAGCACAATGGCTACCTAAATCACGAAATAGGTTAACTATTTCATCGATTCTTCTATTTGGATTCCTGAAACGAGATTAGGGTTAGGATTTCTTACCCAAATCAGAGTCAATATGACTCGTGTGCTAGATGTAGAGGTGATCTAGCGCGTGTAGTCGAAAGTGAGGAACTCCGCCTCGATCTCCCAAACTCTCTCTCTTCTCCTCACTCTTTTCTCTTCTTTTCTCTCTTCTCTCTCCTAGGGTTTGGAGGAAATTCGTATGGAATGACAGAGGGGTGGTTTAAGGGCATTATATAGGCCCAGAACTGATGTCAATGGCCCTAGGGCCATGGTATACTTAGGGTATAACCAAAGGGTGTTTATTTCGGACAAACGGGACTCATCTGGAGGCCCATTACTCACTTACGTCATCGAGTAAGTTCCCTGACCATAGATCTAAGCCAGGTTAAGGTTTCGGTTCAATTGGATTTGTGGATCGACCGTGGAGTACCCATATCAGTTCAACGGTCATCATCACCCGATCGGGGCCACAAGTATACTAACCCGTGTAGGAAAATTTCCCTGATCTAAGTGCATAGTTTGGTCAGAATCTGACTGTCTGAAGTCTTCAATTTTTCTCGTAAGTGAATGGTATAATTCACTTAAGTTCTGGTTCATTTTTTAAAGATATTCGCGTTTCTCACACACTTTGCTCAGGGCTCAAGTTGTGCGTTTCTGAATACTATTTGGGTTTGATTCCCACGATGGTTGTCAAGCCCAATAAGGTGGTCATAACCTTATAGTTTCACAGTAATCGAACTTTTGATGCACGGTCCAGGTCTGATACGGAGTTTCAATGCGCTCTCGAGAGTAAATGGGTTTTGAGATTGGTCCTAGGTTTTTAGGTAATGTTGAGTTAGCGATTCTAATGATTTTTAGGTCTTACAATTCATATAGATAGTGGTCCAAGCTAATTCCACTGATTATTTAGTTTAATACTTAATTAATTTTTAACTAATTTCTAAAGGATTCGATCATTAAGGATTTCTGCCTGAGGTGGTGCTGGGGTCTTTGTACAGATTTTTTCGAGACGTTACAGTTGCTCATGTTCATCCTGGATCCTCGAGTAAACCAAAATATCATCATTGAATATGACAATGAACTAATCCAGGAATGGGCAGAAGACTTCATTCATCAATTACATGAAAACTGCTGGTGCATTAGTCAGTCTAAACGACATGACTAGAAACTCAAAGTGGCCATAGCAGGTCCAAAAAGTTGTCTTCACGATTTCCTCTTCTCAGACTCGCACCTGATGATACTCAGATCTCAAATCTATCTTTAAGAAGTATTGTCCCTCTCACAACTGATCAAACATGCCATCAATCCTCGAGAGTTGATATTTATTCTTGATAGTGACCTTATTGAGCTCGTGGTAGTCCACGCAGAGCCTCAATGATCTATCCTTCTTCTTCACAAAAAGCACTGGTGCACCCTATGGAGAATTGCTTCGATGAATAAATCTCAATTCGCGCAACTCATCTAATTGTTTTTGAAGCTCCTTCAACTCCATCGGCGCCATACGATATGGGGCCTTCGAGATCGGTGCGGTCCCAAGCTGCAGATCAATACAAAACTCTATAGCCCTCCTAGGTGGTAATCCTGGAATCTCCTGAAACACATCTAGAAAGCCGTAAATCATTGACAGTTGATCGATGCACACTATTGATTGCTCCTCTTGCATGCAAGCCATAAGTGCTTCCAATGGCCCTTCTCTAAGCACCTCAACATACTGAAACTATGGCTGGTTGGGAATATTGAATATGACTGCCTTCTCGAAGCAATCTATCATAGTATGATACGTGGCCAACCAATCCATTCCCAAAATTACATCAAACTCAGTCATCCTTAGCAAGAACAAATCGGCTGGCATCTCAAACTTCCCCACGTACACAGGATAAGATAGGCACACTAGGCCCAAAACTGCAGACTTTCCTAAGGATGTTGTAACTAACAACCCTTCCCCAACTTCTACTATAGGCAAATCTAAGGCATGCATAAAATCCTCAGATATAAAGGAATGAGAAGCACCATAATCAAATAAAGTCCCAATAGGAGTTGAGGATACGACAAGAATACCTACCACTACGTCTCTAAAGGACTGAGGATCCCTCTCCTATAGTGCAAAACATGAGCTGGAGCTGTCTAGGGAGGTGCATGTCCCCTCTGTTGGCAATGTTGCTGGTGTCTTGGATGTTGTCTTTACTACTGCTATGGTCTTGGCAGTGGATGTTGAGGCCTTGGATATTGTGGTTGTTGCGGCTGCAGCTGCTGTTGATAGGACTGAGGTGGAGGCCTCTGCTGAAATGGAGCTCTCTGCTGCTGTTAGGGAGGCCTCTGCTGAAATGGAGCTCTCTGCCACTGTTAAGGAGGCCTCTGCTGTTGGGACTGTTGCTGGCTGGGACACTGACGACTCATATGCCTAACTCCTCTGCACTGAAAACATGATCCTCCAAATGATCTATGGGTTGGTGCGACTGATGCTTTGGTGGCGGGTCTAACTGCCTACCTCTTTTGGGCACGCCATGGCCCACTCTATTGCACCTTTCTCTTCCCCTTTCCGTCTCTCCTCTGGTCTCTATCCCTTAACTGGTCCTCAAGGTCAGCCTCGATTACTAATGCTCGATCCACTACCTCATCATATGTCGGAAGCTTCTACGTTACTACGCGGGATCGAAGCACACCCTGCAACCCCTACTCAAATCTTCGGGCCTTTAACTCCTCATCTGTAATCAAGTGTGAAGCGAACCTGGACAACTCTATAAAATGGGCCTCATATTTGTCTACGGTCATTTCGTCCTACTGAAGTGTCTCAAACTCTTTTGCCTTCTTTTGTCGGACATTGCTTGGAAAGTACTGCCTGAACTAGTCATAAAATGCACTCTAGTTCCACACGGTACCAGGTATTGCCAATCAGGAAACCAATTTCCACCATTGCTTTGCCTCCCCCTCCAGTAAGAAAACAGCTAGGGTGACCTTCTACTCCTCTGTACACCCTATCACAGAAAAATATTTTCCAACTGAGCTCTCCACCTACCTACAACCATCGGGTCCGGCTCTCCTCTAAAACTTGGGGGATTCATACACTGAAACTCTTTCAACAATGTGCATATATTTTCTTGGGCAGAAGGTACAGAATCCTCAGTCGAACGCCGCTTCTGGCGCTCCATCCACGATGTCATACTTGCCAAATATCCTTGGATTGACTGAGTGTCATTGTGGGCGGTCGGAGCTTGTTGGGTCACTGTAGCTCGAGTATGGACCTTACGCGGTGGCATGATCTACATAGGAGATGAAGGCTGTCATCTTATGAAGAGCTCTCGCCCTCTATGCACATGTTAGGGTTCTAAGAATAGTTTTCTAGGTTTCCTAGTAGTAATTCTTATTCTTGGGTAAATTCTCAAGACATGGATCCTAAATTTACACCTCTAAGTTCGTTAAAACCAGAATCCTGCATCAATATAAGTTCTTAAACCAAGAATCTTAGATTCATATCTCTATATTCATACAAATCAGGGGTACTAATAGCAACTAGGTTCTCGATTAATGATGGTGAGAGACCTAGTTTAAGTTCTTCTATGTTTTTCAGCTGCTAACTTTGCTCGTAAGTGATCCTAAATCTTATACTCTGATACCACCTTTTGTCACACCCCAAATTCGGGAACGGATAGCTTCCGTAATGCCTCGAATCCGGAACTCGACTTCCATGCACCAAGTTCCCAGTTCATCGCACCACAAGGAAGATTTTTATTATTTTTATTATTATTATTATTATTATTATTATTATTATTATATATCTGAGCATAAAGATCCATGATCATAATACCATGCAACAATCTTTGTCACGGCCCAAACTCAAAAACTGGGCTCACAAAATTCTTGATCGCCAAATCCGGCTCCGACAGCCTCCGTAGTACCCCATTCTTAGCTCCCAGTACCCATACACTAGGTTCCAATCCCAGGATCCTGCAAGGAGGATTTTCAACATGAATTTGTTTCGCAGTAAGCATAACTATAAGCATAAATCACAAACAACAACCAACAACATCATCACAAATCCACTATGATAAAAAAAACTTTAAGGTATAAAGCGCATGAAAGGAAATACAATGATAATAATAACGGAAACTCCTAAAGCTCGACTGCATGCTCCTGCTGTGCTAAGCGATGGTTGTGTCCTGGCATCACCTGCACGCATCAATCGTGCATAAGCTTATAGAAAGTGTAGTGGGTGGTGAGAGTGTGTGCGTAATATGAGCGTGCTCAGAATGCAATATCAGAGTAATACGGAATCATGCTGATGAGTACATGAATGCAATCGGCCATACCAAGGCTATGCAGTGCAAGGTATGAATGATATCGGCCATATCAAGACCATGCGATGCGAGATCCAACTCAAGCATGCTAATTATCATCCAAATCCACATATCAATGTAGCTCATCACTAGAGCATCTCATATCAATATAGTTCTCAGTCTAAACAATCACCGGGGTTTAGTACACTCCAAATGACACTGCCCCTTTCCCAGGTGCGCAATCCAAGTGAGTGTATGAAACCTCACTATCCGCCCAATATCCTGTCAATACCTATTCGGCATGTCGATAGAGGACCTATTTACGAGCTGGTCATACTCAGCCTAGCAATGCCCCCTACCCTTGGGTGGGTAAGGCCACACCCCTTCTAACCGACCATGACACAGTGGGAAACGTGGACTCCTAGTATTCGGCTCTCATGCGCTCATGTATCCACTTGGTCTCGACGTTGGAGTCATCCTCTGGTGCCATTGGGTTTAGGGATTTTCACATAGGGACATCTTTGGGGCCCCGATTCTAGTAACAATATTTTTGATGTCCGATCTTGTCATCCACGATATGCCTATGGAGGCCACAACCCTGATGTCGCTAGGGCATACAGTAATCATGTCATACAAATGCAAGGTGCATGAATCACACTATCAGTTATGCAACAATCCTGCGAGTACCGTACACTCATGTGGGGCAACTCCACCTATCAAGGAACCACATAAACAATCTGCCTGAAGGCATATGCTATGATCAGTCATTCCTCATATCAAGCATACATATGATGCATATGAGTATGAATCATGGAGCTATACTAAGCATGTTATATGGTGATGAACTCTATTCATAGCAAAGATGGGCCTAGATGGCCTACACACTACAAGTATGAGCTTAACAATGGGCCCTAGGGAGATTTACAATGCAGACATTTAACCATCATTACTCTTACAATGTGGACGTCAAACCATCATTGCTCCCAAGACATGGCTTGCATAAACATCATGGTGGAATCACACATCACAATGGACCTCATATACATCACATTCGGCCTCACACAAAGGCCTCACATACATCTCATTAGGCCGTACTCATGGCCCTTATGTACATCACATTGGGTCTCAAACCATGGGCCCCAAATACATCACAATGAGCCTTACACAAGGGTCTAATATACTTTCAATGGGCCTCATCATATGGGCCTCATATACATCACATCGGGCCGCATCAATGGGCCGCACTAATGGGCCTTATAAATGTCAAGTGGGCCGCATCATCAGGCCACACCAATGGGCCTCACAAACATCAAGTGGGCTGCATCATCGGGCTGCACCAATGGGCCCACCGACCTAGCTGGTCCATCTACATCATTCATCTATTTTATAGGTCATTTAGAGCATTCCCCAAAAATGCATCATATCGAAAGATCATCTCGACCATACTGCAAATAACAATAGAGATAATGATTTCCACCCTTAAAATTTCCAAGGCCCACCATAACTTTTATTTTCCATCCAATCTATTCATATGGTCACAAGGACCTGAGTCAAGAGGAAAATTTTTTTTTATACTGATCCAAAACTTCTATATACCCAAAAGGATTTCAATGGTGGATGATTAATCCCTAACTGGTTATTGCAGTGTGGTCCACCTGATAAACAGTTTGTATGTAACACATACACCTTGGCGTTGGCCCCACCGTCCAGCCATCTGGATGGTGTGGATAACATTCATACAATACGGTGTGGTCCACTATCCAGACATCTGGATGGTGTGGATTATCACATATATCAGGGTTGTGGCCTACGGTCTTGCTGGAACTCATCAAGTAGCTAAATAGCTGGTTTGAGGTACTCCAGCCATTCAGCATCCACTATCCATGGATTGGACGGTGTTGATGAAACACATAATCACAAGGTGGGCCCCACACATTGCCATGGTGGGGTCCACAGATTTTACTGATGTCAAAGCATAACTATATAGCTAGTGTGTGGAAAACCAACCAATCCGCTTCAAAACAATGGGTCCACGTGGGGCCCACCATATGCATATGATATTATAAATAATATAATATTATATTATACTATTATTTTATTATTTTTATATTATATTATATATATATATAATTTTTTTTCCTTGAAGATCTTCAGTGTCCAGAAGGTTGGACGTCCTTCCAATGGACGATCTGGATCAATACATCAAGGTAAGGCCCCACATGGCGGATGGACGGCATGGATACAATATATACCTCATATGTGGGCCCCACAGAGACTTGCTACGTCATACAGTGGGACCCACAGAGCTTGTTGGATGGACGGTGATGATAAAACACTTATATCAGGGCGTGGCCCACCGTGCAGCAATCTAGATGGTGAGGACCAATGCATTCATTATGTTGGATCCCACTATCCATCAGGGATGATGGATATAACACATATATTACAGTGGCCCCACACATCTCGCACAAGTGCTGGGTCCCACTTTAGATGGATGGTGTAGGTGAAACCCACTCGTCAGTGCGTGCCACACAGCACCGTCCAGATGGACGGTGCAAATATAAAATAATTACATCAAGGTGGGTCCCATGTAGGGCCCACCATACTATATATTATTATATGTATTTAATATAACATATTATATATATATAAATCAATCTGCTGCTTATATACCCAAGGCCAGTAGCTGATGGATAGTCAGTCTAGCAGCATGCCACAACAGATGGATAACGTGGGTGAGCTCCATACGTTAGGTGGGTCCACATGTGCGTGGCCCACCATTTGATCAGGCTCCTATATGCGATTTGCCCTCATCCGGGTTTGTAAAAGGCAGCAGCAAGGTGGGTCTCACGATCGGACGATGTGGATCTTCATACATGCTCACGGTGGGCCATAGGCCATCACAAGAGAGAGAGAGAGAGAGATGTGCGATGGAGGGACCCCGCCACTTTGGATCCTTCTAACTTACAACACATACATCAACATGGGTCCCATCACAAGTAGGCCCTAAATGAAATTCAACGGTGGATCACCCACCTATTGGCCTCCTTCTTTAGCTCCTTGGACTCTTAGGCTCCATAGCTCTGGTCTTAATGGAGGATGATGAAGATCAGATGACTAACATGGGAGATCGGGGTAGGAAAGTGGGCCACACTTGGGTTTGACTTGGGAGGCTTGGACTTTGGATGCTCTCCTTGGAAGATTGAGAGTGAAGAGAGAAATGAGAGAGAAAGAGAGAGAGGTGATGGATGAAAAGGGATGGAGTGATGGGTGATGGGTGGAGTGATGGAGTTGTAATAAGGGATGGGTGGAGAGAGAGAGAGAGTTGACTTTAGGAATTGGAGAGAGATGGGTTACTTGTACTTGTGATAGGATGTGTACTTTGATTAATTGATGTGATGTGTCATAGAGATTCTCTTGGAATTACAATGCACGGTGTTTTTCTCGAAATAAATGCGGGCCCATATCTCCTAGCCTGGGCATCGTATCAGCGCGCGAGACGCGACATTGGAACCACGACGATGGCGCGGTAGCTAAGATACAAGTCTCAAGTCAAGCTAACATAAAATTGCAGGATGCGACTTAGGGTCACGCATAAACGCTGATTATAGGTCGCGGGTTGCCGGAATTCTACCGGGAGAACCATGGAGCCTACGGAATGGTACGGACTATGGTACGGGCCTTACAATCTTCATTATAGATTTAGTCATAATACAAGTACAACGTTTTTCTAAAAAGTACAAAAATGAAGGCATCGTGAAAATATAGGTCAGACAAAATGTATCCAAAAGCTAAGTCCTCCAAGATACTCCAGCCCTGAAAAAATATGGGAAATAGGAAGCTTAGGCAAAAGCCTAGTCAGTACACTCGTGTGTGCATAGTGTACAAGCATACAATAACAATCAAAATATCAAAGCACATGAACTAAGACATAGTGATATGTAATGCTACATAAAACCAAGTGGATAGGATGCAAAGCAAGTAATGATATGCAAAAGCATGCTAGATATATGAAGGCATGCAAGTCCTCTAAAAATCCACATCACAATATAGTTATCATCATTGGGAATCATCGGTGCCTAGTATCCATAAAAAGTCTGAAACTTGTTAAATAAAGGCCTCGCATAGCCGCCTTATCAGTGGGGGGCCTATAGCCATGCCAATACCCACTCGACATGTCGATAGCGGACCCATTTCAGGGACTAGTCAAACCCATTCACATTCGCTCCAACTCTTCACTTAGGCATGGTCGAACCTCTTTTCACCCGACTATCGCCTCCTATGGTCTTTGGCACAAGGTGACCCATGACATCTGCTCGGTCTTGACGATGAGGCTCGAGGGTACCACTCGAGGTTTAGGGAGTTTCACCCAGGGGTATGGGACCCAATATAAAGAAATCCAAAATTTCAGTGTCCATATATATCGACCATGATGCCGCTGTGGTGGTCTCATTAGTACAACCACAATGTTGTTGTGGTGTTCCATCCGTCACACAAGGATGTTATGATATACACAAGCACAACAGGCAATATATTTGCACAGAAGCAATACTATGCATTTACGTCATGTATGCACCTAAGGTATCTCTAAGGCCAATCAAGCTCCTCTCCCATCCACATCTAACCTCGATCCACGGTCATCTTAGACTAGATAAATGTGCAACATCCACATAAAATGCATCATCATCATCTTGTGATTTCAATATGCACATGCATCCATGCATGATCACACTGTACACAATGTGCACCTCAAGTCCATGATGTATGTATATGTATGTGTGTACATAAATCCAACATATGCAACACGTGGGGCTAGCCGAAAACTACCGCAATGTTAAATAAGTAAAAAAAAAAAATAGTCTGGTGTGCACTCCCTACACATGGTCAAGAAGGTTATGCAAGTGTTTATAGCTTCTGCATCACAAGCGTGTACAGATCCAGTCCATTTTATAGTTAGTTATCAAGCCATCACTTAACATAATACACAACAAGAATCGCATATGGTCCATCAAAGTGGTCGCGCCACCGACACATTCATTGGCATATAAGGATTAATTGGTCCATCTCAATGGGTTCACAATGGGTTTATGTTCAGGTATCATGCCACCAATCAACACTTATCATACTTTTAGTAATTCCAGGCAGTTCATGAGGTGGCCCCACTTAGTCCTTAGGCTCACATAGGCATAGGTGTACACATATATTATCATAGTATCCAACCTCCTCCATATATCATCATCATATAAACCCTCTTTACACATGTCCCACCATCACAAGCATAGATAATCGCAACCAACACATGAATAATGTTTGTTTGTTATCACAAGCGACTACCTAGTAGAATGAATCGATTAATGCGTTGCCATAACCTACTTGTATGTCTTGTTGGATGGTCCATTTGGCTTCCACAATCAGCCCATTTAAGGGATTCATCATCATCGCTTCAAGAATTACAATATCAGTTCGGCATACATTCAACACATGGAGATTACAAACTCTTGCAGAAGAGGCCCAACGGTTGCCCCAAACAAGACTACCACTGGTGGGCCCACATGACATTCATTCAAAATGGGCCTTAACATTTTTGGGCCCACTACTTTAATACCATTGTGAACACATCAATGGAATTCACAAAGGGTTCTATGTGGTGGAGCTCATGGGGATTTCCCATGAGGTAAAGTTGTGTGTGATCCACCGTGATGCATGTCGACCCTCAACACCATCAGTTAGATGCACCAATCAATGGGGGGCCTAGGGCTTAAAATTAAGTCATTCTATGGCTCATGTGGGCTACACCACACAGAAAAGTTGAGAGGGTTACTATTAGACCCATAACCTAGTATCCATTATATTCCGTTTGGTCCCACGGTCCTTCGGGTCGAATTTCGGTGACCTGCGACCTATAGTTAGCATTTACGATCATCCCTAAGTTCTGTCCTGTAAACCTGAACCAATTTGACCTGAAACCTATGCCTTTTCGACCTCATCATCGCTGGGGTTCCAACGCCTCATCTTGTGCGCCAATCCGAGTTGTAGATCAAAAGATGTACCCCGCACAATATTGGACCGTTGATCACAATGTGGGACCCACCTTGTGCTTGTGCACATTTTCCTAGGATGTGAGACCCACCCTAGTTTGATCATTTCTTAGACTACCTATGATAGCTATTACATATAACCTAACCTAGCTAGCTCATTATGGATTTTCTTCCCCAAAAGTCATGATGAGTTTTCTTCCTAAAAAGCAATGATGGGTTCTCTTACCAAAATCCATCATTACCCTCTTACAACCCATCACTTCCCTTCCTTCCCTCCCATTTCCTTCATTTCTCTCCTCTAGCAAACCAAGAGAGAGGCCTTGGATGTCCATGAGAACCCATCCCTCCAGCCCCTTCCAAGCTAGATCTCTCCCAATCCAACCCTCTAAAACCCATCCCCACCATTGAAACTACCCCATTGGAGCTAGAGAACCCAAGCATAGAAGAAGAAGGATAAGCTTTGAGGTGGGGGCTCTTCTAGGTTTAGTTCTTTCATTTTACTTATATAAATCCTTATTTCCTTTGCTTGGGAGTGTGTAGGACCCACCAATCAATGGTGGAGATCCTACATGACTCCATGAGTGTGGCCAATGGCCCACTTTGTGCATGTATGTTGCCATGATGGGGTCCTTCTTCATGGACCCCATCATGAGGTTTTTCCTTTGATTTATAGTTTGTTGGGTCATCTAGACCCTAGATCCATGGTGGGGATGGTATCCCCACCTCAGATTTTTGATTGTAGGGCCCATACATGCATGAGATCCATGTGTATTTGTTCATATGGTGGTGATTGCTTAAGGAGGACTCGTAGTGGTGGAGTCCTCCCTATGGCCAAGATCTTCTTTCTCTCTCCTTCTCTCTCCCTTTTCTTTGGTTTTCTGATGTATGTGGCCCACCTGATGTGTCCATGCTTCCAGACTATCCAGCTGTAGGAACATCTAGGCCCAAGATGTTGGACATCCAGGCCCATCAAGGTTTGTATGGTTTGGATGGCCATTAGGCCTGATTATATAGTTGTATTAAAAGGGGCCTTTGGTCTGGAGTATGTGTGACCCATCTAGGTGGACCCCACCTTGATGAATCTGAGATAAATCCCCCTATTTATTGCACATTGGGCTAGAATGGACAACAACATGTTGCTGTCTAGATTTCTGGACCAATGTTGTATGGTTTTGTATAAAGATTAAGCCATGTTTATAGCTCTTCTTTCTCCTTGATTTTTAGGTATTCCTTTGAGGTGTGGACTTTACCTTGATGTGTGATGAAACCCCTTACATCCACCCTTGATTGGAGCCCCATGGAGCAGGTTAAGAGGGTTGGACGATCCAAGTTTCTGGACTGTCCCATAGTCCTACATGAAGGAAAAATATACATATCAGCTTCGTTTTGGGGATGGTGGGCCACTAATGTGGACCCCACTTGTTCATTCATGGGTGCATGTAATCCACCCATTTTTCCTTTGATTGGGCAAGCTTGGACCCACTCCATTGGGTGTACAAGATGACGACAACAACATTCCACATCAGATTTTTATTTAAAAACCTTGCTGTCCAGATTTTTATTTTTGTTTATATGCAAGTATGGCTTCTCCCCCTTACCTTCTTTGTGACCTACCTTACTGGGACCCACCTTAGTCATTGGTGGATTATCCAGGCTGTCCATCTATGGGACACCATAGCTGGGCCAGCAGCCCACCTGCTGGACGCCCCAACTGGGCTAATGTCCAGCAAGAGGGTTCACCGTCCACCCTCCTTTGTGGCCCACCTTGAGGATGTGTTAAATCCCAACCATCCTCTATTGTGTGGCCCACTTGAACATGGCCCACCCCTGGTGGAACGTCCAGAGTTGGGGTCCACCTTGTATATATTTTGTCAGGCCGTCTGGGCCCCCTTGGAACGTCCAGGTTGGGTTGGGCGCTGCTGGACTTGCAGTCCAGCGGCAGGCCCACCCTGATTTATGAGTTATATTCGTACCTTCCATTTGGTGGGGCCCATTGTATCATGTATGGGCTACCATGAAGTGTTTATTTTATCCAGATAATCTATTTTGTTGGACTCCAATAGGCCCAAGAAGTTAGGTGGGCTGGATTTCTAGCAAGGGCCCAAAATTACTGCATATAGTTGTATGTTTTGGAGTTGTGAGGCCCACCAGATTGAGGGTGTTATGTATGCACACCATGCTTGTATTATTCTAAGGTTTTGGCTCCCATTTGTGTCTTGTACGACCCACTACCAATTTAATTGAATTTAAACCATGCTGCCCATATTTGTTTTTGGTCGTCAAGGCAGGCCCAGAAGGGCTGGATGTGCAGCCTTAGTACTTTTCCAACGCAAGTGCTACCCATCCATTGTGCTGGGTCTTGTGGGCTGGTTGTAAGCCCACTATGGTGTATGTGATTGTATCTTTATGGCCCATCCAATTTACCAACTTTTGGGCTGACCTATAAGGCCCACAAAGTGAATGTTAGGAGTACCTTAGCCATTTGTTTTGGGGCATACGAGCTGCCCATGAGACCCATCATAATGTATGTATTCATTGGCCTTGGTAATTGGGCCATGGTTTACCTCATTGAGCCCACATTGATGTATGTAGGCTCTGGGCTATTTCTTGAGGCCCATCATGTGGTATGAGATGTTATGGATTGCTGTCCATTTTCTTTTCTTAGTTGTATTCGGGCCATGGGCCTTATTTTTAGCTAAATTCCTTATTGGGCTGACTTCTAGGGAACAATGGTGGTTAAATGTCCACACTGTGAACCGCTTTAGGCCCTTTGTTAGGCCCATTCTCATCTATCAAGCCCATAGTATTGCTTACCTAGACTTTGTGGGCTACACCAAACTATTGGTGTCCCACTATTCATTGTTCTTCTTCCATACCATGTAGAATCGTCTAAGTACCTAGACCCGACCTTGCTAAGAGGAGAGTACAACATCATCACATGTTATGCTTAGTCATCTTCATGATTCATTCCCATGTGCATCATATGTATGCTTGGATGAGGAGTGATTGGTTATGATATGTGCCATTGGGCAGGCTGTTTATGGGACTCCCTGAGTGATGGAGTTGCCCCACATGAGCGCACTGTATATGCATGACTGATGCATGTTGATTGGTATGATTCATGCATCTCGCATTTGCATGACACGGTAATTATTTGCCTTAGCATCATCAAGGTCATAGCCTCCACAGGCACATCATGGATGGCTAGATTTAGACACTGAAAATGCTTGGTTCTAGCACTGTGGGCACTTATGATGTAGTTGGGTGAAAGTCTTAGAACCTTTTTGGTACCAGGAGATGCTCTAACATCTACACCAAGTGGAAACATGAGCGCCGGTGTCAAATAACATTAGGTCGCGTCTCCCACTGTGTCATGGTCTGTTGGAAGGGGGTGTGGCCTTACCTGCCTGAGTGAGGAGGCTATAAGCTAGGATGAGTTTGAGCAGCTTGCAAATGGGTTCGCTATCATCGAACCGAGTTGGTATTAGTAGACTACAGGTGTATAATGAGGTCTCTTTCGCTCGCTAGGTTGCATGGCTAGGGAGGCGATAGTCAGTGTGAAGTGATTTGACCCCGGTGATTTCCCAGAAAGGAACTATACTGATATATGGACTTGATATGAGGACTGGCATGATCGCATTGCATATTACATATGGCATTTGGCTATATAGGCCTCACATTGCATAACCTTGGTATGGTTGATGTTATTCCTGCCTTACATTATATAGCATAGCCTTGTTACGGCTGGTGGTATTCATGGTCTTGCCAGAATATTCTGTGTACTCTAATATTGCATACTTGACGCATGCCCTGCACACATTACACCAGCCTCTAAGCTTCCTATAAGCTTATGCATGATTGATGCGTGCAGGTGACACTGGGCAGTAGCTGAGTAGGAGCAGGAGTGTGCCGCGGAGTTTCTTTTGGAATTTTGTTATATCCATTGTACCTTTCCCTTTATGCACCATGTATTGTAAAGTTTTTATTCCTAGTTGATTTTGTGATGATGTTCTTGTGGTTATTATTTGTAGGTTATGAGCTTAGTTATGCTAATTATAAAACAGACTTATCCTACAAAAATCCTCCTTGTGGGATCTCAGGATCGAAACCTGGTGTATGGGTGCTAGGAGCCGAGAGTGGGGTACTACAGAGGCTGTTAGCTGCGGGTTCAGCAATGGGGAATTTTGTGAGCCCAGTTTTCGAGTTTGGGGCGTGATGGTTACCCTTAATTAAACATTTATAATCATTTGTTGGGACCACCAAGGCGTGGTTCATGAATCCAGCCCATTTATTATGTGTGTCCTACTTGGTTGAGGGGTCAGTCCAAATTTCAAATGCATCCAAATTTTAGGTAGACCCAAGCATGTGTTTTTATACATTTATTGTCATACCCCAAACTCAGAAACCGGGCTCACAAAATTCCCGATCCCCAAATCTGGAGCCGACAGCCTCCGTAGTACCCCATTCTCCTCTCCTGGCACCCATATACCAGGTCCGATCCTGGGATCCTCCAAGGAGGATTTTCAACATGAATTTGATTCGCAATAAGCATAACCATAAGCATAACCCACGAACAATAACCAAGACACCATCACAAAATCCACTATGATAAAAAAACTTCAAGGTGCAATGCGATGAAGGAAAATACAATGATAATAATAACGAAAACTGCTGAAGCTCAGCTGCATGCTCTTTTGCGACTAAGCTATGGTTGCGTCTTCGAGTCACCTACACGCATCAATCATGCATAAGCTTATAAAAAGCTTAGAGGGTGGTGAGAGTGTGTGCGCAATATAAGCGTGCTTAGAATGCAATATCAGAGTAATGTGGAATATGCTGGCGAATCCATGAATACTATCAGTCGTAACAAGGCTATGCGATGCAAGGCATGAATGCTATCAACCATATCAAGGCCATGCAATGTAAGGCATGAATAATGCCGGCCATACCAAGGCCATGCAATGCAAGATGCAACTCACGCATACCAATCCTCATCCGAATCCACATATCAATGCAGCTCATCACTAGAGCATCAAATATCAGTATAGTTCTCACTCTGGATAATCATTTGGGTTTATTAGATTCTAAATGACACTGCCCCTTTCCCAGGCTCTGAGTCTAAGTGAGCATAAGAAACCTCACTATCTGCCTGGCCAATAGCTTGCTAATACCTATCCGGCACGTCGATTGTGAACCCATTTACGAGCTGGTCATACTCAGCCTAACAATGGCCCCTACCATTGGGGGGGGGGGGGGGGGTAAGGCCATAACCCCTTCCAACTGACCACAACACAGTGGGAGACGTAGCCTCCTAGTATTCGGTCCTTATGCGCTCATGTATCCATTCGGTCTCGACGTTGGAGTCATCCTCTGGTACCATCGGGTTTAGAGATTTTTACCCAGGGACATCTATGGAGCCCCGATGCTAGTAACAGTATTTTCGGTGTCTGATCTTGCCATCCATCATATGCCTGTGGAGGCCACAACCCTGATGTCGTTAGGGCGTACAGTAATCATAACACACAATGCAAGATGCATGAGTCATACAATCCAGTCATGCATCAATCCTGTGCATACCATGCACTCATGTGAGACTATCTCCACCTATCTGGGAGTCCCATAACAACCTGCCCAATGACATATGTAATAGTTAACCACATCTCATATCACGCATACAGATGATGCGTACATGCATGTATCATGATGATATGCTAAGCATACTCGTAATTTGTGTCAATAACCGGCATCGATAATCGGCATCGACAATTGGCCTCGATAATTGGCATACATGTAAGGCGGGGTCCATAGATGAACAGCCGATCTAAACCATAATATAAAGATCAACCCTCGAACATGGATATATCAATTTCGATAGCATGAAGTCTACGGCGAGGATGAACCATGCAACATCAATGGGGGCCCAATAATTTGGGTTAACCGACTAAGAGAATGATGAGAATGGGCTTATCAAGGCCTAAAGGAAGGTCACAATGTAGATATTTAACCATCATTGCCCATCAATGTGGACATTTAACCAACATTGCTCCTAAGGAGTGGCCCACATAGAGCCACACCTATAGTGGGCCCATGGCCTCATACAAGAGCCTAATATACATCGCCATGGGCCTCACTTATGGGCCTAATACACATCACGATGGGCTTCACTCATGGGCCACATATGCATCACATTGGGTCTTATCATATGGGCCTCGTATACATCAAATGGGCTGTAATACATGGGCCTCGAATACATCACAACGGGCCTCTCATACGGGTCCAATATGCATCACATTAAGGTGGGCCTTAATGAATGAGCCACAAATATGTCGGGGTGGGCCTCATGGATGGGCCACAAATACATCATGGTGGGCCCTATGGATGGGCTATAAATACATCAAGGTTGGCCCCATCACATGGGCCGCACCATCTATACCATTCAACTATTTTTAAGGGGTTATTTTAGAGCATTACCCAAATGAATCATAACGAAAGATCATCTGGACCATACCATAATGAATAGTGGAGATAATGATTTCCACCTTTAAAATTACCAGCCCACCATAATGTTTATTTCTATCTAATCTGTTCATACGGTCACAAAGACCTGAATTAAGAGGAAAAATAACTTTCATATTGATTCAAAGCTTCTATGACCCCAACGGTTTCAATGGTGGATGTTCAATTCTCCACTGATTTTTGGTAGTGTGGTTCACCTGACAGACAGTTTGGATGCAACAACATATACATTGAGGTGGGTCCCACATGATCGGACCATCAGAGCTTGTTAACATCTGAGCATATGGACGGTTTGGATGCACACATACATCACACGGGCCCACAGAACTCGTAGACAAATACAGAAGCTATATAGCTGGCAAGGTTACTTACCCACCGTCCAGATGATGAACGATAGGATCTACTGCATGCATCATGATGGGGTCCACACACGTGGCCTACCAACTAAATGGACGAACGGTCTAGATATCAGAGGTAGGTCTCACCAGATGGACCGACGGTGTGGATATATATACATCATGTGTGGGACCCACAGACCTAGATGACGTCACTTCAGTAGCTGAATAGCAGTCCAAGGTTGTTGGACGCCCTGGATGGTCTATATAATATATATATATATATCATGGTGGTCCCACACGGGTGGGCCACACGTACTGTATTAAGCTGATATCTGTGATTTCTCTTCACCAGGGCCTGTCTAGACGGATAGACAGCAGGCCTGTTCGCTGGACAAGAAGTGAAGTGTGTCTTACCAGCAGATGGTGTGGATTATACCATACATCTCGGTGGGGTCTCACGTGTGGACAACACACATGTGCACCCCTGGTCCCACCGTCCCTAATGGATGGTGTAGATATAAAATATATACATTAAATGGGTCCTACGGTGTGTAGGACCCGTGTCATAGTCTGTACTGTTCCGTCGACTGCCGCGATCCTTCCCGTCGAATTCTGGCAACCTGCAACCTATAATCGATGATTGTACGCGATCCTAAGCCATATCCTGTAGATTTGAGTCAGCTTAATCCGAGCCATGTACCATTGCAACCGCACCATCGCCGCGATTCCAACGCTGCATCTCGTGCGCCAACCCGACGCTTAGATCATAAGATGTGGACCATGTATTATAATGGTCGTGGACCGTATATTACGGGACCCACCCATCCCATATGGCACCAATCTCTAGGTAATCATGAGGGTGATGGATGACATCACCCTAGGTATAGCCACCCTACCCTAGCTATAGCCACCCTACCCCCTAGCCTTCTTACAAACATTTATTGCTAGCCACCCTCCTTTACAAGTAATCATGGCCTACCTAAGCTACTCTCTCTCTCCTTACAACCCTCTCTCTCCCATTTCTCATCACTTTTCCCAAGCATGAGAAGAGGCTCACGTCCAAGCTCCTCCAAGAGAGAAAAGTGATATTGGTGGCCCACTTTCCATCCCAAAAATCCTTCATCTAAGCCATTCACTTCTCATCTCCCTCCATCCAAGTGAAGCACAAGGAGATCAGCTTTCCAACGGACCAAGAAGATCGACGGTGGGTGCTTATTAGGATAGATTTTCATGTTTTGATTATAGGCCAAGTGAGGCCTACCGATTGATGGTGTGGATCTCACTTCGGACCCTTAATGTGGCCGATGGACCACTTTGATCCTCATGATCATTCCATGATGGGGCCATTTTCCATGGACCCCATCATGATGTTTATTTTCCATGTATGGATAAGGTCATCTAGACCTTACATTTGGTGGAGGAAGGATCTCCACTGTTGAATCCTTGATTTGGTGGGCCCACATGTATTGGGACCCACTTGATGTATGATTGAATGCAAGGGAGGGCTCATAGTGGCGGAGCCCTCCATCACACGTGTCTCACCCCCTTTTTCTCTTTCTCTCTCTTTCCCTCTCTTTTCCATATATTTTTGTGTGTATGATGATGTGTTCACATGGCCCACTCGGATGGACCCCACTTTGATAGATGTATTTCCCATGCCCTCCAACCCCTGCTTTGGTGGCCCACATCTATAGGTGGGGCCCACCTCGATGTATGTATTATGTCCAGACTGTCCAGTGTCCAGGGACGCTGGACGTTGAATGGAAAACACAAATATGAGCTTGGTTTAAGACACATTTGGGGTGGGCCACTTGTGTAGGCTCCACATTGATGTATGAGTTCAATCCATGCCATCCATCTTATTTACCAACTCATTTTAGCCATTGAGCCAAAAAATGAAATCCATCCGATCTTTGGGTGGGCCATAGCAAGTAAAATAGTGGTTTTTACCGTTGAAAATCACCCTGTCATTTTTTATGCACCGAAAAACATCAGTTATTGGACTCGTTTTGACTGTCTTGAGCCATAAAGTGCAATGGACGGGCTGGATTCAGTTGATGCGGGCCGCACATGCAAAAAACCGCGATATTTCATGATTTCAAAAAAAAAAACTGTCAGAGACGCAGGCAGTGCCTGCTGCTGCTGGTAGGTGGGCGGGCGGGCGGATGAGCAGGGACCCATGGTCCCAGTCGTGGGCCTCACAATGTATATTTGTCATCCAATCCGTTCAGTAGATGGGTCCCTGCTTGGAGTAGGCCCCCTCCAAAAATCAGCCCGATCTGAAGCTTAGGTGGCCCACATCATACGAAACAGTGGTGATTTAAAGCCTACCATTGAAACTCATTTTTGGGTCCACTGAAGTTTTGGATTAAGATGAAATTTGTTTTCCTATTCAGTCAGGGTCTGTGTGTCCTTATTAACGGGATGGATGGCACAAAAAAATAATGGTGGGCCCCACGTGGGACCCACAGTGATTTATGTATTTTATTCACACCATCCCTAGTACAGGACGGTGGAACCCACCTGGCGTATGTGTTGTCTCTGCATCGTCCACGGCAGTGGACGGTGAACCCCACCATGATTGATGTGTTTTATCCACACCGTCCACACCTGGACGGTGGGACCCACCATGATGCATTCGCTTCATCCAAACCGTCCATCCATTTCTAAAGCTCATTTTTGGGCGTGAGCTAAAGATTGAGTCAGATCCATAGCTCAAGCGGACCCCACCATTTAAGGTAGTGGACAATGACGTCCACCGTTCAAATTTTCTAAGGGCCATAGGAGTTTCCTATTAAGCTGATAGTTGTTTCCACTTCATCTATCATTATGTTAATGAATGAATAGGTGAGATGGGAAACATATGTTATGGTGGGCCTTAGGAATTTTAATGGTGGAAATCATTATCACCACTTATATTTGTGCGGCCCATTTGATATACATGGGGCCCAATTAGTGTGGTCCATTTGAGATACATAAGGCCTGTTGGTGAGGCCCATTAATGTGGCCCATTTGATATAAGTAAGGCCCATGTTACGGGCCCATTGTGATGTATTCAAAGGCCAATGGGATATGACCCATTGCAATGTACATAAGGCCCATTGATACGACCCACTCGATTTATATAAGGCCCATATAAGGCAGCCTATTTGATGTATCTAAGGCCTACGGGTCGAGGCCCAATGAGACGTATATAGGTCCATTGTAATGTGTGATTCCCCATGGTTTATGTAATGGTACTTATAGTGGACCATGCCTTGGGAGCAATATTGGTTTAACGTCCACATTGTAAGTACAATGTTGGTTAAATGTCTGCATTGTAACTCTCCTTAAGGTCCATTGATAGGCCCATACTTGTTGATAATTCATCACTTTGTAACATGCTTAGTATATCTCCATGATTCATGCCCATACGCATCATATGTATGCTTGATATGAGGAATGTTTGATCATAGCATAAGTCGTTGGGCGGAGACATTTACGAGACTCCTTATGAGATGGAGTGCCCCACATGATCGCGTGGTACACGCAGGATTGCTGCATGACTGACGGTGTGACTCATGCATTTGCATTGTGTGTCGTGATCACTGCACGCCCTAGCCACATCAGGGTCGTGGCCTCCACAGGCACATCGTGGATGGTCGTATCGGATACCGAAAATATTGGCTCTAGTATTGTGGGCACTTAGGATGTCCTTGGGTGAAAATCTCAGAACCTTTTTGGTACCAGGAGATGCTCCAACATCTAGACCGAGTGGATACACGAGCGCCCGAGTGCCGAATACCAGTAGGCCGCGTCTCCCAATGTATCGTGGTTGGTTGGAAGGGGGTGTGGCCTTATTCGCCCGAGTGAGGGGGCTATAAGCTAGGCTGAGTTTGACCAGCTCACAAATGAGTCTGCTATCGATGAGCCGGGTAGGTATTAGCAGACTACTGGTCCGGTGGATAGTGTGGTCTCTTCCACTTGCTTGACTGTGCAGCTAGGGAGGAGGCAGTCAGTGTGAGGTGTATTAGACTCCGGTGATATCCAGAGAGGAACTGTATTGATATGTGTACTTGATAACGACTGGCATGCTTGTGTTACATCTTGCATATGACATTTGGCTACATAGGCCTCGCATCGCATGACCTTAGTATGGCCAATAGCATTCATGCCTTGCATCACATCATTTTGGTATAGCTGATTGCATTCGTGGACTTACTCGTATATTTTCGCATTACTCTGATATTGTACACTTGGCGCTTGCCTTGCGCACACACTTACACCACCCTCTAAGCTTTTGTAAGCTTATGCACGACCGTTGCGTGCAGGTGTCGTTGGACAGCAGCAGCGTTGAGGCAGGAGCGCGCATCTGATCATTTTGGAGATTTTTGATCACCTTATATTTTCTTTTCCGCATTGTACTTAAAAGTTTTTGATATAGTGGATATGTGGTGATGTTGTTTTGTGATTTGGTTATGCTTGTGGTTATGCTCTATTACAAAAAAAAATTATACTGAAAATCCTCCTTGTAGGATCCTAGGATCGAAATCTAGCATGCAAATGCCGGGATCTGAGAATGACACACTACGGAGGCTGTCGGAGCCGGATTCGGCGATCGGAAATTTTGTGAGTCCATTTTCTGAGTTTGGGGCGTGACACGGTAGCTGTTGGACCTTCCAGCAGCATCCCAATGATTTGAACGGTTGAATGAAACGCATGCATCTAGTGGGTACACACATGTGGCCCACCAGCTATGTCAAGCTGACATTTGTGCTTCCTCTTCGCTTCGGGCCAGGCCAAACAGATAGCGAATTGGACCCCCTCGGCGGATGGCATGGATAAAATATATTCATCATGGTGGGATCCATCCGGGTGGGCCACACAGCCACATCACCACTAAGGAAATGAAAGAGAGGGAGAGAAAAAGAGATAGAGAGAGGGAGATTGGCATATTAGAGAGACCCCACCACTATGGGCCCCTCTTTGTTACAACACAAACATCTAGATGGGTCCCACCACAAGTGGGCCCTACATACAAATCAAGGTCCTACACTATGATCACCCACTAATTGGCCTTCTTCTTTAGCTCCTTGGAATGCTAATCTCCTAAGCTCCTTCTTTGATGGAGGATGATGAAGTTAGGATGGTTAGATGGGAAGATTTGGTGGTAGGATGATGGGTCCTCTCTTCGTTTATTTTCTCTCCTTAGGATTTTTCTCTCATGCTTACTTGGGAAATGGTGAAGAGAATGAGAGAGGAGAGGTTGTTGTAAGAGAGATAACATAAAGGGTATGGGCTTAGTTGAATTTTGGATGAGAGAGGGATGGGTGAAGAGAGAGAGAGAGAGAGATTTGACTTTGGGTAAGGATTGTGTAAGAGAGGGATGGGTTGTGTACTTGACTTGTGATTGATTGATGATGTGATGGGTTATAGAGATTCTCTTGGGATTCACAACGCGCGGTATTTCTTTAGAATATACATGGGCCCACAACTCCTAAACTAGGTATTGCATTGACGCGCGAGACGCGGCGTTGGAAGTATAACGACGGCTTGGTCGGTAGGATATAAGTTTCGAGTCGAGTCGACATAGATATACAAGATGTGACTTAGGGTTACGTATAAACACCAATTACAGGTCACTTTTAAATACCGATTACAGGTCACGGGTTGCAGAAATTCGACCGGGAGGACCGCAGGAGCCCTACGGAATAGTACGGTCTAGGATATGGGCCTTACAGCTCTCCCCTCCTAGTAAAAATTTCATCCTCAAAATTTACACTATCTCGTAACTAGGAATAACTCATAAGGGAAAAGGAAACATAGCATCATTGTACAAAATGAGAGACAGAATAGAAGATATAATATATAATCAATCATTAAAGAGATGAGGATAGCACTCTCGAATCTCGGCCTCATCCTCCCAAGACGCCTAATCAATAGAATGGTGACCCCATCGAACGGAGGACCTGCGCCTTTCGATTAAGGTTAAGAATTGGCTATTAAATGTAAGAAGCATCCTCACAAACCTCCAGCTGCTGTCAATCAATAACAGGAACGATGTCTGACCCACACTTCCTCAACATAGAGACATGAAAAACATTGTGGACGCCAGACAACTAAGATGGCAAGGCAAGCCAATAGGCCACAATGCCAACGTGCCTAATGATCTCAAAAGGTCCAATAAATCCCGGGGCAAGCTTGCCCTTCACTCCAAATTGAACTATGCCCTTCATGGGCGAGACCTTGAGATACACTCTGTCCCCAACAACGAATTCCAAGGGACAATGCCGGCAATCAGCAAAACTATTCTATTGGCTCTTAGCTATGCGCATCCTCTGCCTAATGATATTGATCGCCTCTGACGTCTGCTACACAAGCTTGGGACCTAGGGACGCTACTCTCCAACTTCGGTCTAACAACTCGGAGATCTGCATGGTCTGCCATATAGTGCCTCAAAAGGAGTTATGCCAATGGTCTCCTAATAGTTGTTTTTGTATGTGAACTCAGCCAATCGTAGATGCTCATCCCAGCTACCTGCGAAGTCAATTACATAGGCCCGAAGCATATCTTCAAGGATCTGGTTGATCCCATCGCTTGTGGATGGTATACGGAGCTGAGCTACAAAACAAACCCCATCGCTCTATGAAAGCTCCTCCAAAACTGAGACGTGAACCTTGGATCTCGGTCAAAAATAATCGAGATTGGAACGCCGTGTAGTCTCACACTCTCCTCGATGAATAACCTCGCAAACTGGTCGAAAGACTTCGTCAAGCGATCCACGATAACCCAGATGGCGTCATGACCATGCTGAGTCCTCGACAAACCCATAATGAAATCTGTCAACACATGCTCCCACTTCTATGTCGGGACTCTCAATGGCTGCAATGGACCAAGGGGTCTCTGATGATCAGTCTCGACAGACTGGCATGTGTCACACTCGGGCACAAAACTGGTGATCTGGCGCTTCATCCCCGCCCAAAAGTACTGTCGCCTCATATCATGGTACATCTTCGTCGAATTAGGGTCGATAGAAAATCGTGATCGATGCACCTCGGTCATAAGATCTCTGCACAACTCAGGAATATCCGGGACACATAACCGACCTCTGAAGCGAAATCCACCATCAGAACCAATCTGCCATTCTGACTGACTCTCAGATGCTACCTCTGCTTGGTAACCCTGTGACGTCCACTGAGCCTTGATCACCCTTGCAACAAGAGAGGGTTGAATCGACAGGCTCGATAGCTAAATGATAGAAAACTATAGACCAAACTCGAAGTCATACTTTCCTATATCCTCGAGCATCCTCCACTCCTGATTCATCTTGTGTGCCACCAGGCCTTGTGGTTAACGGCTGAGGGCATCTGCCACCACGTTTGCCTTGCCTAGGTTGTACTGGAGATCAAAATCATAATCCTTTAAGAGCTCTACTAATGCATATGCCTCATGTTCAGCTCGGACTGAGAGAATGGTACTTCAAGCTCTTGTGGTCAAAGAAGAGCTCAAACCTAACCCCATAGAGATAGTGCCTCCACACCTTCAGTGCAAAGATGACTGCTGCTAGCTCCAAATCACATGTGAGGTAGTTTAGCTCATTAACCTTGAGCTGGAAAACGCATAAGCCACTGGCCTCCCATGTCGGCATCAGTAAATACAACGAATCCACCACTCATAGAGGGAAGAGTGAGGACAGGACTAGTTGTGAGGTGATCCTTCAGCTCCATAAATGCTCGCTCACAGGCGTCCCTTCAAACAAACTCTGCACCCTTTCAAGTCAAACTGGTCAACGGGGCTATAATATGGTAGGAGCCCTCAATGAAACACTGGTAGTAACCCGCCAAACTAAGGAAACTGCATATCTGGATGTATTTGTGGGCTGGTCCCACTAACACATTGCCTCAACCTTTGAGGGGTCCACTACAACACCCTCCCTCGTCACCATGTGACCGAGGAACTTCACCTCCTCCTGCCAAAACTCACACTTCTCTAGCTTCACATACAGCTGGTAGGCACGGAGGGTCTACAATACAATATCCGATGTTGCACATGCTTATCATGGGTCATCGAATATATCAGAATGTCATTAATGAATACCACAACAAACTAATCAAGATACAGACGGAAGACCTCGTTCATCAACTGCATGAAGACCGCGGGTGCACTGGTCAGTCCGAAGGATATAACCTGAAACTCAAAATGATTATATCGATGCCTAGCTGTAAGGCCCATATCCTAGAACGTACCATTATGTAGGCTTCCATGGTCCTCCCTCTCGAATTCTGGCAACCCACGACCTGTAATCGGTGTTTATGCGCGACCCAAAGTCACATCCTATATATCTATGTAGACTCGACTCGAAACTTGTATTCTACCGACCGTGTCGTCGTCACGGTTCCAATGTCGTATCTCGCACGCTGATGCAATACCCAGGTTGGGAGTTGCGGGCCCGTGTATATTTTGAAGAAATGCTGGGCATTGTGAATCCCAAGAGAATCTCTACAACCCATCACATCAATCAATCAATCACAAGTCAAGTACACAACCCATCCCTCTCTTACACAAGCCTTACCTAATGTCAACTCTCTCTCTCTCTCTCTCTCTCTCTCTCTCTCTCTCTCTTCACCCATCCCTCTCTAATCCAAAATTCAACCAAGCCCATACCCTCCATGTCATCTCTCTTATACACCCTCTCCTCTCTCATTCTCTCTACCATTTTCTAAAGGAACCATGAGAGAAAAATCCTAAGGAGAGAAAAGAAACCAATAGAGGACCTGTAACACCTTGTACTTTTGCGTACTTGGGTGTTGCCATTTAACCATGGGAAGTATTTAGTCGGGTGGGAACACATAGTATAGATATCATCATCAATAAATTCATAAAGAGACTAGCTTTGAAACCCATGAACAATTCTAGAAAGTTTCATTAGTCACGACTCTTATCAAGATAAGTTTAAGATCATTTTGGGAGACCATTGAAACTTAAGAAGAACTCCACTCACCAACCGCTTTACAAAATGAGAAAATATAAAGAAAACTGGTAATCCAATATCTACATCGTAGTGTTCATCACACTTAGACCATCAGACCACTAGTCCAACCATAAATCCCCATCTAGATGAACCCCAGGACCCTTAGGACCGTTGGTAGAAATCTCCACCCTTAAATTAAGAGATTTAACCATCTAAATTACTTGAATCATCTAAATGTCGGGGATAGTGAATTAGACTATCCGTTGGAGTGGCCCATTTATATAATAAGTAATCCTAAACTTAAGTTACATACCATGAAGTGTGGGTCCCACATGTTAAATATACGGATAATTAATAATAATAAAATAAAATAATTTATAACCAAGTAACAAAATTCTACACTTCTAGTAATATACTAGATTGAGAAATTGTAGTAAAAACATACATATGATCCCCTTATAGGTTTTTAACCTTTGATTTCCAGACTTGAGCCAATCCACTTGTCGGATCGACAATAATTGCCATCTAACGGCCCTATTTCAGTTAACATGGTCCACCTAAGCTTTGATTCTGCCTGATACTTGGCCAGAGGCTATGATTGAGCCCTCCAAATGGAATGGACGGGGCGGATTGGCCATAGACATCACCATGGGCCCCACACTTAATGTGTGTGTACTGCAGTAAGGGTTTACCCACAATACACCAAACCAATAATCGGGTCAATAGTGTGTTGACTTGATGCTTTTTGAAAAGGGAAGCCACTTCCCTCCCTTTTTTCTTTTGAAATAGCCAGCGAACGGGCTGTGTCCGTAAGTCTTGATCAGGTGGGCCCCATTTGAGATCATACCTTCGATCAAAGCCATCCATCTAGTCTGGACAAGAGTTCTGACCAAAACCCAGCCCTTAAAACCTGTTGATATACATTTGTGTGTACATGACAACCAGCGCAAGATGACCTGTGCACACACCTTATTTTTGAAAATGGAAATCTTCTTTCCTTCTTAGCTGACAGCCCATGTGCGGGTTCTCCTTTAATCTAAACCCTTCGCATAGGAAAATATCAGCTGTCCATTCCTCTCCACATGAATTAGGGCTTCTTTACAACAAAAGAGTCGCTGCCGCAAATGGAAACCCAATCTCATTAGAAAACCTAAATGACCGTTCAAATGGTGGGTCCCACCATGTTTTAGGATGAAATCCACACCATCCAAAAAATTAGATAAAAGAATAGCCATTAAGCTGAAATCCACCATTATCGACCTCATCATCTCCTCCATTAATCCGAAATACCCATCTCCTTTAAGTGGGCCCTACTTCCAGATCTAAGGTGTTGGATGGGTGGATCAAGGCCCCATTAGTGCATCCTTGACACTTAATCAAAGTCACGCAAGTTTGATTCAATCCTATGGCCATAAAGCACTATAGATTAAGTTAGCTAAAATCGTAACTAATCGGACGATTAAGAGCCAATCCTTCTGGATCTCCTCAAGGCTATAAATAGCCAGGAATTAGGGCATTTTTTGAAGAAAGGAAAGAAAGAGACAAAAAGGGAAAGAGGGAGAGAGAGGCACCGCATGGGTCGAGTTGGAGCCCGACTCGTTGCCAAACCAGTCAACTGGGACTGAGACTCGCGTCGAGTCAGGTTGCTAGGAATTACTAGAGGAGAAAGGAGAAGGAGAGAGTGACTGAACGGTAGGAAAAATGAAATAGAGAGAGAGCAGGGGAGTGCTACACTTCTATCCGAGTTGAAGTCGGGCTGACTCGTTGTTTCTAAACAAGTGGGACCGAGTCAGGTCCGAGTTGGGCCTAGTTTCGGGTGATACGTGGACTCTCGTTGAGCATAGAGAAAGAGGGAGAGAAAATGGAAAAGAAAGAGGGAAAAGAGAGAAAGGAAGAAGATCAAAGAGAGCACGAGTTGCTGCTACAGTGTTGAGCCCAGATGCTCCTAGACTTTCAAGAAGCAAAGAAAAGGGGAAAAGAAGGGGGGAACCGAGCAGAAGGGAGAAGAAAGAAGGTGAGAGGGACAGAGAACATTGTCCCTCTATTGCCAAGTCAAGTAGAATGAACTTGACTCACCGAGTCTGAGTCGAGTCGGGTGGAGTTAGTTCAAGTATGGCTGGTTTAATCCAGCCACCATGCTGGACATAGGTTTGAGAAGGAAGCAGTAGAAAAAGAAAAGAAAGAAGAGAAGAACAAGATTAGAAAAGAAAGAAAGAGCCAAACCCGATTTCTGCCACACCGAGTCTGGGCTCACTTCAACTAGGTTGAGTTGTGACTCGATCCAAGTTCTGCAAGTCTAGACCATGCAAAGTCCTATGTCCCAAGTCCACCCAGCAGGAAGAAAGAAAGAAGAAGGAGAGGTACTGCTTTGTGATTTTATTTAGCATAATGTTTGTCATTATTATTATTATTATTATTATTATTATTTTAAAATTTGGGTATTAATGTTATCATTATAATTTTCATTATTACGAATTATTACCATTCACCATTTTTATTATTAAAATCAATTTTAATATTTTTAGCTAGATTATTATGATATGTTAATTATCATTAGTATTTTAAATCCTTAAATCAGTAGTACTACCGATCTGTATTTTGATTTCAAATCATTAAATTCTAAATGGTGCACCAAATCCTAAATCTATTGATCGAAATACCTAGTTTTAACCGTATCCATATACATTGAGTAATGTTGTGATATAACCGCACTAATTGTGTTAATTGTGTTAGATATTAATCTTAACGTACGAACATTCAACTCTAACAACGTTGAGAGATAGGTCAACTCTAAGGTGAGGATTACCCTTCAAGCTTTTCTACATCTTGATAGTCAGCGTAGCTTGCTTATTTAATCTTTTGCCTAAAATAATATTTAGTGAAAGTGTTGATAAATGCTAGTTTCTAATTTAGTAATTCTTTATAATGATTGATGGCTAGATTTATATTCAATTATGAACATGTGATAGGTCTCAAATATTCCTCTTTACATGTGTAATTACTTTTGACAATGTTCTTGACTTGTTTTGCCACTTGCGAATATTTTAATTGTGGAAGTCCTTGAACTAGTTACCTTTCTGTCAAATAGATTAAATGGAATGTCCTTATCGTGGACTTGCCACATTGTGTATCATTTGTGCCTACATGGCTTTTTGGGAATAATCCCTTTTTAATCACACCATTAGGTGGAATAATTGGCCCTTGCGGCTTTTATTGAATACTTGCCCTTTTGCGGTTTTAATGGATTATTTTGCACAACCTTGCATTGGTAAGTCCCACTTGTTGGACTATAATTGGCCACTAGTTGAAGGGGTTACCCTTAAAACGTCATATTTATTAGTCTCATGAGCCAGGGATGGTGGAATGGGGCAGCATGCCTGAGTTGTTGGCCTATACTAGGTGACCAACCCCCCATAGTGACCTTTGAGCTTTTCTAAATTGATTATTTGAATTTGAAATAATAACGGCTAGGCTAATCATGCATTTTCACGGCATATATTATGATCTTTTCTAGGTAGTTAGTTCTCCTTAGGTGTACCTTTGGGTACTTTTCCGGGTGACTAATTCTCCTTGGGCGATCTATAATATTTGGTCTTTTCTGGGTGGTTAGTTTTCCTTGGGTGTACCTTTGTGTACTTTTTCAGGTGACTAATTCTCCTTGGGCGATCTATATTATTTGGTCTTTTTCGGATGGTTAGTTCTCCTTGGGTGTACCTTGTGTACTTTTTCGGGTGACTAATTCTCCTTGGGCGATCTATATTATATGGTCTTTTTCGGGTAGCTAGTTCTCCTTGGGCGTACCTTTGAGTATTTTTTCAGGTGACTAGTTCTCCTTGGGTGACCTCGTTGCATAGTCTTTTCTAGGTGGCTAGTTCTCTTTGGGCGTACCTTCGAGTATTTTTCCATATGCCTAGTTCTCCTTGGGCAACTTTTTACTAGCTAGATGTGCATCCCCAGGTCTGTGAGCATGTGCATGCATCCATGCATTTAAACAAGATTATTCTGGGTGATTTATTTAATGAATGCGTATCTGATGAACCTTATCTGATTCCCTGATAATCATTGTGTAATATTTGTTATACTTTGTCTCTGATAACTATGCTTAATTATCTTAATGATACGATAAATCTTGGTGGTTATACCTCACTGGATAGCCATTGACGATATTGAACCGTATTCAGTGTGGAGGAGACACCGATGATGCATACTCTAGTGTTCAGGAGGAATGGGAGGAGCCAGATGATCTTGTGACTCTCCATTCCTGATTTTATTTGTATTTAATTTATATTGTTATATTTGTAAAGGTTAAGACAATGGTTTGTATAAGTTTTTAGGTAACCACTTGAAACATTGGTTATGTATATTTAGACTCCCTCTAATATCTGATTTATTTCCATCTCGCTATATTATTAACTCTAATAAAAGAAAAAACAATGTACGTGGAATTTGGGTGTTTTCAGAGGTTAACGCTCAGGTTTTTGAAAAACGAGTAGTGTACTCGGGTTCTGGGAACTGGGTTGTTACAGGACCCATCATTCTGCCACCAAATGTTCCTATCTAACTATCCTAACTTCATCATCATCCATCAAAGAAGGAGCTTAGGAGATTAGCATTCTAAGGAGTTAAAGAAGAAGGCCAATTGGTGGGTGATCAAGCTTAGGACCTTGATTTGTATGTAGGGCCCACTTGTGGTGGGACCCATCTTGATGTTTGTGTTGTAACAAAGAGGGGCCCATAGTGGCGGGGTCCCTCTTATATGACAATCTCCATATCTCTCTATCTCTCTTTCTCTCCCTCTCTTTCATTTCCTTGGTGGTAATGTGGCCGTGTGGCCCACCCGGATGGATCCCACCATGATGAATATATTTTATCCATGCCGTCCACCGAGTGGGTGCAACTGGCTGTTAGTTTGGCCTGGTCTAGATTGAAGAGGAAGCACAAATGTCAGCTTGACATAGTTAGTGGGCCACACATGTGGACCCACCAGATGCATGTGTTTCATCCAGCCGTCCAAATCATTGGGAGACTGGTGGAAGGTCCAACGGCTATTGTGGGACCCATTAAATGTATGTATTTTATATTTGTAAGACCTGTATCCTAGTCCATACCATTTCTTAGACTCCCGCGATCCTCCCTGTCGAATTTCGGTAACCCGCGACCTATAATCAGTGTTTGCGAGCGACCCTAGGTCGCATCCTGTGATTCTGAGTTGACTTGGCTCAAAACTTGTAATTGCGACCACACCGTCGCTGTGGTTTCAATGTTGCGTCTTGAGTACCGATGAGATACCCAGGCCAAGAGATGTGGGCCCCCGAATATTTTGAAGAAATGCCATGTGTTGTGAATTAAAAAAGAATCTCTACAACCCATCAATCAATCAATCAAATCAATCAAGTACTTAACTCATCACTCAATCCATCACACCAATACCTCATATGTCACCTCTCTTACACACAACCTATACCCCTTTTACACAAGCTACCCCAAAGTCAAGTCTTACATCACTCCATCCATCACTCACACCCATCACTTCTTTCTTATAACCACTCTCTCTCTCTCTCTCTCTCTCTCTCTCTCTCTCTCTCTTTCTCAACTAACTTTTTCAAGCAACCAAGAGGTTGGCCATCCAAGCATTCCCAAGGAGTGAGAGTGCTTGTGAGTGGCCCACTTCCTACCCCTCTCATCTCCCATCTCAACCCTCCAACCTTCATTAGCCTCCATCAAAGAGAGAGCCAAGGAGTTTGGCATTCCATCGGACCAAGAAGATCGAACGGTGGGTTTCTTATAGCTTTAGATGTTGTTTTTTATGATGGGCCAAGTGGGGCCTACCGATTGATGGTACGGATCTCACTTTGGACCCTAGGTGTGGCCGATGGCCCACTATGATTCACATGATCTTTCCATGATGGGCCCCTTCTCCATGGACCCCATCATGATGTTTATTTTTCTTAGCATGTAAAATGGTCATCTAGACCTTGCATTTTTAGTGGAAAGGGATCTCCACTGTCGATCCTTTTATGATTTAGGGCCCACATGATTTGGGACCCATTTTGATGTATATATTATATGTGCATGGCCCACCTAGGGAGGGCTCATAGTGGTGGAGCCCCTCCCCTTTACCGCTCATTTCTCTCTCTCTCTCTATATATATATATATATATCTCTCCCATGTGTTGTGGACCCCACCTTTAATGTATGTATCCATGTTGTCCAGCAGTGGGTCATCCATTATGCAGCAACAGTGACCAACCTTGCTGCTAGCTGGCCTGGATGAGGGAGAAAACAAATAACAGCTTGATCTTACATGTGTGGCCCACCCACGTGGGACCACCATGATGCATGCGATTCATCCACACCGTCCAATCTGCTGGACGGTGTGACCGACCTATAATATATGTATTTTGCATTCAAGCCATCCGTCTAGGCCTAGATGCTGGAGGTTAGATGTTTTTTTTTAAATAATAATAAAAATAAATGTATATTATATATAGGATGGCCCCACATGGGATTCCACCATGATGTAGGGGCTTTAATCCACTCCGTCCATCCGTGTTGGGCCACCCTGGTGACACATGTGGACCACCTTGATGATTTTATACATCCACACTTTCCAACCTATGGACGATGGGAACAGATTGGTTGGAGTACCGCACGCCATCTCTATAGCTGTTGTTTGATGCAGTAAGTTCTGTGGGGCCCACCTTGGTGACGTGTGCACCCAGTACGTGGGGCCCTCTTTGATATATGTGTTTTATCCTTGCCGTCCAGATGTCCTGGACGGTAGGGCCTGATATGATACATGTGTTGTATCCCAGCACTGTCCACTGAATGGGGCCCTGCACGTGTGGTGCATCCACACCATCCAGACCATGGACGGTGGGACCCATCCTGCACGTGGGGCCTACTTTTATGTGAGAAGCAGATTGGCTAGTTTACCATACATAACTATATATAGCTGATGTATTGATGTCAGCGAGTGGGGTCTGATCATCCAGACCGTCCATCTATGTGGACCTCACTTCCTATTATCTGGTGTATTGATGTCAGCAATTGTGGGTCCCATCATAAGGTTGTGTTACATCCAAACCGTCCATCCAATTGGCAAGAGCGTCTTAGGCCCGAGACTAAAAATGAAGCAAATCTATCAGGTGGACTGCACTGCAGAAAACAATGGAGAGATGAACGCCTACCATTGAAATCCTTTTAGGACCACAATAGTTTTGGATCAAAATGATATTTGTTTTTCCTCTTAACCAGGTCTTTGTGACCTTATAAACAGACTGGATGGAAAATAAATGTGATGGAGGGCCCTAGAATTTTTAAACGGTGAAAATCATTATCTCCACTACTATTTGTGGTATGGTCCAGATGATCTTTTGATTGATTTATTCTTTTGGAAATGCTCTAGAATGATCTCTAAAAATAGGTGAATGGTGTAGATGGCGTGGCCTACTTGATGTATATGAGGCCCATTAGTGCGGCCCATTGATGCAGCCCAATTATGTATATGAGGCCCATTGGTGCGGCCCATTGATGCAGCCCACTTGATGTATATGAGGCCCATTAGTGCAGCTCGTGAATGTGGCCCACTTGATGTATATGAGGCCCATTGGTGCAGCCCATGTGATGTGGCCTACTTGATGTATATGAGGCCCATTGTGATGTATTTGAGGCCCATGGGTTGAGGTCTAATGAGATGTATATAAGGACCATGAGTGAGGCCCAATGAGACACATGTGAGGCCTTTGTGTGGGGCCGAATGTGATGTATATGAGGTCCACTGTGATGTGTGATTCCATCATTATGTATGTAATGATGTTTATGGCGGGCCATGCCTTGGGAGCAATGATGGTTTGACGTCCACATTGTAAGAGCAGTGATGGTTAAATTTTCGTATTATAACTCTCCCTGGGGCCCATTGTTAGGCTGATACTTGTTGTGTGTAAGCCATCTAGGCACATCTTCGTTATGAAGATAGTTCATCGCCATATAACATGCTTAATATAACTTCATGATTCATGCCCATATGCATCATATGCATGCTTGATATGAGGACTGTTTGATCATAGCATATGCCATTGGGCTAAGACATTTACGGGACTCCTTATGAGACGGATTGCCCCACATGATCGCGCGGTACGTGCAGGACTGATGCATGACTAGATGGTATGACTCATGCATCTCACATTTTTATGACATGATCACTATACGTCCTAATGACATCAGAGGCATGGCCTCCACGGATGGCCGGATTGGATACCGAAAATATTGGCTCTAGCACTGTGGGCACATATGATATCCTTGGGTGAAAGTCTTAGAACCTTTTTGATACCAAGAGATGCTCCGACGTCTAGACCGAGTGGATACACGAGTGCATGAGTACCGAATACCAATAGGTCGCATCTTCTACTGTGTCGTGGTCGGTTAAAAGGGGGTGTGGCCTTATCCGCCTGAGTGAGAGGGCTGTAAGCTAGGTTGAGTTTGACCAGCTCGCAAATGGGTCTGTTATCGACGAGTCGGGTACGTATTGGTAGACTACTAGTCAGGCGGATAGTGTGGTCTCTTTCACTCGCTGGGTTGTGTGGCTAGGGAGGCGGCAATCATTGTGGAGTGTACTAGACCCCGGTGATATTTCAGAGATGAGCTGTATTGTTATGTGGATTTAGATGAGGACCAGCATGCTTGTGTTGCATCTCGCATATGACATTTGGCTACATAAGCCTCACATCGAATGGCCTTGGTATGGCCGATAGCATTCATACCTCGCATTACATGGCCTTGGTATGTCTGATAGCATTCATGCCTTCGCATAGCCTTGGTATGGCTGACAGTATTCATGGACTTACAAAGATTTTTCCACGTTACTCTGATATTGTATACTTGGCACTTAACTTGCTCATACACTTACACCATCCTATAAGATTTTTGTAAGCTTATGCACGACCGTTGCGTGCGGGTGATGTTGGATCATAGTAGCACTGAGGCAGAAGCGCGTGGCAGATTATTTTGGAATTCTTTTGATCATCTTGTATTTCCCTTTCTACACTGTACTCAAAGTTTTTGATATAGTAGATATGTGGTGATGTTGTTTTATGACTTGGTTTTGCTTATGGTTATGCTACATTATAAAAAAAATCATATTGAAAATCGTCCTTGTAGGATCCTAGGATCGGAATCTGGTATATGGGTGCAAGGAGCGGAGAATGGGGTACTACGGAGGCTATCGGCGCCGGATTCGGTGATCAAGAATTCTGTGAGCCTGTTTCCAAGTTTGGGGCGTGTCAATATCCACACCATCCATTAAGGACGGTAGGACCAGGGGTGCATGTGTGTGCTGTCCACACGTGAGACCCCATCGTGATGTATGGTTTAATCCACGTCGTCCACTGGTAAGACCCACTTCACTGCGTATCCAGCGGACAGGACTATTGCCTGTCCGTCTGGGCAGGCCCAAGTGAAAAGAAATCATAGATATCAGCTTAATCAAATACATGTGGCCCACCCATGTGGGACCACCATGATATATATAATATCCAGACTGTCTAGGGTGTTCAGCAGTCCTGAATGGCTATTCAGCTGCTGAAGTGACATCATCCAGGTCTGTGGGTCCCACACATGATGTATGTATATCCACACCATTGGTCCATCTGGTGGGACCCACTTCTGATATCCAGATCATCCGTCCATTTAGTTGGTGGGCCATGCGTGTGGACCCCACCGTGATGCATACGTTAGATCCCACTGTCCATCATCTGGATGGTGAGCAAGTAACCCCGCCAGCTATATAGCTGTTATATTAGTCAGCAAGGTCTATGGGACCCGTGTGATGTATGTGTGCATCCTAACCGTCCATATGCTCGTATGTTAACAAGTTTTGATGGTCCGATCATGTGGGACCCACCTCGATGTTTATGTTATTGCATCCAAACCGTCTGTCAGGTGGATCACACTACCAAACTTAGTGAAGAATTGAACATCCACCATTGAAACCGTTGGGGTCACAGAAGCTTTGGATCAATATGAAAGTTATTTTTTCTCTTAATTCATGTCTTTGTTAACATATGAACAGATTGGATGGAAATAAACGTTATGGTGGGCCCTGGTAATTTTAAGGGTGGAAATCATTATCTCCACTATTAATTGTGGTATGCTCCAGATGATCTTCCGTTATGATTCATTTGGGTAATGCTCAAAAATAACCTCTTAAAAATAGATGAATGTATAGAGGGTGCGACCCATGTGATGGGGCCCACCTTAATATATTTATGGCCCATCCATGATGTATTTGTGGCCCATCCATGAGGCCCACCCTGACGTATTTGTGGCCCATCCATTAAGGCCCACCTTGATGTGATGCATATTGGACCCATATGAGAGGCCCATTGTGATATATACGGGGCCCATGTATTACGGCCCATTTGACGTATATGAGACGCATATGATGAGGCCCAATGTGATGCATATGTGGCCCATGAGTGAGGCCCATGGTGTTGTATATCAGGCCCTTGTGTGAGGCCATGGGCCCACTATACGTGTGGCTCTATGTGGGCCACTCCTTGGGAGCAATGTTGGTTAAATGTCCACATTAATGGGCAATAATGGTTAGATGTCCACATTGTGACCTTCCTTTAGGCCTTCATGGGCCCATTCTCATCATTCTCTTAATGGGTTAATGTGAATTATTGGGCCCCATTGATGTTGCATGGTTCATCCTTGTCGTAGACTCCGTGCTACCAGAATTAATATATCCACGTCCGAGGGTCGATCTTCATGTTATGGTTTAGTTCGGCTGTTCATCTATGGACTCTACCTTGCATGTATACTGATTATCAAGGCCGATTGTCGATGCCGATTATCGATGCCGGTTATCGACACCAATTACGAGTATGCTTAGCATATCATCATGATACCTGCCCATACGCATCATCTGTCATTCAGCAGGTTGTTATGGGACTCCCGAATAGGTGGTGATTGTCTCACATGAGCGCACGGTATGCATACGATTGATGCATGATTGGATTGTATGACTCATGCATCTTCCATTATGTGTTGTGATTACTATATCCCCTAACGACATCAGAGCCGTAACCTCCACAGGCATATCGTGGATGGCAGGATTGGACACCAGAAATACTGCTATTAGCATCAGGGTGCCATAGATGTCCCTGGGTGAAAAATCTCTAAACCTAACGGTATTGGAAGGCGCTCCAACGTCAAGACCGAGTGGATAGATGAGTGCACGAGGGCCGAATACCTGCAGGTGCATCTCTCACTGTGTCGTGGTCGATTGGAAGGGGGTGTGACCTTAACTACCCTAGGGTAGGGGTCATTACTAGGCTAAGTATGACCAGCTCGTAAATGGGTCCACTATCGACATGACGAATAGGTATTGATAGGCTATTGGCTAGGCGGATAGTGAGGTTTCTTACACTTAATTGGACTGCATGCCTGGGAAAGGGGCAGTGTCATTTGGAGTGTACTAAACCCCGATGATTATCCAGAGTGAGAACTGTACTGATATTTGATGCTCTAGTGATGACCTGCATTGATCTGTGGATTCGGATGAGGATTGATATGCTTGAGTTGCATCTCGCATCGCATGGCCTTAGTATGGCCGACATCATTCATGCTTACATCGCATGGCCTTGATATGGTCGATAGCATTCATGCCTTGCATCGCATAGCCTTGGTATGGTTGATAGTATTCATGGATTCGCCAGCATATTCCACATTACTTTGATATTGCATTCTAAGCACGCTTATATTGCGCACATACTCTCACCACCCTCTAAGCTTTCTATAAGCTTATGCACGATTGATGCGTGCAAGTGACTCCAGGACGCAGCCGTAGCTTAGTCATAACAGGAGTGTGCAGTCGAGCTTCAAGAGTTTCCATTATTATTATCATTATATTTCCCTTCATGCACATTACACCTTAAAGTTTTTTATCATAGTGGATTTTATGATGGTGTCTTGGTCATTGTTCGTGGGTTATGCTTATAGTTATACTTATTGTGAATCAAATTCATCTTGAAAATTCTCCTTGTAGGATCCTAGGATCGGAACCTGTTATATGATTGCCAGGAGCCAAGAATGGGGTACTACGGAGGCTGTTGGCAATCGAGAATTTTGTGAGCCCAGTTTTCGAGTTTGGGGTATGACATTTATTCCAGCTTTCACATGATTTTAGATGGTGTGGGCCACCTAAGTTCTGTGTACAGTTAATTTTTAGGGAATCCCATTTTTTTAAAGCGGACCCATCAATGCAAGGTGTTGATGCTTGACATACATCATGGTGGGGCCTGTGGTGGGATCCACAATCCCTGCTTTTGTAATGACCCTGGAAAATTTTATGCTTATCTTTCCCTAAGTAGTTGTTTTTGGGGTAATTGGCACTATACTCGATTGCTTGTGAAATTCGCATCAATCACTTTAAATTAGATCTGCATGATTCAAAACTTGTAGATTAGTTAGCGTTATGTTACTCTGAAATCTGGGATCCATCGCTAAATCCAGTTGTTCTGGGAAATTTTTGAAAGTTCTAGATCGGACCTGGACCGCGCGTCGAAAGTCCTATTGCGATGATCTTAGGCTATTGCGGTCACTATGTTGGGCTTGACAATCACCTCGAAAATCAAGTCCATGTGATGTTCTGGGTCGATTTGTTTGAGTTTGGAGTGAAGAGTGTGAGAACGGTTGGAAATTTAATAAGTTTTTATGAAATCTTAGTCGTGTCGCTTGCGCGATGATTTTAAGCAAGCTAACCGTTGGATTCTGACCCAATTTCACCCTCTGATCAGGGAAGGTGGCCTAGGCATGTCCTTGTGCTTGTGGACCTGATCGAGATTCCGTGACCATTGAATTGAGTGTGGTCCGCCACGGCTGATCTGAAGAGCTGATCGGTACGAAAACTCAACTTGACCTAGATCCATGGTTGAGGAGCTTAAATCCGATCTTTCGTGGTTTTAGGCCCACCAGAAGTGCTTCGTTGGATAGAGAGAGGCTTGCTTTGGTTATAACCTAAGTATACCTTGTCCTTGGGGTTATTTTCATCAATAATAGGCCTATTTATAGTCCTTAAACCCTAGCTCTCTTTTCCATACGAATTTTTCCTAACCCTAGCTTGGAGAGAGAGTGGAAAAGAGAGAGATAGTGAGAGAGAAGTTGGTGAATCATCTTGGATTCTTTCCTGTTCTACTACATCCTTGAACCTTCACTTTGAATCATTATTCTGACGGTTCTGAGTTCATCTTGGGGTAAGTTAACCTAACCCTAATTTGTGTTAGAGCTTAGATTAGTCTTGGTGTTGTTGTATCTCATTTCTATCCTTGTTTTTGGGTATTCTATCGCCGTTGACGAAGACAATCGTCTAAATCAGTTCGGTGTTTCTTTTCTGGCTTAAGGTGCGAACTTTAAGTGTATAGGTTATGGTTTTCAAGGCTTTCAATGCCAGTTAATGATTTATTCTTGTTATGGATGAGATTTTACATGCCAAATGTTGTGTTTATGTTGCGTTCCTGATATGCATGTAATATATTGAGATTTGTGTATTCTATGTGTATGTATAAAGTACCGTATATGTATAAAATATGCACTTGTGTTTGCCATGATTATTTGTCATGTACGTATGCTAGATGTATGTGCGACAACTCCTTGGTAAAAGGAATTGTCCAAATGCTTGTATTTCATCATACGTCATGTATGTTGTTGTATGTATTCTAAGTGTTTGTAGAAATGCCTGAATGATCTTGAATGTAACTTATTACACTATTTGCGGGTGTTGAGAGGTGATTATCAACACTCCTATTGATGTGTATGATTTCCTTCTTGCTAGTTACATTCCTTGTTATTTAAATTCAAGTCTTACTTATGCTTTCATTTATGTTAAGTTGATATTCTTCAAGTGCTTATGTACCATGATTTGAGTTGTTGTTTCTTTACTGTTCTACATTCAATATGAATATCTGTTGTAGTGTAATGTGTGTGGGACTATGCATTAGTCCAGGAAATCAGTAATCTGCCTTAAGGTTGTGGTTGAGATTGCTTTCGCCACAGTGGATGTAATTAGACGAACCCGAGCCGTATTAGAGTTGGCGGCAGTGGTTTGGCCACATGGAGTGTTTGCGCACTCTATGTCGTTCAACCCAACGTGCGCTCGTGCTAGTCGAGTTCATCAAGTAACCGATTGTCCGATGTATGTTCACCATGTATGGACACTACTGCTTGAATCTAGGGTACCGAACTTACCAATGAAATCCTATTAACCATGGTACTTGATCCGCTAAGACTCATGAGCCGGACATGGTGGTATGGGACACTGTGGTCGTGCTGTCGGCCTACGCTGGGGTGATAAGCCTCATCGTAGTGACCAGTGAGCAACTAAACTCGTGAGCCAATTATGGTGGTATGAGACACTATATTCATGCTGTCGGCCTACATTGATAGGTGACGAGCCCTTTGTAGTGACCTCAAGCATACCTGGATACCGCAATGAGGTGACGAGCCGGACTGTGATAATAAAGGTATGAAAGGCGTGCATTAATTGGTGACGAGCCCTTTGCTACGACCTGAAACCATATGATCGTATGAGATATCTAGGACTGACGACCCTAGAATGGATCACTGTTTGGATGGTGATATGAGGAAGGTACTTTAGCTTCCCAATCCTGCTGTATGAAAAGGACTAATAACAACTTGGTAATCATATCCATGTACTGCATTTGCATGTGCTTTGTAGATGTGGCGCACTTTGAGGTGGTGTCATGCGTAACGTAAGATGAAGACGCTGAGGGTGTACGCGTGAGGGCACACATCATTTTGCATACATCCTTGCATTAACAAGAGTACTTAGGATTTATTTAATTTTTTGCTTTATCATTACTGCTTGATTGAACTGATAACATGTTAACCAGTGCCTTATTGTTCCACTGAGTTGATCACTCACTCCCACGTTCTGGGGCGGTGTTAAACACCCACCAGACTCTGTCTTAGGTTCTGATGTTGCAGATGTTGATGCAACTTCTGAGGCAGAGCGGGAGATGGATGATGACGAGGCTGCTTTCTCTTATATGCAGTTTTCAGACGGGTTCTAACGAGCTTGTTCTGATGCGCGGGACTCTGGGAATATTTTTTGGGATCCCAATGATGTAACTTGATACTTGTAATTTTGTTAAGTAACACTTACATTACGACCTGGTTTGTATATGTACTTCAGGGATTCACACTTGTACACATATATTTCTATAAGTCTTCCGCTTGCTTTCTTCACTTATCCCTAAATTATATCTATGCTTTGGCTTAATCTATTCCATTTTTTATGCACTAATATAGTCAACATACATCCATCATTAAATATGTTGCGTAAGTGATGTTTTGGAACTCGGGAGCTGAGTTATGCTCGACCCCGAATTTCAGGGCGTTACAAGTTGGTATCAGAGTGTGATCTGGATTAAACCGGACCTAGGTTATGGTTACACACCGCACGTTGTCGCCACTTTAGTGTATTTGGGTGCGAGTCTAACGTAGATTGTGTGTTTGTGCTCTGTAGCTTCTATCGGCGAAAGTTTCCTGAAAACGTTCGCCGAGATCGAGTCTGTACTCTTACCTGATCACACACAGCGATCTGAAACCTTTTCTAGATCATCTATTAATGAGTTTAGATGGTTTATCATCTTGTTTTAACCCTTAAACCTTCAAGAAATCATTCTTTTAATAAGATTTCTGCCATAATGGCCCGATAGGCGTCAAATCATGCAAGGGGCCGATCGGGGCATTTCCAGTGGGGCCTAGGGGGGACCCACATATTTCAGACCATGGGGGACCAGGAGGACCTCGCCCAAACGGTGAGGCATCGCTAGGCAGTCCAGAGATCGGCGATGCCATCACCGGTTCGGCGAGGGCTCGCCGATCAGTGGGCCAGGCGGGCCGGGCCAGCGCGGGCCGATGATTTTTAGGCCTAGTGTGGCCCACCCCTCCACGGTTTTATGTTTAAAACTCTCCTCTAACCTATTTCCTTCATAATCTCCCCTCCCAAGCTCTCCTTTTCTTGAAAACCCTCTCCAATCTTCTCCAAATCTCTTCCAAATCTTCTTCTTTTTCCATTTTCGTGCAAACCCCATCACCCCATCTCAAAACCCTCACTCCCATTGCTGATTTCCCTCTTTTCCTTCTCATTTGAGCTCTTGCATTCTCTTTTGAGATCTCTAGAGTGTGAAAGCTTCACCATCTTCCTATTTCTCTCTTTCTCTCATTTCTCATGGCCCTCTTTGAGTTCATCACGGCCATATTTTCCATTTCTACTCTTCTTTCTTTGATGGGGAAGAAGAGAGCACCCCTGGATGAAGCTGGGCCTAGCCGTCCAACCCGTGCACGGAGGCCAAGAGGTGCCGCCGCTAGCACGTCCGCCACTCGTGAATTTTAGACCAAGCGAGACCTCGATCCTCGAGCTCCCATTGGTAGAACTTTATTGGTGGAGTTGTCGCATGGAGTCTATGAAGGTTGTAGAGTCCTTTTTGAGGCTCATGTTGATCCGCGGCTGTATGGTGAGTTTATGTTGTTGGAGCACCTAGAAGGGGCTGGTTGGTGTCCCTTGTTTGAAGGTGGGTATTACGCTAATGCTAGCACTGTTCGGGCCTTTTATGTCAATATTCTTGATCCTTCGCTGGAGCCTCTGCAGTTCAAGATCCCATGTGGTAGCAGTCGAGTGGGTATTGTCAATGTTGTTTTGATATCCCGACTCCTGAATATGCCACTTGGTGAAGTGCATGCCAGCGAGAAGAATGTGAACAGTGTGCGCGAGAGGGATCATTGCACCCTATCCTTGTGTGGTCGTCTGGTCGAATGGCAGCCTAATAGGAGTCTTCTGGCTACCTACATGATGGATGACTTCCGTTTGCTTCATCACATGTGTACGTTCAATGTATACCCAAGGTGGAGCAATCGCAGCGAGTGTACGCGCCTGATGGTGGATTTCCTGTATTAGGTGGGGCAGGAAGGGAAGTTGTGTGTGCCGACGTACGTCCTACGCCAGATTATTCTCATCGCTCGTTTGAGTAGGAGGACCGACTCGCTTCCATTTGGCCGCCTCATTTGCAAGCTTGCACATGAGTTTGGGTATAGGCTTGGAGCAAAGAAGCCGATTCCTATTCGTCATATCAATCTGAGGACTCTTAAGCAGATGGAGATCGGTTCTGGTCGGCATGCCTCAGAGAGTGAGGCTGAGTCAGAGAGCGATGCTGAAGAGAGTTATGCTGAAGGTGGTGCTAAGATTGAGGAAGAAACAGAGCAGGATGAGAAGAGGATGAGGCACAAGATTTGAGTGATAGCTCTCCTCCTGTGGCGTCAGAGCAAAGCGCAGAGCAGACTGCCAGTGATGCCCGTCTTGCACAGCTTGAAGAAGGGCAAGCTGTTTTACGCCAGGATATTGTTGATCTTCGAGCCCTTGTTAAACATAAGTTTAAGAAAGTGACTCAAACTCTGAAGTCTATCCTGTGTTGCTTGCAGGATAAGGGTGCCCCGCCTCCATCTCCTGATTCCGACGAGGAGCTGTCGTCGTGGCCGTCCTTTGCTTTGTTTGTTGTTTTCTTTCTCTGTGTAGCCGTTGTTGGCTTTGTAGTTGGAGTTGTTGTAGTTGTTGTTGGTTGTTGTGGTTGTTTGAAGTGTTAGATGTTGTTGTTTACATGCTTTCCTAGTCATGATCATGTATTGCTGCACTACTTGTATTGCGACGATTTTGATTAATGGAATACATGTTGTTTGTCTCTGGAGTTGTGCTGTGTTGCTGTGTGGATGGATTATGTGACGTATAATCTGACAGGTTGCATCCTCTGTTGAATGTAGGGATGCCTCCTAAGGGTTCGAAGTCTTCGGCCCGTCTCTCTTTGATTAAGTCGCTTGCTGGGGTTCCTCCCTTAAGCGATAGCTAGTCAGATCCTCAGGCGGGTCCGTCTCATCCCGGTGTTGGGCCGACACCTATGGCTCCTCCAGTCACGCCTTAGGTTCCTGAGCCGAGCTGTGCACCTTCGTTTGCTTCGCCTATTGATAGGTTTGAGCAGATGATGTTGTTGATGCAGCAGCAGCAGATTCAGCAACAACACCACCACCACCAGCAGCAGTAGAAGCAGTATAAGTTCCTCTCTTCCATGGCTAGCATCTTTGCTCAGTCAGTGGGGGCGACTCCACCTGTTTCACCTATGCCTCCATCTAGGAGCGCCAATGCCAGCGGCACTTTCGAGCGATTCCAGCGCTTACGACTTCCTACTTTTGCGGGTTCTCATAGACCCGAGGAGGCTGAGTATTGGATCGACCGCATCTCTAAGATGCTGAGACCGCTGCACTGCTCGGAGGTTGAGCAGGTTGAGCTTGCCTCCTTTATGTTTGAGAAGGAGGCCAGTCTGTGGTGGGACAGTGTTCTTCGCACTATCGAGGAAGGTTTTGAGTGGTCGTGGCAGGCGTTTGAGGCATGCTTCCACGAGAAGTATTTCCCGGTTACGTACCGACATGAGAAGGAGAGTGAGTTCCTTCACCTCCGCCAGGGAGGGTTGTCGGTGACAGAGTATGAGAACCGGTTTACTGAGCTGGGCCGGTATGTTCCTTTGATCCTAGGCGATCAGCCGATGAGGATGCGGCGTTTCTCTGAGGGATTGAGACCTGAGATCCGATCGAAGATTTGTTGTGCTAGCATTTCTTCTTATGTAGAGCTGGTGAGCATGTCCTTGCGAGCAGAGCATGAAGGGGATATGTCATCCCGCATGTGAGCACCGATGGTTCCTAGGCCGCGACCGGATTTCCAGGGTGCACCTTTCCTCGGCAAGAGGCCGCGGGCAGATTCTCCTCCTAGGCATTCAGCGCCGCCCGCTCAGCAGATGAGAGCTGATGTTCGCTGTTCTTATTGTGGGAAGACAGGGCATTTGGACCATTTTTGCTTCTCCCGTATGCAAGCCAGTGGTTTTACTCCACCGCAGAGGATTAGCCGTCCGATGCCTCAGGTTATTTCTCCTCCACCTCTTCGTTCAGCGCCAACTCATCCATCCTTCAGACCTACAGTTCCTAGCTTCAGGCCACCTCAGCGGCCCATGGTTCCTCCGTCGAATCGTCACCAGCAGGCTCGAGTTCATGCGCTTTCAGCTGAAGCGCCTATGTCTGACTCAGTGCCAAGGTCCTTCGACGTGACAGCGCACATTGAAGGTATTCCCATTTCTATGTTAGTGGATACAGGGTCCACTACCTCTCTTATATCTTATGCGGCAGTTAGGTGTTTGGGCTTGAGATCTGTTCCTATGCAAGGAGTGATGCTTACTACCGCTACGGGGATTTCCTCTGCTTTGGGCAAGCGTTGTATGGATTGTTTGGTCGATCTTGGAAGTGGATCGATCCGTGTTGATTTCTTAGTCGCACAGCTTTATCATTACGATATTATTTTGGGTATGGATTGGCTCACGAGGATGCGAGCTGAGATTGATTGTGAAGCTAGATCAGTGACGATCCATGGCCCTGAGGGCGAGACTGTTACTTTCCCAGTTCAAGTCAGTTACCCTCTTCGTATTGATTATTATTCTTCTCTGTTGGAGAGTATGGCTGAATCGGCGTTAGTTAGTGCGCCGGTAGTTCGGGAGTTTGAAGATGTGTTTGAGTCGATTCCTAGATTACCTCCTCAGCGTGAGATTGATTTTACTATCGATCTTATGCCTGGTGCGGTGCCCATTTCATTACCCACCTATCGTATGCCTCCGAGTGAAATGGATGAGTTGAGGAAGCAGATAGATGGTTTGCTGGATTTGGGTTTTATTCGGCCTAGTGTGTCTCCTTGGGGAGCACCTGTTTTGTTTGTGAAGAAGAAGGATGGTTCCTTGCGATTGTGTATTGATTATCGCAGGTTGAATTTGGTAACTGTGAAGAATAAGTATCCTTTGCCCAGGATTGATGATCTGTTTGATCAATTGAAGGGGGTACGGTACTTTTCGAAGGTTGATCTGCAGTCAGGGTATCATCAGTTGCGCGTCAAGGATGAGGACGTGTAGAAGACCGCTTTTAGGACTAGCTTCGGTCATTATGAGTTCCTTGTGATGTCCTTCGGTCTGACGAACGTACAGGCCGTGTTCATGGATCTGATGAATAGGGTGTTTCGGCCATTCCTGTTCCGATTCGTCATTGTCTTTATCGATGACATCTTGATTTATTCTACGAGCCGGGAAGAACACGAGGAGCACTTAAGAGCAGTTTTGGATACTCTGAGGAAGAATCAGCTCTTTGCGCAGTTCAAGAAGTGTGATTTCTGGAAAGAGGATGTCAAGTTCCTGGGACATGTGGTGTCTAAGGAAGGAATAGCCGTCGACCCTGCCAAGGTAGCTGCAGTGCAGGGCTGGAAGCAGCCTGGTTCAGTTACTGAGGTAAGGAGTTTTCTGGGTCTTGCAGGCTATTATCGACGCTTTATTCGGGACTTCTCGAAGATTGTCAGACCATTGTCGCAGTTGACATGAAAGGATTTGAAGTTTGCTTGGAATGAGCAGGCGGAGTTAGCTTTTCATGAGTTGAAGGACAAGTTGATGTCCGCCCCTGTGCTAGTATTGCCAGAGCAAGGGGTTAAGTATATTATATATACTGACGCCTCTCGCGTTGGCCTGGGTTGTGTCCTTATGCAGAAGGACAGGGTGATTGCTTATGCTTCGCGTCAGTTGAGAAAACACGAAGAGAATTACCCTACGCACGACCTGGAATTAGCAGCTGTCATATTCGCATTAAAGCTTTGGAGACATTACCTCTATGGTGAGGAGTTCGAGCTCTTTTGCGACCACAAGAGCCTTAAGTACATTTTCACGCAGCGTGATTTGAATATGAGGCAGCGCCGATGGATGGAAACATTGAAGGACTTTAAGTTCGATGTTTCTTACCATCTGGGCAAGGCGAACCTTGTGGCAGATGCCCTGAGTCGTAAGAAAACTATTAAGTTTGCTGCTCCACTGATGATAGCAGAGTCAGATATGTTGGAGTTCGTGCATGATTTTGAGCAGAAGCTTACGGTGGTTGAGCCGTATGAGGTTATCGCGCACATTCGTGTATAACCCCTTATCGACAAGAGGATCGTTGCAGCTCAGGCAGATGATGAGCTTTTAGTGAAGATGAGGAAGCGGGTTGGTACAGATGAGAACTCCGACTGGAGTGTTAGTTCTGATGGGGGCCTGCGTTTTCGTGGCCGGTTATGTGTTCCTGACATTCTTGACTTGAGACGAGAGGTTCTCGAGTTAGCCCATAGTTCTAAGCTTGCGATGCATCCAGGTAGCACGAAGATGTATCAGGATATGAAGAGGTCTTATTGGTGGGATAATATGAAGGTCCAGATTGCTAAATTTGTTTCTCGTTGTCTCATGTGCCAGCAGGTTAAGGCAAAGCATTGCCGACCTCCTGGATTGCTGTAGCCCATGCCCATAGCTGAATGGAAGTGGGACTTCATCTCTATGGATTTTATTTCTAGGTTGCCGAGGACGAGAAAGGGATATGACTCTATTTGGGTAATCGTCGATTGATTAACGAAGTCGGCGCATTTCTTACCGATCAGAGTCACTAACTCTACAGACGAGTTAGCTAGGTTGTATATCAAGGAGATAATACGTCTGCATGGAGTTCCCTTGGAGATTGTGTCTGATAGAGACACGCGTTTCACTTCTATCTTCTGGACTCATATCCAGGAAGCGATGGGTGTGAAACTGAAGTTCAGCACTGCGTTTCATCCGCAAACAGATGGGCAGACGGAGCACATGAATCAGGTCCTAGAAGATATGTTGCGAGCTTGTGTTTTGAATTTCAAGGACAGTTGGGATGATTGTCTTCAGTATGCAGAGTTCGTGTATAATAACAGTTTCCAGGCGAGTATCGGCATGGCTCCCTATGAGGCGTTGTATGGTCGCCCGTGTAGAGCACCACATTGTTGGGCAGAAATTGGTGAGCGTAGTTTGCTTGGCCCGGAGTTGGTGCAGGTGACTTCAGAGAAGGTTGACATCATTCGACGTTGACTTCTGACAGCGCAGAGCAGGCAGAAGAGTTATGCCGATACAGGCGTCGACCGCTTGAGTTTGAGGTTGGAGACCATGTGTTTCTGAAGGTCTCTCCTATGAAGGGAGTTCTGCGGTTCGGTAAGAAGGGGAAGCTGACGTCGAGATTTATTGGTCCATTTCAAATTCTGGATCGAGTGGGAGCAGTAGCATACCGCCTTGCTTTGCCCACACCTCTTGCGGGCGTGCATAGCGTATTTCATATTTCTATGCTGAAGAAGTACGTTCCTGATCCTTCACATATTATCAGTTGGGAGCAAGTGCAGTTGAGTGAGGATGCCACTTATGTACTGCGACTGAGGCGTATTCTCGACAGGAAGGAGCACGTATTGCGTAGCAAGGTTATCCCTCTTGTGAAGGTGCTATGGACGCATCATGGTGTGGAAGAGGCTACTTGGGAATCTGAAGCTGAGGTCAGGAAAACCTACCCTTTGATCCTTGAGGAATTTATAAAGGTATGAATTTGGAGGACGAAATTTTCTTTAAGGGGGGTAGATTGTAATGACCCTGGAAAATTTTGTGCTTATCTTTCCCTAAGTAGTTGTTTTTGGGTAATTAGCGCTATACTCGATTGCTTGTGAAATTCGCATTAATCACTTTAAATTAGATCTGCATGACTCAAAACTTGTAGATTATTTAGCGCTATGTTACTCTGAAATCTGGGATCCATCGCTAAATCCAGTTGTTCTGGAGAATATTTGGAAGTTCTGGATCGGACCTGGACCGCGCGACGAAAGTCCGATTGTGATGATCTTAGGCTGTTGCGGTCACTATGTTGGGCTTGACCATCACCTCGAAAATCAAGTCCATGTGATGTTCTGGGTCGATTTGTTTGAGTTCAGAGTGAAGAGTGTAAGAACGGTTGGAAATTTAATAAGTTTTTATGAAATCTGAGTCGTGTCGCTTGCGCGATGATTTTAAGCAATTTGACCGTTGGATTCTGACCCGATTTCACCCTCTAATCAGGGAAGGTGGCCCAGGCATGTCCTTGTGCTTGTGGACCTGATCGAGATTCCGTGACCGTTGAATTGAGTGTGGTCCGCCACGACTGATCTGAAGAGCCGGTCGGTACGAAAACTCAGCTTGACCTAGATCCATGGTTGAGGAGCTTAAGTCCTACCTTTCGTAGTTTTAGGCCTACCAGAAGTGCTTCGTTAGATCGAGAGAGGCTTGCTTTGGTTATAACCTAAGTATAGCTTGTCCCTAGGGTTATTTTCATCAATAATAGGCCTATTTATAGTCCTTAAACCCTAGCTCTCTTTTCCATACGAATTTTCCCTAACCCTAGCTTGGAGAGAGAGTGGAAAAGAGAGAGATAATGAGAGAGAAGTTGGTGAATCATCTTGGATTCTTTCCTGTTCTTCTACATCCTTGAACCTTCACTTTGAATCGTTATTCTGACGGTTCTGAGTTCATCTTGGGTTAAGTTAACCTAACCCTAATTTGTGTTAGAGCTTAGATTAGTCTTGGTGTTGTTGTATCTCATTTCTATCCTTGTTTTAGGATATTCTATCGCCGTTGACGAAGACAACTCGTCTAAATCAGTTCGGTGTTTCTTTTCTGGCTTAAGGTGCGGACTTTAAGTGTATAGGTTCTGGTTTTCAAGGCTTTCAATGCCAGTTAATGATTTATTCTTGTTATGGATGAGATTTCACATGCCAAATGTTGTGTTTATGTTGCGTTCCTGATATGCATGTAATATATTGAGATTTGTGTATTCTATGTGTATGTATAAAGTACCATATACGTATAAAATATGCACTTGTGTTTGCTATGATTATTTGTCATGTATGTATGCTAGATGTATGTGCGACAACTCCTTGGTAAAAGGAATTGTCCAAATGCTTGTATTGCATCATACGTCATGTATGTTGTTGTTTGTATTCTAAGTGTTTGTAGAAATGCCTGAATGATCTTGAATGTAACTTATTACACTATTTGCGGGCGTTGAGAAGTGATTCTCAACACTCCTATTGATGTGTATGATTTCCTTCTTGCTAGTTACAATCCTTGTTATTTAAATTCAAGTCTTACTTATGCTTTCATTCATGTTAAGTTGATATTCTTCAAGTGCTTATGTACCATGATTTGAGTTGTTGTTTCTTTACTGTTCTACATTCAATATGAATATCTGTTGTAGTGTAATGTGTGTGGGACTATGCATTAGTCCAGGAAATCGGTAATCTGCCTTAAGGTTGTGGCTGAGATTGCTTTCGCCACAGCGGATGTAATTAGACGAACCCGAGCCGTATTAGAGTTGGCGGCAGTGGTTTGGCCACATGGAGTGTTTGCGCACTCTATGTCGTTCAACCCAACGTGCGCTCGTGCTAGTCGAGTTCGTCAAGTAACCCGATTGTCTGATGTATGTTCACCATATATGAACGCTACTGCTTGAATCTAGGGTACCGAACTTACCAATGAAATCCTATTAACCATGGTACTTGATCCGCTAAGACTCATGAGCCGGACATGGTGGTATGGGACACCGTGGTCGTGCTGTAGGCCTATGCTGGGGTGACGAGCCTCCCCGTAGTGACCAGTGAGCAACTAAACTCGTGAGCCGATTATGGTGGTATGGGACACTATATTCGTGCTGTCGACCTACATTGATTGGTGACGAGCCCTTTGTAGTGACCTCGAGCATACCTGGATACCGCAATGAGGTGACGAGCCGAACTATGGTAATAAAGGTATGAAAGGCGTGCATTGATTGGTGATGAGCCCTTTGCTACGACCTGAAACCATATGATCGTAGAGATATCTAGGACTGACGACCTTAGAATGGATCACTGTTTGGATGGTGATATGAGGAAGGTACTTTAGCTTCTCAATCCTGCTATATGAAAAGGACTAATAACAACTTGGTAATCATATCCATGCACCGCATTTGCATGTGCTTTGTAGATGTGGCGCACTTTGAGGTGGTGTCATGCGTAACGTAAGATGAAGACGCTGAGGGTGTACGCGTGAGGGCACGCATCATTTTGCATACATCCTTGCATTAACAAGAGTACTTCGGATTTATTTAATTTTTTGCTTTATCATTACTGCTTGATTAAACTGATAACATGTTAACCAGTGCCTTATTATTCCACTGAGATGATCACTCACTCCCACGTTCTAGGGCAGTGTTAAACACCCACCAGACTCTGTCTTAGGTTCTGATGTTGCAGATGTTGATGCGACTTCTGAGGCAGAGCAGGAGATGGATGATGATGAGGCTGCTTTCTCTTTTATGCAGTTTTCAGACAGGTTCTAACGAGCTTGTTCTGATGCGCGGGACTCTGGGATTATTTTTTGGGATTCAAATGATGTAACTTGATACTTGTAATTTTGTTAAGTAACACTTACATTACGACCTGGTTTGTATATGTACTTCAGGGATTCACACTTGTACACATATATTTCTATAAGTCTTCCGCTTGCTTTCTTCACTTATCCATGAATTATATCTATGCTTTGGCTTAATCTATTCCATGTTTTATGCACTAATACAGTCAACATACATCCATCATCAAATATGTTGTATAAGTGATGTTTTGGAACTCGGGAGCTGAGTTATGCTCGACCCCCGAATTTCAGGGCATTACAACTTTCTTACAAGTTGCAACATCCTCTAGACGTTGATAGTAAGGGCGTCTAGCCTTTTTTTTATTTCAATGGTTTTTCATAGGTGGGGCTGACATCAGGATGATCCACTTTTTCTGTTGAGTTCTCTGGCTCGTGACAGGTCAGATGAGCCCAATATTGAGTATTTTTGGGTGTATAGAAACATCATGGTAGGCCTTAACAGTTTTCAATAGTCAATCTCATTATTACCTTTGTTTTCTATAATGTGGCCCGCAAGAGATTTGGATTGGCTTCATTTTTCGGCTCAAGGCCTAAAATGACGTGGGAAATCGAATGGACAGTGTGAATCAAATACATACATCAGGGGGGGGGGGGGGTTCGTCCAACCCCTTATTATTTCTTTTTTTGTGTGTGTGCATGTGTGTGTATGTGTGTGTGTGTGTGTGTGTGTGTGTGTGAGTTTGGCTAGCCCAATGGGCCATACTTAGATAGTTTGGATGGCATACAAACATTCTGGTGGGGCCCATTATCAATGGGTCCCACATGAAGTCTATAACGAATTAGTTTTGTGTCTTCTCCTATACATCCACACCATTAATCATATCATTATCATCATTATAATTGTTCTCTCCAACAATCATATTATCTTCATTATCAACACCATCTCCACCATATATAAACACAAGGAAAACAAAATAAGAATGAGTAAGGAGGGTGTACTCACCTTGATGGACTAGATGGATGGTTGAGACGGATGGAAGGGATGAGATTGATGGCCCACCAAGATCAGTCCTCTCTCTCTCTCTCTCTATATATATATATATATATATATCTTATGGTACGAAAATGGTGAAAATGTTGAGGATTGATGCGGTATTTGTAGAGAATTTGTTAAAATTATGGTTAGGTTAGATTAATGTGGTTATGATTGGCTTAGGCAAGGATCACGGCAAGTAATGCATGAATAGGACTTAATGGTGGATTAAATGAGACATGGGGTGGCATGACATGATGGCATCATGCATAAGGTGTTGTATGGAGAAAGGTTGACTTTGAATACACACGAGAGAGGGGTGGTATGGGTGTGTGACATCACACACATGGGTAGAGATTCTCTCACCCATGTGTGGCATGGTGCATGTGTGCATAGCATATGCTGTGCACATTGTGGGATGGAATATATGATGCAATGCGCACATAATACACTAACAATTCTTCATGATGTATCTCACTAACGGAGTATTGTATAGATGCACGGGTGGTACCTCCGCGACCATGGCAACGGGACAGTCGATATGGCGAAGGTTTCAAAGTCTTGGGTTTCTGGTCAGTTGAGTGTGCACTATGCGTGTCCAATCTAGGTCTGGCCAAGGGCATTGATCATCATGCACATAGGCATAGAAAATGTATGGAATGGACAGGGTCTTACAAAAACTTGTATGGGTTTTTAAACTTTTGGTAGGCTAAAGTTCGATTAATCTAGGCTTAGGTTCGACTAGTCTAAGCTGTGGCTTGACCAGTCCAAGTTTGAATTTAGAAAAATAGATTTTTCTGTTGCTTCCTCGACCAGTCAAGCAAACTGTCCGACTAGTCTAGGGTTGATCAACTTGAAGTCCAGTAACTATATTTTGGCACCCTCGACCAATCGAAGCCCATGCTCGACCAGTCAGACAGGGCCCTCGACCAGTCAAGCAGGGCCTTTGACTAGTCGAAGAACCGTTTTATCCAATTGCATTCAAAATTTGAAAATTTGTTAGATTTTAGACAAGTCGAAGAAGACCTCAGACGAGTCAAAGCAACAACTTTTCAGCCTATAAATAGAGGCCTTCTCTCAATCCGAAATTACCAGTCCAAGCTAGTAAAAGCCTTCATCAAGAGAGAGAGAGAGAGAAGTCCACGACATTGTCAAGCCATTGCATGGTAATTTTGATATTTCTTTAATAGCTTTTTGTTTCAATTCCTAAATCTCTTGTTTTATAAATCTTATTTTATAAAGAGAGTAAATACTCTTTTTTGAGATCTTGAGGAATTCAAACAAGTAGCCCTTGGTTTAAATCGATTTAAAATCAATCTAGAAACTAGAACTATAGTTTATGTGACTAGACAATGAACAATCTAGTGAAAAGGCTGCGCTAAATGTCCTAGAGGGGGGTGAATAGGACAATGCCAAATTTAAAAATAAAGGGCGGAAATAAAGACTAAATAAGTAGTTGAAGGCACAATAGAAAGCAACCTCTAAAATCAAGTATTAAGAGGTTGATACAAACTTGGTTCTAAGGACAATTTGACACCAAAAAACCTACGATTTATGGCAGGACAACCTTACTAGAACGTGGGTGAGTATAAAAAACTCAAACTCAAATGGATATGAAAGAAATAAGAACTAATCTATTACAACATTCACCACATAATGCTTGAAAAATAAAGATTACAACATTCACATCCATAAATACATCCCACGATCTTAAACCACAAAATGATAAAGAAATAAATCAAACACCCACCAAACACCAGAGAATTATAGTGGTTCGTGTGTTTACACCAACTATCTAAAAACAACCACACAACTACTCCCCTCCTAATATTCACTCCCTCGGGATATTAGCGTTCACTAATCAAATAGGTTTCTCAAGATTCACCTAAAACCTTCATAATTGTATTTTAAGTGGACTCACATAATCACAACCCCACACTCCGAGATTTTCTAGTTGATCTCAGAAAAAATCAAATGAGATTTTTTGATTTATCTCATAAACCAAGCAAAATGAAATTATAGAAAAGGAAACACTTATCTATATGAAGATTATGAAGTAGCCCGGTAGAACTAACTTGATGACGACATAGATGTTCAACGTTCAGTCCCACAAGTGTATAGGGTTCTAGCTCTAGATGATTTTTAATTTAAATCAACCTGGGCTAGCTTGATTTGATTTCGATCTCAAGAAAGGGTAAATCAAATGTCCCTTTTCAAAATCAGATTGGAATAGAGATCTAAAATCAAATAACAAGAGCTACTTATAAAGAATCTAAAATATGTACAAAATAGCTTTTAGAATGAGCATAAATTTATCTCAAAGTGGTTGCTTAAAAATAAATTAGAATTGAATAGAAAACTCTGAAATTTGAGTGCTATTTATAGGTGAAAAATCTGTTCACTCGACTGGCCGTAGGTCTAACAGATTTTCAAAAACTTTGGCGTGATAAGATTTGACAAGTACTCGACTGGCCTTGTGTGTCCCATAACTAGTCAAGTGGACTGCTCGACTAGTCGTGGAGTACACACGACTAGTCGAATGGGGCCAGAATGCTTGTTGTAATTTGAGTCGAGCCCTGCACGAACGGTTGAGCACTGTTCACTTGATTGGACCAACAGAAAATTTTTTAAAAATTGTAACAAATCCTAGACTGGTCAAGAAAATTCTAGGACTGGTCGAGCCAGTGCTAGGGCTAGTCGAACAAACAACCTATTAACCTATAAAATAATCGATACCAAGTATGAAATGAACATAATATGCCCTAAGGTCAATATACATCATTCATACCTTATGAGATACAACGTGTGAACCATCAAACTATCGATCACATCGGCACCTTTAATTCTTACGATATTCGAAGCTTGAACTCAACGTATCGAACTTAGTCTTCAATTTGGACTTGAGTTCTTGGACATTTTCGATTACAGAACTTAAACCGCAATATTGGGATTGGGTTCTTGTAAGTCTTCAACCAACACTCGAAACTCATACACTTTCTTCAGCTTGAAGATCTCGGCAAGTTCGTCGTAGATATTTATAAGATTGATTCAGCACGATCGTCGAAGATTCAAAGTAAATCAAAGCACAAGCTTGATACATAAAACACATAAGCATGACACAAACATGAATTGGTTTGGCACACCAAAATTTGACTAAACTTAGGGTTTCCAACCTAGCAATTTCAATCTCCCCCTTTGTCAAATTTGTGACAAAACAAAAATACGAGTTATGCAATAGAAATTTAATAAGAACACATGCTCAATAGAGAATCATGCACCATTTAGTCAATAAATGATCAATATCATATGATTAATAAAGAATCATGCACCATCTGTGCACACCATACAACTCTCCCACTTAATCCATTACTCCCTTTAACCCAGGAGAAGCAAATTGTAGTTTTTTTTTTCTTACAAATTAAACTCCTCATCCACATATCAAATCAAGCCTATCAAATCAATTACAAATTAAGCTTATTCCACACAATGCAAATTAAGCTTATTCCACACAATATTTTCCCCCTTTTTGTCACAACATGATAAAGGGAAAAAATAGATGATAAATGATAAATGTAGATAATAAGAGAGTAAATAAGATAGAAAAGAACATGATAAAAAGATTAATATCAGATAACTATTAAGTATTATGTCACAATAGGTAAGAAGTTCAAGTAGTTAACATCCAAACTCACAGACCTGATGAAGAGAGTTAAAAGAAATTAATACAGAACCAAAGCAATTAGAACAACTAGTCATATCTTGATGAAGGAGAAGGAATAAATGGATCATTCTTATGTAAACCCCTATTGATGCGCCTCATATATTTGTGCATATATTTGAAATGCGATTGTTGGGTTACATGAATCTGAGCCTCCTGTTCCTCAAGACAACGCAGTCTCTCATGAAAACCAGAAGGCCGATAATCAGAATCATCCGCAGAATCTGAATCTAGCTCATTAAATAAATCATCCATGTTTACATCTTCTTGTGGCAAAAAATCATCTTCTTCAACTTCTTCACCTCCTCCAACATCCCCATCAACTTGACCAGGATTCAAGTCCAGGTTCATCTTGTTGATATTTGAATTGTTGAAAGGATGGAGATTAATGGAACCTTCTCCAACAGGCATAGCTACCAAAGCATGGGTAGCTAGGGCAGTCATAAGATAAGCAAAAGGAATATCGCTATGACTGGGATGGAGATGAAACTAAATGATAAGATGACAGATAAGAGAAGGAAGACATATATGGATACCAAACACAACAGAATGCATAATACGGGCCATGAAAGCAGTCAACTTAATCTTATTGCCTGAGCGAGGATACACATTTGAAATGAAAATGCGAAGGACCCTGTATCTGGGTAATGTAAATTTGGAACTGAGCGTAATACCGTTGTTCCACTTCGCATCCATGTTACAAAGAACTCTTGTAATCAAATGTTGTGCATTCTCAGAAGGTCTAGAGGTCAAAGTAGATATGGGAACTCCGTCGTCAATAACAGATATATTCATGATAGAAGAAATCAAATGACGGTTTACTTTGATCATACCTTCTCTAGTTGACATAGTAAATGTCAAATTCTCTTGCGAAAAGTCAATAATACAAGCATACATAGCCTACGCAATGGACTGGTATACCGAACCGCCCCAAGATAATATGTTCTCCCATCCTATAGCTTGAAGGAGGGAGACAATGTTGAAGCGTTCAATATGATCAACATTAACAACATGCTCAACAATGACATTCCTATGTCAGATATCCTACACATACTCGGGGTCCTCTTCGGGTGACCGAAGATGAGTACTGAAATGGGTGCGGAACGAGATGAAGAGGGATCATGAACGGTTCTCTTCCTATTTCGCCCTTCCATAGCAAGAACAATTTAAGGAAAATAAGGATTGCAAAAATGAGAGAAAGGATTTTAAGGAAATCATATTTTTGGGTAGAAACCCTTTCAAACCACCATAAAACTTGAAACAAGTTGTAAAATCAAGTTAAAAGGAAAATCAATGAACTCAAATCTACAAGAAATTTAAAAATGAAGCACTAACCGAAGATGAATCGAAGATGGGTTCGACCGGTCGTAGTAGGGCTTGTTGGAGAAGAAGAACAAAGTAAAGAAAAAGGTATTTTTCCCAAATAAAAGGTAAAACGCTAGTTCCACGACTAGTCGTGTACATACTCGACTAGTCATGCACCACTAAAAATTTACAATTTTGCATCTATTTGAATTTAAAAATTTCAAAATAATAAATACATACATTATGATACAAATAGGCACAAATCATCATTTCATATTGCACATACAAAGATCAAATTTCAATTTTACAAACTTTTTTTTGTCGAACGGTTTTATGAATATGTCTGCAAGTTGATTCTCTGTCTGAATATATTCCCAGGAAATTATCTTGTCTTCCACCAATTCACGAATATAATGATATCTAATGTCAATGTGCTTTGTGAATGCTGAATTGGATTTTAAAAAATATTAATTGCGCTTGAATTGTCACAATATAAAGCCATAGATTCTTGTGTAATTCTGTAATTGTTTAAGATTCTCTTCATCCACACAAGCTGAGTGCATGCATTACCAGTAGCAATATATCCAGCATCAGCTGTGGAGAGCGATATAGAACTTTGTTTCTTACTTATCTAAGAAACTAAACAGTTCCCGACATAGAAACAATCACCGTTGGTTGATTTACAATCATCAATATTACCAGCCCAATCAGCATCCGTGTAACCAGCTAATTGCACACTAGTATCATGTGGATACCAAAGACCAAGATTAGCTGAACTAGCGACATATCGCAAAATGCGCTTAACATTAATCAGGTGGGACTCTTTAGGGTCCGATTGATATTTAACACAAATTCCTATGATAAAAACAATATCAGGTCGGCTCGCAGTTAAATAAAGTAAACTACCTATCATACTGCGATACAACTTTGGATCCACTCTTACCTGTTGAATCCTCAGAGAGTTTTAGAGTAGTACTCATTGGAGTATCAAAAATTTTCCCACTCTCAAATCTGAACTTTTTAACTAAGTTCAGAGCATATTTGGTTTGAGAGAAAGAATCCATCAGGGAGCTATTTAACTTACAACCCTAGGAAATAGTTTAGTCCCAACTATGCTCATTTCAAATTTATATTTCATAAGATCTGCAGACTCAACAGTCATGCTAGCATGCGTAGATCCATAGATAATGTCATCAACATAGATTTGTACTATTAGTATATGATCATTATGTTTCTTAACAAATAATGTTTTATCTACACTCCTCATAACAAAGTATTGACTTAACAAGAATTTAGTCAATTTCTCGTACCATGCCCTGGGAGCCTGTTTCAAACCATAGAGTGCCTTTTTCAGGCGATAGGCTTGATTAGCATGCTTAGGGTTTTCAAAACCCTTTGGTTGTTCAACGTACACTTCTTCATGTAAATCGCCGTTTAAGAACGCACTCTTTACATCCATTTAATATATTTTAAATTTTTTAAAGCATGCAATGGATATAAATAGTCTGATTAATTCAAGACGAGCTACTGGGGCAAAAGTCTCATCATAATCAATGCCTTCAATTTGAGTGCACCATTGTATAACCAACCTAGCCTTGTTTCTAATAATATTACCAAGTTCATCAGACTTATTTTTGAATATCCATTTAGTTTCGATAATGTGTTTATCTTTTGGTCTTGGAAGTAAGTACCAAACATCATTTCTAACAAACTGATTGAGCTCTTCTTACATTGCTACAATCCAGTTTTCATCAGTAAGGGCTTCTTTTACATTAGCCGATTTTATCTGAGATGTAAAACACACATAGTTGGACATATCTTCTAGTTGTTTATGAGTGCACACACTAGTGAGAGGGTTTTTAAAGATTTGATCAGATGGATGGTCTTTAACTGTCCGTAGTTTAGTGTTATTTTAACTAAATGAAGAGTCTGGTTTATCAAACAAAAGGACTCCATCATCTTCTGAACTTGAGACAGGTGTATTCAAGTGATCATCTATTAATGGACTCTTGAATTACACCAGTCCTCTTGTTAAGAACCCGATACGCTTGACTATTCATAGCATACCCTAAAAATATCCTTTCATTACTTTTGGTGTCAAATTTACCCAGATTTTCTCGGTCACGCAAGATGTAACACTTACTGCCGAAAACTCAAAAGTATTTGACAGTGGGCTTCTTAGCAAACCATATTTTATAAGCTATTTTACTATTTGATTTTCTAGTATAAACGTGATTAATTATATAACAAGCAGTATTTATAGCTTTAGCCCAAAGATTTTTAGGAAGCTTCATACTATTTAGCATTACATTTGTCAGTTCTTAAAGCACTCTATTTTTCCTTTCCACTACCCCATTTTGTTGTGGTGTTTTGGGCACAGAATATTCATGTGATATTCCTTGGTCACTGCAAAATTTCTCAAAACTGCTATTTTCAAACTCAAAACCATGATCACTACGGGTCTTAGTGACTTGTGATTCTTTTTCAGTTTGAATACGTTTAAGTACCCTTTTTACTTCGTCGAGAGTTTCTGATTTCTCTCTTAAGAAGACTACCCAAGTATACCTGGTGAAGTCATCTACAATGACCAAAATATATTTCTTACCACCTCGACTCTCCATTCTAGTTGGTCCAATGAGATCCATGTGGAGAAAGTTCGAGTGGTTTAGATGTGGCATTAAAGTTCACCTTTTTGTGAGCACTCCTGGTTTATTTACCAATTTGGCACTCGCCACATATTGTATCCACTTTCTTTACTTTGGGTAGACCTCTTACCAATTCACTTTTGCTCAATCTATAAAATTTGCGGTACTATACATGTCCTAGGCACTTATGCCATAATTTGGTCTCATCGGTTTGGACCATGTAACACGATAGCTTAGATGAGATTGAATCACTGACTATGTAGCAGTTCTCAAAAGTTCTGCGACCAGTTAATATTATAGAACCATTCTTATTTAAAATTTCACACCTTTGGTTGGTAAATTTTACACTATGATTATTATCGTATATTTGAGAGATCCTTAATAGATTATGTTTTAAACCTTCTACATATAAAACATTCTCAAAAAGAGGGAGGTTGAAGAGTTAAACCATACCTTGACCAACAATTCTGCAGTTGCTACCATCACCGAATATAACTGAACCATTAGTCATGTCTTTAAGACTGGTGAGCAGACCTTTGTCACCTGTCATATGTCTGGAGCAACCATTGTCGAGGTACCACTTTGAATGGCTCGAAGCCTTGAAAGCGGTGTGGGCAACCAAACAAGCAACCTTAAGGACCCATTTCATTACAGTTTTAGGTTTAGGAGCATAGTTGATCTTATGTTTATAGTTGTTATAAGTCTGACCCACTGAGTTAGATTTTAAGAGCTCCTTAAGCAAGTCTACAAATTTCTCAGCTAAAGAATAACGATTTCGATTTTTATAGTTGATATGGTTGCTTTTAGGTTTTAAAGTCTGAAAAGTTTTAGTATTTTTAGAATTATTTTGATTTAGACTTTTCCCTTTTGAGTTAGAAGACTCCATTTTAACAAATTTAGGTGGAGTATTCTTATATTTGGGAGGAATACTTTTATCATAGCCCAATCCAGATCGATTGCCACATTTTTTGGATCTGGATAAAAGTTTTTCTAATTTAGGATCACCTTGGGCGTACCTCCATGTGTCCTTCAAACTCAAAAGCAAAGAGACTTCTAGTTTTAGCTTTTCATTTTTAGATTTTAAGTTTTCGATTTGGGATGTTTTAAAATCTAAGTCGCACTTAGTTTTTTCAAAGCAATATGAAAAGTGTGATTTTTCGAAGACTAGATTATCAAAATTCACTTTTAGTTTTGAAAACTTTTTTTTCTGAAGTTTTAACTTTACAACAATTTTGTAACTTTCCCTGTATAGGGCATTATAAGCATCTTGAAGGTCTTCTTCATTTTCATGGTCACTACTCAGATTTTCTTCACTGGTTGAATCATCATTATCTGAGAAAGTGAACTTAGCTAGAGTCATTAGGGCTTTAACATTAATAGCCGACTCAGTTTCAGAATCTTCTGACTCAGAAGAGACTTCAGAACATGAAGATTCATCCCATGTAGCCAACATACCTTTCTCTTTAGACTTGTCCTTCTTAGGACATTTGTTTGCTAGATGCCCATATTCATGGTAGTTGTAGCATTGGCTATCTTTTAGAGATTTCCAATTTTTAGATCTAGATCTTTTCTTTTCAATAGGTTTTTGCAAATCAACCCTATTTTTACTCTTGAAAATCTTGTAAAACTTTTTGGCTAAAAGAGCCATATCATCTTCAGAAGTTTCTAAATCAGAATTATTACTATTTTCATGAGAAATAATTTTAGAAGACTTGAGGGTGACTGACTTACCTTTAGAGGCCTTAAAATTTAACTCATAGGTTTAAGGAGACCCAACTAACTCTTCTAGCCTCATATTATCTGTATCATGAAGTTCCTAGATCGCGGTCACTTTTGAATTGAATCGATCAGGCAACGAGCGCAGTATCTTTGAACAGACTTTACTTTCTGTGATCTTATCACCAAGACCCCACATAAAGTTGACAATGTCATTCAATCTTGTATAGAAGTCCATAAAAGTTTCACTTTCTTCCATACGTATTTTCTCAAATTTGGTTGTGAGGATTTGAACTTTAGATTTCTTGACAATTGTTGTACCCTCATGTGTCATTTTCAAAATATCATAGGCTTGCTTTGCAGTATCACATGATATAATTCTCTTGAATTCATCTAGTGATAGTGTGCAAATGATAGCATTTAAAGCCTTTGCATTGGCACTACTCTCACTTTTTTGAGGAGTGGTCCAAGAAAAATAAGTTGAAACTTTTACAGTTTTAGATCCATCAGTACTAGTCACTTAAGTGGTAGGAGGGGCCCAATTGGTCACTGTGGCTTGCCACACGCTCTCATTCATGGACTTTAAAAAGATCCTCATTCTGGCTTTCTAATAGGCATAATTAGAGCCCTCAAATGGTGGAGGCCTAGTGATTAAGAGGCTATCAAAATTTGACATCTTAAAAAGCTTAGATCGATTAGCTCATGAATTTAATCCAAATAACAAAAATAAAATGAGCTATTAAGCTCTGATAACACTTGAAAAGGCCGAGCTAAATGTCCTAGAGGGGGGGGGGGGTGAATAGGACAATGCCAAATTTAAAAATAAAGCACGGAAATAAAGACTAAATAAGCAGTTGATAGCATAATAGAAAGCAACCTCTAAAATCAAGTATTAAGAGGTTGATACAAACTTGGTTCTAAGGATAACCTGACACCAAAAGCTATTGTTTATGGCAGGACAACCTTACTAGAGCGTGGATGAGTATCAAAAACTCAAACTCAAATGGAGATAAAAGAAATAAGAACTAATCTATTACAACATTCACCACACAATGCTTGAAAAATAAAGATTACAACATTCACATCCACAAATACATCCCATGATCTTAAACCACAAAATTATAAAGAAATAAATCAAACACCCACTAAACACCAGAGAATTATAGTGGTTCGTGTGTGTACACCAACTGTCTGAAAACAACCACACAACTACTCCACTCCTAAATCCACTCCCTTGGGATATTAGCATTCACTAATTAAATGGGTTTTTCAAGGTTCACCTAAAACCTTCACAATTGTATTTTAAGTGGGCTCACACAATCACAACCCCACACTCCGAGATTTTCTGGTTGATCTAAAAAAAAATCAAATGAGCTTTTCTGATTTATCTCATAAACCAAGCAAAATGAAATTATAGAAAAGGAAACACTTATCTGTATGAAGATTCTGAAGTAGCCCGGTAGAACCAACTTGTCACGATGTAGATGTTCAACGTTCAATCCCACAAGTATATAGGGTTCTAGGTCTAGATGATTTTTAATTTATATTAACCTGGGCTAGCTTGATTTGATTTCGATCTCAAGAAATGGTAAATCAAATGTCGCTTTTCAAAATCAGATTAGAATAGAGATTTAGAATTAAATAACAAGAGTTACTTATAAAGAATCTAAAATATGCATAAAATAGCTTAGAATGAACACAAAATTATCTTAGAGTGATTGCTTAAAAACAATTAGAATTTAATAGAAAACTCTAAAAGTCGAGTACTATTTATAGGTGAAAAATCTATTCACTCGACTGGCCTTAGGTTCACTTTGACTGGCCTTAGGTCCAACAGATTTTCAAAAATTCTGGCATGATAATATTTGACAAGTGCTCAACTGGCCTTGTATGTCCCACGACTGGTTGAGTGACCTACTCAATTGGTCTTGAACTACACATGACTGGTCGAGTGGGGCTAGAATGCTTGTTGTAATTCAAGTTGAGCCCTGCATGACCAGTCGAGCACTGTTCACTCGATTGGTTGAGCAGTTTCCAGGACTGGTTTAGGACTAACAGAAAAATTTTGAAATTTGTAAAAAATCCTGGACTGGTCGAGAAAATTCTAGGACTAGTCGAGCTGGTGTTAGGGCTAGTTGAATAAACAACCTATTAACCTATAAAATGACCGATACCAAGTATGAAATGAACGTAACATGCCCTAAGGTTAATCTAGGTCATTCATACCTTACTTGTGAGATAGAACGTGTGAACCATCAAACTATCGATCACATTAGCAGCTTTAATTCTTGCGATATTCGAAGCTTAAACTCAACATATCGAACTTAGTCTTCAATTAGGACTTAAGTTCTTAGACGTTTCCGGGTATAGAACTTAAATCGCAATATTGCGATTGGGTTCTTAAAAGTTAAGTCTTCAACCAACACTTGAAACTCATATGCTTTCTTCAGCTTGAAGATCTCAGCAAGTTCGTCATAGATATAGGCAAGATTGATTCTGCACGATCATTGAAAATTCAAAGTAAATCAAAACATAAGCTTGATACATAAAACACATAAGCATGACACAAACTCGAATTGGTTTGGCACACTAAAATTTAACTAAACTTATGGTTTCCAACAAAGCAATTTCATCTACTTCATGCGAAATGGTTCTACAGGCTACATCAAGAGATACGTCTTCAAGGCGAAGATAGCCAGAAAATCTCATTTGTTGGTTTTTCTGCGATAGCCAAAAAATCTTAGTGAGGGGTTTTTGTTTGTGATAGCCCGTTAAAATCACAACTGTATCAGGTTTTAATGTGACCCTATGAAAACCTTGTTTATAGTAAAAGCCAATATCACGTGGATAGTGATTATTGGGAGTGGAGTAGGTGTGGTTGTTTGAGAACAGTTGTTGTACACATCGAACCACTATATCTCTCGGTGTTGTAGTGAATGTTTACTTTTTGCATTTATGGAGTGGTTATAATTTTATTTATGCAAAAGTGGTGAATATTTGTAATGGATAGCTTTATTGTCTCTGGCTTGGTTTGAGATCTTGATCCTTACGATTATTCGTGAAATAAGGTTGTCCTGCCTAAACTTTATTTTGGGTGTACGTTGTCCTACGAACTAGTTTGAATCAATTTTTCAACACTATTGCGATTCAGTTTTCTGATTTATTTCTTATTTTAGCAATTTAATTTTTATTTGGCATAGTCCTATTCACCCCCCTCTAGGACTGTTAAGCTTGCCCTTTTCATTTTCTTACTTTCATTCTTGTTCTTGATGAACCTCATTGAATACTAGTTTGATATTAAAGGAATATTTAAAGTTTTCTATGATTTATTATGACGCAAATTACAATAGATGTTGCGATAGCTTTAGATATCTTCTTTTCCTATTCTGAGATTATGAGATTGGTAAATCCTGTTGTTCACCATCGTCTCCTAGGCATAGTAGGGTGATGAATCCCTTCCAATCATCATAATTCTCCTCCAGTGAGAATTAGGAGGAGAATTAGGTCAAAGAAAAGTTCAGAGATTTGATTATCTCATCTTCTAATTGGATAAGATAGTGAAAAGGGTGAGCTCTCAGTCCTAGAGGGGAGGGCTGAATAGCACTATTAATGAATTGAAATATTTAATAAATCTGAAACAATCAGAGATCTCAATTGTAATAGTATTGAGAAATTGATTCAAACTTGTTCAAAGCACAACCTTGAAAAGGGTAAGCTCTCAGTCCTTGGGGGGGAGGGGGGGGGGGGGGGTGTGAATAGGACTATGCTAAATAAAAATTAAATGCAAAATATAAAAGCAGATAACATAAAAAAATTGTAACATCTAATGCACTAGTCTTAAGAGGTTGATACAAACTTTGTTCAAAGGAGAACCTTACACCAAAAACCAAGTTTTATGGTAGGACAACTTGATGTCTTGAACTTCGTAAGGATAAAAAACTCAAACTTATACCAAAGGAAAATAAAATAAATCTAACTATTACAACATTCACCACATGTACATGAAAATAAATACAACGTTCAACACGTCACATACATCACCACCATCATTATCATCATCATCCAAACTCCAAGAATTATAGTGGTTCGAGTGTACACCAACTATTCTTAAACAACCACCCTACTCCTCTCTTAATATCCACAACCCATGGGATATCAGCTTTCACTAAGAAAGAAGGTTTTCCAAGGTTCACCTTAAAACCTTTACAATTGTGTTTTCAATGGGCTACCACAATTAAAAAACTCACACTGATATTTTCTCGCTATCTCAGTCAAAACCAAAATGAAAGATTTTTTGGCAATCTGACAAACCACAATATAATAAATGAAATATACTTATCCAAAGATTCTTCTTTGATGTAGCCTGGTAGAACCAATTCTTTATAGACGTAAATGTTTAATGTTCAATCTCACAAATGAAAGGGTTCTAGGTCTAAATGAATTTTAATTTAAAATCAACCTTGGGCTAGCTTAATTTGATTTCTTAGAACTCAAAAGGCTAAAGCAAAATTCCCTTTTTAATAAGTAGAATTGAATAGCAAGAGATCAATAAAATCAAAATCAAAAGAGCTATAAAAGAATTTAAAATTACCGACCAATAGCTTCACAATAGTAGGGACTTAATTCTTAGAGAGGAGGCTTAATATAACTTGAAATGAATAAATAAACCTGAGAAATGTCCTCTATTTATAGGGTAAAATTCGGTTCCGTCGATTGGTCTAAGTAGCAACCAATTTTCAAAAATTCTGACGCGATCGGATAAACCTGTCACTCGACTAGTTGAGTGGCCTGCTCGACTGGTCAAGCATAGCACTCGACTGGTCGAGTTGGCTCAAAATAGCTTAGTAGACTACGAGTTGAGCCCTGCTCGACTGGTCGAGCCAGTGTCCACGACCGGTAGAGCAGGGTGCTCGACTGGTCGAGTCCTCAATAGAAATCTGAAATTTTCAAATAATTCCTGAACTAGTCAAGGAAAACCCGGGACTGGTCGAGCCAGTGCCTGGACTAGTTGAACCAAGACTAGAACTAGTCGAAGCAAGGTCCAAATTAAGTACCATGACCCAAATTCTATATGCAATAAGTATGGCCTACTCCTAAGGTCTTTTTTGGTCATGTATACCTAAAATGTGAGCATTGAACTTGTCAACTCGGTCACTTTAGTAGATAAAATACTTGAAGTACTTTGAAGCTTGAAACTTGTACGCTTTGAAGCTTGAGCTTGAATGCTTGAACTTAAGCTTGATCACTTGAGCTTAAGCTTAGGCTTGAGCTTGTGTACTTGTACTTAAGGTTGGACTTTAGCTTGTGTATGAAGTTGTACTTGCACCCTGACTTGTGTATGATCTTTGGTAGTTGAACATGCTCTTCAACTTGAAGATGTAGAAACTTTAGATTGTTGATGTAGATGACACAAAAACTTATCTTCGAATGAAGGTGAACTTTCCATCTATTGAACTTGAAGGTGAACTTTCCATCTATCAAACAAGTCAATCACTCTTAAGTGGTTTGTCATTATAAAATTTGACAACACAGGGTGCTAGATCTAAAATATAGCACTTACAATCTCCCCCTTTATCAAATTTGTTACAAAACCAATTTATAAAATCAACCTATTCAATATCCAGATTCACAATCAAATCAATCTTACAAAATTCTTCAAAACTCCCCCTCAATCTACTCCCCTTCACTATGAGCTTGGTGACTTATAGAGACCTGTATTAACAAATACAATTCTAAAAAAATCAGCATACATGCGTCATGCATGGAAGACCCGTATCCTAGTCCGTACTGTTCCTTATGCTTCCTCGATCATTCCCGTCGAATTTTGACAACCTGTGACCGATAATTGAAGTTTACACGCGATCGTAAGTCGAATCCCATAGATTTGAGTTGGCTTAATCTGAGACTTGTACTATTGTGACCGCACCGTCATCGCGGTTCGAACGTCACGTCTTGCATACCGATCCGATACCCTAGTAGGGAGATGTGGACCCGCGTTCAGTTCAAGGAAACGCCGCGTGTTTGCAATCCCAAGAGAATCTCTACTACATGTCAAATCAATCCAATCAATCACCTCATATGTCAAGTACACACACCCATGCTTTCTTTCTCCACAAGTAAAGCAAATCCCAAAAGTCAACCAATCACTCACCTCACATCCATCACTCCATCACATCCATCACCTCTCTTACAACCACCACCTCTCTCTCTCTCTCAACACACTTTCCAAGCATTTCCAAGGAGAAAAAAATGGACATCCAAGCTCTTCCTTAGGTGAGAAAAAAGTACATGTTGTGTGGCCCACTTCCCACCCCAAGAACTATCATCCTAGCTATTCAAACCTCATCACCTTCCATCAAAGTGAGACACAAGGAGATCGGCTTTCCATCGGACCAAGAAGATTGAATGGTGGGTGCTTCTATAGGCTAGTTTTCATGTTTGTATAATGGGCCAAATGAGGCCTACCAATTGATGGTGTGGATCTCATTTTGGACCATAGATGTGGCGATGGCCCACTTTAATTCTCATGATCATTCCATGATGGGGCCATTCTCCATGGACCCCATCATGATGTTTATTTTCCTTGCATGGATAGGGTCATCTAGACCTTCCATTTCGATGGAGAAAAGACCTCCACCGTTGATTTTGATCGGTGGGCCCATACAAAATGGGACCCACTTAATGTATGTTATGAATCATGTAAGGGAGGGCCCATAGTGCCGGGGTCCCTCCATCATCACGTGCCTCTCTCTCTCTCTCTCTCTCTCTCTCTCTCTCCTTCCTTTATTTATTTTGTGGCCCACAAGATGAGTGTATGTGGTGTCCAAACCGTCCATCAACCCATGGCCGTCCAAGCCATGTGGGCCCTACCCTTTGATGTTGGGGAAAAACACAAATATCATACTGATACAAATTAGGTGGGCCACGTCCACGTGGGACCCACTTTGATGAAATGATTCACGCTTGGACGTGGTTGCTGGAGCGTGAACAGACAGTGGGTGTACCCATGTTAAAGGCAAACCGGAAATATGGGTTTGATTATAGGCTTTTGGGTGGGTCACTCATACAGGCCCCACCTTGATGTATAAATTAAATCCACACCATCCATCCAATTTCCCAACTCATTTTAGGTGTTGAGCCGAAAAATGAAGCTAATCTGAATCTCAGGTGGGCCATATGACAAATGCTAAGGGGTTGGGCTACCTACGCCATTTCTTACTTTTTGCATGGGAGGTTTGGAGTGAGTTTTCACTCATGGGACCCATAATGATGTATTTCTTAGATCCACACCATACGTCCATTCTCTGGCACATTCTAGCTGTGAAGCCCAAAAATCTACTCGATCCAACCATCATGTGGACCACACCACACGCGATGGTGGTAGTGGGAGCACCCCTCACGTCAACCATACGGACGTGGGGTGGGGGCGTCCTAACCATGGGCCCCACCTTGATGTATTTGTTTAAGCCATGCCGTCCACCACCTCCCCCATGTAGTTTTAGGCTATGAGTAAAAAAATGAGACAAATCTTAGTTCTTAGTGGACCACACCGAGGGAAACAAATTCTCACTGTTGGAACTTTCTAATACCGATTTTTGTGTGTATAAGTGGTGGACCTGTCTATCATTAGACTCCTTTAGTCCATTGAGAACTGGTCGATGTAATAGATGGTATGGATTATCCACTAGTGGGCCCCACATAGTAGAACAAAAAAAATAAAGAAAGAAAGAGAAGAAGAAGAAAAAAACAAAAAAGTCACTGGACGTTACTGTTCAGTGATGGTGAGGGTGGAAGCCTTACTAGGTTGCCACCATACGTGGATCCCACCATGATAAATTTGTTTAATCCACACCATTTACCATCTTCTCCTTATAAATTTAGGCCATGTGCCAAATTTTGAGGTAAATATAAGTCTCGAGTGGGCTGTACTAAAGGTATTAATGCCCACCTGTTGAAACACTCTAGGGCCCTCTTTGGAGTCCCATGTCATCCAAACCAGTCCTAGATAGAGTCTATTTGACCTCATTTGAGGTGGCCAAGACGGTGAATGGATTAGAATATTCACTTGGGGTGTCCCACCATGGATTGCATTGTGAGACCCAAGATGGTGAATGTGTTGTATATTCACGCTGCCCAGCCAATTCCAGTTAATGCAGGGCCGTGGGCCCCATTGAGAGGCAGGCCCAAATCCCAAGTGGACCATACTATAAATAGTGGTGGTGACTGAGCATCCACCATAGGGCCAACTTGAGAGGCCTACCATAATGTGTTATATACATGTTGTTCATCCATTCTTAGGGACATGGGCTACCTTATGCATGCCTACCATGATATGTGTTTTATTCCAAGCCGTTCATCCATTTCTCTTTCTTTTGGATGTGGCCAACCATGATTTAGTCGGTGGGCCTTATCATGATGCATGCGTTCATCCATGCAGACCACTATCCAGGTATGGACGGTGGGACCTATGCAATGTATGTGTTTTCTCCAAACCGTCCAAATCATGGGGCCTACCTTGATACATGTGTGGCCCTTCCTTGAGGCCCATGAGTGAGGCCCAATTTGATGTGATGTATGAGGCCCGCCCATTGAGGCCTACCTTGGTATATGTATGGGGCCCATTTTAATTTATTTATGGCCGTCCATTGAGGCCAACCTTGGTATATGTATGGGGCCCATTTTGATTTATTTATGGTCGTCCATTGAGGCCCACCTTGGTATGTGTATGAGGCCCATTTTGATTTATTTATGGCCGTCCATTGAGGCCCACCTTGGTATGTGTATGAGGCCCATCTTGATTTATTTGTGGCCGTCCATTGAGGCCCATATGATATGCATATGGCCCATGTGATTAGGCCCATTTTGACGTATTCTAAGGCCCATCTTGATGTAGTTATGACTCATCCATTGGGGCCCACCTTTGATATGTTTATGGCCCATCTATGAGGCCCACCTTTGATATGTTTTGGCCCATTGTTGAGGCCCACTTGATGTAATGAGGCCCATATGATGTGGCCTATTTGATGTATTTGGAGCCCATGGGTTAAGGCCCATTGTGATGAATTAAGGCCATGGGTTAAGGCCCATTGTGATGTATTAGGGCCCGTGGGTTGAGGTGCATGGGTTGAGGCCTAATGGGATGCATACAAGGTCTACTGCATTGTGTTATTCCACCACGGGTTATGTAATGACATTTATGGTGGGCCATGCCTTGAGAGCAATGTTGGTTTGACGTCCATATTGTAAGAATAATGTTGGTTAAATGTCTGCATTATAACTCTCCCTAGGGCCCATTGATAGGCCCATACTTGTTGTTGTAGGCCATCAAGGCCCATCTTTGTTGTGAGGATAATTCATCCCCATATAAAATGCTTAGTACAACTCCATGATTCATGCCCATACACATCATATGTATGCCTGATATGAGGAATGTTTGATCATAGCATACGCCATTGGGCAGACTATTTATGGGACTTCTTATGAGATGGAGTGCCCACATTATCGCACCGTATGCGCAGGATTGCTACATGACTAGATAGTGTGACTCATGCATCTCACATATATGTGACTTAATCATTGTATGCCCTAGCGACGTCAGGGCCATGACCTCCACAGACACATCATGGATGGCCTGATAGGACACTGAAAATGTTTGGTTCTAGCGCTGTGGGCACATAGGATGTCCTTGGGTGAAAATCCTAGAACCTCCTTGGTACTAGGAGATGCTCCAATGTCTAGATTGAGTGGAATATGAGCGTCGGTGCCTATTCCATGAGGTCATGTCTCCCACTGTGTCGTGGTCGGTTGGAAGGGTGTGTGCCTTATCTACCGGAGTGAGGGGGCTATAAGCTACGCTAAGTATGACCAGCTCATAAATGGGTCCACTATCAATGAGCCGGGCCTGATATTGGTAGGCGGATAGTGAGGTCTCTTCCACTCACTGAGCTGTGCAGTTAGGGAGGAGGCAGTCGGAGTGGAGTGTAATAGACCTCGGTGATTTCCCCAGAGAGCAACCGCACTGATATGTGGACCTATTGAGCAAGAATTGCATATCCATTTATTTATTCATTCACTATTCACTCGGACTAGTGGTGCATAATTATTTGTTACGTGTACCTTCACACGGTAAGGATTTCGGTTGGGCGCGCAACTAACCTGAGATCAGGAGCTTACCACATTGAGTCGGACTATCTAAATTTAAGTATGGGACTGGTTTGGATAGAAGTCCCTTGTGGTGGACCCCATAGCCTGCGATACTATGTACTATCATCCTGACTTCACATTCCAGCGTGGCCATTTCATTCACACTGCATATTACATTGCATCCGCAGTACTTAGCATTTTAGGTTACTATGTTTTTACACTTATATGGCCTAGATGAGGTTGGTGGTATTCGTGGCTCGTCAGTATTTGCATATTACATTACATCCTTCGCATCTGTTATTGTCTTATTATGTTTTGCATCACATAACCTTGGTACGGCTGATAGCACTCATGGACTTTTCAGTATATTCCGCTTACTCCGATATCATATGATTCATGATCCTGTCAGTATTTCCGCTCACTCCAATGATGTATGATTTATGGACTTTATAGTATACTTGGCACTTATCTTGTACACACACTTTCACCACCCTCTAAGCTTTTGTAAGCTTATGCACGATAAATGCGTGCAGGTAGCGTTAGGTTGCAGCAGCATTGAGCTTGGAGCATGTAGCTGACTTATGGAGCTTGGATTTGACATATGTATTTCCCTTTCAGCATTGTATTCAAATGTTTATATTAGTGGATATGTGATGGTGATGTTGCCTTTGTGATTTGGGTAAACTTGTGGTTATGCTTCTTACAAAAATAAGTACATTAAAAAATCCTCCTTGTAGGATCCCAGGATTGGAATCTAGCATATGAGTGCTGGAATCCAAGAATGGGGCACTATGGAGGCTGTCGGCACCAGATTCTGCTATCGGGAATTTTGTGAGCCCAGTTTTCGAGTTTGGGGCGTGGTAGAAGTTGGTATCAGAGCATAACTTGGGAATACCTGAAGATAACATCACATATTTGTTGATAGCTACCCTTCACTCTATAATCGTTGAGAACCTAGAATGATTAGGTCCCTGAGTTCGAATAACTTAGAGATTTTCGGATATAGCTCCCTACTGATGGGATTGTGAGGCTGCACAGTATTTCAGTTTCAATCATTTCTGATCAGGATCCGAGGTCCAGTTGGATCATTTTGGGAGCAGGAGGTTGAGATTTGCAGGCGTTGGCCCCATCTCTTAGGTGTTTGATTATGTTGAGATGTTGTGTTCTGATAGGATTTCCCTTCCTTGGTGATCCCTGTGCTGGTCGTGTTCTGATTTAAATTTTGAGGATGAAATTTTTACTAGGTGGGGAGAGCTGTAAGACTCGTATCCTGCTCCATACTATTCCGTAGGCTTTCGTGATCATTCTCGTCGAATTTCGGCAACCTGTGACCGATAATTGACGTTTGCGCGCATTCGTAAGTCGAATCCCGTAGATTTGAGTTGGCTTAATTTGAGACTTGTACCATTGCGACCTCACTGTCACCACGGTTCCAACGCCGTATCTTGCATACCTATCCAATACCCTAGTAGGGACATGTGGACCAGCGTTCCGTTCAAGGAAACGCCGCGTGTTTGCAATCCCAAGAGAATCTCTACGACATGTCAAATCAATCCAATCAATCACCTCACATGTCAAGTACACACACCCATGCTTTCTTTCTCCCCAAGTAAAGCAAACTCCAAAAGTTAACCAATCACTCACCTCACATCCATCACTCCATCACATCTATCACCTCTCTTACAACCACACCACCTCTCTCTCTCTCTCTCTCTCTCTCTCTCTCTCTCTCTTTCTCAACACACTTTCCAAGCATTTCTAAGGAGAAAAAAATGGACGTCCAAGCTCTTCCTTAGGTGAGAGAAAAGTACATGTTGTGTGGCTCACTTCCCACCCCAAGAACTATCATCCTAGCCATTCAAACCTCGTCACCTTCCATCAAAGTGAGACACAAGGAGATCGTCTTTCCATCGGACCAAGAAGATCGAACGATGGGTGCTTCTATAGGCTAGTTTTAATGTTTGTATAATGGGCCAAATGAGGCCTACCGATTGATGGTGTGGATCTCATTTTGGACCATAGATGTGGCAATGACCCACTTTAATTCTCATGATCTCTCCATGATGGGGCCATTCTCCATGGACCTCATCATGATGTTTATTTTCCTTGCATGGATAGGGTCATCTAGACCTTCCATTTCGATGGAGAAAGGATCTCCACCATTGATTTTGATCGATGGACTCATATGAAATGGGACCCACTTGATGTATGTTGTGAATCATGTAAGGGAGGGCCCATAGTGTCGGCGTCCCTCTATCATCACGTGCCTCTCTCTCTCTCTCTCTCTCTCTCTCTCTCCTTCCTTTATTTAATTTGTGGCCCACATGATGAGTGTATGTGGTGTCCAAACCATTCATCAAGTGGACCCCATGGCCGTCCAAACCATGTGGGCCCTACCCTTTGATGTTGGGGAAAAACACAAATATCATACTGATACAAATTAGGTGGGCCACGTCCACGTGAGACCCACTTTGATGAAATGATTCACGCTTGGACGTGGTTGCTGGAGCGTGAACAGACAGTGGGTGTACCCATGTTAAAGGCAAACCGGAAATATGGGTTTGATTATAGGCTTTTGGGTGGGTCACTCATACAGGCCCCACCTTCATGTATAAATTAAATCCACACCATCCATCCAATTTCCCAACTCATTTTAGGTGTTGGGACCCATGGGACCCATATTGATGTATTTCTTAGATCCACACCATACGTCCATTCTCTGGCACATTCTAACATTGAAGCCCAAAAATCTGCTCGATCCAACCATCATGTGGACCACACCACAACTGATCGTGGTAGCGGGAGCACCCCTCACGTCAACCATGGGGACGTGGGTTGGGGGCATCCCAACCATGGGCCCCACCTTGATGTATTTGTTTTATTCATGCCGTCCACAGCCTCCCCCATGTAGTTTTAGGCTATGAGTCAAAAAATGAGACAAATCTAATTCTTAGTGGACCGCACCGAGGGAAACAAATTTCCACTGTTGGAACTTTCTAATACCTACTGTTGTGTGTATAAGTGGTGGACCTGTCTATCATTAGACTCCTTTAGTCCATAGAGAGTTGGTCGATGTAATAGATGGTATGGATTATCCACTAGTAGGCCCCATATTGTAAAACAAAAAAAATAAAGAAAAAAAGAGAATTAAAAGAAGAAAAAAAAAGTCACTGGATGTTACTGTCCAGTGACGGTGAGGGTGGAAGCCTTACTGGGTTGCCACCATACGTGGATCCCACCATGATGACTTTGTTTAATCCACACCATTCACCATCTTCTCCTTATAATTTTAGGCCATGTGCCAAATTTTGAGGTAAATATAAGTCTCGAGTGGGCTGTACTGAGGGCTGTACTAAGGGTATTAATGCCCTCTTTGGAATCCCTTGTCATCAAAACCAGTCCTAGAAAGAGTCAATTTGACCTCATTCGAGGTGGCTAAGACGGTGAACGGATTAGATTATTCACTTGGGGTCTCCCACCATGGATTGTATTGTGAGGCCCAAGATGGTGTATGTGTTGTATATTCACGCTGCTCAACCAATTCCAGTTAATGCAGGGCCGGGGGCCCCATTGAGAGGCAGGCCTAAATCCCAAGTGGACCATACTATAAATAGTGGTGGTGATTGAGTGTCCACCATAGGGCCGACTTGAGAGGCCCACCATAATGTGTTATATACATGTTATTCATCCATTCTTAGGGACATGGGCTACCTTATGCATGCCTACCATGATATGTGTTTTATTCCATGTCGTTCATCCATTTCTCTTTCTTTTGGATGTGGCCCACCATGATCTGGACGGTGGGCCCTATCATGATGCATGCGTTCATCCATGCAGACCACTTTCCAGGTATGGACGGTGGGACCTATGCAATGTATGTGCTTTCTCTAAACTGTCCAAATCATGGGGCCTACCTTGATACATGTGTGGCCCTTGCTTGAGGCCCATGAGTGAGGCCCAATTTGATGTGATGTATGAGGCCCGCCCATTGAGGCCCACCTTGGTATATGTTGGGGCCCATTTTGATTTATTTATGGCCATCTATTGAGGCCCACCTTGGTATATGTATGGGGCCCATTTTGATTTATTTATGGTCGTCCATTGAGGCCCACCTTGGTATATGTATGAGGCCCATTTTGATTTATTTATGGCCGTCCATTGAGGCCCACTTTGGTATATGTATGGGGCCCATTTTGATTTATTTATGGCCGTCCATTGAGGCCCACCTTGGTATGTGTATGAGGCCCATCTTGATTTATTTGTGGCTGTCCATTGAGGCCCATATGATATGCATATGACCCACGTGATTAGACCCATTTTGACGTATTTTAAGGCCCATCTTGATGTAGTTATGGCCCATCCATTGGGGTTCACCTTTGATATGTTTATGGCCCATCTGTGAGGCCCACCTTTGATATTTTTATGGCCCATCTATGAGGCCCACTTTTAATATGTTTATGGCCCGTTGTTGAGGCCCACTTGATGTATATGAGGCCTATATGATGTGGCCCAATTGATGTATTTGGAGCCCATGGGTTGAGGCCCATTGTGATGTATTAGGGCCCATGGGTTAAGGCCCATTGTGATGTATTAGGGCCGTGGGTTGAGGCCCATTTAATGTATTTGAGGCCCATGGGTTGCGGCCCAAATGGGATATATACAAGGTCTACTGCATTGTGTGATTCCACCATGGGTTATGTAATGACATTTATGGCGGGCTATGCCTTAAGAGCAATGTTGGTTTGACGTCCACTTTGTAAGAATAATGTTGGTTAAATGTCTACATTATAACTCTCCTTAGGGCCCATTGATAGGCTCATACTTGTTGTGTGTAGGCCATCAAGGCCCATCTTCATTGTGAGGATAGTTCATCACCATATAAAATCCTTAGTATAACTCCACGATTCATGCCCATACGCATCATATGTATGCCTGATATGAGGAATGTTTAATCATAGCATACGCCATTAGGCAGACTATTTACGGGACTCCTTATGAGAGGGAGTGCCCACATTATCGCGCCATATGCGCAGGATTGCTGCATGACTGGATAGTGTGACTCATGCATCTCACATATATGTGACTTGATCATTGTACGCCCTAGCGACATCAGGGTCGTGGCCTCCACAGACAAATCATGGATGGCTAGATGAGACACTGAAAATGCTTTGTTCTAGCACTGTGGGCACGTAGGATGTCCTTGTGTGAAAATCCCAGAACCTCCTTGGTACCAGGAGATGCTCCAACGTCTAAACCGAGTGAAATATGAGCGCCGGTGCCTATACCCTGAGGTCGTGTCTCCCACTGTGTCGTGGTCGGTTGAAAGGGGGTGTGGCCTTATCCACCCGAGTGAGGGGGCTATAAGCTAGGCTAAGTATGACCAGCTCATAAATGGGTCCGTTATCGATGAGCCAGGACCAATATTGACAGGCGGATAGTGAGGTCTCTTCCACTCACTGGGCTGTACAATAGGCAGTCGGAGTGGAGTGTAATAGACCCTGGTGATTTCCCCAGAGAGCAACTGCACTGATATGTGGACCATTGAGCAGGAATTTCATATCCGTTCATTTATTTATTCACTATTCACTCGGACTGGTGGTGCGTAACTATTTGTTACATGAACCTTCGCATGACAAGGATTTCGGTTGGGCGCGCGACTAACTTGAGATCAGGAGCTTACCACATTGAGTTTGACTATCCAAATTTAGGTATGGGACTGGTTTAGATAGAAGTCCCTTGTGGTGGACCCCATAGCCTGTGATACTATGTACTATCATCCTGACTTCACATTCCAGCGTTGCCATTTCATTCGCACCGCATATTACATTGCATTCGCAGTACTTAGCATTTTGGGTTACTATGTTTTTGCACTTATATGGCCTAGATGAGGTTGGTGGTATTTGTGGCTCGTCAGGATTTACATATTGCATTGCATCCTCTGATCTGTTATTGTCTTATTATGTTTTGCATTACATAGCCTTCGTATGGCTGATAGGACTCATGGACTTACCAGTATTTTCCGCTTACTCTGATATCGTATGATTCATGATCTTGTCAGTATTTTCGCTTACTCCGATGATGTATGATTTTTGGACTTTATGGTATACTTGGTACTTATCTTGTGTACACACTTTCACCACCCTCTAAGATTTGTAAGCTTATGCACAATAGATGCGTGTAGGTAGCATTAGGTTGTAGCAACATTGAGCTTGGAGCATGTAGCTGACTTATAGAGCTTGGATTTGACATATGTATTTCCCTTTCACTATTGTATTCAAATGTTTATATTAGTTATGTGATGATGATGTTGCCTTTGTGATTTGGGTAAACTTCTGGTTATGCTTCTTACAAAAAAAGTACATTGGAAAATCCTCCTTGTAGGATCTTAGGATCAGAATCTGGCATATGACTGCCGAAATTCGAGAATGGGGCACTACGAAGGCTATCGGTGCCGGATTCGGCGATCGGGAATTTTGTGAGCCCGGTTTCTGAGTTTGGGGCTTGACAATGCATCTCAACATTCACCAAACACATATCCATCACCTACACAAATTTCTCCCCCCTTTTGTCACAATATGACAAACAAAGACATATAGAATCAAGCATAAACATGATAGGATAGATGAAAAGGATAAATAGAAAGAGAATAAAAGCGTAGAAGATTAAACCATAAAGTATGAAAGCATCAACTTGTAGGAGTTATACATGTTCAACTATCACGGAGTGAAGGTAATCTTTAATACAAGTCCAAAAGTAAAATATCAAGTAACACATACTAATCAGAACTAGAAGAAGATGGAGGTGGGATGGACGGATCCATCTCATACAATCCCTTAGTAATGCGTATAAAATACTTACGCATATATTTCATTTGATTTGCTTGGGATATTGTCAGTCCATCCACCTTCTCTTCTAAGACTCTAAGGTGCTCATCAAAACCAATCAAAACTAAAAGGTTGAAAATCAGGATCAACCTTAACGTCATCAGATTCCAATTCATTAAAAATATCATCCATATCAGCGTCAGTTGGTAGCGCATATTCCTCTTCAAATTCTTCTCTAACTTCTCCAACATCTCTATCTATTTGATCAGGTGCTAACTTCAAAATCATCTTGTTGATATTTGAATTGTTGAATGGAAGATAAGAAGTAGGAGGCTCTCCAGGTGGCGTGACCACAGAACATTGTAAAGCAAGGGTGGTCATCAAATAAGCAAATGGAATCTCATTATGCCCCGAATGAAGTCAAAATTGGATAATCAAATAACAGATTAATGAAGGAAGACACACCAAAATGCCAGACACAACAGAATGAAGAATACGCACCATAAAGCCAGTCAGTTCAGCCTTATTACCAAATCTAGGGTAAACATTGGAAATAAAGATGTGATGTAATACTCTGTATTTGGGCAACATCTGGTTGGCCCGAAGCACATTCCCAGAACTCCATTCCGAGTTTATGTTGCATAAATTTCTAGTTAATAATCATTTTTCCGACTCATTCAATCTTTTAGCCAATGTCGGAATAGGAATGCCTTCATCATTCACTTAAATGTCCATCAACCTAGAAATTAAGTGACGATCTACTTTATATGAACCTTTTTTAAACATGATAGTGAAGGTCAAATCTTCAATAGAAACATCACCTATACACACATACATTGCTTGCACAATGGAGCGGTATGTCGATCTGCCCCAATTCAAAATGTTATCCCATCCTACAGCAACAAGGAGGGGAATAATGTTGAATTGAACAAGATGGTTTGCATTGATGGTCCGCTCAACAATTATGTTGCGGTGACGGATATCCCGCACATATTCCAGGTCCTCTTCAGGTGGTCGAAGAGTACCCACAAGTGTGGAACGAGAAGAAGATGCTCTAGTACATTTCTTCTTTGGTCTAACTTCCATTGCAAGAGTAAACAAGAAAATGCAAGAAAGGATTTAAGGGTTTCAAACCCAATAGATTTTTCCTTAAAACACCAAGGAAATCGCAAGGAAACTTGAAATAAAGGCAAGAATCAAGCTAAATAACAATTAAGGAACCTAAATCTGAAAGAAAAATGAAAATGATGCACATACCAAGTAGTAATCGAAGGTGGGTTCGACCAGTCGAAGAAGGGGCTGGTGAAGAAGAAGAAAGAAATGGAGATAAAGTGATTTTTACACATTAAAAAGCCCTCTAACCACGCACCACGACTAGTCAAGTACATACTCGACCAGTCGTGCACACAACCGGTCGTGCAAGCACAAAAATGCATAATTTTATTAATTTTTAAAATCCAAAAGTTTGCATAAAAAATATACAAAAATAGAACATGCAAACATGATAAACTTAGAATGAATTACACATACCAATATCCATTTTCTTCAATTTGGGTAGACCCCTAATTAGATTAGTTTTGCTCATTCTATATAGGTTCAGGTAGTTTACATGTCCAAGGCGTTTGTGCCATAACTCACTATCATTGGTTTAGACCATGTAACAAGATAATTTAGATGAGCAAGGTTCATTTATGATATAACAATTCTTAAACGTTCTACGACCATTTAATATCCCACAACCTTTTTCATTTGATATCTCACATCCTTGATTAGTAAATTTAATACTATGCTTGTTATCGCAGATTTGAGATATACTTAAAAGATTGTGCTCAAGACCTTCTACAAATAAAACATTCTCAAAAGGAGGAAGGTTAGAGATATGAACTGTACCTTGGCCAATAATTTTGCAGTTGCTTCCATCACCAAATGTAACTGAACCATTAATCATATCTTTGAAGTTGGTGAACAAATCTTTGTCAGCTGTCATGTGCCTTGAGCAACCGTTGTCTAGGTACCACTTTGATTGATTCGAAGGCTTGAAAGCGGTCTGCGCAACCAAGTAAGTAACCTTAAGAACCCATTTGATAGTTGTTTAGGGTTTTACAGCACTGTTGGTTTTTCTTCACTTATAATTACTATTAACCCTAACATTAGAGTTAGATTTGAGAAGCTCTTTAAGTAAATCCACAATTTTCTCAACTAAATGATAAGCTTGTTTTTTAAAGCTGATAATATTATAATTGACTTTAGGTGCTTGAAAAGTCTTTGAATTTCTAGAGTTGTTATGATTATTTTATTTCAAGTCCTTTCCTTTTGAGTTAGAGGATTCTCCTTTGACAAACATTGGAGAAGTGTTCTTATTTTTAAGAGGCATGAATTTATCATAGCCCAGACCCAATCTATCTCCACATGTTCTAGATGCGGTTAATAACTTTTCAAGTTTAGGGTCTCCTTGGGCATACTTCCATCTATCCTTTGAAATCAAGAGGGAAGATACTTCATTTTTTAATTTCTTATTCTCTAGTCTTAATTTTTCAAGTTATGATGTTTTGAAATTCAAATCACATTTTTTTTCTAAACAATCAAAAATATGAGACTTTTCTAAAATAACATTTTCAAAATCCTCTTTTAAGTTCAGAAATTTCTCTTTTTGAAGCTTAAGTTTGACAGCAATCTTACAACTCTCCCTGTATAGGGCATTATAGGCATCTTGAAGATCATCTTCATTATCGTTTTCAGGGTCACTCCTTAGATTTTTCATCATTGATTGAATCAAAACTATCTGGGGAAGTGACTCTGGCTAGAGTCATTAAAGTCTTGACTTCATTTGAAGTTTCGGGTTCTGATTCATCTGATTCAGAAGAGGCTTTAGAGTTGGATGATTCATCCCATGTGGTTAACATGTCTTTTCACTTTGGCTTGTCCCTCTTAGGACACTTGTTTACCAAATGCCCGTATTCATGGCAGTTGAAACATTGGATATCTTTTTGAGATTTCCAAGTTTTAGTTTTTCCCTCTATCTTCTCAGAGGGTTTTTGAAAATCAACTCTTTTCTTACTCTTAAAAATTTTGTAAAACTTTTCCACAAATAAAGCCATATCATCCTCTAAGTTTTCACAATCATAATTATTATCTTAAGAAAGAGATTTGGATTATTTAAGAGCGATAGACTTACCTTTTGGAGCTTTGAAATTCAACTTGTAGATTTGAAGAGAACCAACAAGTTCTTTCACCCTCATATTATTAGTGTCTCTAAGTTCCTGAATGGCAGTCACCTTGGAATTGAATCTCTTAGGAAGTGATCGCATTATTTTTGTACAAACTTTTTTTTTCTGGGATGCTGTCTCCAAGACCCCACATTGAGTTAACTACGTCATTCAGTTTTGTATAGAAGTCCATGAATGATTCATTTTCTTTCATACGTAGTTCCTCAAACCTAGTGGTTAGAAGCCGAGCATGTGACTCGTTTCCAAAAATTTTTGTATAAAAGTTTTGTATAAAAGTTTTGACTTTTTGACAATAGTCATACCCTCATGTGTCATTTCTAGGATATCTGTAACACTCCGTGTTTTCAGGACCTAAGCATGTGACTCATTTCAAAAAAAAAAAAAAACACAAGTGTTAACCTACGGAGAACCAAATTCCATATACATATATATTTTTCTTTTATCAGAGTTAGCAGATTAGTGTAGGATGGACAAGTAAGCATAAAGGAAAATTTGCATTTACATGTAGAATGTACAAGAGCTACCCATAATGACTTATACAAACCCATGTCTCATATAATAGCAATTACAAAAATTATAGAATCTACGCAAGGGAAATAATAAATGCACGTAATCCTGAGCTGCAAGATTGCACAGCTTCTCTTGGCAATTCAATCATGCATCCCTCACACTTGTACTTGGCTCCTCATCAATCTGAATCTGAATATCACTTAAATCACCTGTGCTACCTGTGCGGTTATATATTTGATCGATGAGTGGCCAACTCAGTGTGAATTCTCCTCAAGATTATACACCGCCGCCTTAGCTAAGCATAGTTAAAAACAACAAGTAATCAAAACGAATAAGATGCAATCTTATTTAAATGAATGGATGCGTGAATGTATATCGACATGGGGATGCTCATCTAGTCAGACTTGGGCTCGTCACCCTTGCAATCATCGACCTGGGAATGATCATCCAGTCGGACTTGGGCTCGTCACCCATGCATAAGACTAGTCACTAGCATAGCATAACTCGTACAATATAGTGACAAATCCATCAAATAGGCCGATAGTCGATGGTCTGGGAGCTAGCGAAATGATACCTTAATAACTCTAGGGCACATGCTATAACATCCAAAATTAGCCATACGTCATCGTCAATATGGTATGGATGCATTATTAGCAAAACCATTATTATTCCAATTACAATTAGCCAATTTAAGTAACTCAATGGTTACTAAGGGGGGCTCGTCACCTAGCGTAGGCTGACAGCTCGAGCATAGCGTCTCATGAGCACCATCCCTGGTTCATGAGGTTTCTCCATCTTAGGATGCTTAATGGATACTCGCTGATTAGTAGCCAATCAAATTCAATGAGTAGGAATTTCCATCAGAGGTTATAGGCCATCGAAGGCACGCAAGTCAATC